>NC_044245.1:106588045-107301795 GCF_003957555.1 Calypte anna
ATTCATCTGATCTGAGATGTTATTTCAGTTGTAGAATAAAAATGCCTTGGGAGTTCATGGACTACTACATGCTAAATGACTTTCTGGTGTGAGAATACAGTTTTAGAAACATAAATATTTTATTTTACCTTAAAAAGCATTCAATTTGATTTTAACAAATAATACAAGTTTAATTTGATACTTTCTGTGGGAAGCCCTCATGTTTCCAGGTCTGTGCTGGTATCCTTTGTTGTAAAAGGTAAAAAAGTGGTCTTGTTCTGCCTGGGGCGAGTCTGTCAGAGGCTAACACACTTTCTCTGGTAAAGAGTTAGAAGACATGATTGAGATGCTTCATGCACTGGTCATCTGCCCTTCTAATTTTAAGTGGGTGGAGGAGTTAAGCAAAACAGCTTAAAATTCTTTTACATCTATTTTGCATTGTAAGACTGTCTTGCCCAAGGTCAGGATTCGTTGAGGGCAGCCAAGTTTCCTGTTGGTCTTTCCTTTACTTTGCCACAAACAATAGATGTTAAGCATGGAACTGATTTCAGCACTGACAGCTTCAAGTCTATTTTTAATATATTTAGATAAGTACAATGTATTTTGAATTTAAAAAAAAAAAAAAAAAAAAAAAAAGGACAGAAGTAACAATTGGAAAGGCAGCATGATCTGCTGATGGGTGCAGGTGGCTGAGGAAATACAACTGACCTCCTGAGTAACTCTGTCTCTGGACAGGTCCTATTAGATCTCTTTTAAGGTAAGCAAAGAGCCTCATAGAATTATTTCATAGTGATGAGCAATGTTCTACATCATGTTCTCTTAACATACCACTTACTATTTTATCAGAATCAGAAAGATGTGAATTTGAGCAATGCCTCTTGTAATCAACTTTTAAAGAAAGTAAAATATAAAAATCTTTTGAAGTTTGAAAAAAAAAAAAAAGCAGGCATTCTTACACTCAAACTCATTAATTACTTTGAAATTGTTATCTGAAAAGAAACAATAAAGACATTTGACTTCAGCTGCAGCCTCCTTGTTATTATTATTTAATAATTTGGTTTCAAATTAAAACTCTAAACAAAGCAAAAAATTACCTACAAAGTACATTTTGAAGTGGACATTCACGTGCCAGCAAAAAATC
Source organism: Calypte anna (assembly GCF_003957555.1). Taxonomy (NCBI): domain Eukaryota; kingdom Metazoa; phylum Chordata; class Aves; order Apodiformes; family Trochilidae; genus Calypte; species Calypte anna. Next base: position 106,589,166 of record NC_044245.1, read on the forward strand.
ACATTAACATGTTCGGATATTAAACATGATATTGTGTTAGTGTCTATTTGCATATGACTGCAATTACTGGTTTGTATTTGGAATAGATCATTTACACATATATTTGAGGATGTTTGTTCATGCATAAGATTTTTTGCAGCTGTTCCCACTGTAATTGCAAATTTCATCTTCCTTTGTCATGTAGGGTCTATTCAGAACAAGTTTCATTACTCTAAGACCCAGTAATGGTCATTTTAAACATCTAAGCTCATTCGGCATCCTGCCAACATGTCAAAAAATACAAAATCTTATTATCCAAAATCAACTTTAATAATATTTCTGGTCTAACCAAGAGTAAAAAAGAATCTTGTGAAAAATTCATATCAGACTGACAGAGTAGAGTTTTGAATAGTTTGCAAAAGTGGTAACATTTTGATTGAGGATACTTAAAAAAAGATCAAATTTTTTTCTTACCTGTTGAACAAGTCCTACACAGGTACAATTTCCCTTCTGTTTGTTTGTACTATAGGTAATCAACTGCATTATGAAATGAGGAAATGTACCACTCATTGTTTCCTGACATCAAGTGGTTAATTACGTATTTCTAACACGTACACCACTAGCTGCTTAACCAGCTCCTCACTTGAATTCTAGGATAAAACTTTACAATATTTAATGAAGGAGAAAATAAAATATGTGCTTCACTATTATCAGATTTTTTAGCTTGTTATTGTACTGTGAGGAAGCTCTGCTGTCCCAAGCTGTTTCCTGAGATGTAAAGATGCTGTTTTCTTTCATGAACTAAAGGATCATTTATCTATCCTCTGTAGGTTGTTAAAGCATGCTCATCATTGTAATATCAGAAAGCTTTCAGTACTGCTTTGATCATGGTGAGTATTATCTATCATTTATTTGTTCCCTCCATCCACTGGAGAAGTGTGGGCAGTTGAGTGTTTTGTTTTGGATTTTACAATATACACGTACTGATGTGCGAGGTGCCTGAACACCACTTCTGAAAATTATTTTGCAGCTTGCTTATGGCACAATTTTAATGTCAGTTGGAGACAGAATGCCACAGATATGACCTTCATTTTAGAATGTAATAAGATAACACAGTGACAATAGCCATGCGAAAGGTGACTAAAATATTTAAAGGACAAGGAACATATGACATGTTAATTAAACATAGGCAATAGCACTGTACTGGTACCTGAATCTCTTTGCACTGTGAAAAAAAAAAAAAAACAACAAGCTGTTTTAACTCAGATAAAGTTGGAAATATTCTTCATATTTTCTAAAAATTTTCTTTTTCTCAAGATTTCTCAGCTAACTACAGGTAGAATTAAAATATCAGACACAAGTATGTAATATTAACTGTGCTCTTTCTTGGTTCTTTTAAAAGGGCAAAAGGCCAACAAACTCTAAACCACCAAGAGTTCAGAAGTCCTGAACTACCACCAGTTTATAGCTTCTTTTTCTTGTGGGCTTTTTTGTTTGATTGTTTGTTTTTTGTTATAATTTTATTTATTTTTATTATTTTGGTTGGGGGTTTTTGTTTGCTTTTTAATTTCTATTTACTATGAAGTAATTCTTGTAAAATCTTTTTTTCGAATCTAATGTGCTAATGCCCAGAGTTGGAAAGGACCCACTTCACAGGTGAATGCTCTCCCAGCTGCTCAGACTATCCTATTCTCTGCAGTAATCACTTAATGGATATTAAAATCCCACACAGAGTTCAACAGCTCCCAAGAGTATTATGTTCCTTAGCACCTGTAAAACTCAAAACCCTCAAACTTTCACGTTGGAGTGGAGGTTAAAATGTCAAATGTAACTTCCCAAATTACTGCCAGAAGTATAAGAATGTACTGCACTCTTAGCATCGTAAAACTGGATTCTAAATGCTGGTGAAGTCAGTCAGTCCTCAACATTTTCAGGGTTTCTAGAAAGGTATGACAATCCCAGTACAGCTAATGCTTCATGTAAGATTTGAATGCAAATTCCCCTGCTAATGCATATTGTCTGTCGAATACCATCATGCAATATGTGGAGCCCTGCCTAAACCTTCATGCACTTCACGGGTGAGGAGTAGTGTGGAGCTCTGGTGCGTCCTTGGGCTTTGCGTGCCCTCTTCCAGCCCTTTCGAGGGAAGGAGCCTGGGAAGGGAACTCCTTTGTACAAATTTCTCTGCTTCTTTCTTTCTAGTGAGATTGAAACCCTTTCATTCAATCAAAAGGGATGACTTGAGTTACCTCAGACCCATCTTCCCACAAAAATGTAAGTACAAATTGTCAGGAATTGTCAGAGCCTGGATTTTGTCCCCTTAGACTAACACCAACTACTTAAGTGAGCCAGCACTCAGGGAGATGAAGTATCCCTTATCCCTTGTACTTGGTATTGGTGAGGCCACACATCAGGATCTGTGTTCAGTTTTGGGCCTCTTCACTACAAGAAGGATATTGAGGTGCTGGAGTGTGTCCAACGAAGGGCAATGAAGGTGGTGAAGGGTCTAAAGCAGAAGCCTTACAAGAAGCAGCTGAAGGTATCGGGGTTGTTGAACAAGAGAAAATGAGCTGTAGTTGTACAAGGGGAGGTTTAGATTGGGTATTAGAAAAACATTCTTTACTGAAAAGGTTTTCAGGTACTGGAACAGGTTTCCCAGGAAGTGGTGTAGTCACCATTCCTGGTGTCTTTTAAAAGACATGTAGAAGTAGTGCTTAGGAACATTAGTTAGTAAGGACTTGGCAGTGTTAGATTAATAGTTGGAGTTGATGATCTTAAAGGACTTTTTTAACCTAAAGACTTTTCAGATTCTATGACTGGTGATGGATAATTTCTTTTTTTTTGTTCTGTTTTGTTTTATTTTCTTTTGTATGCTGCCTCACACTCTGAGGCGGGACACCTCTGGGAAGTGACAGCTCTTTCTGCCAGTTCTCATTCCTCTTGCTCTCAAAGGTGGGAACGAGAAAAGCATCTCTCAGGTACCCTACAGTTAAGAACACCTTTTACAAACATAGCATGTGGATCAGAGGCTCCATGGTTCCTCTGGTGAACATTACTTGTACTTACAGGCATACATGTGCATGCACACCCACACAAGCCACTATTATATGATTAATTAACTAATTCTGTCCTTCTCTTTAGACAGGTTAAATTCTGACTTCACTGGGATCTGCTGACATTTTTTAATGTTCAGTGTATTCTTCTATGACTGGGAATTTTGAACTTTGATTTCCTTACTTTGTGTGATATGTTTTCTGAGCAAGGTGATTACATATTTTCTAGCTATCTTTTAGTGCATAAATGCAGGACAAAAAAACTTGGGGTATGGCTGTGGATGTCATGAATGTGTAAGAACCCTACCCTTCCTTTCTAGCAGCAACCCCTCCTCTCGGTCTCCGTCTTACACACTGAAATTCTTCACAGCAGCTGTTCTTGATAACACTTGAAAAGTGATTATATCTGTTGTCAATTTGTGTAATTATTAACATCAAAGTTAGCAGCAGGCTCCCTGACATTACATTTCAGGATTTTCATTAGCAAAGAAGGACAAGCTAAGGCAGTGAAGCTGGGGGAAGATAAAGGGTGCAGTAAGGTTGGCTGGGGGAATTAAGAATGCATAAAAAGAAAATTAAGTGATCAAAAAATGACTTCAAATTTTAGACTGCATTACAGATGCTTTTCTGTTTTCTGTCCTATTTCCAGTATTTAGAATGCCATTACAGTGAGGATCACTGAAACTAAAAAGATCCAAATTCTACCCTGTGCAGAACTACAGAGGGTTTAGAAAAACTAAAATGTTTCCAATATTTTTTTTTTAACTTGTGCCTTAGCAGTGACAGTGAGTGAGTTAATGCTGTCACATCTTGCTTAGCAACAGCTTGCTGTTATTCAGCAAGGAGTTTCTGACTGGTTTCATAAAACAAGAATTTATTGAATTCTAAGATACAAACAATGGAGATAAATGGGAATATGTCCAAATGAAATTAAAAATTATTACTTGTACAAAATTTAGAGTGTGGCTGTCTGTACCACTGTATTTGCTGTTAGCACTGTTAGGAATTAAAAGCATGTAACTGATAAAGATGGATGTCTTACTTTCTTGGTTCCAACCTGTGCCTTTTAAAATAAATATTATAATAATTGATCTCTGGGAATGATGTGCATGTGCTAAATGACGGTTGATGTATGACACCTACTTCCTACTTCTGGCATTGATGGATGAGCTTAGTCTTTCTATAATGAAAAGATGGTCAAACTTTCAATTACACATATCTCACCTCCACAGACAAAGTATGATGAAAATAAATTTGATACTGTTCAGCTAGTGCCAACTTAACATTAGCACAGACCAAAAATAAGATTTAATTGAAATTGTGAGAGTGAAATGGGTACCACTTTATATTAACTCCTTAAGATATGACTTTGTGGTATTAAATGTGAAATACAGAACTCTTTTTATTTCAAAACACTTGTTATATTACCTCCTCTAGGATCCATTGTAGCGTAAGTGGGATTCGTGCAGGGTCATAAAGAACCCTGGAGAAACCCACAGAAAAAAATATCATATTGTAAGAAAGAAAAATTCCTTGTTTCCTCATACACATCTTGAGGAACAGCAAGATAATATCTACAGTTCATTATTCCGTGTAACAAAGAAACCCAACTAGACAGGGATTCAAGCGTTTTTATCCCAACAGGTTACTAACTATTCATACGTTTTCAATGTTATTTTAGGAGACAATACCATATGTTTGTAGCAGTGGAATTTTTCCACTAGAAAAAGTGGAATTTATTGATCATCTTTCCACAGGTCTCTCTCTCTCCCTTGTCAACAAGTGCTGCGAAACAGGAAATTCAGGTAGTAGAACTAAGACACACAATTGGACGAGTTTCTCTCTCAAAATAACGACTTCAGAAATCAGGTTCTGTAGGACATACCATGGACATTCCAGGCATTTTCCTTTTCTATCTTATGTACTTTTGGATAATTCCTTATCCTCATAAATGTCTAATTCTTCTGGGGAGTCTTACAGGACTTGTTCTGGTTATTTTATGAGGGAGAGAATTTATTTTATTTTATTTTGGCAATCGCATGTAGAAATGAAGACAGGCTTTCAAGTTGGCATAAGATGCTGTAACAAGGTATCTAAATTCTCACTGCAGTCTTGAAATGAGGTCGATAGAGTCTTGAAAGCTACTTTTACCAAAAAACATAGGCGAGCAGATAAATGCAGATATTCTAGACTCCATTACCTGTACTACAAAAGGAGAAATTTCTTTCAGAAATTGAAAGACTTTTCATGAAACTCATTTTTTTCCACAGCCTCTTTAAATTTCACATGGCAATATTTTTAAACCCTCTTAATGGACAAGTGTTTATGTACTTTTATTTATCTACAGTGTTTCTTTGAACTCTTCCTTCTGTCCCTTTGTTGAGATAGGACTCCATTAACTGATAAAGAATTTACTGAGAGCTTTGCAATTGATTTTGAAATAAGTTTGCAATAATTTCCATTATTTTCTGTCCTGTTCCTGACACAGTTGTAGACCATTACCAGATGTTCCTTTGCAGCTGTGTGCACTACATTTGGGTGTTGATACTTCCAGCTGCTTACCACAGCTCACCAGCTGAATGTAGTTTGAGCTAACCCTTCTCAAATGATGTGTTTTAAGGAGCAGTCTCTCCACGTCTTTTACAGAGTTGGGCAGGAATTAGTATCTAGCAGAAAGGTGGTAGAAACAGAGTGGCAATAGAAGTTTCTAATGGCATGGTTATTAAAAAATAAATCTCAGTTTGTGCTATATCATTTTTATCACCAGTGCTTGTTGGGCAGATGTTTTCATTACGAAACCCATAAGAATTTATTCTGATCAGTGAAGATTAATATTAAACTCAGTGATCTGACGAATATGAGGAACAAGAAGTATGAAGATGTTTTCTAAGATCGTTTTCCTCTCCAGCCTCTTATACACATGAAATGCAGGGCTGTGTTAGAAGGTTTTTAAACATTGCTTTGGTCAGTATGGCATAGCTATATATCTTCTCAGATTTTCTTTATATTGAATTCTTAATTAGGCTCAGGGAAAGTGATAAGACCCCTTTGGACTTTTTCTGAAGTTTCTCTTTACACATGGTGAGGCCTCTTTTCCAACTTATGAATAATAATAGTTTGTTATATCTCATTTAACAACATGAATCAAAGAGTCTGTTCATTTTTAATTGATTCAAAATTCCTCTACTATTTTTTATGAGTATTAAACCATGCAATTTCTGTGTTCAGTTCCCCCATGTTTCCTTGTGTTGAAAATAATGTATTTAAAATTATTTGTTGGTGTCAGTGTCTCTCAGAAGATAAGATTTTCTATAGGTAAAAACATAACATAATATTATAACGTATATTTGAAATATGCAGATGATGTCTATATAATGCATGCTCTCACATTGTGTTTAGTAAATATTTGTTTAGAAGAATTGATAAATTCTTTAATCTGTTTATTATTTTCAGATTATTTACTAGAAAAAGTGGTCCGATATATTTAACACATTTTCAATGAATATTGTTAAAACTGACTGATTTTGATCTTGGTTGTTACTAATTGAAAAATAATACTGCATTAGATGTTAGTATCCACAAAACAAAATCACATTAGAAAAGGTTAGAGCTGATGTCCATGGAAGTGAAATTCAGATCAGATCCTGACTTTAAAAACTCAAGTAATTACCTGGAGTAATCTCGTTTTACAAAAACTGCAAAATCTGTCGATGGAATCAATAACTTCAGTTTTATGATGTCCAGCACTTCTGTAAAAAAATGGAACCCCTTTAATGTAAAGCAAATGTAGTGCATTCAAGAAAAGAACCAACTAAAATTTGAGACTTTCATGAAGAGTAATATCTAATGACAAGCTACTCAACAGTTACGCAATTGTAAAAATAAACTTAAGGAGACATGGAATTATTACTCACGTTAAATATCACTTTTCACTTCAAGAAAGTTTGAGGAAAGATAAAATCCAATATGAATTTGTATTTGACCTTTTAATAGACTAAATCCTTCCTCAATAGAGTTTCATTTCAGAGTAACACTATAACCACAGTGCACATGAAGATAAAAAAAAAACAACTTATGGGTTTGTCTTTGTATTTCTATAACTGCAGGCCCAGATGATAGCAAGATGCCTTCCTCTTAATTCATAGAGGATTTGAGAGGCATTGATTGAAGTAGCAATATACAGGAAACAAGGAACATAGCCCTCCTGTGATAAAGAATGAATAAAACCCAGAAGAGAAATCAACAAGAAAGAGCACCAGTGTAAGCCTGACTTCTAAATCTAATAATGATGGGATCTAACTGTCAAAAATACCCAGTTTCTGAATCCGTAAACACTTCCAACGTGTGGATTGACTCAAGAACAACAATGTTGTTAGAGGAAAAGGAGGATAGATGTGAATGAACTAGTTCCTAACCCACACTGAGCCTTCCTGTGGAGCAGCTCCCTCTCTTTCCTGGTGCAGGCAGGCAGGGGACATCTGTAGCCAGACTCTTCAGCTATAGAGAGTGCTTGGACTTTGTGCTGTGAAAGAAGCTGTCAGAAGCTGAAATGTAATTTACAGGAGAAAATAACTTACACTGGCTTTTGTAAAGCGATAATCTGTAGATATCTATTTGAGATTGGGGAGTGATGTTTTGACAGTGTTAGAACCAGAGTCTTATAATATCAAAATTATGTCTGAAAAATATGGTCTTAAGTATCTTAAGTGCAAAGTCTTAGCAAGGCATTTGAATTAAGGTCTAGTGTCCTAAGTAAAGGATTTTACCTGCAGGACCCATTTTATAATTAGCCCTAAAAGTAGCTTCTGCCTCAGGAAGGTACTGGATGAAACCTATTATTATGGGACAATCACAGCATAGAATACTATATCATACCACACCATACTGTTTCTTAATTTATAAGCTTTCCTCATCTCATTGATTTTGCTCTTAGTCTGACACATTAAATGAAAAGATTATGCACTTCTGGTATTGTTTTTTTGACTTCAAGTCAGAAGAGGAAGAAGATTTTTGTTTCTAGTGAGATAGTAGCAAACAAAATCATAAGGTCAGGAAATGAGTATTCTGAACATATTAAAAATATATATATAATTCATGTATTATAAATAGAAATTCAGGTATATTAAAATTTTTTTGTTGTTTTTTTTTCCAAAACTTTATCTAAAATGTCAATTTTTTTAATTAACTTACTCATTAGAGTATTAATTTTAATTAGAGTATTAATTAGAGTATTATTTTAATGTGTAATAAGGCAGATGAACAAGAATTTTTAAATTATGGAATTTTTAACTTGGCAAATATGAAAACAGGAATGTTTTCATTAAAACATTTTTCTAAATTTTTAAAGTTTTCCCTTTAATTTTTTTCCAAGCGTGAAATATATATGTCACATTTAATGTTTTTGCACTCTTTTCCACAAATGTGTTCACTTTCAGGAATAACGTTTTTTCTTTTAAAAAGCAAGCCTTGCTAGTATTTAACACTCTCATGAGTGAAGTTCAAGGGGTTTTGTTTGTTTGCTTGTTTGTTTTGATAGCTGTCAAAATGACTAATTTTCAAAACTTTTGTTTTAAGTCTTTTGAAAAATGGTGCCTTTTCACACTCCTCAGGTGCCAACATTATTTAGACCAAGATAGGTAGATAGAAGAATCACCATAACCTGATGTGGTATACACAGAATCAAAACTTTATTAAAAAAGTCCAATAAAAAGAAAGGTCAGATATTTTCCACTGAAACTGTATGAGGACCTAACAGTAACTCAAAACGCCTCCATCACCAAGAGCAACAAAAATTCCAAAAAGTTCTTCTCATATAAAATTGCCTTCTGTCTCAGAAGGAATGTATCAGAATTAAAAATAAAAAAGCCTGTTTTACTTTTGTTAGTCATTTTCTTAAGAAAGAAAATAATATTTATAATGCAAAATCTTAAAGCTTTTTAAACAATATTAAATAATAAATATTACTTTAGCTTACATTTAATAATAATAAACTATACATACAAAAATAAATTTTACACACAGGCAAATAGATGAATATGACAAGTCTAAAGTGGACTGCATGCTACCAAGTGGAAAATGTAATTTGAAAAAAAAATTCACTGTACTTACAGAAACTTCTCAAAAACAGATTAGGCACAAGATTATAATCACTATATCTAGAAAAAAATTATGTTGAGGCTTTTAGAGCCTTATATAAGAGATGGACAACATAACTTTTCAGAGAAAAAGAAATCTCATTTGATCTCTCTGGGATTACGTATTGCATGTCAAACATACACAAAAGGGGATGAAACTGTGATGGAAATCTTCTGCAGAAGTATTTAGACTATTTAAGTGTTTACTGTGACTGAAACGGAGATAGAGAAGGTGTTGATGGGTCAACTATGTAAGAGGCATTCAACACTTGCTGTAGATTATTGCCCTCTCTCTAATGCTGGATTTCTTCTTCTGGTGCAGTGCAGTGGCTACAACCATAATTCCAGCATATAATCTTTATAGGGGGGAATAAAAAGAAGCTAGGGTGATTGTTCAAGACCTATCATGGATGTGCAGCTTGTTTTTCAGATCCATTCCTACTTCAGTGGTGTCTGTTTGAACTTTACTCCATATTTATTTGATGTGATGAATATTTAATAAACCTAAAATCCTCTTCTTTCTCCAAAATTATTAAAAAACCCCCAGCCATCTGATGGCTCGACACTAGTCCACCTTTTAGAGATGTTTTCATTAAATATATTGCAAGAGTACACAGTAAGTCCAGCAGTAGGAAATACAGAATTTTGCCAACTCAGGTGTCTCCTATTTTCTACAAATGTTTTTTAAGTCTGTGTGACTGTGCTGCTGATTGATTTCTGTCACGGTTTAACACTGGCCCGGCGATTAAACCGAATAACAGACGCTCTCTTTAATGTCTCTCTATCCTTGATAGAGAAAGGAGAGAGAATAAGGGAGAGAGACTTATGGGTTGGAAACTAAACTACACAACTTTAATGAAACAGTAATGATAAATAGGTAAAATTACTAAATATATACAAATATACAGGAAAATGGAAACCACATTCCTCCCCCCTCTCCCCCAATAACTCTCACGTCACCACTGAGGCTGTAGGGCAGCCCTGGGAAAGTCCAGGCTGGACTCCTGGAGTCGGCAGCAGTCGGGAACTGGAGGCAGGAACACACAGATATGGGCTGGCACGGATCAGGACCACAGGCAGATGAACAGACAGGATCCTTCCAGGATGCCGGGTGAAGGAAGGGAAGCAGGAAATCAGGAAAAGATCTGGCTCGGCCCACGTGATGCCTCAAATTTATACTGAGTGTGACGTGTATGGGATGGAATACTCTGTTTGGTCAATTCTGGCATCTATCTTGTCCGTTCCTCCCTAAAGGAGGGCTCAGGTGGGGCCTCTGTGTCCTCCTGGACGGTAAAATGTTTTCCTCAGAGCTGAGCAGTGTCCTTGGCTCTGCATACCAGTCTCTAGCAGTAACTATAAACATCAAGTGTTATCAATCCTAGAAACAGACACTGAGAAACTTGCTGTTAGTTTCAGCAAGTGCAGCTACTTACAAGGGACTTAGCTAAAAGCAAAAGTACAGAAACAGAAAACCACCTTTATCCTGGTCCAAACCAGGACATTTTCTTCTTCACTGCTGGTCATAAATATGTAGCTGCTTGTAGAAATATTTAGTTATGTCTGTATGCTTTGTAGTTTGCTCCAGAAAAACTTGCTGGAATCTGGGCTGATAACTCATGAATGTTTGTTTCATAGCAGCCAATTATAAATATGATACAATAATCTAGATGTCAGATATTGAGCATACTATTGTGTTATCATCAGAAGATGAGACTGCACCAAAGGCTTAGACAACAAACAGGTATTATATAAATCATACATTTTTACAGTAGCTCAGAAGAGAAGGAAATTCCCTTGGCATTATTATTCATAGCTTTAGTTCAGAACAAAAGAAATCAGTAAAGTTTCTAACTTCTTGATCCTTTCTTTGCTAATCCCAGATCATAACCATACTGAAAAAAATTTACTTCTTTCTAATCCATTTCTGGGAATGCTTGATGTTAACCTCAGGGCAAATTGCCTGCAAGCTTGCCATTTGCTGAGAAATACAAAAGAGTACAAATAGTTCCTTGAGCTTATGAACTAGTGAATGTGATTTACTACAGATTTGTATCTTTTTGAGGTACCTAAGAAGATTTGACAATTGTTTGAAGGTTTTGTTGTGATTCTGGCATTTATAAGTATGCATAGTCTATGGGACACTAATAGAATTTCTCTTTTCTTCTTACCAATTTCATATAGGCATATGCATAGAAGATATACATCTTCTAGTACCATTAGCATTCTTTGCAACATATTCTGCTTGTTCCAATGTTATTGAAATTGGGAGAACAAGGATACAACACATGCATAGCCAGTAATAATCATATATACTCTTTATCCATAGGAAATTAAGCTAAAAAGCAGAAGGATTAAAAATAATTCATAATATTTGTCAGAGACAGTGCATGGAAACTGAGTGGAATTAACACATCTCTGAGTAAGAGGAAATTTTTGTTACCCGTACATATTTGTCTCTTGATAGCTATGCAATCAGTGTAGTCTGTACATCTGGATACGTCTTTCAGATGTTCAACCTCATTAAAAGCTTCTCTTTAAAAGAAGACTTGCCTTCCTGTTGCATTATCTTTCCAGTAATAGAATTAGAATTAAAGCATCAGACTTCATTATTCCCAGCTGCCTTTTGCAGATTTTATCCCTACAATGTATTCTCCTGTTTCCTAATTCTATTTGCAAAGAACTTGACTGATAGGACCTCCATAATTTCCTTAGAGAAAGCATCACATGTTCTAACTTAATACATTAAAACACACTAACTAGAACCCTTTTCCCCCCCTATTCTGATATAAAAAAGCCCTTCAGAAACTTAATGAAGCTAAGACTGACCATTGTTTTTAGGATATTTCTGAAACTGTTTTCCATGAGGTAATAAGATACTTTCTGTACAATTTGTAAGACACCAGAAATGACAGAGCCCTGATTTCCATCTCTATATTAAAAGTGGTTCCCTTATTTAAATAATCACCATGTTTCCATAAGACATAAAAAAAATTGTTTTTGATTGGTACCTATATTTTTCCAATGCTAAATATTTTCTCAGAAAAAGCTTAACTCTCATGCAAATGAATATTTGTTCTTGAATGGAGTGAACATAGAACATAACCCTTATTTTACATGTGGCTGCTGACTGGGAAGCCCCAACTCTGAAATACTCCCATAGGGCTGATCCTGAGTGTTTATGAACTCTGGATTTTCAGGAAGGTAAGAAATCCTGAGAACTCTTCTTCCAAAAAAAAAAAACAAAAAAACAAACCAAAAAACAAAAAACCAAAACAAAACAACCCATAGAATCCCTGGTAATTTTCCTTTCACTGAGATTTAAGAAATAGATTTGAAATTCTGAGAATCACAGCATACAGTCTCCTAGAGCTTTATCACAGCTCTATTCGCTGATGAAGAACAAGATACTTAAAAAGTGTTATAGAAATGCTTGGAATCTCATTTCAAGATTATCCAAATAAAGGCATTAATTAGTTAATTAATTGGAGGTTTGCGTTAAAATAATCTTTTAAAAACATGACAAACTAGGTTTTTTTATTACTAATTTTTAAAAGCCATTTTGGAAAAAAATACTTTCTAATTTCTCGGGAAATAAAAACAAAACCTCCTGATTAGTTCTTGTAGATTACTTGTAGCACAATAAGTGTAGAAATACTAGAAAGCGATACTAAACTTGGCTCCAATTATGGGGTTGAACTATTGGACTGAATTTAAAAACATTTATTTCTGAAACCTCCATAGTTCTGCATTCTAATCCCAGAGTAGAAGTGCTTAGGTACTCATAACATTTTCACTGCTTTTGAAAGGAGGAAATATTAGAAAATTGTGGAGATGTGTTTTCATGCAGTATTTCCTGTCTGGTTTGGCAAAGTCAAGAAGTTTACAGAACAACATTTCAGAAAAGGCTTTAGGCCTACTCAGCCTTTTGCAAGGTGTTCTTCATGATAACACGTTTCAGTCCATCATCCATTTCCTAATAGATTCTTTTACCCTGACCATAAATTAGTATTTAGTTTTTCAGTTTGTTCAGCTAAGCTCCTCATGTTAGCTATGTCACCCACCCCTTATGAAAATGACTTTGTCTTCTTGCCCTTAGCTGCAGTCATTGGTGCCTGGAGATCCATCAAAAAGATGCCATCTCTCTCAGCAGAGGTACAGCCAGGCATTTATTTGAGCTTTGTGATAGAAAGTTTTTAGCTCCAGAAATGCTTGGCGGGGGCACGATGGACATTAATAAAAAAGCACGTAAGCTTGACAGGGGTCCTTTTGTATGTCCTTGGCAACTATTTGTAGAAAGTGATATTGCATTTTTGTACAGTACTCTCAGCTGTGTCATGATAGATGTCAATCTGTCAATTGAACTTAAGCAAGCCTGTTACAAATCTTGTGGTGTGGGGCCTGGTAAAACAAACACAGTTTCCCCTATACCACATTAAACTGTTAATTAAAAGACATATATAGTCTTTAGCTGTGAATCTATACTGATCCCTCCAATGTTGCTCAAAAAAGACTTCTTTTTTGCTGAGCTCAGATTTTGAACAGATTCTGAAGACTCTGAACAGAATACATACAAAATCTATATGAACATGAAATTATACTGCATTTGAGAAGGGGAAGGAATGGAACCACCATTATAAGGTGAAAATTCTGGGGCAATGAGAATTTTGGAGTTATGAGGTGAGTGTTCCCTCCAAACAGCTAATAACATAACTCAGAAACAGTCAGAGTTTGTTCTAGGTACCTTTTGCTTTTATGCTGTATGATTGCTTCATTGGCAGAATGATTTTATTGTTTTGCTGGCTCCCTCAATCAGTGTATTACCTTTGAAAATAATAGAATAATTATGTCTCATCATTTTGTCTCCATTTTTAATGGAGTCATAAAATTTCAAAAAGCCTTTCTTAACAGAACCACAGAACTGACCTAACCTGATTGTAACAGCAACAGATTTATTTCAGGAATAACTGAAAGGTTTGACTTAGACAGATGCTGAGGTACTGCCAGTCTTTCCTTTTTCTTCTTTTATTCCCAGAGGAATGAATATATTATTGGCAAGAGAACATGAGCTACCAAAGTTAAGTTAAAGGAGAGTTTATACATTTTAAGGAGAAGTCTGGTGTTCTTAATCTAACTAAAACTAGTCTATATTGGAAAAAGGTGAAGAATTAAATCTCTGAGGTAAGTTTATTTAACTTTACTGCTGATCTTGGGAATATCCTGACCTTCCAGGATGTAATATTCTGCAGGTTTAGAGTGAAATCAGAGTGATTCTGTACCTAGCCAGAAAAGTCAAGAACAACCGTAACTCCAATTTTTTTAAAGAAAATAAATCCTCCTGTATAATATCCCCCCAATCACAACGCAGTATCAAATAATGTATTCCTGATTCAATTTAAAGTCTATTAACTTTCAAGAAGCCCCTGAAAGTAATTTGTAACTGCATCTCCTATTCTTGGCTACCCTTTCCATGGTGCCAAACTAATCCTAACTGACCAAGCAATAAATAACATGATTATTATGTTGAAATCTGTTCAGTGATGATGTAAAGCTAAAAAGAATGTGAAGCTTAAATCTTCTGTTTACAGTAACTACTTGGTAAATTCAGAAATAGCTATGCTTATGGCCAAAGGTCTTTTAATATGTTCTGAATGCTTGTTGGAAAGAGTTATTTAAAAGTCTCCCAACTGTATCAAATTGTGCTGAGCTAGTTTTAGTTTGTTGTTATAACTTCTTAAAGGCACAAAGAATAACTCAGAGCTCCCAAATTTGTCATGAGACTTAGGAACCCTGCACTACTAAGCTGTAACTTTCTGCTGTAGGATCCTTGTGGCCAAATGATGAGTTCAGACTGGAACATCCAATGGTCTGTTGGTTTTTTTGTGTGTGATGGGTTTTTTTTTCTTTGTTTGTGGTTTGGTTTTTTTTGTTTTGTTTTGTTTTTGGTTGGTTTTTTTTTTTTTTTGAGTCTTCATCTTCCTCCACTTCTTTTCAACTGAGGATACATCAGTAGATAAACTCTCCACATCAGAACTTGGGTCTGTGCTCTCATAACTCAGCATATGTTGAATAGGATACAAAGCATTGCTGACTCACACATCAGGAATGTGAAAATTTTGAATGACTATTGGGAAAAATTTCTTTATTGAGAGTAGTCAGTCATTGGAGCAGGTTCCCCAGGGAAGTGGAGGTACCATCCTCAGAACATGGTCAGAACATGGTGTAGTTGGTGTGGTGGTTTTGGGTTGATCGCTGGACTTGATGGTCTTAGAGGTCCTTAATGATTCTATGAATCTACGAATGGACTGCCAGGAAGATATTCTGGGGCTCAGGAAAGGTCAGAGCCAGCCTTACAGGAGTTTGTAACTTCAGATTTGGGAAAATGTCCTCATTTGGCATAGTCATCGTAGTTTCCTTAGAATATGCTACCTGCTGAAATTGTAAATTTTCTTCAACTATGTTTAAAAATCATTTTTGCAAAGTTTATAAATTGGCTATCCTTTAAAAATTTTCCACAGGGATAACAAAATATGTATGCCTGAACCCAAACAACCTTCAAATCTTGTTTTCAAAAAGTCATGAGGGGACATGAAATAAAGTACCCATGCTTTAAGATAGGCAGAAGACTGAATTAACATCATTAATACCACTCTTGAAACCACTAAAACATTTAAGCAAAATTTTCACCAAACAGGGGAAAATGCTCTGATCCTCTGGCAGACAAAGCATAAGAAATATTAACCCAAATGTGTAAAATTTGTAAAGCTATAAGCAACTGAAAATAAGCCCCTCTAGTTTAAAATACCTAGCAGCTCTAATAATAGGTAGTGTTATCAGTCCTACCTACAGTAATGTATATTATATGCAAGTACAAAAGATATATTTACATACCCCTGTGAAACCAGGAGGTTTTAAAAATATCTTCCATTAACATAGCAAATGGTTTTCTCAAAACTCTCATTTCATTAGAGAAAATGGTTGGAGACAATTTAAAGATTACTGTAATAGAACCCACTATAATATTACTTACTGGCACCACAAAATAGGTTATACATTATTAAAATCTACTCTAACTGTTCTCCAGCTGGACATGAGATCTACATGAAGCAAGCATTGTACTTTGGTAGGAAGATTGCAATACTGTAGGAGATGACCCAGAAAGAATGACAAGTCTATTATAAGATCTTTCATTCAGTTGTAATCATGGTCTGTACTGTTTCCCATTGCTGCTTTGACTGTGGAAATGTGTCAACAGCATTAGGTAATGAAAGAGTCTTTCAGACAAAACTTTTGGGGTGGTGAGCCCTGGTGGCTGCTTACAGGAATTCATATAGAGCACTCTGAGGCCTCTCCAAACCAAAAATGCATTTTTCGTTTGAGCTAGGATAATGAGACATAACAAGAGTGACTGTCTTAGGAGGAACTAGGAGAAAAAGAGGCATAAAAAGATGCATAAATTCCCGAAGTTAAAAATTATTCAGACTGTTCTGTTGGAAATTGCAGCTTTGTGTCCAGCCATGGATGAGGTAGCTATGTCTTTGTAAATTAGAGGCACTGCATGCAAACAGTGGCTTCATGTATTGGTCTGCTGTATGGGTGCTTACAGTGCTTGTAATTGAGGATGATTATGGTTAATGATTCTACTAATGTGTCCTTTCAAACCAGCAGGACAGTGTAATTTGTATCAAACATATGCAGTATCTCTTCAGGCATTTTGCCTAGTTTAATCTTAACCCAGGACTTGCTGTAGGGGAAACCTCTGGAATTTCACAGCTGGCTCAAATGAGAGATTTCATGGTACTTTCACAGTGCTCTCAATAGAAAGTGAAGCTTCCTCAACCTTCAAATCAACTGGACTGCTCCAAGCCTGTCATACTTTAATATGACAAGGCCAAGATCTCCAGTACAGGAAACACTTGTATGTACAATGCAGACAGAAAGAAAAAAACCTGTCTTTGAGCAGCTGACAATATATTCACATGTTAAATGGAGTGTTTCTGGAGAATGGATTTGCATTTCTAATATTTATGGAATAAGGAAACAAGGCCCACAGTTAGGTATTCTTTTCAAGAGGCAGGACTAATCTGTCAGGATACTTTATTTCATGTCTATAAAAAAAAGAATTTTCTCAACTTACCCTTTCAGTAAGGGCAGAATATATGAGCAACTCTTAGCTCTTAACTGAGTTATGAATGAGGAACAGAGAAATTAGAGGTGTGTGCAAGAACTGAAAAGGATTTGAGCTTACTGGAAAGAATTTGAACTTAACAGAGGATGTAACTAGATTTCTATGGAGCTCCCGAATTGTAGGATTACTTTCTGATCCTGTCTAATATCAGTGAATGTGATCAGTGTACTGGATCTATGTCTTTTTGTTTCCTGGCTTTTAAAAATTTCTTTTATTTCACCTATCTCTACTATATTTTACTTGGTGATGCCACTCAATAACCATGAAGAGAAAATGAAGAGAATTAAAAATGAAGACTATCAGCTTGTCCAGTTTGGTCTGACACATTGCCTTATTTTATATCAATATATATTTTTTGAAATGTTGGGTTTTATTCTCAAAGGTTATCTGAGTATTTTCCTAAACTTACCGAATTCCTTATTGATTTCATAATTATCCAGTGCCTCTGGTTGCTTCAGTTTTCTTGTCTTCTGTCTTTTATTATGCTTGGTCAGTATCACTCTTGCTCTTTTGTGCTAGGCCTTGGAGATCAGCATATAGCTCAAGCAGTGATATGTCAAGAGTTTCAGGTTTGAAGAAGCATGTATGAAACCATTTTTAGCTTGTACCACTTTCATAAATCTTCTAGGGACTTCAGTCTGCTGGGATCTCTAGCTTGTTGGGTAGAATGGTACAATTTCACCCAATACTTTCTCTCTGTATAGGAACTGCAATTTCTACTCTGTCTCCCCCTGGGGAGACTTCAGGGAATGACTGTCCTCATATCAACTGTACCTCACTTCTATCACTGAAACTACAATTCACTGTCTGCAATAGTCCTACAATCCCACCCCCAAGGCAAAAGGAAAACTGCTCCCCAAAGTCCATACATGGTAATCCAAAATTCAAATACTTAGAGTAGAGTATTCACAGGAGCTTTTCCTTCTCTTGAAACTCCAAGATGACTGCAAAAGGGAAGAAAAACCTAACCCTTGAAATCAAATGAGAAACCTATTACTGTGGGAGTGCATAGCATAAACATAAGCATCTGATGTAGGTCTTTCACAAACAACTTGCTGTCTTGTCAAAGTGAGATGAATGAAATCTCACAAAGACTCCAAAATCCTCATGCATTTTCATAGTTGCAGCTGTAGCTTTCAAGGGTTCCATTTCAAAAGGGAAACAAGTCAGAACTGCTTACAAACAAAAATATACAATGATCCTTCAGCCCAGGAGGAGCTCTTATTTTGAGCAATACCATCTTATTGCAACCCAGTATCAGGAAATTATTTTTCTTGACTAGATACTAATTTAAATAGCTGCATTTCTTATCTGGGAAAGAAGTAGCATTTCTAGTCCAAGTAAAAGTTTATGCTGAAAAATATTGGGAGAGTTCAAGGAGAAAGATGAACATTTACTTATACAGGTCAGAGTCCAGGTGGAGACTAGTATCTGTAAGATATCAGACTGGAACTAGAGGTGGAGGAAATTAATATCTCTCCATTGATTTTGACAAATCTAAGAAACTTCAATAAAATTACATGAATGCATTTTAGGTGTATTTTGTAGCATTATATTATAAAAAGAGGTATCTATTACATGTATAAACTCACACTGAGATTCTCTTTTTATAGCAGCTCATTGCAACAAACTGCACAAGTCTGATCAAAGAATTAGATAAATGAACTCAGTAAAATTTCTAAACATTGGGCAAACTTAATGTTGCAAAATTACAAAATAAACCTGACTATGCTAGCACTTCTTCAAGAGCTAAACCACACAAAGATGTGTGGCTATGAATTCTGACCACCACTGAATTTAAGAGTGAAAATATTACGAATATCTCTTGGTTTCCTTTTCTTGCAAGAAGCAAGCAAAACCACAGAAATATCAAACATGCAAAACTAAAAGCTGTTCTTTCTTTCTTTTTTTTTTTTTTTTTTTTTTTTTTTAAGCTGTTTTCTTAGCTGATGGACTCTAGGCTGGCCATTGGGATTGCACTTTGCCACCCATAATATATCAAAATTGTTCTTCAAAAAAGAAGTGATGAAAAATACTGACTGATTTGAATCATAGAAATTAAAATCCATACAAAAAGATTAGTTCACAGGTCATCCCATAACTAAACTGCAGCTCTTTAAGGACTTTTCCAAATACAATCAAATTGACATATTCCTGTTCTTTGATGGAATTGAAAATTCTTCAAAACCAATATCTTAGCATCTTACATGGAAAGCAGAAAAAAAAATTAATCGTTGAAATACTCTCAATTAAAAGCTATGTTTGTGAAAAATTTTAACACAGTACAGACAGAAAGATAATATAAGAAACCTCCCTAAGATGTATTTTAATGATTCCAGCCACATTCTTTCATTAAGTTTTGAGGCCACAAGTAATTTCAGTCATTCATTTTTATGACTGAGTAATTTCACAAAGCAACCATTTCAATCTGCAAGTTATGAAAAGTATCTACTCAGCAACTGCCCAATTGTGAAGAGCTGCTACACTGCTGTCAGTACGTACATTTGCTGACTCTTTATTTTTCAAATGTGATGTGTGAGGATGTATAAACTTCTTTAAGAAGTGAGGATTCTGCCTATAACTTCTTACTATTTCTGGAACTTCAGAAAAAAGAAAACTGAAGGTTACATTATTGCTTTCATAATTTTCCATATAGCAGTGGATGACAGGTAATGCAAAAACAGTTTACTTGATGCTTTATTCTGATTTTGTGTTCAAGTGGAGCATCAATATATGCAATCCTTGATTTACCTTGATACATCAGCTTCTATTAGTAAACCCCTTTGTACTAAATTGTGGGTCACAAAACAATAATTGCAAAACACACTTTATGCAACTTTATAGATGAGCCACATATGCCAAGAAAAATGCATGATTTGTTTCAGTAGGAGGGATAGTTAGAAATTTAGGCAATATCTTTTAGGAGCTATTGTTTATTAGGGTAGGTATAAGGATATATATCATTTAACTTAAGGTATTTTCCTTTTACATTATGACACCATTTAAAAGCAGATTATTGAGTAGGTTTCGTTCTTGCATACAAGTCTATACTTTCCCATGCTGGCCTTCAAACTTCTCAAAACACTGGCTTCACTCTTGGAATTTTATTGAAATTTGCTTCTTTATGGGTCAGCCTTCTTCTGTTTTGTGCAGTGTTAGCAGAGTTAGGGTTTTATAGCTGCTTGAACCAGACTGACTATATGAAAAACAATTTCAGGCCATTAGATAAGATAATGATCTCAGGAAAGGGACTGAGAGCAAGCTGTGCCTTTGGATTTTGCAGCTTCAAAAATGCAAGATCATCCACTTCTGGCTGCTTTCAATAGGATTTAATTTCTGATTTTACAAGTAGCAGTGTTTGAGTTCCAAGCATATTCATCAAGTGTTCTTCAGCTCTTAGCCTTTAACAAGGGTTTATCATGGGCACATGTACAGCACAAGTGCATTGGGGGTCATGAAACAGGTGTAGTAAGTCACAGAACAGATGCAAGAATGAATTAAATAAAAATTGTGTGATTTAGAGAGGTGATCTCTAATTTCTGCACATTTAAGAAATAAACAAAAAGAAATCAGCCTATTTCACATTTCAACCATTCCTTTGAAGCTACGAAGCTTCAAAGTTTTGTTGGTTGGGTTCCTTCTCTCTCTCTCTCATATAAGTGTAAACAAATATATAGGTGATATTGCATCAAATATAAAATATCAAATTCTAAGAACTTTTATCAGGATGACAACTCAGAGGCAGTTGTGTTATTGTTACAGAGGGTACATTGTGTTTTATGGAGATTCAGTATTTCCTTCTCCAGTGAAAGAAAAGCTTTTGGGAAGAAAATATTCCTTAGGTATTCTGTGTTCTTATGAGCCTGAGATAAAAACCACATTACAATAATCTCATTAAATATAGAATAAGAGTAAACAGCAGACACATTTCCCTATTAGCATATTCTTCTCTTTTCTTCCAAAGCCAGCTGGTAACCTTTTATTGCCTGACATCTACTACAGGGGCAAACTGTAGAGAGTTGTTCTCTAATTGACACTGAATCCCAGGCTCAGTGTAGTCTGCATATTCTTCCTATAGGTGGGGATCAGAAGCAAAGGCATTTTCCTGATACCACAAGCTGCTTTATGAAAGTGACTGTTAGTAGGGGTTCTGATTTTAATCTGTACTGGAGGCAATCACATCATAAATGCAAATTACAATAATTCCCACACTTTTTTTTTCATTTTCATACCCATAACACTTTCTGTCAACTTGAGAAGCACTCTTTGTAGCTGCTACAACAGATCTTTTGTGTGTTATGTGTTCTTTTTTAAGAGCTTGACTAGGATTGTAGAGCAAATTTCAAATTTATGCAGTACCTGGCCTGGAAAAAACATGTAAAAAACAGTAAAATTATCAAAATATATGTATGTATATGTGTATGGGTGTGTGTATGCATTTTTCCAAAATTGCTATTGTTTCCTGGGCTACAGTGTATTTCAGGGTACTAGCTCAACCAACCTTTCATAAGCTCTTTTTGAAGCATTTTCAAAACACAGATGAAGTGAAAAGAATAACTAAAGCCAGGAGGTAACTGGTGTGGAAATATTTTGAAATATTTATTGCTTTCATTCTTGGGACTAATTCTTTTTGCTGTTTTTGTCTATTCTTTGTTGAGTAAAACAATCATCAGAGATTGGGAAAATTCCTCTTACATATAAAATATCCTTCCACATAACAGGAATGACAGAGCAACTGTTGTGTACATATTGATTTTGGTTTCTTAAGCAGAAAATAACAGATAGATGACTGGTATATTTTCAGACTGGAGCAATCTATTGATGCAGAGGTCTTATGATGTCACTTGGTGATCCCCAGCTCTTCACAAATTCCAAGTACAAGGATCATACACAAGGCTGGGCATAGCAGGGCTGACCTTCAGTCCACTGGCGTTTGCACTGTACAAGTTATTCAATAAGAAGACTAAAAAAGCTTTACAAGTCCAGCTTCTATTATTCCATCTGTTAGGTAAGAATCAGGAGGTTAAGACATAAGGCTATCTGTGCTAGCTGGAGTTTCAAACACCTTGTGTCTTTCTCAATTTCTATACTGTCAAGACAAAGGCCATCAGGAGTTTGGGACAGCATAAGGACCAAACAAAAAGAACAATCTGAGTTTTACTCAGATGACTAAACAGCTGTCAGAAGGATTTATGATATGTCTATAAAGTCAGAGATTGTGTATGTTTAGTCATGTAAAACTCAGATTGTTCTTTTTGTTTGGTCCTTATGATGTCCCAAGTGAAATAGTGAAATAGTGAAATAAGCACTGACAGAATGGGATAGATGTTGTGAATTATGTCATGTATACCCGTAGGGTTCCCTAATAACTGTTTTCCATCTCTTCCTCCATCAAGACAATGATGCCCATGAAGTCACCTAAAGGCTACTTACATTCCCATGAAGCAAACAGGACACAAGCTGTTTGGTACAAATTGAACAGTTTCCTAGTGTTGCTGCATGAATAAAACTATGTGAGTGACAATGGAAGACAGTATAAGTTACTTATGGGCTGAAAAAGTATCCATTGAAAGACAGTTAAAACAAAATCTACTATTTTTAGTTATGTCTTAAAACTGAGTTTTCACATTCAGATTAGTACCACTAGTGTCTGGTTTTCCATGTGACTTTGACAAAGATATACAGATATTTGTTCAGGGGGGAAGACTGATAAATTTGAAAAATAAATATAATATCTTCTGAAGAAAAGAGAAAAAAAGTTATTAAATAATAAAATTATCACTACTTTTCAAATTTATTTAGGAGGAAAAGCCTAGAGATAAAAGTTCTAAGATATATACAGAAATTAACATCCACCATCACCTACTGCAGAGAAATTATGCAATTTTACTTACATTTAAGAAGTGTCAGATAACAGTCAGTATTGTTGCTCTTCTGCAGGATTTTGTATACTCTGTGTGTTGCAATTCCTACATAATATAGTTTTCAATGAGCAATTTGACCATTAGAAAATTTTACTTGTCTCGCTACTTGAAAGCATAAAGTCAATGTATTCTATGAAAACTTGCCTTTGTGGAAAAAAAAAAAAGGAGCCATGCCTACAATGATTTGATGCTCTGTTGTAGTATGTTTTTTATGAATCCTATATTTATCCTTTCTGTTTCCTATTCAGTCTTTTACTGTTATGTATTATTGATGTTATCCATTCCTTGGGATGGAGGCTGTATTTTGCTGTGTCTTTGTACAGTGCTTAGCACAGCAGGCTATTTGTCTAAGGCTCCCAGACAGTAGTAAATAATACTTGTCATTGTCTGCTGTCCCTTTGAAATATAAGAAAATTTGTAGTTACAAAATTTTTTTGTTTGTTTCTTCACAACAAAAATTTCAGTACCACTGCAAGGCTATAGTAAATTTTATATGCATAGTAAACAGCCTAAATTTAAAATAATGTTGCTCATAAAAACAAAATTATCAAGAGCTTTTTTGTCAGCAATATTTAAAGATTATTTTTCAGAAGCGGTAATGTAGAATGATATGCAACAGTTTGTATGGTTTGCAAATGCAGCTCTTCATGTATGTTTTAATCGGGCACAAACAGCAGTTTGATGAGTATCTGTCATTAAAACTCAAATATATATTTATTGATACTAGGATCTTCAGGGCTGACATGTAGGTTAGACATTCTTCCATCTTTTTATTAACTTGGTGCTTAATTGTTAATTTTTTAGGTTTATGGGCTTTCTTTTGGACTAAAATGGTAGTATAGGGTCAGGTATTCAAAATACATGAGATTTATCTGAATGTTGTTAGAACTGTCAACAGTTCTTTCCATAAGTGAAAAGCAGAACCTCAATATTTTATGCAGAAAATTAAAACTGTATTTTTCTGAGTAAAATTTTATGAACTTTGAAGAAAACCTGATTTGGTATAATCATCGATACATATGTAAGCCTTTACAAAAAATGCATTTCCATAAAGATTATTGATTTATTTCAGTTATAATTTAGTTTTTAATTTTTTAAGATATTTCATCAGTCATAGCTTTTAATAGTTTATTACTGAAACAGCAAATTGTAATCGATATCCCCAGAAAACAATTTTCAAGTGGGAAATATACCCTTGAAATTAAAAATAATTAAAAGTTAAGTTCTTGTATCTGGATATTTAGCTCAATAGTTGGCCAATAGTAACATGTTGAATTTTGTTGTGTTGTACACTTGATAGGTAACTAGCTTTCCCAGCTTTTAAATTTAATATGAATATGCATTCTTAAGGCTATTGACATTAAGTTATTTTCCAGTATGCCTATTGTGGTTACATTTATGTAAAAAAGCAAATCAAAACATTTTGCTTTGCATTTTTTCTCCCCCAGATATTTATTAAGGATGTCTTGAGATGCATTTCCTAGAAGAATTTTTCCTCTAGCTGACTCTCTCTGAGAGATATTTCTTAAAAGATTTTTTTTGCTCTGAACGTTATCACAGGATTTTTTTTTTCTTCCACTGCTACAATCCTGTAACAACCTCCTGTTGATAAATCCATTCTAATACCAGCTCAGGGTCTTGCAGTGCAGCTAGCACTTGCTTAACAAATACTAGCAGAAAGATGGCTTGTGCACATCTTGCAAGTGGATTTAACCTTCAAGAAAATAACAACTCATTTTTTATTTGGCAGGTATCTTGTTCCAGATCTTTCTTTACTGTGTCCAAATTTGGTGCCAGAAACTAGCTGCACATGTGAGTTACAAAGCAAATTGTTCATTGCAGCTGTATCCTAAGAGATTTTTAACAGCTTGAACCTTTCTAGGACTAAGAAATTACATAGATTTTGGTGTCTAGCATGATCTTCCTGAGTTTCTTGCCACACAGTTCTGTTGTAGAAGCTTTTTTTATCTTTGCAGGATGATCTTCATATTAATTTCTAGCATTTGCTCATACATTGACATGTTTTAGCTGATAGAGATTTCAATCCTCACTGTATACTGGCCCATGGTTTCTACTAAGAATTAGAAATATCCGCTCATGATAACTTTGTATTTGTTCTTCCAGGATTTTTTCCTCAAATAAAAACATCAAATAAAAACCAGGCAGAACATGCTTCCTTGTGTAAAGTACCTGCTCTCAGCTCAACGGAAGAGGCAGAAGCTCACCCATCAGCTCAGGGCAGCTGCCTTCCCTTTGCAACACTGCACTGGCACCAGAGTCAAATGATGATGATTGGTTTCCAATCTGAAATCTCTCTGTGTCCCCCTGTAAATTGCCATGCCAGAGAGCCTTGAAAGAGTTGTGGGACCTACACAGGATACTGTGGCACATGAAGGCTGTAACTCTGTTCCAAGAGCTGTATGGCAGGTGGCAGCAAGAAACAGTCACCGGTAATGTTGCTGCCACACAGGTTTGTGACACACATTTGCTGCCGAGTAGCAAAAATAACTATTCTCTCTCTTATATTTATTTTTTTTCCTATTAATATGTTTCTACCTTCCCTCTTCCCATACTCAGAACTCCTTCTTTCATCATTCCCCAAAATTCTTCTACATGACTGCTAAGTATATAACTACAGCTCAACTCTTTATTCAGCTTTCTTACTACTTGGGGAGAAAAGCTGACATTTCTAGAGAAAAAATTGTTTTATACAAAGTTTGATGTCTAGAGTGGGTTAGATGAACCAGGCTTATGAGTGCTTTTGTCACTGTTGATAATAAGCTCATTGTACTCTAAACAAAGATGTCAATTTAGATCTAAATTTCCTACTAAATCAATTCCACTCTATAACCCTAATTTCCTCACTTAATTATGAAACATGGATATTTCCTAATGCCCTACTTTTTGGACTTCCTAAGCCCCATAAACACCACCTAAACAGTAAGAATAAGCTCACACTCTCACTTTATTAAACATTGCTTTCACAGAAGCCTTTAAAAGTCAACTTTGAGAAGGAGATATGTGACACCGAAAATATAGACACAGTGTCTTCTTACTCTGCATATAGATCTTAGGCTTAATAGGAATCGTTTGTCTACTGTAGGAACAATAGACCTCAAAGGCAAAAACCTGATAGCTTTGTTAAAATATTTGAGCTTAAGAGCAAGACCAGACTCTGGCTTGATGTGAATAAAGATTAGATTTCTTGTAGCTGATGTCTTTTGTTTGCACATAAAGCATTTTTGCTGCAGAAGAAATATCTGGTTTACTCAGTAATACACTTAGTCACCAATTCATAGCAAGAATTTGCTCATTAAATACTTACATGTTCTATTTATTATACATTGTGTTTCTGCTGTTAATGCCTCTTGATATTTATATGTCTGCCTAGTTGTAAGTGTTCTCAATTTTGTAATGGCTGCATATATTTTTTGTTTTACAAAATAGAAGTGGAAATTACTGTGGTTTGCATGATCTGAAAATAAATTTTAATTTTAATAGAAGGAATTATAAATAGAAGCCTTTGAGTGAGCTCTTAATTGTTTAGTGGTACCACCTGGTATGATGATCTGTCACAGTAGTGTTAATGAGGAATTTTCAGCCTTTGGTGATGGAGGAAGTGTTAAAGCCAGGAGTCAGTGGGCAAATCAGTTACCAAAAAATCAGTTTGACAGCTTTTCAAAGCATTAAAAGAAGTTGTTGCTTCTCTAAGAAAAGAGAAACCTTGACACTTGCCTGATCTTTGCTTCCCACTATATTTTTTTGCATATATATTCAGTCATTGAATTCTTATGCATTACTTAAGTGCAAAATGCTAGCACAGCCCCTGGGTTGAGTAAACAGAAAATATTAATTGCAGTATTGGGGGAATACAATTATATAGTCTCCTGTACAAAAAGTAGTACTGTAAAACATTTCTCTCCATCTTCTACAGAAGCATATGACTTAGGTCTAGAATTTTTTAAAAAAAGTAGGCATGGTAGCAAGCTAATCTGAATTTGTGGTGTTTTGAAGGCCCAGATTATGCATATTCCTGAAAAATGTCAACTCCATTTTAAAGCACCTTTCAGTTTCTTAGGCTTTGATTCTTAAGAGATAAGCAATACCACTAGGTAAAGCAGGTACCAAGAAATTATAGAAATTTCTGCTTTCCTTCTGTCTCCATAGGGAACTTCCAGACTTGTGAGCCTGCATAAATATTACCATGTAATAACTCAAAGAGCTTGACAGCTTGCCAACTGCTTATACTAAGAGCACTGGAGTAAAAATGTGTTTTTCAGTTTCTACTGTACTGTGTTTGCACAAAAATCATTGATGTTGCAGGATAAATATCTATTTGATTCTCTGATCCAGTTTAATTCTATATTGAGAATGACCAGATATTTTTGAGGTGCTCTGAGTACAGATCTGTAGTGGAACAAAACAATCAGACGCCTCTGATTACCAAGAAGTGGGTGTGAGCCGGTATCAAATCCACCTGTGCCCAATTAGGGCAGGCCCCCTATTGAGCATGTGCAAGACCAGGGAACCAATAAAAGGTGAGGCTCACAGCCACAGACTAGCTCAGAGAGCTAGTCAAGAGAGTGTGCTGGTAGCTCACTGAGTGGCAGACCAATCTTGCTGGTTCCACTTTGTGGGCAGTAGACTTAGAGCACGGCTCACGAGTCTACATCACGACACCAAGAAGGACTTGAGGCAATGATCCCTGAAGAAATATTCGTCTTGCTACATGTCTTGCTACACAGATCTGTTACGACTTCAGGCATTCCAAAGCAATAGTGTGTTCTGGAGGTAAGAAATAGGCTGAAATCTGCATTCTGTGCCACGAGATGGAATCTTTATGTCACCTAACATCAAGAGTACCTGGCACTATGTTTCTTGAACTGCAAAGCTTTTTTCATTGCTTTTAATACAAAACTTGCGGTTTTAGTAGAGTTTGAGTGTAACAGAACATCAAGGCCAAGCCATCCATTAGGATTTCTGCATACTTCATCAAACTCTGACTTTTTTTTTTTTTAATCATATGTTCTAAGAATGAATATGAAAATAGTAAAAAAAAGTAACTATATCAGAATACATTCTCGCTTTCTGATTATGTGATCATAGGTACAACAGAAACTTAGTGTGATAGAAAAAGCAGTGCAATACAGTAAATGATTATTAAGTGAAACTGGCAGAGTCATCACATTATCAAGTGCATGAGCAAAAGTAAGCAAGGTAAAGAGTCAAAGAAATGGTAAATGGTCTTGAAAAGATAACATTTATGGTGTGAGACCTCATAACTACATTCTCTGTGGAGATAATACAAACTTTAGATACTTTCTATTCATTGGTAATGCACATGCTGCCACACTTACCCATCAAAAAATATTAAGTGTATAAATCATATTAGCCTTTCTGTCTCTCAGGCACTCTGAAGCACTGCTTGTCAGTTGTCTTGCTTGTTTTGCTTTCCAGTGCTTTTTCCTTCTTTACTTTTTTCTTCTCTTCTAAAAATCTTAGGCCAAATGTTTAGTTTCACATAGCCTCCTGCTGAGAAATATCTGAACATTTTTGTTTCTTTTTTTTGTTTGTAATTTTTTTCTGAACATCCTGTGTTTATTTTGCATTGGCAGTTTCATCCTTTCAGGACACTGCAGTTGTTGTAAGAGGGTGTCAGTGTAAAAGCATGAGAGTGTGTGAGAAAAAACCCCCAGTGTTTTTTTTGCCATTTTGAAGGATAACCAGACTTTAAGTATATGTCAATTTTCTGTAAGAATTCTGTCCCACAGCACCTAGACATGATAATAAGCATATCATAAAATCATATTGCCACTCCCACCCTCCTTTCTAACTATTCTCCCTCTTTTGTCAAGAGAATGAAAGTTGCTACATTACATTTAAGAAGATTATCAAAGCAAAGAGCATCTGGCTACTTAACAAGAACACCCATCATTTTAGGGAAAATGCAAGAGCTACAGTTTGCAGTCCATCCATAGTAAGAGTAATTTTTCCATCTGTTATGCTATCCTGGCTACCTAGACCAAGGTAGGATTGCAAGGCTATTGTCAAGTCACCTCTGTGTTAACTGGACAGTGAAGAAAATGGTTGCCCTTACTACATTATATGACTATTATTTAGCTTGAAATTCTCTTCAGTAGTGAAAGATGTAAGTCAGAGTTTTCTGAAAAACAGTAATCCTGTTTGCTCAATTTCTAGTTTGAACTAAGTTCTGCCTTCCAGATTTTGCAGTTTATGGAATTCCTCCTTCAGATATTTGAGTGTGGTCGTTCACTGAAACAGGTTGCCCAAGGAAGTTGTGGCTGTCCCCTCCCTGGAAGTGTTCAAGGCCAGGTTGGATGGAGCTTTGAGCAACCTGGTGTAGAGGGAGGTGTCCTTGCCCATGCAGGGGGCTTGGAACTTGATGATCTTAAAGGTCCCTTCCAACCTCAACCATTCTATCATTCTATGATATGAATACCAAATAGGAAAATATCAATGTGTATTCACAGTTATTACCTCATATAATGATTTTTAACACTACTAAATCTCCCATTCATCACATGAATTTGTATTAGTATTAGAATACAGGAATATTATTAAAATTGTATATGTTCAAGGCTCATTTTTCAAATGTGCTGTTTAACTCACAGAAAGGATTGGCAGAAACACTTCAAATGAAGGTTGCAAACCTAAATAATTAAAAGAGGATCAACAAAAAATGCTTCTATTCCATATGAAGTATTGACCTTTGTTTATTATGAAATATTTAAAATACAGCTGCCCTGAAACCTAGGCACATTCAAAGGTCATTTCTCTAGCAAAGTTTATGTACAGGATATCTTGCATCATTTCCTATGTAATTCTGAACAGAAAGTTTTCTGACCTCTCTCTTGTCACCAGCGTAAGTCCCTTTTCCCATTTCCTCCATTTTCGTTTCCCTGGTGCTTCATTCCCCAGGAAGAAATGATAAATCTGAATGGTAAGGTACTAAAATCTTAACACAGGAGAAGAAGCTGAAAGTGAAGAACTAAAAAAACAATTGCTTCCTTTCCTACATTGCAACTAAACTTCAAAGATTATTAGCTGAAATCCTTCAGCTGGTGTGTGTTAAGCTGAGAGAGATACGCCAGGCTAATTGCAGATAGATTATTATAGAGCTCAAGAGAGTATTCTATTGCATATTACTTAAAGTATTATTTCT
Source organism: Calypte anna (assembly GCF_003957555.1). Taxonomy (NCBI): domain Eukaryota; kingdom Metazoa; phylum Chordata; class Aves; order Apodiformes; family Trochilidae; genus Calypte; species Calypte anna. Next base: position 106,619,624 of record NC_044245.1, read on the forward strand.
GTGGATGATTTATTTTCTTTCCATGATGGTGTTGGTGACCACAAGATTTCTTTCCCTTACCCCACTACATACTGACTTTCAGCAAGGTCACTCTTGCTGAAAAAAGAAGATCTTGTGGTGTCCCTGGAACATACCCCATATATGTTACTCTCAACATGGGGAATATAACACATTCACATAGGGCATCAAAGGAGCAGATAGATTGTGAATCAACAGGAATTAACCTAGCAGACATTTCTTGGTCATGAATATTATTTTTATGAGTGGTTTGGAAAAGGCTGATGAGTAAAGCCATGAAAACAAAGAAAAAGTCAGCATTTCATCAACTCTTCCTTAAATTTTAAATTTTCCTTAATCTTCCTTAAATTTTATTATGACCTTATTGTGATAAAGAGGTGGTACAGTCAGTGTCCTGATTCTCACCTGGCACGCATGGGAGCAGGGATTTATTTCTTCCTCCACCAATAACAAACACTCTTTGACCTTGAACAAGTTTTTCTTGGGTACGTGCCTTCATTTTCCCTTCTGATCTGTGTATGTTATGCTCCTTTACAGACTCTATATTATCTTAGGCACACTTCCTAACACAAGAGAGAAAATTAATAATGAAATGTCTATATATTATAAATTCCTGGCTTCTCTGACCAAGAATTACAAAACAGAAGACTTTAAAAATAAAATAAAAATATCACAGTACTCTTGATCCATTCAGAAGGGTGTTGGATCAGGAGAATATTTTAGACATTAGAGGAATACAAGCAAGCTAGTGGCATTTTTGTCCAGTTAAAAGCTCTCTTTCCTGCCCTTTATTGCACACACACACAAAAATGTACCTGAACATGAGATAAAAATAGTCATTTTCTGGCTTTGAGGGGAAAAGACACAAGCCAGATTTATTGGCTGTCTAGAGACCTTATGTTCAGTTTTCTCTTCTTACACTAGCACCAATTAAATGTGAGAGTTTATATGTTGTCCTATCTGTAAAGATGACAGCCAGATCCTTGTCTGGCTCATTTAATTGTCTCTGTGGGAAAAGTTCCCCCACCTTTTGTATAGCAAACAGTATTTCATATACCTACTCTAAAACCCTGCTTGCCTGAATATTTTCAAGAATAACAAAATTGTTCAGAAAAAGTGATATGTAAGAGAAGATTGTATTCTTTTCTCTTAAGATACACAAGCCTTTAAATTGAAATTTAGAAACACATTACTAAGTTGAAGATGAAACAACATAAATAATACCTGCTGCACCTATAAAGACATGTATCACAAGTAAGTGTTCATGCCAGGTGTTGTTTCTTGCAAGCACAGTCGAGTTCCTGTTGTTACCTGGAATGCATAATCAGAAACTGAAGGTTCCATGAACTCACCATGCTGCAAAACAAAGTGTAAAAAAGCAGGCAAAATCTTCTGGGTGAAGTAGCTGTGTCGTGATCCGTGTATTATTTTATATATTAATTATGAGGAAAATTCAGCCACTGACTCAGGGACGACGCTTGAATTAAAAAGTAACCAGATTGCTGGATTTAAAATTAGTTACAAAAGTTTATTTCTAAACAGGGAAAGCCGGTTTTACTAGCAACAAGGCCTTTTGTATAAAGTAATCACCTTAATCGATGGTCGTTAAGAGTAACAAAGGGAGAAACAAAAGAGAGAAAATATCACCCTCTGTGCAGGGCCAGGCTGTAGTGGAACAAAGCAATCAGACGCCTCTGATTACCAAGAAGTGGGTGTGAGCTGGTATCAAATCCACCTGTGCCCAATTAGGGCAGGCCCCCTATTGAGCATGTGCAAGACCAGGGAACCAATAAAAGGTGAGGCTCACAGCCACAGACTAGCTCACTGCTGGGCTAGTCACGAGAGAGGCTGGTAGCTCTTTAAGCACTGTATTACCTTTATTGCGCCACTAGCACTCATCGCCTCCAGGGTGAGGCTCTCTGTGGAGTCTCAAACCCAGGGCTTTCAGCAATGCAGTACTGGGTCTTAACCAGCTGCGCTACAAGAGCCTCTGACATGAGTCAGTTCTTATCTTTGTGTCCTGGAACCCTGCTAGGTTTGGGTGACCAGGTGTCTGTCAGGCATTCCTTCACGTAATTACCCGCTGGGTGAAGGAAAAAAAAACTGGACCGAGAGACATATTTTATATTTTCGGTTCCACATGTATACTACAAGCTGACATACTCTTCTATATTTTTTTCCCTCCAGTCTCATTGCAAAACTTTGCTATTTTGTTACACTTTCTCTAAATACCTCTTTTATTCAGTTCCAGGGTATTATCCCACTACATCACAAAACTCAGACAAGACAGACATTTAGTACATTTCTAGATGTACTAAAAGTACTAAAAGTATATGTAGAAATAGCACTTGTATGCCTACCATAATTTTAAACAGGATTTAGTCAATAGTAGGAAAATCAGCTGATGAATTTTAAGCATGGACATTTTTAAGGGATCTGCCAGATTTTTTTCCAGTGACAAAACTGATGAAGCTCAGAAACTGTCCTTTGCTGTACAGCTGGGTTCATAGGAGTGACGGTAATCTGAAAAAAAGAATATTTTCTAAAAGTAAGAGGACAAATATGTAAAAAAAAGGCAAATTATATAAAACAGGTGGTCTTCACATGAGGTATTTCTTGAACAATCTTAAAATTTTACCTCTGTAAATTATTAAATTGTTAAATCAGTCTTTTAAAGGTGAAAAAAAGCTGTCTTTTAATTAAAAAGTACCCATGATTAAACTCAAAATTTAACCTTAATTACTGTGTATTCTACTTTTTTCTAAGGTTTCCATCTTTGCTGCTGATTTTCTCCTTCTTAATTGCAAATCCAGTCCTTTGTTTTTTGTGACTTTCATGGTAAACAAAACTTTCCCAGCAGCCTGTTTCTTGGTTACAAGCTGCTGTAAAATGAAAAGATTTAATAATATTTCAAATGGAGATTTTTAAGAAACACTGATAGCATGTTCTTGTGGTGCTAATGAAATGAGGTTATATTTCCAACATAACTGGGAGTCACATAAAATAGTTGCTGAAAGTGATATATTTTCAGCAGGATATATGTTTTATGAGATACATGATGATGTCTTTATATAAATTAACTATTACTATACTGAATTACTCTTTCCAAAAGTTCATACGTACTGTTGGAAATAGGTAAAGATATCAAGCTCTGTTTCAAAAGGAAAGATTAATGTGGCATTTTCCTTATTATGCTGTTAATGAGAAAATGTCTGCATTTCATAGAATCATAGAATTGGCTGGGTTGGAAGGGACCTCAGAGATCATCGAGTCCAACCCTTGAACCACCATTGTGGTTGCTAGACCATGGCACTGAGTGCCACATCCAGGCTCTTTTTAAATATCTCCAGGGACGGAGAATCCACTACTTCCCTGGGCAGCCAATTTCTACTTTCATTAGAAGATCAATGCCATTATGTGCTTAAAAATAACAATGTCTGTGTTTAAACAGACATTGTTGGGGTTTGGGTTTTTTTATATATATATATACTTTAATTTGTAACAACCAACAAATTTTCCTTGTAAGTCACTCTTTTTAACACTTCTAGATTTAAACTTTCCACATTACTTCTGTTTACATGTCTGATACATACAGCAAGGTCTAAATTTATTTTACAAGTCCTTTCTGCTTTACTGAAGCGGTGAGAAGGAGGATGTCATCTCCAACTGCTAAAAAAATCATCTTTTGCCAGTTACAGCCATTTAAATATGCTTGAAGTTAAAACAGATCTGTTCATTTTCTGACTACCACTCAGTACAGTTCAGTGAACTGTCATGCTGAAAAACAAGTAGAGAACTCCTGGAGCAATACATTACATTTGCATCTTAGATTGCTTTGAACGTATTAATTGTAGCTCATTCTTTGAAGCATTTTTCCACCAAATCAGCAGTATTCCAGTAGGCAACTTATGCTTTTCTGGCACTTTCCTCCTGTGTTTATAAAGCAGGATTTCATTCAGATCATGAGCCAGTTCAGAAAGTAGGCTTTACCTTACAGTTTCATGCCTAGTTTTATTAACACCTGTAATAAAACATAATGGTACAATAAATATAATTTATATCTGGAGTCAATAAATTGTATAAAAAATATTATAAATAAAAAATACCTTTTACCAGTAATTACTCTCACTTATGGGTGGGATGAGTTAAGAAAAGTATAATATTCAATTTCTTTTTTTAATGTGGTTTCCCTTGTTTTTTGATGTTCACCCTTTGGTTCTCTGAAGAATCATGGTTTCATGTTAGGCTTCTGTGGTTTCAGTGATGAAAAGTGCTTTAAGACTACTGACTGCAAGGAGGCAAGGAAGGTTTGTAATGGTCATTTACCAGTAACATATGTTTATTTGAAAGAATTAAAAAAAATGCTACATGTCTTTGCCTTTTGTTCCTGAAAACCCTTCTTGGAGTTTTTGGAAGAATTTTTTTTTTATCTACACTGGAAATATATAGGACTCTACCAGCAAGGCAAAATATATTACAGTAACTCTTTTAATTAGTTTATTGTCATGATCAATGATGAATTCCTGATTTATTACCTTACTACAGTGAATAGTCATGTCCTTTTTGAAACTGGTGACTCCAGATATACAAAATTTCTTGATAAAACAAAAAATTACTGAAAATTGAGGAACTTAAGATTCCTAGGACTAAAGCAAAAATTGTGTCTTACTCAGCATAAAATACTTCAAAAGTAAAAAGCCTGTCATAATTTCAGCTTGTTTAGGTCTATGGTCAAAATTGCTCAAGTTAAAAAAATCCCAATTTACTCTTCATTATCATTTTCCTTTTGAAAGACAAAAATTGTTGGAGTTTCTAAAACGATGTCTTAATCTAATGGTTTATAGGTCCAGGTGTGATTTATGCTGCCTGATATTGATAACTCCCAGGAAGAGGAGATCAGAAGACTGTGGAGAAAACCAAACAGTCCAGAGTTTAGACTTGATGAACAAAGCAATATAGGCTATTGGACTGTTCTTTAAACCTTGTGACAACCCACAGTTTTAATGACTTGGAGAGAATTAGTGCACAGGAGGACATGGGATGTGTCACCTTGCCAGTCTCTTCCTGACATTGTCTCCTGGCATCACAACTGTTGTCCCCAGCTGTCATGAGTCTCCACCACCCAGCTATTTAGAAATAAGATGAAAGAGAACAAAAAGATTGTGGTGCATCTAGTTACTTGGTTAAACCCTCAGTGTTATCCTTGACATTGTGATTGGAATTACTACTTTGGTTTTGATTTTTTTTTTTAATTTACACCCATTCTAATTGATCTTTTTTTTTCCTTCTCCATTCAGTTGTTCTTTTCCTATCTCTGTTTCCTGCTTCTGTTTGAAAACAGTCTGACTTTGTCATCCAAGACAGATTTTTTGCAGTACTGCTCTGAGCCTGTGGCCAAAAAAGAAGTTGAAAGCAATGCCTTAAATGCTATGACATTGACACAACTTTGCCAGATCTTGGAGTAGCTGATTTAACCACATGCTATGCCTGATGTTTTTTTTGTTTGGTTTTGTTTCTGTTTTTTTCAAGAATCAAGGACTGTTGCTTCTGTTTTTTCTTTTCTATTTTTTCCTTTTTCTTCCCCCTACCCTTTTCTCTTCTGTCTTTGTTTTCTTTATTTTCAGAAAAGAGGATTGAATTCCAGCAAGCACTACTGCTCAAGCCTTAATAAATTCCTTTCCTTGAAAGGATACTATTACTGACATTAATACCATGTATAACTGTCAAACAGGGTAAGAGTTTTTATAAATATATATATTACTGAATGAAAAAAAGAATAGAGTGAAATCTCTGTTTAATTATTTATATTTCCATATAAATGGCTTAAACTATTTTTGGCATTGTTTCTTAAAATTCTTGTGTTCATTGCTTTTCATGGAGTGAAGCAAGCTGAAATCTCTGTATAAAGAACATCAGCTAACTGCTCAGTATTGCAGAGTGATATCATGATATTAAGAACCTTTTCTTTCTCTGCTTTTTTTTCACATGTTACTGTACCAATTTGGATACAGAATTTTGCTGATTTTGTTTTAACATTTGGATTTTCAAGTTTCAGGCTGTGATGTGAAATTCAGGTGAAATGAACACCTGAGAACTGAAATAGCAGAGGGAGCTTATCTGAATATCTCTAAACAAATAACATTAATTTCTCAGCACTAAAGCTTTATAAAGATTGTGGAAAATAAACCCCTGAAATTGCATACAAATAGTCTTTAGATATGATTTTAATCTAGTTGGATATAAAATCAACACAGGTCCAACGAATTAAACTATAATGCAATGACACTAGAAGTCTGGACCCCTGTTCAGATTCCATATTAATATCTGGAATCATTCAGTCAGAACCAGGTTCAGTCTGCTATGAAAGACTGAACAAGACTTGAGCACATCTGATGAATGTGTTTTCTAATAATGCACCATTAGCTGATATGCAATGCAATATATGTCTTCAATAAAGACCACAAAGAAATAAAAATATTTGTGTCAGAAAAGGTTTTCAATACAGATTCCTTTTTCTCAGGCATAAATCAAGTAGTGATTTTCATAACAAAGAATGATTTCAAACATTTTTATTCATTGAACAGAAACAATAAGCTAATCTGAAATAATTTCTGAGTTGCTGTCTTAGAATATGAGGAAGGTAGTGGAATAGATTTTCAAATATGATATAAAATTATTAGTGAAATTCAGAGGTGGCTGGAAAAAAATCTAAAGATGACTGGTAGAGAATTTTTTCCTGAACAAGTTTCCTGGCACAAGTTTTAACATTTTGGTAGATATTAAAATTAAATATTTTGAGTCAATAAATGAAGTTAGAACAAAAGGTCCACAATTCCTTACCCTTGCCTTTTGGACAAGGATCAAGAAGGTGGTAAATATTGGAGTAGCTAGAGGAGGTTGTAGTCAGATAGGCATTTGTGTTAGCTTCTTCCAGATTACCTGGGCATTGTGTTTGAGCATTCTGAATGGCATGGACCAAAACTTTCTTAATGGATTTTTCTAATGCTTTAGTTGTATGGTCCTCACTTCCCTCTGTTCCTGTGGCCTGGCTCTGTCTGTTCTATTAGTATGAGTCTATCCAGACTGACAACAAAACTTAGTTGCTTGTAACATGGCCACACAAAAAGCAAGTCTAATTTTTCATGTTTTGAAGCCGAAGATAAACATTTCAACCAGATATATTAACAAAATAAAATTTACATTAATTTTAAAAAGTTTGGAAAAGGATAAAATCCCCTTGCATTGTAGGAAGGAAAACACTAGTATTGAGGGCAGAAGTAACCATCCCACAGCCTGAAGATAGTGACGTCACTGTACAAGGCTCCTTTTTTTGGAAGAAAACTTGATAGAAAAGTCTGCCTCAGATAAGGATGTTGACACAGATAACATCTAGGATAGAGTTATTACTTATACTAGGATTATGCAGAGAAACTAATACTGATGAATGAATTTTTTCTGTCTTGCAGACACTTTCCTGTCAGTCGTGCTGTGATATTGCCACCCAATCCTCTATTACATTGAATTTATTTATAGGAAGTTGAGCAAACACTTACTATATATGGAATTTCCTTGCTTATATGGCAATTTTTATTATGGGGTTAAGTGAATTTATCATTCTGTACCACCAAGAAAAAAACATTTGTAAATTGATGGCCATAATCCTAATGTAAAGCACTGAAGCAATTACACAACTAAAAAAAATTACTTTCTCAGAAGCTTAGAATAAGAAAAAAAAATAAACATCTTGAATATAAAATGACATGGAAGTCATGTGAATTATTAGTCTGGATTTAATAGCTAATATTAGGACTTAAAGTAGGACTTTATAAATATTTTAATAGGGCTTTTATGCTTAGTTCAATTACTTTTTTAGCAGAAGCTGAATAAATTCCATGTATTTTGGCAATGTTATTTTATAATGTTCTTCCATAAAAAGATTAATTTTTATAGATACACATGCTTCAGTTCCCCATGTAATCCTCACACTCTTCCTAATTCTCAAATAAATCTGTTGTTCTGAGGATAATGATTGTGCTGCCAGTAGAAATTTCTTGTGACAACAATGAGGGGACTTTTTAAAAAGTTCTCTGAAAAAACTGTGTTCTTTAGAAAACAATTTTTACATGCTGCATCGTGTTTGATTTCAGCCTCTGGTAGATTAAGAATAAAAGTTATTTAATAAGCTTGGTTATGTGTTTATTGGCAAGTCCCTACTACATTTAAACAGTCAATGACTTGTTGTAATAGTCACTTTTACAGCACTTTTGCTCTTCTAACTACAGATTCTAATAATATATATAGGAAAATCCTATTCTATTATGCTTGGTAGAAAAAATGTATAATAAAGAGAAGGAATTCATATAAACAAAGCCACACAGAAGATACACAGGAAAAGAGTTCTTTTCTAGAGCCAGGGTATTGTAAGTGAAGAAAGTTCTTAGCTGCCTGAGGCAGGGTAAGTTTCATGCCTACACAAGTGTTAGCTGTGGATGTAGAAAGGATTATTTCATCAGATTGTGGAATGTAACGTTGCTACAGTTTGACAACATTTCTGACAAAATTTTGACGGAGAGTTTACATTCTAAGACAGAAAAAAAAATCCCAAATACTTCTTACATTTCACTTTTAAAAGCAAAGGAAACAAAACACTGACAGAGAACCACTTGGGTTTGATAACAGAGTAATGTCAGAATCAAAGCAGGCAGCAGTCTTGCATTTTCTACATATCAGGTATTCCACAGGGATAAGCATTTGTTCAAATGTAGAAGCTGTGGTTAGAATTCAGAAATGCTCGTTAGATGTATAGGTGAGAGGCCATTCCTCGGTGCAAATCTGAATGTCATCAAAGAACTTCAGAATCTAGCAGCTCACTCCAGCACGAGGGAAGGTACAGAGCAGAAATTTTACTCAGTTCCTTTCTGCCATTTATGCTTTCTTTGCACATATTGGATAAGTGTTGTAAAAGTCATTTTAGCAACCAAATGTCTCTGAAGGAATCAATGGATGACTCAGGCAGGATCAAAAGGGCAAGTCCTTTGGAAATTCTCGGAATATAAGAGCATGTGGATGAAGATTTGATTTGCTCTATCTTTCCCAAAGCTTCTCTGTTTTCCTCAGGGAAGCTTTAAAAGAAAAAAACATAATCTCCAAGTGACTAGATGGACTCCTGCTCATATATCATGTGAAAGTCTAACCTCTAACCTACTCCTTGAATACTTATTATCAAATTAACAATACATCTCAAAAAAACGTTGTGAGGACATGGAGAATATAATTCATCACAAAGCAAAAACCTCTTACAGGTTTCTCTGCGAATCACTGAAAGCATCTTCTGTAAGGATCTCATCAGATAATCTTATAGGGCTACATATGATCACTTCCAAATGACACAAGGAAGACAAATCTGATTACCACTTCCTCACCTTCTGAGAGCTTTACAGCAGGAGGTGAGTATGCTGACCACACATTGCACTTGCCATCCAAAAGTGACCCAAGTAACTGCATTTTCCACCTACACCACAGAAAAAAAAAAAAAAACAAAAACCAAAAAAACAAAAAAAAAAAAGAAAAATGTTTTCCCCTCTGAAGGTAACATGCAGGTTCCCTTGTTCTGAACAGTCCATGCCACACAGCTGGAGAGATGTTCCCTGTGTTAAAGTAGATTTGAGGTGGGATTCTTTCAAGGTAATGGATATCCCAGGGACACACTGGGGGTAAAGTCAGTGCAATAAGAATGCAATTACTGCAGAACTATCAAAGCTCAATCCAAATATAGTTTAAACACATTCACATATGAGGGAGCCATGCATCTGCTGCGAGAGCATTAAATTAGAAAATCCCAGGGAAGGGATGTAGGAAAGCTCCCTAGAAGCATTTTATCATAATGCTAAAGTGGCAATGCATAGCATGTGTTGAAAGGGAGAGTTTGTTCCCATGTTTAATTAAATAAAAATGAATATAGTAATTTAGCACCTGTGGAAGAATATAATACATAATTTAAATTATTTGTATGGCTGTGCACAGTGCTTACATTAGTTAAGCCCTGAATGTTAGTGCAAGGAAGGAAAAAAAGAGCCACTCAGACAATAACACAGTAAGGCAAGGATTTCTGATGAGATACAAATACCTGGTCCTATAGAATTTAACAGCATACTCATAGCAGTTTCTAATGGCTAAATATTCATATTAAAAAAACCTAGAATATTCCTATAATTCCTCTTTCACATGGATTATTTTTGATATGTTCTCAGATTTGCAAAAACCAATACTTTACAATTCAAAATTGGTCTAAGTTCACAACATTTGTTTCTGAAGTATGAAATTTTAGACTGATACTTTTTTGTTTAGAAAAAGCACAAAAACCCAGAGCAAAAAATAGAACAAAAAAACCTGCCGTGATTTGTTTTTATTTTTGTTTTTGGTTTTTTGTGGGGTTTTTGTAGGGTTTTTTTTTTTTTTTTTATCATAAAACATTCTTGTCAGGACTTAACCTTTTATTTTCTTTTGGTTTCTATAAAAATATTTTGCCCCTGTCCCTGCCACAACTCTAGGATCTTATTAACCCGTCTGATGTTTTAACTGAAAAATAGCACTCTAGCTTATGCTGGCCAGCTAGTAATGTTGATAGGGAACTTTTATTCAGCTAAGAACATTTCTATTGCAAATTTAAATGTGTGGGTTCAACATTCAGGTCACCCTAAAATGGAGACATAAGACATTCAGAATAGGATTTATCTCTCGAAGCTGTTTACAAAACAAGTTTCAAGAGATAAATGTCACATCTAGGATTTTGACTTTTGCACATCTCTTGTTCCTCAGACATTTGGTCAGAAGGAAAATAATTCAGATTTTCATAATCCTTCAGGGACTTCTCAGCCTTATGGAAAGGGCAGTGTATTTTAAGGCACTTAGAAGTGTGTTGACAGTGAAATCAGATTGTATGAAGAAAGGTGCCTGCTTTGAAAATTCACACTTTCAAGAAGCTGTTTAAACACATCCCTTTCAATTTCTTTCTTTAGATGTGTGGCATTCTCCTAATTCTCTATTCATTTTCAGAAAATCTGTATTGAACTATAGTTTTGGACAGTCTTGTCTCAGTATTTGCTCTCCAAGAGCTTGTAACTTTGATCCACACCAGAGAAATGTGATCATATTTCACTCTTTGCAGTAGAATAACTTCCGAGACTTCTCCAGTATTTATCTTCTACCAGAACAGTATAAGTAAATTAAGTAATTTAACCTATATTGTTTGGAATTTTAATTTTTATTTTCTTATTTCTTTTTTTTCTTCTTTTTCCTCAAAACTCCAAGGTAATTTCTGACTACAAAATTTTGTCCAAACTGTTTTCTTTTTCAAGAATCTCTTTGTTCATCTCCTTTGCATGAATGCAGCATGCCTGTTTCTGGAGAAGATCAAATTTGTTATATAGCAGAACATGCATTTTCTTTTAAGTCTACCTTGTTGTGGTAATAACTGGCTGATAATGAACTGCAACCACTCTTTCTTTGACAAAGTGTGCAAATACCCACAAAATGCTGGTATCAGTGAAAGACATGCTCTCAAACAGCTTTTTGGTTTCATGCAATATACCACAATACTGTGAAAAATGGGTGTTTTACTTTTTTTTTTTTTTTAATTAAATATGAGGTCCAAATTCCAGATCTTCATCTTCCATACTGTGTACTGAATATATCAGCAACAGTTCACATCCCAGGTTTATTTCTACACAAGCAATATATACAGCTCCACTCTTGCTGGAAAGAGAAGAAAGGGAAGGTATTTTAGCTTATGATAGCAATTAGAAAATTCCTTACTCAGTCTACAGTAAATTCCACACAGAAACACACATCCTTACTTTCTTCTGGAAACTGTATAAGAGGTGATGGATAAACCGGTGGGATATTCCCCAGGAGGGGATCACTCTGTTCTTATCTTGTTCCTTCTGTCGCTTCCCCAGCCCCTACCAGTGTTCATGAATGAAAATTGCATGCTGTAGAAGACACAAGGTATGGCTTGGCTCACTAAGAGCTCATCCTCTCTTAACATTTTCAGACTGGATAGAGATATACTTCCTAAATATGTGTATTTATGTGTGTAGAACAATATCAATATTGTAATTACTTTGTGTACTTCTTCAATTATGTAAGATAAATACACCAGTAAATTACATTCAACTATTTTGCATTTATTTTGACTCTCTGCTATTCATGGACCAATGTTTCAATGATGTATGATAATTAAGTCTTAAATGTGTCTATAAAGTACTTATGTATGAATTTCATATTTGGGATTCAAAATACCACGAGACTTATAAATTTCCATCTTATTTAATGTACAGTAGATGACCCATTGAAAGAGCTTTTCTACCAAATTTCCACAGAGCTTTAAAAAAAAAAAATCACAAAACAAAAAGGAAAGATTTTATCACCTATTTCATGGCAAGTGTTGCTCGAAGCCGCTGTGATTTTTAGATCATTTTACTTCACATTTACATTGTCCATATAAACAAATGAGCATATAAACACAGAGCTTTATAATAACAATAATAATTTCACTTAGCAAACCATAACCTATTGCTTGAAAATATGGACAGTAATAACCTGATTTTGCAACCCTCGGAACCACTTCTCAGCCCCACTTTGCCTGCATCACTAAAACTTCTTTCTCTGTAGCATAATTAATGACTTAAATTTTAAGATTTTATGAATATAACATTCCTCCTGCATCTATATAATTCCTGAATTTTATTTTACCCATTCAGAGATGATTCGTTCAGTATAACTACAATAAATAAAAGAATAAATAAATAAATAAATACAGTAACACAGAGACAGCCATCAGGTAAATTAATAAAAGCTCAAAGTATCTGACTTTCCTTTCTCCCAGTACTTTTAGATGTATGAGTGCATGTTTTTCATTCATGTCCTCATGTTTTTTTATCTTTTCTCAAAATGTACTTTTTTTTTCCCCCATAACTGTAATAAAAACATGTTTTAGTTTGCCTCTGAGGTATTCTGTGTGCACTCATATTAAATATCTGCTCATGTAATTTCTCACCATTTCATATTTTCTTGCCATGTGGTGATTTGATTTATCGCTTTATCAGCGCATCTATTCCTTGAACTGAAAAAGTCATTGTAGCATCCTTTGAATTATCATCGGTTAATTATTTGCTGTACTATTAGTTTCATTAAATGTTTACTCTGTGATGAGGGACCAAAAATGCAGGCAGGAAACAAGAGATGATCTAATATGGATGTGACCTCTAACACTAAGCACCTGGAATGAGCTGATGGGAAAGTGAAAAGGTAAACATTAAAAGGTTTTAAACTTCAGTCTTACAGCTCAGGTGTTTTTAGCTGATGCACACCATTTATGAGTACATCCACTGAAGTCATCCTGAAGTCAGTGAACTTGGAGTGTGAGCTCTGTTATGAAATGTTCAAGTTCTCTTTTATGTTTGCAGGTGTTACTGGGGCCTCAATAACGATCACTGTGAAAGCCTCATAAACCAGCATAATTACCATCAAATGTGTACAGTTACTTCAGCTCCTTTTCATACCACTTTCACACTTTCAAGGACATACATCTAACAGACAAGGTTTGGAAACCATCTTCTAATTTATAGAGAAAATGTACAACATAATCTGTGTAAACAGGTGTTATAACTTGGTTTATCTACACCAGGGATGTATCCAAGGGATATTTATGACTATATTTTTGTTGGATCTGTTTGGAGTGTTTTTTCCTATATGATGCTTACAATTTTTATCCCATCACTAGAAAGCAATAGCATGTCCTAGCTATTGCTACTTGAATCTGAATCTAGATTACTTTATATCTTGGATTTGTGCCTATGATTGACATAGTAATAAAAGTTTCCTGCCAAAAAGGTGCTGAAAGCAGCTTTTGGGCCAGATAAAAGATATTACATTAGAAAGTAAGCACCAAGTTTGTGTTTCTGTCTCAGGTAGCTGTTTCCTGAAATTGTGTGAACACACAAACAGTGGGACAAGGTTTGACACAAAAAGCTAGTGACAGAGGGAAAAACACAGCTATCAAGAGCTATGCTGTTTTCAGCTTGATTAACAGTAGAGAAAATTTAAGCCTCTATACTTCTGCATTCAAGTGTCACCTTTTCTATTAGATTTCATTCTTGAGGCACAAGTTAGTGGTGGTCCAAAGCAGTTACAGTGCAGCTGGAATGGCTTGAGCCTGGTCCTAGCTGAAAGAAAGCAGACGAGAACTTGTGCTTCTTCTTGCCCACAGAGAAAGGGGAAACTGTGTGTTTTGATGCACCAATATTTATGGAAGGTGATACTTCATAAGGACATCTTTTCATGAGCTTAGATGCAATGTGCAATATTAAACTCTAAATTCTGCAAAAAACTCCAGACCCTACAGCAATAATATTTTGCCATTGTTTATAAATAATGCTGAGGGCAACCATAATTGTATCCCCATATATAACAGCAGTTTTCAAGCTGTGTGAAAATACAAACATTATAACAATGGTTAAGACAATCCCGTGTTATAAGGTAGGATTTACATGGACTTTATAGACAAAAATACTATCATGAAAGCAGATTAAAGATGCTATTATGCTTCTCATTTGGATAAAAATGGCAGGTTTCAGTGCTGCAAAGCACAGAAAATTGTTATTCTAAGAACATAGGCTATCTAAAACTCTAAACTAATTTTCTTTGTCGTTCTATTAGACAGTAGTTTGTTTGACCTCTTCTGTACTAGTAGACACCTTTTATGAATTATTGAGTCTTCACAGAGGGTTCATTTCAGGACTGGTAACACTCTGTCCTGAGTCCTACCACAAGTTGTAGTTTCAACTCAGCCTTGCTACCCACTTGACTCTTGCTAAAGTAAATGTAGTTCTCCTCACATCTGTGTTTTTTATCCCTGAACTTTCCAGTAACTAATCTCAACTTCTGTTTCACTATTACCTATCTGACTGTAGCTTTCCCATCTCCCTCAGGATCTTTTTTATACAACCAACTAACTATTTCTTGGTTTTAGAATTTCATGGATGCTCAAGTCTAAAGCCAGGCCTGTTAGTCTTAACAAGAAAAATTTAATTAGAAATACACTGTTGACCAGTAAGTCTTCAACAGAACAACAACAGCAAAAAACAAACAAAAAAACAACAAACCCAACCTACCAACCAACCTACCAACCAACCAAACAAATAAAAACCAAACCAAACCAAAAAACCCAAAAATAAGGATCAAGAAAACCCCAATAAACAGGCAGTCAATATTTTCCAGATCAATTATCACAGATAAGGTTCCAATTACATGGAAAAATTTAGAGAATTTGGACATGTTAACTCTGTGGCAAAATGTTATCTTTTAAAACCTGTCACTCTGCCTTTTACTTTCTTTTAGGTTTGTAGAAAGAAAACATAGGAGAAATCAGCTGTGTGCAGGATTCAAATATGCTATTGCTGTCTGCTGCCTAAAATGTAAATGGAAGAGGCACTTGCAAGTGCCTACAGCCCACTCAGGACCTACAAAAACAAGTTTCATGTTATTTCAAAGAACTACACTTGTGGATGGTTATCTGGCTCACAGTGAGGTATCTCTCCAGTCCAAAATATTTTAAAGGTGGTTTATTTGAAGTTCTCTAATATTTTCTGTTTCAATGAAACTGGAGGTTTCCCGACAAGCAGGTTTCATACTGTGTTTCCCTGGAGCTGCTTGGGACCTCCACGTCCCTGTATAGTGTTTCCTGGAGCAAAAAGTGCTGGCTGCCCACAGTTCTAGCAGACTATGAAATCCAATTAATTTCACTCTGAATCTCATATGCAGCAGCACTTAGAGAGCGGCTGCTCTGGTGTGAGAACAGTTTGTGTCCTAATAGTTTGACTATTTCTGGATTTCACAATTTGTCAGGGTCTACAAGACAAGCATATCTCCTATCTCTGATTTGCTGCAGAAATGGCAGTATTTTACACTTAAATATTTATCTACAAAATAAACACTCCTTTTCAGTCTATTACCTCAAAAATATAAGAGTTATAGTTAAGCTTTATCTTCCGTAAAACTCCATATGATAGTAACTAAACATTCAGTGTGGGCAGTGCACAGAGCTCAGAGAATCTCTTAATGTAATGATACCCCAAGCTTTCCCTGCTTCACATGTGTCAGGTTTTCAGAGAGGAATGGAAAGCTCCTTTGTTTGGCTGACACTCAGACTGTATCTCTTATTGATTTTTCTCCATTGCTGATAACACAAATGCTCCTCCTGCTTCATCTGCTTCTTTGTTTCCAACGGACCCTGCAAATCACATGGGTGATGTGTTCCAACAGAGATTAGATCATTTGCTTGCTCATTTGTTCTCACTTTTGGCTTCTAAGTTATTTTTGCAATTTACACATTCAGCAGCTAATGTGCTTACCTCAGACTGCGAGACATACTGCAATTTCTCTCTTGCTCCAATGTCACAGCCTTGTAAGCTAGTGGTAATTTCATCACCCTTTCCATTTTTGTTCCATAAATATGACAAAGAAACTCTGCATAACTGCCTGATATTTTCAGTGAAATACTATTTCACTAATTAAAAAGCATGATGTTGATATATGTAAAAGTTTATTATAAAAATAATATTATTCTCCAGTCTATTTTTATTTTCTTAAACAAGCATTCTCTAAGCACTCTTCAAATGCAGCTTAATGTAATAATACCACAGTGGGATCCAAATTTCATACCATTTAGCTTTGTTGTTATTCTTTTGATAGGCCCATTGCTGCTTTTGACAGCAATATATCCACATCTGAAATTTACACAATAAACCAGAAGACATGCAGGTGGCTGGCATCTCAAAGTTACCAAACAACATGTTCTTTGCTACTGTGGAGTTTTCTAGGAAGAAGTACCTCTACCACACTATGGACAACAACCATAAAAGCATTTGGGCAACAGGCAAAAATGACTCAGAAAACAGAATGTCCTGGTTAGTTCCCCACTTCAGTACATCAAAGGCTGATGTTTCCCATAGTGATTGTGAGGATCCCAGAAGAATGATGCCACATTGCAGTAGCTGAGGTTCATCCTTGCAATCTTCCTTTCTTTTCCATGCTGACAAAGTCCTTTCATCTTTGACAATCCATGGAACTGCAACAAAATCATAGCTGAAGAAGTCTATTGTGCAAAGAGACTTCTCTATTCAATGTTTAAACTTCTCATTTCAATTAAGCTTACCAAAATAGGACTGTAAATCTGCCCTGGTGTCTGTTTATAAGAATCACCTCTGCCACTAGTTGCAACAATCCCTCATTTATGCCCATATCCTGTCAACTGATCCAAAGAGTTGGTGTGGACCATGCAAATGAAGACAAATTTACTTTGTCTTCATACTTGTCCTTTCCCATATTTTTGGCATAGATTAGCAAATGACAGTTGTCATGTATATCTAAAAAGTCTCTTAGAAGTCATATGAGTAAATGTATGGTGTCAATGAGAGGGTGGCCTCACATTACATTCTTTGACACAGGAAGAGTTAGAATACAGTGACTTCATCACTAAGACTGTCAAAACCTGAGTTATAGCCTCTGCTGCCAATGCAATTGAGGGAAATGGAAAAGAGAAAGTATTTCATATTTTTTATATCTGAGACTTCCTAACAGAAATCAAGTAGTCTTGAGCAGAGTTGTGGCAGAGAAGCAGTCGAATATGGTGCCCTATTATTAACATGTATAATTACTCGGTGAAATCAGGGCAAAATATTTTTTAAACAGCTTCTGATATCATGATACACACCTGTCTAATTTCTGCTGTGACAGGCTTGCTGAAGACTTCAGAAAAAGAATGTGTAAGCTATTCAAAAGAATGCCTTGTTTTTCTTTTACACTTCTTTTAAGTCTGCAAACTGCTTAAGAAGATGAAAATACTGTTGTTCATTGTCTTAGTTATCATCTCAGATAGCCAGCCATCAGAGAAAGAATATGTGTCTTCAATATTCTGAGTTAATAATGCTTTATACCAGGGTGACTCCAGAGCTTTTAAAACTATGAGCCTTGTAGTAACATACCCCAGAAAATACTCATATGGTGAAAAGCTGGATGGGTTCTAGATATGCAACTATTTCAGAAGGCTGTTTAGAAATTTCTTTTCATGGAAACAGGAAAGATGCTTAAGAGTGAAGACGGTAGCCTCAGTTTATATAATTTCTAATGCATAATTTTTTAAAAAAATCAATATAATGTTTGGTTTTGCTCAGAAAAAGCCCTGGTGAGAACAGTCCCAGAAGACTAGACTAGAGCAGAGCAGAGTGTGTTGTATGGTGACAGTTCCTCAGGACATGCAGTTTGGCTTTGCATTTCCTGTCAAATTCTGCATTATCCAAGGTCCACAGATACACCTCCCTATTGTACCCACAGTGGCTCATAAACCAGGGAGCCATTCCATTTCTTACCCATAATCCCTCCATTTTCTTGTGTTTAATCTAACTGGTATTTAATTTTTGTTTTTATTTTTTTTTCATCGTCAGTTTTAGTAACTCCTGCAGTTTGCATTTCTATCACTACTTTTATAAATACTATTTAGATCTCCCATCTTCTGAACTATCTTACCAAGCTTGAATGCACAGAGTTAAATCCAATGCTTTTTAAAATGGAAATACTAGGAGATAAAACAAGTACAAGAGGTAATTCACTTTTGTATGGATTACCTGAGTTTCTTGGGACAAAAAGGGAAAATAAAACAAGCTTTGCTCTCACTGGTATATAGGACTTTTTTATTTCCAAATAGATCTTGGCTCAAAGTGTATACTTAGGATTTTGAGATGCCAGTTTCATTAGGAATGAAGTTAGAGCATCAGACTGTATGCAAAAAAGTAACAAATGAGTTAAAATAAGTGGTGTACATCTGCATTGTCAGAGATGGAGGGAAATACATTGAATGGCATCTACTAAAGCTTCCAAGAAATATTATGGCATTAAGGAAATGAAAATGAGCATTTGCTTGATTTTGCTTTTTCTTTTTTAAATGAAGACTCATGAAGTTATGTTTTGATCAGTTTTGTGGAGTGAGGGGTAGAAAAAAAGAATTTAATTCTGACAGTTGTGAATGCCATGATCACTGCATATCGTCAATACTGTGTAAATCACAAGAATACTACATGCAGTATTAATTCTTTTTAAGCATCAGTATATAGTCCAGTTTCAGATACTGTAATGTACAGTAATGTAGTTATCTGTATAAGACATGAAGATTTGTAGAAGCTTGTGCAGCCAGTCACCATTAGGTAACCATTTTAGCACTTCAGTCTTGCTGAACACTTTTAAATTACAGCTCTCCTTTAAAGAGGATTATTTTCTGAGAAGAAAGAGCTGTTTCTGCCATTCCAGATAAGTGTGCACAGGTCAACTTTCCGAGGATCTTGCCTTAACATTCATTTGTTACCCATGTTACTCTGTTCACAGTCAACAGATTGTTTTTAACAAGTTCTGCAAATGCAGAATAATGGGTATGAACATTTGTTGACACATTGCTTGGTAGGTCCAAAACCTTTCTAGAATTCAGTTTATCATAAATATGTGGCCTTTACTGCTCCCAGTATGGTCTAGTTAACATAAAAATCTTTCAAAGGACTGATCTTCAGCTCCCACCTTGTGCTGACACCCTGCACTGTGAGATGTAGTTGCATCCCTTGCTGTTCATGGTAATTTAATTCACTGCTGTTGTTTCTTCTGACCTTGCCTTGCCTAAAACCAAGCAATAGCTCAGACTTTTCTCAAATACTTCACATTCCTTTTACTTGCCTGTCTCAAATTTCTTGCCCTCAGACATTTCATTACTGTCACTAACAGTAAATTATATTTTGACTCTGCCTGGTGTAAATTCAGTCACCTCTGTGCCTGATAGGATCATGGAGCAAATCCTCCTGAAAGCTCTGCTGAGGCACATGGAAAATGTGGAAGTGGTTGGTGGCAACCAGCATAGCTTCACCAAGGGAAAATTTTGCCTGACAAATCTGGTGGCCTTTTATGATGGCGTTACAGTGTCATTGGATGATGACAGAGCAAGTGATGTCATCTGCCTGGAATTGTGCAAAGTGTTCAACAAAGTCCCACACAACATCCTGGTCTCTAAATTGGAAAGATTCAGATTTGATGGATAGATCACTCAGTGGATAAGGAACTTGCTAAATGATCGCACTCAAAGACTTACGGTCAGTGGCTCTATATCAAAATGAAGACCAGTGACGAGTGGTAGTCCTCTAGGGTCAGTACTGGGGCCAGTGCTGTTTAACAACTTTGTCAGCAACATGGACTGTGGAACTGAGTACACTCTCAGCAAGTTTGGTGATGACATCAAGCTGTCAACATGCTGGAGGGAAGGTAAGCTATCCAGAGGGACCTTGACAGTCTTAAGAGTGCCAATGCCAATGTCCTTTACATAGGTCAGGGCAATGCCAAGCACAAATGTAGGTTGAGCAGAGTACAGATTGTGAGAAGTTCTGACGAGAAGGACTCGGGAGTGTTAGTTGATAAGAAGCTCGCTATCATCAGCCTGTCCACACTTGCAGCTCAGAAAGCAAACTGTATCCTGGGCTGCATCAAAAGAAGCGTGTTCAGCAGGTGAAGGTGATTCTCCCTCTGTCTCCATACACCCCACCTGGAGTGCTGTCTCCAGTTCTGGAGCCCCCAAGGTAAGACGGACATGGAGCTGTTGGAGGGAGTTCAGAGGAGGGCCATGAAGATCATGAGGTGACTGGGGCACCTCTCCTATCAATACATACTGAAAGAGTTGGAGTTGTTCAGCCTGGAGAAGAGAGAGCTCTTGGGAGACCGAGCAGCCTTCCAGTACCTGAAGGGGCCTACAAGAAAGATGGTGATGGACTTTTTACACAGATGTGTAGTGACAGAACAAGGGGTAGTGGTTTTAAACTGTAAGAGGGTAGATCTAGGTCAGATATTAGGAGGAAATTTTTCCTATGAGAGTGGTGAAACACTGGCACAGGTTGTTGTGGCTACCCCCTCCCTGGAAGTGTTCAAGGCCATTTTGGATGAGGCTTTGAACAACCTGGTCTAATGCGAGGTGTCCCTGACCATGGAGAGGGGTTGGAACTAGATGATCTTTGAAGGCCCCTTACAACTCAAATCATTTTAGGATTCTGTGATTCTGTGATTCTATGATGTGACTTTGAATACTGAGAGAGAAATATACTTGCTTGTGCACATTGGTCTTTGGCTCTTGGTTCCTTCAGCTTAAAGTGCTTCCAAATTTTTTTGCCAAAATTTGTGGCAAATTTTCCTTTTTCTCTCTCTGGAGTGCTCCTAAATCTTGGTTGTCAAATATATCTAGTGCTGGATTGCCTGCTCTCTAATCCCTAAAAGAAAGTATGGAAACATCCAGTGTTAGATCATGGCAAGAATTTATTTTATTTTTATTTTTATTTTAATTTTATTTGTATTGTTGCACTGATCATTTTTTCAGCTCCTGTTACCTGTCAATGTCAAATGTCCTTTTTTCGGAGTATTTCCTGAATGGTTGATATTTTCATCATTGTATGGTTTGCAATTGCTTTGATTTTAGAGGAAGAGTGGAGCATTATTTTTATTCACACATCATGTAGGATGTAATTGCTGAACCATTTTAGACTTCATATGGCATCCTACATGGTATTTCAGAACAATGGAAGGCATCTCAAAGGTCTGGGTCATAACTGCCAAACCTGCATGGGTATCTTAAGGAGTATCTGATAAAGGTGTCCCTGGTGGCACTGTTTATCTGTGCCTGAGCAAATAAATCCTGCCTCAAATGTATATGCAGAATCATGGGGTTGTAATTGTATAGAAACCTCAACTGCTAAACCTACACTTTCATTTTACACCAGGAAATATTTCTAGACTGTTTTATGTGGTCTCAGATGCAGTGACTTGTGGCTGTCACACAAGACCAGCTCACTGGTAGAGATGACTAAAATCCCAAAAAGTGATGATGGAGGGTATGCAATGGAGGAAGTTACTTCTGCTCTAATGGTTTTGGGTTTCAGGTTGCACAGAGAAAGCCAAAAATCATTCCAGGTCTGAAGATTAACTTTTCCAAACCTTTATAAGAAAAAACCAAACAATGAATGGTTTTCTATTGGTTTCACTGCGTATACTGAACCACAGTAGGACCGGATGATGATCAGTGCTGTCAAAGAGAGAACAAGACCAGGGGTCAAGGATGGCAGCAGCATCATAAATGAGAGTTTAAACTGTTGTGAAACTATATCCAAGAGAAAAGTTCATCATTAAGGACACTCAGACTGTTTAAATATAGTAATTTTAAAATTTTGTTTGATTCCATGCTTTTTAACAAGGTTAACATAGTTACAGCATTCACATAGGAGAAAAGAGCATGTTTTGTATTTGACACAAAGGCAATATGTGTAATTTGTGTATTTTGTTGACAGCTCTCTCAGAAACTGATACAACACTTCATGCATATATGAGAAACTTCCTGCATAATGGGGACAAAGTTTTTGAACTGATCAGGGCTATAGAGATAGAAATAATATTTTACATAATCACAATGTGAAATGTGGTAGGAAAATAAATGATTTACATTAAACATAGTTACTTTGAGTATAAATTTAAAAATATACTTTTAGTTTTTAGCATTACACGTATATGTACATTGTGAAATGCATTGGTTATATAATGCTTACAATAAATTTCAGGTTGTGAGCATTAAAGTATTCCATTAATACATCATTATAGGTATTAAAACCATGAGCACATGCATGATGTAAGTAGATCTACGAAAACTTTCTAAATTCTTCTGTGTCATAGTGAGGAGTAATATATTAGTACATTCTTAATCTATGGGAATATTTATGCTTATTAAGATGACAAGTCTAAAAGACTTGTAGGTACAAATCTAACAAGTGTCTAAAGGGTGGGTGCAAGGAAGGTGGAGCCAGGCTCTTCTCAGTAGTTTCCAGTAACAGGACAATGGGCAATGGGTACAAGCTGGAACATAAAAAGTTCCATTTGAACATAAGAAAAAACTTTTTTACTATAAGGGTGACAAGGCACTGGAGCAGGCTGCTATTTAATTAGATTAAAATAATATAATTAAATTTTTCTCTCTCTTTTTTTAAATTGTTGTTATATGCTGGCAATATTTCTTATTTTGTCACATTGAAAATGTTTTTTATTATCTTAAAAATGATAAGTATCTTAAAATATATTGTATTTTGCTTAATGGAAACTAGATTTTGAACTTGTAAGACAATATGTTGATAATCTACTTCACAATTATAAGGTTCTAATTACATTTTTAACATCTAGCATATGTAAGCAGTTAGCTCCTTATTTCAGATATCAAGCCAAATTATGATGAATTTCAAGCTAGTATGCCTAGTTTGTTATCAAATTAGATCATTTTATAATGAAGGTCTTCAAGGCTCTAGGCTGAGTTCAGCATCTGTTTCTGTGCCAGATGCTGCACAGATGACACCAAAAGAATGGCCAAACTTGTTAGGATTCCCTCTTTAAGTTTACCATGAAACACAGTAGCTGGATAAGTACTTTTAGTGGAGGATTTAGGGAACCTCTGAACTTGTCAATGAATGCACCAATGAAATGGTAGCCATGAAATCACTGCAGGCTACACGATGAAACCTGGATCAAAGTGAATGAAAATTTAAACCAGTCTAAACTCTCGTCTGATTCTGCTTCCTTGAAAAGCACAGTAAGGGTAAAGTGGTGCATCAAGTTCAGACATCCGATGAATATCTTCAAACTAGTAAGCTGAAGTTGTTTCCTTCTGCAGAGGCCTCCATTCAGCTCCACTTCATTCCACTCCACTCCATTCTCACTGGATGACCATAAATCACCACAACAACTTAGCATAGCAAAGTGTGCTTTTAAACAGATCTTTGCAGCAAGATTAGGAGCATGGGGACAGTTACTTAAAAAAAAATAAATATTTTTGACTCCTCAAAGAGGCATGCTTATGAAATATAATTGTCTCAGTCATGTTATTAATGTTAGCCAATAATCAAGTTCCAATGTTTTATCTGAGCATATTTTTTAAATAGATTTAAATCATGTTGTTTGACATAATGTGTCAAATGTCTTTTGTTTTAATTTTTAATGTCTATCTTCAAGGAAATGTGAATACACTTGTGTTTTTTCTTGTCATATGAACCTATGAATTGGAACTCAATCATTAGGATTTTCCTCATTTTCAAATTTATGAGTGACACTACTTGAATAGAAAAAGATTACTGGCTTTTGCTTTTTTTAGTAAGCTATTGTAGTCATATCTTACAAAATGTATTAAAATGGAGGTAAAAAAAATAAAAATGATCTGAAGAAGCAGCTTGCTATTTTTGTCAAAGCAGATCCCACTTTTTCAAGCCTCTTGAGGCTCAGAAAAGCATATTGGGAATTAAAGTGAGAATAAAAAGAAGTATTTTTAAACTAGTTTCAAATCACAGAATAAGTTAGAAAACATTCATATGTCACCACATACCACTTTCCTTTCCTATGAACCAATGCATTTTTGCACTTTTAGGGGAACTTTTCAGCCTGCTTGGGAATCAATCCTCTTATGAAGAATTTCTCATATAATAAGCTTTAAAAATGTGCTTTCATTATTATTTTTTAAAGAAATTATCTCCTTTTTGTGTATTGTTTTACATTACTCTAATTCTTATATATGTATATGCATATGTATAGAGACAAAATGAGTGAGGTGATGAAAGGCTAATTTCTCCTGGTTTCTTCACAGTGCCTTAGTGAAAATGCCTCAGAAGCACATCAGCCAGGGGATATAACTGTGAGCTTATCCTTATGCAAAGAAAAATTGAATCCTAACTACCAATAAACTACTCTGAATTTGAATGTCACCTGTCGTTTTTGTGGAAAGGCAGCTGTTTCCTGCTGCTTCAAAGTTCTGCATTTCCAAGCTGCCAGCTATGTAGTTAAGTAAGCAGTGAAGTTTTTTTATTCTTTCTGTCCTTTTCCCAGCTTTGTCTGTGATACCAGCTGCATTCAATGATACTTTATTAGCATGACAAGATACACATAAGCATTGCTGATACTGCTCAGGTATCTCTAACAGGGAGATAACATCTCTCCACACAGTTTCATGAAGTGTCTGAGGCCTTATCTTCCATGTCTGTCTATCATAACTATCAATTGCTGTTCCTCTGGCAGGTTTTGGGAAATGAAAAGCAAGCCTCCCACATGTATCTTAAATATGCAGCTTGCTGAGACTTGCTTAGAAAGATGTTGCATCCAGCTCTAAAAAAACACTGGAGCTTCAACATTGCAGATTAAAAAAAAAGTGCAGATTTTCTGAGGCAAAACACAGTATAGATAGATCATGAGCTGGTTTATTGCAAAAAGAATGGTAACAGAAGCCTGTAAAAAGTCTAGGTGAAAGTTTTTAAATTAGATATAACTCTTATCTATTTTTAGATAGCAAT
Source organism: Calypte anna (assembly GCF_003957555.1). Classification (NCBI taxonomy): domain Eukaryota; kingdom Metazoa; phylum Chordata; class Aves; order Apodiformes; family Trochilidae; genus Calypte; species Calypte anna. The sequence continues at coordinate 106,645,087 of NC_044245.1, forward strand.
TATATCAATTTACCCAAGTTTTTATGCCCTCTTAGATGTATATATGAACATTGAGTATCTAGAGGGTCATGGAAGGACATGGTAAACAGAGATTTTTATGGCCTATATATACACATTTTAATTTTTTTTTTAAGGGCATGTATTTTCCTACTAGCTTTAATGAAAGTTCCATATTTGCAGATGTAACTCATTATAGACACCATTTGCAATCCTTATGCAGGTTCTCAAGCTCAGTTCCAGATTGTGCCTATAAGCACAAATGCAAAACTGGGTCTTCTGCTTGTCTAGTTTAAAACTAAAAATCCAGTGATTGAAACATATTTCATCATAAATTTTATCCAACATATGTGAGGTGTAACCTCTCAATAGGTACAACCTTTACAGATGTGTAATTCAGAAAGTAAAAGAGGAAACTTTACATATTCTTTCAGCCTGCCACTTTTCTCAGTTTTGCTCCTTTAAAAGTCCTTCTAACATTTACAGATGAACATTTTTGATCTGCTGCTTTTTTTTTTTTTCTGCATCTCAGTTAGACAGTTTGTCCTGACAGAGATGACTCTGTAGCACATTACTGAAATATTACAGCAATAATTTTGTACCACTGTACCTAGTACTACAGAAACATCCTGCAGTTTTGAACTCTGAAGGTAGGAGGAATTTGGGTTTATTTACTTTAGTGACTAGATAATGAGTCTGAGCTACACAGATCAAAGTGAACTTTTAAAATAGAGGCTGATATGAGTTAAAACTAATAAGAGGCTCCAGTTCAAGGTGAGATCTATTCACTTTAATGAAGTGAGAGAGGGGAAAAGTGTTTAAAAAGAGAATGTGTCCATCATTATTTAAAATAATATAGGCCAAACACTACAGCTTTGCCTGTCCAGAGTTTGGCAGCTCTTTGGACTACTTCTTCATTAAAGTAGTTAGAATATCATACAGTTCATATTATTTTTATGAAGGTGGATCATTACTTTGAGACTTAGGCCCAAAATATCTCTCTGCATGTTAGCTCATAAATGAAGAACCTCCTACATAGTGATAAAACAGGCACACTGAAGACTTCAGAGACTGATTCCTGTTCATTAATGGGAAAGAGATTGATATTAAATTAAATATCAGGGAAGTTTCAAAGCAAAAGTGTCCTTTTGGACAGTATGAAAAGAAGCCTGAGAACAGAATATTTTGCACTAAGAGGTTATTTTTCTTCCCATTTGTCCACCTTGAGACTGTTAACCATATTTTACTAGAGCCATCCATTGCTGCAAGGAAGCACTGGCCAACTTTTAGCTCTTTGGATTTCCTCCCAGTGAAGTCATAACAATGTTGCTATGTCATCTTCTGTCATCATTGACTCAGGTGACTGTGGAGACGTAATGGGAGTGTGAAATTTGCTTAATTTCTTCTCACCTTTTTGTCCAGGTAATTTCAATGGCAGGAGAATGGAGGAAAATAATACAAAACCTTGCTCTCAGTCCACACCAGCCTTTTGCTCCTTATGCAGTTGAAGATACTGAGACTGCATATTGTTTAGAACTGCCATGAATTCAGCAGTTCCACAAGTGACTGCAAACAAGGCTTGCATCAGAGATCCTATGGCACTACATGCTGCCAATGCATCCAGTAGTAGAGTGAATAAAGTCATAGTTTTAGTTTGTATTACAAATTTAGGGGGGCAAAATTATTATCAAGTGTATATTGGTGACCACACAATCACACTTTACCTCATGTTACTCTCTATGTGGAAAATTCCCAGTCCAAATTCACAAGGCTATCAGTTTTCCTCCTAACCATTTTGTGTGTGTGTGCATTACATAAGCCATGGAAAAATTAACTGTTAAGTGGCAAATTAATATAAATTTCTCCTAGTGTCATTAAGCTAAGAAACACTCAAAATAATTTGGGAGTTGAAAAACATTTGTGAATACAAAATGATCTGTAAGATCAATAGGGAAAGTATATAGGAGAAAGTTTTGAAACTATGATTTTTGCATGTATATGAGCACTGGTTTTCTTCTCCTTAAATTAGTATGAATTTAAGGCTTCAGCTGAATGAAGTATCTTATAAGGAAGATTGGTTTAAATGCTACTGTGCATACCTGGCAGAAAGCCATAAGCAGTGTGGACAATAAGACATTCCTCTTCTCCTCTATTATTATTATTCACCATCTTTTTGTCAGATTTCTGAATGTTTTTATTTTAGTTTTTATAGGTATCAAATAGGAAAACACTCCTTCAACATTATAATTTTACCATCATTAATAGCGTCCAATAAACTTTAGGTGAATTAATTATCAATATATCAAAACACAAATTAGAGCTTAATTGAAATGTCAAAAAGCACAGGCATCTGATATTTCATATGATGTTTTTGGAAATTAAAATTCTATTGCAGTCCTAATTCTCAGGATGAAAGTTCTAGTAAGAACAGGAAACAGCATAAAATCTACTCTGCATGGTACAGATTGACTTGGAAAAAGGAAATTGTGAATACTTAATTTTTGGTCCTTTCACAAGATAACAAACTCATAGTAATTTCTGGATGAAAGTAAATAAAGAGGCTCTTAAGCTTTTATTTGCAGCACTGATCTGAATTGTCTCTTTTTCCAGGCAGTATTAGGTAGGAACATTTATTATTTAAGGAAAATCCACAAGGAACATTTTAATAGCACCAGAATAGAAATAATACCACAACAATAAAGATCAAAGATTGACGCAATTGTGAGTACAAGTAATAGCTGCCTTGCATGGCTGTTATCTCCTTGAGGGAATTCTTTAGAATGGCTTTCGTTTTATAAAATGTTTGTTTCAGTGCTATAGTGTAAGAGTAGGGAACCGTATTCTGGTGGGGTTTTCTGTTTATTTCCTTTTTTTTTTTTCCTGCCCCAAGAAAAAAAACCCCTCATTTAAAATGTTTGTGACTGGTTTTATGAACTTTGAGAATGCTCTGAACTTCAAAGAAATAAAAAATCACACAGAAACCATTGGTATGTGTGTGTAGTTTAAAGGTATTTTGCCTGTTGAACCTGGTTTTAAAAAGGCAGATGCCAGTGGCTCTGATGCTGTTCATGGTGGTTAAGCCTTTTCATGTAGAACAGTCAAGGAATACATCAGTATCACAGATTACCTGCTGGCCAGTGCTGTTCAGCCACTCTGCTGCTTTTCTGGAGGGGTCAGATCAGAGATGAAGCCAAGACAAAACCTTCCCAAAGGCCCGTAATGACAAAAATATTGTCCTCAAGATAGGGAAGATTTTAGACTCTACAGGAATTGTCTGTGTATATATGAATACATCTGTAATACTATATATTATTTAGTATATATAAACTTTAGTATATATAAACCCATATATATTTGTCTATATCAATTAGTATATTTGGATGTGGTAAAAACAGAATACCTGAGGGAATGTTAGAACATTCTTCAGTTTTCCTGAGCATGAGTTGAACTAAATTCAATCAAGACATCCATGAGGACAACATTTATATTTCATTTGTTAGCAGAGGTGCAAGAAACATGGCAAAAGGTGTTGGTTTGTAGCAAAAAAAAAGAATCTTGTACAATATCATATTTATTTTTCTAATTTTTTCCTCATCATTATAAAGTCCTTAGTTCAGTGCTACTAAAACCAAATGAAAGAAAAAGGCTTGTATTTTTTCTTAATTCAGTATTGTCAACAAGAAGAAAAAAAAAAAAAAAAAGAAAAAGAAGTTGGATTTAGAGTAGAGGGTGTTTACAGAGGCAGAATCACAGAATCACAGAATCACAGAATCCTAGGGGTTGGAAGGGACCTCGAAAGATCATCTAGTCCAACCCCCCCTGCCAGAGCAGGGCCACCTAGAGTACATCACATAGGAACGTGTCCAGGCGGGTTTTGAATGTCTCCAGTGAAGGAGACTCCACAACCTCCCTGGGCAGCCTGTTCCAGGGCTCTGTCACCCTTACAGTAAAAAAATTTTTCCGGATATTCAACTTGAACCTCCTATGCTCCAATTTACACCCATTACCCCTTGTCCTATCACTGGTCACCACTGAGAAGAGCCTAACTCCATCTCCCTGACACTCACTCCTTACATATTTGAAAACATTGATGAGGTCACCCCTCAGCCTCCTTTTCTCCAAACTAAAGAGACCCAGCTCCCTCAGCCTTTCCTCATAAGGGAGATGTTCCACTCCCTTAATCATTTTAGTAGCTCTGCGCTGGACTCTTTCAAGCACTTCCCTGTCCTTCTTGAACTGAGGGGCCCAGAACTGGACACAATACTCCAGGTGCGGCCTCACCAATGCAGAATAGGAATGATTACTTTATTGATGCCCAGATGAGAGAGGATTGGAAAATATAAAGGTTTACTGTGGCACTGAAATTATAGAGTTGATCATGATAGAGAGAGATATTCATAACAGAGATAATAGAAAAAAGGTAAACAAATTCTGATATTGCTGTCAGGTACTGAGATTTAGATACTGAGAAATCTACAAGTAGTAGCACTTCATGGACATCCAGGTTTCTTCAAATTTCCAAGTAATTCTGCTTCATACTTTGTGCCACCATCCTGACACTGCTGCCAGAGCTTCAAGAAACTGCTATAAATATTTCACATTTGTACTGCTCATTACTTTCATTACTTCAGCTCATATTTCTGTGAGATAAAAGAGGTGATAGTGTATGACATTGCTCTAATGCTGATGTATATTGGCAATATGTTTTGCATTTTTGTTGGTTTTCTTCTTTTTCTTTGTTTTGTCTGTTTTCACTCTGTACACAAAGAAAAAAAGGCTCATAGGCTCTCTTGAGAAGCCACTTACTTTACTTTTCTGAGCTAAAATGTATTTTTGTTGTGTAGTCATTTTCATTAGCTTCAGACTTTCAAATTAATATTGAAATATATTTGCCCTTTGTCAAGAATAGCCTTGGTATCTTAACCATCATCTTTTATTACTGAGTAGGACAAAGCAGTAAACAGCATATTAATTAAAATATTCAGGCCCTTTTTAATATGAGTTGTTAACAAACAACAATGAGGCCAAAGATGTAAATCAGAAAGAGTCAGAGTCAGGAAGTTCAATCTGAAAAAGATGACTTTATACATTATAGGGAAAAAAATACCAGCACATACACTTCTAATGGAGAGGCAATTATTTGGTAGGACTTAATACCCAAATTTACAGAAAACTGAGGATCTAGTTGCAATGTATTAAGGTGGGGAAAAAAATAAAATACTAAGGCAACCAAACTGCATAATAATAAAGTGGGAAAGTGAATATTTCTCTTCACTGTAGGTAAAACTATACCCAACTCTGAGAATGATTTGGGATATGAACAACAAAAATCTTTAAGGCAATAGGAAAGCCAGCTTAAGAGGATAAGACCTAAATAACTGAGTCAGATGACATCAGATGAAGGACATGATAACCTTTTATAAAATAGACTGAAAAGATTTTTGCTACCTGAAATATTACCTGAAACACAGAGATATCATAGAGCACAATAGTATCAAAAGAAACATTGAAATTTATTTATTTAAAGGTTCAAGGAAAATGTATTCTCTGGATGAATCTATATAATCAAATCTGTATTACAAAGTAATAATGGTAGAAAGAAATCTCAGAAAATAGCAATGCAAATTAAGAGTAAAAAAGAAAAGAGTACCAGACACCCAATGAAAATACACATATGTCAGCTACAGTGCAAATTAGTACATTATGAGCATAAAGAGAACACAGGTACATCAGCATCAGAACAGTGCTGACAAGAAGAACAAAACAGAAATATATACATAAAATTTGATCACAGGAGCCCCTGGCAACAAAGTAATGGAGCCCTGATTAGTAGCTAGTTGTCATCAGCCACAGCATCACAGGTCCTCCTTCTCCTTCTTGCAACATGAACCTACATACCCACCAAGAGGAGTGACCCCCACTTATAAAGCAGGCTAAGTAAATGTGATGACAGCTGCTCTCTTCTATGCCTAGAATGTACTACTGGCAGTATCATCTGTTTATGTTGCCCTTCCACAGGCTCTACAAGATGTTAGAACAAAGTGCATTGCCAAAGGGTCATGTTTATTACATGAGAAATAGCCAAATAAAAAAAGCTTCCCAAATTAGGAATGAGATTTGCCCAAATTCTTTTTTCTTGACAGATTAATTGGCTGATAAATTAATTTAATTCCTTTCCACTCTATATATTGCTTATAGTAAGAGCAAATTAAGCAGGAATACCTAATCATTTCATGGAGTTTGCACAGCAAACTCGTTCACTACTGCATGCTTAATTTTGAGTGGTGTAGAGTGATTGATACTTGCAGGAATTCACCAAGACTATTCTGAAAGCCCTGAGAACCAAGCTGTCATGATGCCCTGGCCTTACTAGCACTACACCCTTTCTTAGAATCAAGCCACAATCCACACACTTTGACATTCTATATAGCTAGTGTCCATACAAAAGAAAAATATATCTATGATATTTTGTTCCCATTTCACATTAATTTATGACTCACAGTTGACAACTACCTCAAAACCAACTGGAAATTGACATTTCCCCAAACTATTTTTAAAATAATATATATTTTTAGGTAATATTATCATATTTTCTCAAGTATATTGAAGACAAGTTATTTTCTAGTTGAGTGCTGTGACATATGGCATGTCATCAATATGAGTCTGGCAGTCTTATGGTGTCAGATATACCTCTCCTTTGCTTTCAATGGAGACATGACCATTTACTGCATTTAATGATGTAGTTCAATGTTCATTAGGTTCAGCCTCCAGAACTGTCAGAACTAAAGGTCTGATTTGTGCAGCTATTGCTGAGAATCTGCCCTTCTAATCTGTCACTCTGAAGAAGTTGGTTTGGAAGCAATAAGAATGACAAAATGCAGTAAAAGTGGCTGAGTTTGTAATTTTCTTTGTGTGCCAGAAACTGTATGTAAAGAACAGATGTCTGAACAAACAGTCAAGAATCTTGAAAGGAGGTGATGTGATTGAAAATTATAGAGGAAAAGCTCTTCTAGAGAAAAAATATCAAGATTGTGTTCTCACATTACATCTTAAGTAAGGGATTTCTAGAAAAATGATACATGTAACAACAGCAAAATGTTTTCTTAGAAAAAATATAAAATAAGAGTGGAAATAGTTAACCTAGGGTTCACTGGAATATGATTGGAAAGAACTATTTATGCGATATCTTCTTTGTGTAAGGCTCAAGTCAGGTTCTAACTTTCAATATCAAGATGCCATTAGTAAGGAATGAGGTTACTGGTACTAACCCTGCAGGGAACTGACAGCTGGAAGTGATTGTCAAACATTTTGTCACATTAAACAGTGTAAAAAAATTTTACCTGGGTGGAAAAATGACCATCGAGCTTCTCTTTTAATAAATATAAAACCTAAATTTGGAGACAAACAGTTCCAATGTATTCTTTGTGGAGATCTGAAGTATTTGCTAATATTCAGTAAGGAAGCTCAGGTTTAATAACCAATAGCTTTATTAAAGTATTGGCTGAATGAATAGTTGAGGTCAAAAAAGTGAATCAAATGCTAGGAATCCCTATAGAACTAGTAGACAACAAACTGGAAAACATAGATCTTCACACTTCATTTTTTTAGGGACAGTGTGATTTCCCTAATTTAAGAAAGATACAGACTCAAAGAGAAAGTTTACAAAAGGCTGCCAAAGTTCAGCCAGTGTTATGGACTTCTATATAAGAAGAGAATGCTGAAGAGATCTTTGAATTTGAAAGATGTACTGCTAAGGGGGAACATGATAGTGATCTATACAACTATCAGAAGACATGTAAAAATGATTGTTGACAGTTTCTTATCCAAAAACCTCCAGATGAAATCATCACTGCACGACAATTTAAAATAAAAAAGGAGTCACAATTTCACCCTACACTTCAACTCAGAAATTCAGTGCCACAGGCTATTGTGAATACTGTTTGCAACAGTATTCACAGTTTACAGTACAGAAATTAGAGACATTTATGATACAGATGTCCATCACATGCAGTGATACACAAGGTTATCTGTCACCTATGGAAGAGTGTATCAAGGAAACAGGATTCCTGTAGTCACTTTCAGAGACATAACTTTAGGTTAACTGAACCTCTTATGTGAACCAGCCTGAACAATTGCATCCCGCCCTAATGACAAGGACATTATCCTACAAGCTTTGTCAGCTTGGCTCATAGCACTGGGCACTGTTAAGGCACATTAGCATTTTCATGTGGAGCAGCTCAATGTAAAAGAAAAAGTCCCCCTAGGTGGTTTGATTCACATCCCATGGAGATTAAACACACAGGCTGTATTTCTTTCTGCTTAAATTAACTGGAAGCTCAGCTCCTAGAGCTCATGTACCTTGCTGCAGCTGCCGACAGGTGTCCAGTGCATGATACTGGGCTAGAATCTGTCTCAAGTAATTGCCTCAAACCAGTAATTTCATATCCTCGGTGCCACCATTTCAATATACAATTTCCCAATATGCCATATTCTTTCTAATGAAGACAGCACAGATGGATGTTGGATGGTCTGGATCTTGTAGATGCTCTATCATGTTCCTATGTTTTTCAGAAATATTTCTCATCATACCAATGTGATATTTCTACTGTACATCCTCAGGTGGGATGCATTTTATCCCACATTAATAGCCAAGGGAAAAAAACCAGCAATTTTTCTATACATCTAGAAAGGTATATTTTCATTTTGTTCTTTGAGCTTTCGTTTCTTTCTATCCCCTTTGTTCTTCCATTCATTCTTCAGCAGTAGTACAAAAACAGGCAAGGTAGTTTGTAGTATAACATTAGAGACCCTATGGTAATGGATGATTTCAAATTTCTACACCTAATTTTTACATAACAGGAAAAAAAGCTATTTGTTGTTAGTTATAAAACAACACCAAAAGACTAAACCTAAACAGAGTATCGGTCTTGTTGCTATATGTTCATGGATTAATTCAATATCACAGAAATATGTGGAATTTTTTTCTTGGCAAAACAATTGTATTAAAGGAAAAATAATATTATTTTGCAGACTGATTCGTTGTGTGCTTCAGATCTACAATTATATGAAAAAAATATTCAACTTCTTATAATGACAGATTCAGATCTTTGTTTAATTGAAGCTGCTTCTCTGAGCTTTGAATGCATTGTCAAAGAAAATGACAGCCACAAGGACTCAAAATACTTTTAGTGTTATCAATGGTAGCAAATAATATGAGCTTGGAAGAACAAAGAAATGAAAACTGACCTTTTGCCTAGAGTTATTATATACATTTACAGTGTATGAAAAAATATTTTTCTTTAATATTATTGCCATTTTTTGGCACCAAGATTAGAATTCAGTATGACTTCAACTAGCCTCTTTGGGCTGAAGGTGTATCATTGTAAACCTTTGTAATGACAGTCAGCAACACAGAGCTGCATGTATATCTCTAAGAATTGCTCCTCGTAGCTTGAGTGAAAATCTTTGAGATAGACACTGGATAAGGGGATTATGAAAGAACACACATGAATAGAAAAAAAGCCTGTATTTTAAATTTATGGGCAAGCCCATAGAGATGTGTAGGAAATGTGAGTCTTCCACACAGAATGCAAAGTAAGTTCTCATAAATTCATGTACATTTGCATTTTGGATTTAAACTAAAGAGCTTATTTTGAAAATAAATAAATAAATAGTGAAGATTAACCTATTCACTGACAAAAATATATGTTAGCTTTTGCTATGTGGTAAAGTGCCTTGTTAGATTTTAGCCAGTATTTCACTCTGGTTGTGATACACGACGAAGTAATGCACTTCTTAATGTGAGCATCTGAAATTCGAGAGTTCTCTCGATACAAATTATATTTACCAAAGATCAGTTCACGTAGATTTGAGGACTTTCAGGCAGCACAGGGAATTAGTACATCACTCATTCGGAGTATGTGTACAGGCACAGTTTCAAACCTATCTCAAATCCAAAATGAAAATAAATAAGCAAAGTACTGCAGTCTCATTCTACTCTCCCACTAATAAGTCAATTAAAAATTTTTTTTCTGCTGTCCACTCTTCAGTCGCTGTACACAGAATTGCATACTTATAATGGGAAAAAAACCATAGCCTGGCTTTGACTTGTAGACTCTCCCTCTTGTTCAGTAAAGCAGATCACTGTAGTTACTTAAGATTGCCACTATTTTGATGCATGCTGGGTGCATTTGGTGGAGGTTACACCCTTGTAGCAGAACTGGCAAACAGGAGGCTGTGAGCACATTTTATCTGCTTCAGTCTGGCATACCAGCACAAATTACCATTGCTGGCAGCTCCAGTGATTACATTAAATTATGACTGGAGTGTTTAAAGCATGCTCGTCCTCTTCTCTCCTGTCTGGGTCGTAAGTTACTGTCTTAAATCACCATAGAAGAAATCCCACAGTTTATGAGGGAAGTTAGAGTGATGCTAGAGTCAGTTGTATTTTCTCCAAATATTTTTCTGTTAGATAATACTATGCCATAAAAATCTAAGCAGTCTGCAGAAATTAATTCTGACAAAGTTATTATGGAAAGATAGTAACTTATCAGTCTGATCTACTTTATTTTCTTCCAGACCACTGTAGAGAGACATTGTCAGCCAGGTGCCTTGAGTTGCCAAAGAGTGGGTGTGAGTCCACCTGTGCCTGATTAGGACAGGCCCCTGTTGGGCATGAGCAAGGCCAGGGGGCCAATAAAGGTGGGACACACACCCACAGAGAAGACCTCAGCTCACTCTGGTGCGAGGCATGGAGAGGCCAGCAGCTTGTCGAGCCTCTGGAGCAAGAAAGGCTCCTCCTGCTACACTTCTACCCTGGAAGTGCTGTGTGGTGGCTGGAGTCCTGGAAGAGACAAGCAGCTCGTCGAGCTTCAGGAGCAAGAATGGCTCCTCCCACAACAGACCACCTGTGTTGTTTTTAACAGACCAGTTGCCCAATATTGATAGAATGCTTTCTGTCAAGTAGACTGGGACTCCAGTCAGGAAAACCTAGTGTTCAGTTTTCCTTGTAGAATTTTGCAGTTCTGACAAAAAGCAAAATGCAAAAAATTCCCCATAAACCAGCATTACCTATCTCTGCACGTCTCTAGCAAGCCTGAACCATAAAATTAGCTAGAACAAAAAAAGAGCAATTTATATTAAAAGTGGGAAAGGGGAAGATGAAGAAGAAGGGGGAAGAGGAAGAAGAAGAGGGAAGGAGAAGGGGGACAGGGGATGGGGGACAGGGGACTGGGGACAGGTAGGGAAGAGAGGAGAGAATAAACTTTAGGTCTATCATCCTGACTGTGCCATCTGATCCCAACTGAGTGCCTGCAAAATTAATTTGGGGTTCAGATTAGCTCTCCCTTCGAAGTTAGAGATTGAAAATAAAAATATTCTGAAATTCAATGCTTTAAAAGCAGGAACTAAATTCTTTCACATACAAGCTGTTCTGGAAGGAAGGCACATGGTCCAGGGGTCTAATCTCTGCAGCTGCTAAAACTTAATATGGGAGACATGAAAAGTTATTTAAAATTCAGGGATTAATCTCAAATAATGTAGGCCCTTGCTATGCAGTTATGTCTAATCTTGTACCTCTGGTCTCTATGGCTAAAATGGATGATGCAAAAGATTAAAATGATCTGATGATCTAAAAGATAGATCGTGGCTCCCTTTTATCTTCATGTAAGGAGTGACATAAGTTATAAACTTCAGCATTTCGGAATATCCCACTTCTACCTGGATACATGAGAAACACCAATTTTATTACTTGTGACCACAGCATATCTTTTTTGAAGACATTCCAAATTTTAATAAGTTGTTTTTAATGCATTTTGTTAGTAATAACTATACAGAGTAGCTTATATCAGAGCAGGCATTGTAAGGAAATATATAATCAAGATAAAATAAAACTGCAGTTTTATTTTTGAAAACAAATCATTAAAATGATTGTTGGTACAAAATAATCTTTAAGCATTAATATTTTAAACCTCAAATGTTTCCATTTCTTCTTGTTTAATGAAGCATATTTATGCTTTTTGCCATTTTCAGAAAAGATTGCTAGGCAATATCATTGAGCAAATTTTTTAGTCTAGAAACTGTGATACATTGAAGTTTTGTTAATAGCTCTGTTTTTATCTCCCAAAAGACAGTTTGGAAGGTAATTATAACATGCAAATTAGTTCCAATTCAGATGCAAATTAAAAATTATATACTGATGTACAATATCCAGTATTGCAACCTACGCTTAGTATTTCTTCAGGTAGACTGAATTCTATCAGATTTTACTCTCTGACTTATGTAGCTGGTTTAGGCTAATGTCTCCAAAGTATAGTTTTTATGTTCCACCTTTCAATTCTGTGTAGTTTTTCTTCTTCAGACCCCCAGTTTCTAAAATGTCTTAGTTCACATATTGAAGATATTTTCATTAAGAAGGGATCTCTCAGTCTTGGGCTGTTCTTTAAGACTTTGTCTTTGATGAAATGGTTCTCACAGTCTCTATAGGATCTCTAATTAATGTAAAAACCCTCGATCAAAACACAAGTCAGTTAGATTAAAACTTTTGCAGTACATTTTAATTATAGTCTTTGTAGGGCTTTTCCTTATGACTATTTTCAGTCCTCCTTTTATGGAATATTAGGACAAAAGGCAATGCCAGAGAGAGAAAAGTACACCTGACTCGATAAGTCATTCCCTTTAAGTTTATCTCACACCCATTTTCTAGCTTAGTAACTATATCCTTTGATTCCCTTCCTGCTCAGACATGCAGAGTGCTCTCTTAAACTCATTTGAGCTATTTTCTTTGATGGCTTTACTTGGCAGCTGCACTAAGTGAAATTCTCTGCTTGAACTCTTTGTGTCCTATATGTCTCTGCATTTAAATTTTGGTCCCTGAAGTCTGAATCATTCCTACTGTGAACATTTCATCCTACCTTTGCTGTTATTCTCCATCTCATAATTCTAGATATCATTTTGGTGATCTCATGAGTTTTACATTTGTCATTATGTTAAAAAAAATTCTAAAATAGTATGAAAGTCTTATTTCATTTGAATTGCTTAGAAGAGATTCTCTAAATTGAGAAAAACATCTTAATATTAACTCAAAATAACATGGCACAACAACTTAACTAATGCTGTTTACTGAAGAAAATATTTAGATTTCAAATTTGTTTTGCAGTTCAATTCTTAAATTGACTTCCAAACTCATAGCATCTTGCATCTACCTGGATATTCTATAGATAGCTTCTATAGCTTGAAATACCTAGTAGCTTACTATTTTAAGTCTCTGATGTCCTTGGCCTCATCTGTCTACACAGCCAAGCAGTTGTTAAGCTGAACCTTAATGGTGGGTTACATCAACTGTGGTAGGGTTAGGGAGAAGGCCAGATTTAATAAGGGAAAAATAATAACTGAAAACCACTATAACCTTTAAAAAAGGTTGAGCATGCTTTAAAAAAAAACATGTCCACAACATGAATTTCAAGTCAAATTTGTGCTGTTCTCTCAGATTTTGTAGTCTTAGTATAAGGCAGTTTTGGCTCAGTTATGCAATGCAGGCATAGTTAGTGCTTAAGCCTAAAAGGCTGTGCCTGTATGACATGGGAAATTAATTCTGCAGCATGTCCCAGAAGCTCCAAACTGCAGTTGCCTGTACTAGGGGTCCCTGACAAGTACAGCCTCTGCCTGTGTGCCTGGGCTTTCTTCCAGGGGAGAGTAAAGTGAAGGTCTCATCATCCCAATGTCTCGCCATTTTGCAGCTGCGAGAAGCACTGTGGGGTTCATTACCATGAGTGTGCACAGAAACCCAAAGAGCTTCTCTTCTTTGTCTAGAGAGTTATAAGGACACAGCTCAGTGCTCATTAAGAGAAGTCAGACGTGGGAAACACAGAATTTTTAGAGGGAAAATTACATTTCTGCTCATCTTACTGAAACTGTCACAAACAGCAGTCTAACCCCCACGGTATTCACCAAATTGTGAGGGAGGTCCTTGCTGTGGTCCTGGTTTCCAGGAAAGTACCTGTGTTTTATCCAAGGTATTTTCCAAGTAAAAGCAACATTTTGCAAGGTGAAAAGGGATGGAATTGAACCGGTTTATCTCAAGCTGTAGAAGAATATTGCAGTAAGTAGGATTAGAAAAGGACCAGTTGTGTTTTTTCAGAGGCAGAAGTTATTTCTATTGTGCTCAACTAAGGAAAGCTTGTGCTACTACCTACCCTCAGTTAAAGATTTCTGGACTGAGGACCCTGAGGGCTTTTCCTAACAACTCTGGGGTGCACCCAAGGGGTTGGAATACTGTATTTATCAAATCCCTATTTTCTCCCTATCGGTCAGCATTTCTCCATAACTTATTTGTGCCATAAGGTTACTTGTGCCCAGAGATGTGCAAGCCACAAGAACCATTCTAGGTGTCCTACATATCCAGTAGAGAGAAATAGGCAACTGCTGCAAAAGATTCAAATTTTCACACACATGACTTAACACCATTCACTTTTAAGGTGCCTATAGCTACATCTAAACTCCAGAACCTATAAATACTTTCATCCATATGCCTTGTTCTCACCCACCTCTATAATAAAAAAAAAAAACATTTAAACTTCACTGTCCTTGTAATTCCTTCCCTATATTTGCTTCATGGAAAGAAAATATGAATGGGCAAAGCATCAGCTCTCTGTCTGGAATTCTGGACCATTCCCATACACTAAATTAGGTGGCTCCAGAACGTTTAAAAACTTGTGATGGGTTGGCTCTGGCCAGCAGCCAGGCCCACACACAGCCACTCATTCACTCTCTCCTTGCAGTGGAATAAAAAAGAAAAGAGGAATAACAAGAGCAAGAAAACTTATGGGTCAGAAGAAAGATGGGGAAATCACCCATCAACTATGGTTGCCAATGAGACAGTCTCAACTTCAGGAGTTAATTGAATATAAAACATTTAATTACTGACTTGTGTATTGGGAAGCAAAAAGAAAAACCTTTAAACACATAGGGGAGGCAAATTAGGTCTTCATTTCTCAGGCTCTGAACAATACAATGCTGATTGCATTCAGCTTATCTCTAGGATCCACTGGCGAGATTAGGAGGTTACTGTGCTTGGGAATCAGTAAGTGCTGCAGCCCCTAATTCTTATAACGCAGGAAGCAACTTGGCTCTGCCCCTCAGAAATTCAGCAATGGGCTGTCGCTTACTCATGATTTACTGTATCAAAACTTATATCCAAAAGCAAAATTGGTAGACTGTTTCAAAACCAATTACAGTGATTTTCCACTGGACATATTTGGCTGAAATATTTGTTTCTGTTTGACTTCTTTTGTTTGCTTTCCTTTATAATATGATTTTAATTTGCCTCTGTTTTGCTGCTGATGATTATTTTTAAAATGTTTTGTGTATTACTTAGGTAGTAGGCAGGCTGAAGGAGCTGGGGTTGTTCAGTCTGGAGAAGAGAAGACTCTGGGGAGACCTAATATTGACCTTTCCAGTACCTGAAGGGGGCTTACAAGAAGGCTGGAGAGGGACTTTTTGCAAAGTCCTGTAGAGATAGGATGAGGGGCAGTGGTTTCAAATTAGAGAAGAGTAGATTTAGATTGGATGATAGGATCAAGTTCTTTACCATAAGGGTAGTGGAACAATGGAACATGTTGCTCAGGGAAGTAGCTGAGGCCTCACCCTGGAGCTTCTCAAGGTCAGGCTCCACAAGGCTCTGATCAACCTTGTCCTGGTTGAGAGTGTCCCTGCTTAATGCAAGAGGAGTGTACTAGATGACCTTTAAAGGTCCCTTTCAACCTAAACCATTCTATCATTCTACCACGCAATACAATTTGCCCTCTTTTGAATTTCTAGTAATGAGGAAAATAACTGAATATCTTGTTATCTCTTTATGCAGCACTGGTGTTTCTTTTTGCTATTTTTTTTGCTTTTTTTTTCTCGTTGATGTTTTGTGTGGGTTTTATGATCAACTTTCTGATCAGCACACATGATTTCGATTAGCTTTTCTATGGGTAATTTAACATTCCTTAAAGATGAGAGATTTTTCTTATTAATTCAGAATATTTGGTGTCTCACAGGTGTTTTGTCTTGAAAGTGCCTGTCACAAAAGAAGTAACACTTTCAGAAGTGCAGAAAGCATTAATGGTTTTATTGCATCATCCATGATTTTCTCATTGTGGCTTTTTTTTTTCCCAAAACCATATCGACTAGTCTAAGAAAAGTAGTTTGCAATTCTTCTCTATAATGGAATCATTGTTTTACTCAATCATAAAGACATAGAATTATAGTAAAGTATTTGGTTATCGTAAGAGACCACGTAATTACACATTGGTGCTTTTCCAAAACCATGTACGAAAGTGATGAGGGAAAAGACTAATCATTTCAAAACTCAGTTTCATTGCTTACTAATCTCGATACTGCTGGGAGCTAAGGAAGGCACAGGCAAAATTGTTTCCTGTATTTGCTGTTCACTCCATTGGCCTGGGGAAAAAGAGCAGTATAAGGAGAGCAATGCTCTTCCCATCTCTTATCCCACTGTCTGACCGGAGTATCCTTCATGGTCATGACTGATAGGAACACTTTGCTTCTTCATTTTTTTTTCCAGCCTTTCTTTCAGCAAGAAAACTCCTCTTTTTTCAGTATGCTTCTGACAGCATTAATTTTCTTTGCTGAGGTCTGGGATGGGTGGGGAGAAAGCAAATCATTAGGTTTACTCAGTAGCCCCTAAACTGTAGTAAAAGATTCACCTTTTAATGAACCTACAGGGACTTCACCAAGGCAATCAAACGCTTCAGCATTTTACCCAGCTCCTTTAGCACTTAATTCAAAACCTGATTTCAAAAATAAGTAATAAAATGAACAGTAAGATCCAAGGAAAAACCCAGATTGTTGTGCTTGGCAGGATCCTGATTTCACCAACAGGCTCTAAAATGCCCTGAATTTCCCTTGCCATCTATGTCGAGCTAAGATATGGAGCATTTATGTAACCTTGGATCAAACCTCTGTGAAAACAGCTCAGTAATGGAAAATTATGCCTATGCATCATCCTCTGTCCTTTGGCTTGGGCACCACATTTAAGCTCTGTTTTTGAGTCTGTCACATGTTGTAGTTTCCTAGTTACTGTCACCAAACTTGCATCACTCTTGTCTGAGTACTGTGGGACTGAGCCCCTTGCCTCTGAGGGCCCTGCCCGCTGTCCTTGCTGGCTCCTTGCTTGCTTCTCCTTGTAGACCAGCCTGCTCATGCTGCTGCCTTGCCTTGCACCCCAGGTTATTCCAATAACACACATCCCTTCAAAAAACTGTTTCCTTTTTTTCATGTTTCATTGTCTTTTTTGTTAGAAAAAGGAATGAATAAAGAAGGATTTTTTTAGGTTGATTGGTTGGCTGTTATTTAATTTTATTTTGGGGGGGGTTCGGGGTGGTCTTTTTTTGTTTGTGTTTGGTTGGTTGGTAGGGTTGTTTGTTTGGTTTTTTCCATAGTGAGGGTTTTGGTATTGTTCTTTAAAGAAACTCCAAAGAAATGGGCTCTTGGCACTTTCAATGTTATTTAAGTGCCAGGCAGATGTGGGACTCCAACCAAGTGCATTGCTTTCCATGTCTATTTTTTTATCCAACCCCTGCTGTCTTGTGCAGTTGAGTTGGAGGGCCCAGATGCCACTGCTGCTCTAAATACCTCTGTAAATGCAAATCTGAGGGAAATGCTACAGCTGCTCCACCTCCTTTCATAGTTTCTGGGACATTGTTATCCCCAGGACCAGTGGCTTTTGGATTGCACCCTGCTCTTCTGTGAAGTGCTTGCTACTTCTCATAAGCTAGACAGCACTGAAAAGAAAACAGTAATTTGGATTAATTTGCTATGTGATTTTTAACTTACCCTTCCTTTACCCAATAATTTTTGGTCCCCTTCTCTTCTCTTTGTTTGTAGAAAGTTTCACACCTTAAAAAAGAAGTGTATTCTTTGTCAAAGTAAGAGGATAAATATGTCTGCTCTTGTGAACACAATAATGTCCCTGAAAAGTTTAAGCTTGATTCAAATTACCCTGTAGTTCTCCCATATAATGTTTTCATATATCTCAGTACAAGAACCACATTACTGCTTCTATAAAAATAGAACTCATAATACCTCAGACTATTTTGTTTGTAATTTCTCCTATTTCAGTAATTTACCTGTATTCCAACATATAAATGCTTATTTTCTACATTTATAAATAAAAAATCAACAACAAAGGCAATATCAATTTTATGGAAATAGTGGGGATCAGCAGTGTGATTCCCATGTTGTTCTTATTATTTGGATGATAGATTTGAACAGCGAGGAAAGTTCACAGTTAATCTGATAAAGGAAAACACAATTCATTTTATTTATAAAGCTATTTATAAATCACCTATTCATGGAACATAAATAATGCCATGTAATTTAGGGGACAAATTATATAGTATAAATAATGAATATTTTCAATGCTCAGCTCATGAACAAATCATGAGCTAAAATTTATTGACACAAGCTATTTACTGAAGAACTGTAAATAGAAAAATATATTTGTAAAATTCATAACCTCTAGCCTGATAATTTGCAAAGTAAAGAAAGTTAAATTGTAGATTTCATTATTCTGAATATATGAATAACTTATATACATGGCCATTCAGCTGTTTGTCTCTGCCTGTGTAAAATACATTTTTTTTTCACTCCATTCAGTAATTTCTTACAAATATTGAAAGAAATAGTTAGACTTCACTATGACAGCTCAGATAAATGATCCATCTTGGCTACCTCAAATCAGTTTAGTCTCACTGGTATCCTGAATCTCCTCGGTTATCTCAAACAGCTGCTTTTGTTAACACCCAAATTCATGGAAATGCCAGAAAATAGTGTCCCAAGAAACTTGATTCCATATGGTTTGAATTTATTGTATGAGGCCAAAATGAATCAATGGTGTTTTAAATGATTTCACTGCCTTGTAATACTATTTTGTGTGTATTTAAGGGTTGATGGACTAAGCAGAGTCTGTATTGTGCAAAGTGATTTATGAATGCTAGATAAAAAAGAGACCCAGCCTCCTACAATTTATAATCTCAGTAATTTAAGTAAAAGTATCTGTAATTCTAGTTTGCATAATGACAGTTAGGGTTAACGTAATGTAAAACAAATTGTCTGAGATGTCACGTTTTTTCTTATTATTACTTTCAGCAGTCGACCTACCTTTTTGTCTCCCAGCACCTCCTTTTTTTCAGAAGTACTTGAAGAAATTCATGACAAGCCCAATACAATGCAATATTTCTTTTTCATCTCGGTGGTGAAGTTAAGCTGCACTAGAGGCTTTTGGTTTGCTAAGTTCATATAAATATTTCTCGAAATAAGTTGCTACAGCCTGGAGGGTAGAGCCAAGTCACACTGAAATTCAAACAAATATTTACAAAACCTGCATGACACACAGCTACTAAGCAAGTATTTACACAACCCACATTCCCACCGCCTCCAACAGAGTACACAAAGTTCTGAGTAACTTCACTTTCAACTTTCTGCAGCACAGAAAGATAAGCAACTCTATGCTATGAAGTTCTTTGTTTCATTACATTGGTCTATCCGAAGCCATAATGAAAATCCCATGATGAAATGTACTTTCGGGAGATTTATTAACTATAAGAAGGCCTGGATGACTTCAGCTCAATGCTTTGTTATGGAGACAGATCTTCACCTCTATCCTCTTCTGATGTGCTGCATCAAATATTTTAGGAATGAACAATAGTGTCTTCTTTATTCATTGGTTTTCAGACCAATGTAATGGACTGAAATATTAAAAACAAGGTAGATTTTAGATCACAGATGCAATTTCTTATGCAGTGTATGGGCTTTCATCTCCAGAATGAAAAAACTATACTCATCTGCTTTCTCTGGATTCTCTCTCCAGACTGAGATTTGCCAAGTTCCAGACTGTTACAGCTTGTAGAATTCATCTTTTACTTTTCAACACAACCTGTGCTTTCTTACCCTCAAGAAATGGTTTTTTATCAATCACAAAGTTGTATTTCCAGCCAAAAGGAAAAAAAAAAAAGAAAAGAAAAGAAAAAATTGCTTGTGTCTTATGGAAAAATAGGAAAAGTGACTCTGATTAAGAAAGACTCCTGCCTTTTTTTGAGCTCCAAAAGTTAGAACTGAGTATGAACTCACTTGAATACAACCCCGTAGGAAATAATGAGAAGTAGCCTTGGTGTCATCAGCATTCTCCAGAGAGATCACTTGACCTATTCCAGTTGTGAATTTTGTGTCCAATTTAGGAATATATCAGAAAGCTCTATCTCAAGCTGTGGCTGTAGTAGATTTTTTCTGAAATTCCAATATACTGATAAAATAAAAGTGATGAGAGAAGTAAACAATGACTTGCAATATACAGTTTTTCTTACACTATTGTCAAAGCTTACCAGTTTACTAGTGTAGATAGGGTATAGTACATGAGTGTGCAGTGAGGTGATTGCTATTTAGTACTACAAAACTAAAAGGACTTTTGACAATATCTTTTTAAAGGTAGAAACAAACATGATGCCTTTTATTCAAAATCCTTTCCTATGTAGAGATCTAATCTGATGATCACGTGGAAATTAAACATAAGAGGATACATTTTGAAATTTGATGTCATGGGTGCTTCTAATCATCCTGACTCACCAGAAAATATCAGGCTGTTAAAATTGTGACAGGTAGTTAATCCCACTTAATGAACACAGTACCATTTGCTTTTCAAATGCCAGATTTATAAATACAGTGGCAGTTGGATAAAATGATAAAGCCTCACTCTGCACACCTGAAGACCATCTTAGCTTATCTGGCTTAACTCAGAAATGTTTTGGGTTTTTGTATTTTGTGGTTTTTTTTTTTTTTTAATTTTCAGAAGAGAGTCTGCTGTGATTGTTCCATGGCTGCAGCCGACATAATCAATTTTTCTTCAAGTTACTGATAGTGGTTTCCTCAAATGAGTTCTTCACTTATCCTCCCCTGTTATTTAAAGGCTCCAAAAAAATAAATGCTTAATAAGATTATACACTGATTTAACTGATCTTTAAATTTAATTTTTTGCTTATAGTAAGTAGGAGTTTCTCTGATTTTCATATAAACTAATTTTCTATTCATTGCTAGCATGCTCCATGAATGTAAAAGAACAATATTGCCATCCTTACATTTATTTTTAAATATCTTCTTTATCAAATTTACTCCAAATGTGGTGTATAGTAATGTTATAATTCCCAGACAACAGTTTGGAAGTTTTGCTTTGATTTCTTATAGCATCATGTAAAAGAGCATTGATCTTAATTCTGGTAATTTAGATACTAAATCAAAATTCTAGTGCATAATTTTTGATTTGATGTTCAGTCCATTTTTTTTCCTTCCAAAATACTCTTGCCTTTTCAGTGCTGCAAAATTGTTATGTTGCTTATTCAGAATATATGAATAGAAGAGTTATGAAAAAAAATGTTTTCCCTTAGGAAAAATGAAAAATGAAGTTTAATCTCAAAATCATTCAAAGAACAAGGTTAATTTCTGTGTGGTATGAAATTTCCATTATTTTCCCCACTCCAAATATGCCTTTCTAGAAAAAGACGTGTGGTTTCATATATTAGCTTTTACACCAATGCCATATTTTTATTCTAAGTCTATCATGCTTATGTAAATTTCAGAAAATATGGAAGTTCCTTTACTGCCTTGTTGCAGCCATTTTACATACAAATCCCAAGTTTGATTACATATCAAAAAGTGCTCTCAAAAGTCACATTTTCAAAGTGCCAAGTCAGTATGTCTGGGAGTACAAAATTGCATTCATGAGATCTCAAAGCCAATACCAAAAATTGAGCCTTCTGCTATTAATCCTAAAGTCTGTCCTGGTTTTTAATCAATAGCAAAACTCTTTGGTCCTAGTGGCACATCCTTATGAGTTAAAACAAATGCTTAAGCATCTTTAATATTAACCTGTTGTTGTGGTTTAACCACAGCTGATAACTAAGCTCCACACAGCTTCTCACCTGCTACCTCCCAGTGGGATAGTGGAAAGAATCAGAAGAATAAAAGTGAGAAAATTCATAAGTTGAGATGAAGATGGTTTAATAGGTAAAGCAAAAGCTGGACAAAAGAGCCAAGCAAAATTAGAAATTAATTCACTACTTCCCATCAGCAGGCACCATCCCATCTTCCATCTCCAGGAAAGCAGGGTTCCATCACGCATAATGGTTACTTGAGAAATCAAAAGCCACCACTCCAGACATCCCTCTTGTCCTTCTTCCTTCAGTTTAGATACTGAGCGTGATGCCATATGATATGGAATACTCCTTCGGTCAGCTGGGGTCAGCTGTCCCAGCTCTGTGTCTGCCTGACCTCTTGTGCACCCCCAGACTTCTTGCTGGTGGGGTGAGCTGAGAAGCTGAGCGGCAGAAAAGGCCTTGACTCTGTGTAAGCACTTCTCAGCAGTAAGGAAAACATCCCTGAATTATCAGCACTGTTTCTATCACAAATCCAAAACACAGCCCCATACTAACTACTATGAAGAAAACTAAGTCTAAACCAGTCAAAACCAGCACATCCATATGCTTAAAGAACGACAGCTGAAAACTGTTGCATATTTTTCCTTTTATATCAAGGCATTCCAAAAGGCTGGAAAAAGAAAACACAGGACCACAATCATATACATCAATTCACAAGCTAACATACAAATGTCAATGTTATGTGCTCTTTCTTAAGGTTCTAAATGCTGAGTTACACTGAGTCAGTAGGGAGCAACAGTACTAGGAACTGGAGTACAGTGTAGGCTATCCGAATCTGGCCCATGCTGTGGTTCTTTAGCAGAGTTCAAGAGTCACAAAGGAACCATAGATTTGCTGAACAGTCAGCCTGGCCTTAGTTTTTGTGAAAACAAAACAAAGGGAAACAAAACAAAGCAAAGTGATGCCATTCTCTAAATATCTTGACTAGGTAATAAATTCAGAAACATCTGGAGAGGAGTAAAAGACAGCATACATTTGTAAAGAGCAATACACTTCAAACCACCCTAATTTCTTTTTGTCACATTTTAAGAGACATTTTGGAACGAAGGAACAACAGATGTGATAATTTTTTTCTTTTATTTTCCAGAGATTTAACACTCTTTCTGTGATAGTATTATAACACGGAAATGTAATCTAGATATAATTTATGTAATGTAGATACAGGAGCAGTTGTAAAACAATACTGAAAGAAGATGGATATGTAGTTATAAATGTATGTTCTGTGAAGTCATGGAATTCAAACTCATTTAGTTATCAGGTAAGTGGGCTACCAAGCAATCCAGAGGAAAAGAACAGATTAATGTATGACCTTAAAAAATTTACAAAAACTAATTTCAAAAAAGCTGTCATTCAGGAAGTAACAAGTACTAAAAATAGTGAGCTGCAGGAGTAACAGTTGTGAATGGGGGCCTTTGCTTCAGGTCAGAAGAGGATTTGTGCATTACAGCAGACCACAATGGATGGAAGTTGGAAATGGTTTGTAGCAGAGGAACAGGAAGTGTCAGCCTTGAGTGCATAAACATGAGTATCATTTGTGAAATAATTTTTCATCCCTGTTTTTAGCTGCTTGCACTATGGAAGCACAGGCTGTACACTGCATTTCAGGAATGAAATAACAATCAGAATTCTAGAAAAGTACTTGTGAAGAGAGACAGAAATATGATTATTTGCTTGGAAAAGTAATATGAAAAATTTATTCATCTGTGTAAAGATGCATACTACTATGTATACGTATATACATATGTATATATGCCATTAATTCAAAGCCTGAATATGTATGTATATATGTATATGTATACATATACATATCTACTACAATGTATAAGATAGTAAAAACAGTTTTACAGCACAAGGTTCCAGTTGCAGACTAGAAAAAAAAAAAAAGTACAAAACCAACCACTTGCTGAGATAGAAAGCCTAAGAGTAATGCAGAATATCCATTGCACAGCTTAGCCAAATATCTCTTTGGAATAACACAGCTATAGATGACCTTGCCATGAGGCAAAGTCTTCTTTATGGCATCACTCTCCTCTTTTCCAAAATACTATAAATCTCACTGTGGATGGATGCTTTAAAAAGAGATTCCATCTCTTGTCTTTCTTATCTGACATCCTGAATCTCCACAGGGACAGGTTTCTCTAGTCTCTCTGTGCACTCTTTCTTTCTGTAAATAATCTAAATAATGTTAAGCTATCATCAAATATTGTCTCTGTCTCTTTTGAAAACAAAAATATCAATGCAAAACACATGTGAGCTTTACCTTGCCACTTAAATCCCATAAAATGTATGGGTTAGATTATTCACTGTTGTAAGATATTATTGCTTGTAACATTAGTTTTGGATTTTTTTCTTTAAATATTTTCCATATAAATTCTGAACTGCTGTTTTTCTTTTTCAAGCACTCCAGAAGTTATTTGAAAGAGAAGTGAATTAGTGGAAAAGCAAATGACTATTTAGAATGCATCTCTTGAGTCCATGATAACTCATTTGCTTTTCCACTAATTCACTTCTCTTCTAAAAGAATTAGAAACAGCTGATACACAATTATGATAATCTTTTTAGAGATTTACCTTTTGGTTGACTAGTTATCTTAAAAGTGCATCTGCAAAGTAAGATCTTCCTGCTGTGTTCTGGCACAATTAAAAGATCATGACCTCTTGTACCATAAGAGCTCACCTCAAATGAGTGCCAGAGACAAATTTGGTTCTGTAGTTTGCTGAGCAAAGGTTCTAATAGGTTGAAGGTGTCTGGTGGGATATCTGCCCAAGAAGAGGTGGAAAATATGTTGGTTTGTTGCAGCTCTTATCTATCTGGTGCAGAATGAATTGCAGTGAATCCCTTAAGATCATTCCTTTATTTTAACTCTGTGACTCCTTTTCCCAATCAGTTTCTCTTTTTCTCCAGCTGCATCCTTTCAAGAGGATCACAATTCCCACAAGGAAAAACTTCCTTATTGTACTGGAAAGAGGATTTCAATCAAAACATTCTAAACTTTAAGGATATTTGGAATCTATTAGTGCTGTTAGTATGTTGTTTTAGCCCTTGAATTTCAAACTAGTTTTAATTTCCTTTCTTGGTGAATATTTAAGTGTAAGTAATGAATAGCTGAGCTTTCATCTCTTTTCTTTTGATGGTGCCATCCAGCTCTGGATGACAGGTGACCAGTGCAAATCAAGAAAGTTTTTATGCCAGATAACAAAAAAATATTTTTAGGCCCAACATAATATTTTCAGTATCCTAATTGCCTGTCTCCAAATTAACATTATGTTAATTACTGAGATATTACACTATAGGGCTCTAACACAGCTATTTGAAATAACTGAAAAGGTTTACTTGTGGTAATTAAAAGTAGTGTAGCATCAAATAAGTTTTCATCATAAGATAATGGGCAACTGTAGATTATTTTGTCTTCCAAATGCCACACTTTGTCATTTCGTGCTTGTGTATTTTACTGTAAGATTTTTATCTTCATTTTTTCTTGGCCAAAAATAAATAAATTAAAGCACTGGCATTCTGTCACTATGCTGCCAAAAAAAAAAAAAAAAAAAAAAAAGATGTTCTGCTATTTGGCCTAGAAATATAAGCAAAAATCTAAATGTACTATTAGCCTTTAAGATATATTTTTTCAAATGTCATTCTTTGAGGGTGAAAACATGTTTGCTTTGTAAAGCTCTTAACATTTCAAGCTGAAAGGCTTGAACAAGCTTTGAACTCTGGAGTTTGTGATGCCTATAAATTAAAGGGAAAAATAACATTAAATGGTACTGTAGCTTGTGAGACTGACTTTAAGCCTCTGAGCATCTCAAAGTCCTCAAATGCACTATTTTATTTGTAGTTGTCTGTGAGTCAAAGAACCCATGGATCCCATGGAATGTTGTTGCTTTACATGGTAACATCCTTATAGGAGGCATACAATGAAAATGAATTCTTTGCAATGTATCAATACCCAGATGGCTATCTGAACAATCTGCTGGTCACAGATACTGAAGCATGTCAGTGGAAACAGAGTGCAGTGCTGACCCAAAATACCTTTGTTGCTGATCTGCATGTCTCCTGACTTTGACTACAGCCCTCCAGGTCCTTGAGAAGTTGGGAGCCATGGTGAAGATTTAGCAGCTTGTAATAACTGTGTTCCTGATTTTCCTGCCTTTGTAAAGTCTATTTCTCTTTCAATTTGGTATTTAGCCTTCTCACTTCATCCCTCCTTCTCTCTTGAACTCTGCCTTTTTTCCCAAATGAAAGAACATTTTATTTCCTTTAATTGTCGCAAAATGTAGATAATAAATCACTTCTAATTAATCATATATACATGTGACTGCTTAGCAAAGGCTGAAAGAAAGCCTATAAGTACAATTTTTAAGGGTACAATTGCAATACATGTTTCCAGATTATACAATGGTTTACTACTAAGAAATCAAGAAAGACAAGAAAAGACTGTTTTCCTTAGAGAATAGTTTACAAGCAATGGGCTGCTTCACAGGCACAGCGCAGGTAACTCATAAGTTTGTGTTGGTTTTCTTTGCAAATTTCACCCATAAAAAAACCCAAAACAAACAAAATTTAAAAACCACCACAAACCACAACAAAACCAAACCAAACAAAAAAACACTGAACAAAACCCTGAAAAACTGTCTTTTGTCTTAAGTTTCTTTCCATCAGAAAGCAAAGCAATAAAATACTAATAATGGCTCACAGAGGCTGTAAAGAGACCCTAAATCCTTTAAACAAATGGTTACAGTCTAATTGTCTCATCTGCCTTCCATCAACAGTGTGCTCTTGAACTTGCAGACTCTCCAAGTCACATCTAGGCTTTAAAGAAGGAAGATAACTTTTATTTGGTAATGGCAATAAAACTAGAGTCTCTACTGACTGTCTGACAAGGAGGCGTCTGCCACTTTGCATCCAGTCAGGCAGAACACAAATCGAAATAGTGTCTAAAAGCCAAGGTAATGGAGGGATGAAAAGTATAAAACCTGCACAATAAAATTATATTGCAATGAAAGAAAATTAGAAAATGAGGAGTATAGCCTAAAAATAGAACAAACCTGTTCCTTGAAGCTATGTAAAGTAGGCATGGCTACCACTGAAATGGTGCCACGCTGTTTTATCTTTAGTTTAGACTCAGCAGTGGTGATATATCAAGGCAAAGTTGAAAGCACATGCTGGTGCATGTGTACAACTATGAATTTACACACCCACATGCTCACCATGTTCTTCCAGTCCATTCTGTGTCATTAAGATTTTTCTGTCTTCCACAGAAGATGCTTGTGAACAGGCTTGGTTTAATTCTGCATATTCAAGGATGGATTAAAGAAACCCAAGATCTTGAAAATATGCCCCAAGTTATTTCCTGATAAAGACATTAAATTGAAAAAAAGACCAGTTATAAAATCAGAGACAACAAAAACATTACATAGGCATGGACACACATACACATGAATACATCCTTTCTGTTATGCTTCTTTTGCCGTTTTTCTTCCAACCTGTCTCCAGCTTATTTGATGCCACTATCTTACAATGACACCTGCTATAGAAGCTTAGTGGAGCCACTGACAGCTCCCCTGGAGTTGCTGCCTGTCAGTGCCTAATTCTCAGTCAGCAGTATATACCAGCATAACATATGCTATATTTCTAATTTCCCTTTCTTTCTCCTTGGGGCAACCTATGCTTATTATCACTGTGGATAATACTTCTATCCCATTTCCCTGCCAGCCCTTCTTCTCCTGAAGTGAAGGTGCAAATGAGATCTGGAAACCACCATAGTCTAATTGTGGGCTTAAATTTTAAATCCTTGGCTAGAAAACAACTCACTGCTTCCATTTCTTTCATGTTCACAGCTAATCTACTCAGTATTTCAACAGAAATATTTTCCTTTTCTTCCAGGTTAGCTTTTAAAATGAACTTTTTGTAAATTTTAATATATGAATGTTCAGCTTATGATGGTCTTTTAGTCTTCCTGAGGACACGGGATAAATAGCTCACTATATAAAGGATTTTTTCTACCCTTCCTCTTACCACAAGGTCTTTTACCCCTCTGGGTTAAATGAGAACACCCTTTTGTACAAGTGCCTAGTTAAAGATTGCACTGCCAAAATAAATGAATTTCTCATTTGATTTTCTTCCACTTAAGTCAGTAGTGATATATCAGTTTAAAAACAGTAAGACCAGAGCTGGGTTCTCTTCTTAAATTTTCACTTTTACTGGCTTTTGGATAAGGCTCTTACTAGTGTCCATAAACAGTTCCACAGAGATTGCAAGAGGGAATTGGTGATGTCATTTATGGCAAGTGCTCCAGACACACCCAGCAAGATGGAGGATTATTACACATAAAATACATTTCAAAACCCTAATTTAAGTGATAAACTCAGAATTACAACTTACTATGAATATTGTTATTTGTCTTAGGTTACTGACAATTATTTTATTTCTGTAACTAACGCTTAAAGAACTACTCTAGAAAGGGGACTTAGCAGTCTCTGGGAATTCCATTAGTTCCTGTTGATCCAAGAGTTGGTATAAATCAACTTCCCTTAACATTTGTTTGAGCTATGCTCAGGAAAAGTTTCACATCTAGGTGGAATTCTTGTATTTTTATTTTTTCCCCCAAGCATGCACAACCAGCACTTAAAATTCACCAGCTACCTCGTTGTAATTTTTTAGCATTTTGCAACACCGAAGACTATCAACTTGTAATGAAAAACAATAGGATTCAGATTTTTACATAAGACAGTTTCTGATCCTCTTACCTTTACTCAATTAACACAAATGCCACATTAAACTTGTAATTTCACAGCAGATTTCTGCTTCTGTTCTGGAGGACTGATCATGTATGCATGAAGCTGCATACTTCAGATAGAGCAGTACCCATGCCAAGAGACTTGTCCTACATAGAGTGAGCACTTTGGCAACCAGGGAAACAAAAGAAAGCAGTCTGATTTAGCTAACCAGTCACAAATTGATAAGTAACTTATAATTTCGGAATCTGCATTGCAACCTGTAGAGTAAACAAATTCACACATAAAAAAAACAAGAAACGAAAAACAAAAATCCCAAAACCTGTCAAGCAATTTAGAATAACAAATAAATGCCAGAAAGATGTGATACATTTGTAGACACCCTGCAGACAGAAAAAAAAAAAGGCTAAACTCATTTAATAAATGATTCATAGTGAAATATTCTCTCAGTAAGGTAGAAAAATAAAATGTATTTTTTACATTACTTCCATGGGAACTTGTAGACCTGGGAAAAAATTCTTCGGATAGAAAGTTTGGCTTTGTTAAAAATTATCTCTAAAGACATTCAGCAAGACAGATTCCAGTATTTGCAAAGTAATTTCATGACACATTTGGGTCTCCATAAGCAAAAACATTGCCGGAATATAAAAAGTTTTCTCCTTGTAATCAGCTAAGCTCACATAGACACTGTTTAGCAGGAAAACCCATCTACAATCTGTTGTGTAAACTACTGTCAATATAAATGGTGAAATCAAACATTTTCTTCAACTGGTTGAGAAGCCCCATCAAAGCTGTGTTTTTCCCTCATTACACTTTCATGAGCTGTTCTTTTTTGACAAACCTGGTATAGTATCAGAAAATTCTGTGTCCTTCAGCAAAGTCATTATGAGAATCTGACACCTTGACCTTCCCTTTGACACTGTGAGGTAGATCCTTGCAGCTTGCTTAGGTTCTTTTGGGGTTTTTTCCCCTTTTTTCTTCTGACAGTGTGACATGCATGCAGTTTGGAAAGCATGCCCACAGAGAACCCCCAAGGACAGACAGCTTGTGTATCTGATTGCAAATTAGCCAACTACCTGATTTCTAGAACAGGGAAGTAATTGGCTGGGGATTTTATCTGTTTCTCCTGCTGATGCCAATAAGCAGGCGTGTTTATTAACAATTTATTTACAGAACACAGATTGATTTCAGGAGAGAAACACCACCAGCCTCTGCAAAGTGCAAGCAAATTATTTCTTCTGGGCCCTCACACAGTCTATTATTGTCAAGGCATCTGTTTGCACGAGTCTTTAGCTCAGGGGTTTAGAACTAAACACTGAACTTGCACTGGAGAAACAACATGAGGTGAAAAGGTTCTTCTATCCTGATGAAAACATACAAAGTAAATGCTTCATAAGTAACACAATTAGCTGAATAAACACAACCCACACCTGCCTTGGGTTTCCTGGACAATACTAGGCAACTCCAGGTTGCTTGCTAATTCTCACAGCTCCTCCTTCACAGGTGGTCAGGATGCAGATGAATATAGTCAAGAGCACATCACTATGGCATTTGAAGCATTCTTTGCATTAGTCTCACAAATCACCCACTCACCATATAAAAATTATCATCAATGAAGCACAACTGTTTTCAGACCAGCCTTTCTAGAAAACTGGTTTAATTCTTTTTGTGTCTTTTGGTTGGTTGGGTTGGGTTGGTTTTTTTTTCCTTTTTTTTTTATTGTTTTTGTTGTTTTTTTTTTTTTTTGGTCTTTTTGGTTTGATTGGTATTTTTTGATTGGCTTGGTTGGTTTGGTTAGTTCCCTTCATTTCCTTAAAATAGCTTAGATGCAGCCAAAGACTTTGTGGTATTCTGTTTAGAAATTAAATTGATTTTTGCAATGAGATTACCTTAGTCAAGAATATTTGCTTCAATGATGAAGAGAATAATTACACTAATATTATTGGCTGTGCTCAGGATCTGATCTAGAATTAGGTATGTTTATCTGAAAAAGTCAGATTTTGAAGTAATACTGATAAATGTCACTTCTGAATTTTTTGTTTTGGTTTGTTTTGGTATAGTTCCACTGAAGGTCATGCTGAGGAACTTAAACACGTTTTGCCACAGATAATTTTTTATCATTCATATAAAACTCCTTAGATGTTTAAAAGAGTTTAAGATTGAAAAGTATGAGATAAATGGTGATTATAGCTCAATTTTAAGGTCATAATTTTTCTTTTAAAAATGAGTTGTATACAAAACCAAAATGCAACAGGAAGCAGTTCATTGCTTTTCCTTTAATAATCTATCTCAATCCAAAGTGTAGATCCTCTCAATGTGATTATCACAGAGGCAATATTAAATTAGAATGAAGAGCACAATTTACCATCAAAGAAAAATATGAATAGTAATAAAAAATACAAGTATGGTCTCCATCAATGAAATAAAATTCTGTTTCCATGAATAAATGATGTCTCATAGTTATCTTATTGTGATAAATATTGAATTAATGGAGTACATGACTTTTTTATATAACTTGCTAAATCACAAAATAACACCATGTTAGCAGTTTACTTGAATACAGCCCAAAAAATATCTGCATTCAATAATCAGCCTTATGTCTACAATATTGTGCTTAATGCCAACCAAAATTCAATGTTAATGACATTGCTCAGTGAGATACATATTTCTTGGAAAAGAAAGAAATGCTGAAAGACCTTTTAGACCTTTTTTTTCTTTTTCCTTGAGTACATTCTGCTGAAGTGTTTTTCTCTGGGTAAGTTTACAACTGAGAAACAGGCTCTGACGTAAGATCTGCTTTTCTTAATGGGCCAAGAAACTCTGCTGTTTACCACATTGAAAGAGGTAAAGTTGTTCCACTGAGATGCTAGAATTTTACCCTACCAATAAAAATGCATGGAATTTTTATACTTAGTTACAGATGTATAAATTGCTTATTGCAGACAGAGCAGGCAGCTTACCCTCCCTAATGTTCATTCTCATATCCTCAGGGAAATGTAAATGCAGTTTCAGTCCATTCTTGCACAGACCAAACACATCATTAGCTGGTCACAATTCCATTGCATCTTCATGGTTGAATCTCATTGCCTTTTTTTTTTTTTTTTTTTTTTTTTCCTGGAGTGTAGTGTTTACGTAAATGGGCATCTCTTCAAAAAATAGACTGAAAAATCTTTCTCCACCTAGTCTGATTTCCAGTCCTACTAACTCTCAAATTCTTCACAAGTTGCATCTCCAAAGAAGGTCATTCCTAATGACTGTAAACTAATTATGAGATTGTAAGGAGATAGTGTGGAGTGTTCCTATGTTGGTACTGCACCATAACATTGAGACTACATCTGCCTGGCGAAAAAAAAAGAAGTCACTCAAAAGCATTTGCAAGATTATCCAAAGAGGTAAAGGTACCTGAAATAGGTATTTTAAAGAGGAAGACTGACCAGAAGCTGGAAGAGGACAGGGAAGAGAAGGAAACATTTGCAAGAAGAAAGTGATCCATAAACAAGTAGTTAATTAAAACAATTTCTTTGGCTCTCTTTGAGTATCGATATCTGTACTCACAGATATGAAAATCTGTATCTGTATTTTTTATAGTAATTTAATATTTTTCCTTCAAGACATGGGCTTTTCATGAATTCTAATGAAAATGAAACCTTTGCAACCCTGTGCCAACAGAAAAAGAAATCATTACTATTAGAAAAGGATTAATACTTAAAAAATAAATATTTGGTTACTTCCAATAAGGAAGTCTAAATAAAGAGCTTTTTGCTGTGTGCCACATTCCTGCGGTATCCCTATGTGCCTGCAGTTCTTGCGTAATCCAGTGAAGACATGTCTACCAAAAAGGGAAATTCACTCAAGTCCAGCCAAATTTGCTTACTGTTTCCTCAACAAACACTCTTCACAGTCTTCAAATTTTCTACTTCATCTATTTTCTTTTCTGTTCTTTCCTTGAATTATTTCAGTTGCTTTCTTATCTTTCTGTGTTTTACCTTCTAGGTTCTTCCACATTTTTATTTGCACATTTTTCTTGTGTTCCTCTTCTGCCCACGTTTGTTTTTCAGCCACTGTTTGTCATGCATTGAACTGATGCCAGAGGCACAAAACCCAAAAGAGAACGGAAATGCACTTCATAATAAAGATCTCTGTCATCCCCAGGTTCTTTATGGCAACCAGCAGTAGGGTTATGTTTAACACAGATGTCTGAGAAAACATTGAACAAGGCTGTGGAGTCATAATTAGGCCACCACTTCTAACACTGTATAACTGTGTCTGCATTTTTATGTTGCACTTGGCAAATTGGAAAGCAATAGCAGAAAGGGTGAGAAGTTGTTTAATATGTTTTAATTATAGCTGGAGTCATGTAGAGCTGTATACTGTGTGAGCAACTGGACATGATACAGTAGGATAGTAAGATAGTCAACAGGCCTTGGGAAAAAAAGGTATCTTATTTAATAGTATTCAAAGAATAGTTAAATTACAGTTATTAAGCTTTGATCTTGACAGAAAAATAGTTTGAATCCTGTGCAACAATCAGGATGATTATGCAAGGAGACTGCATAGGCTGGTAATAGAAGAATGGATGTTGATTTGTTCCCACTCATATAATGATTTAAAACTTGATGAATATGGACTGGGGGTTCTGAATCATTCAGGGAAGCGGTTGCCAGGACTAAAATTTGGACAAGGACACAAGTGTAGAGTGTTATTAAATGGCATTTCCGCAAATCAGCCTTCTCAAATCTTCATTCTCTGACTGACTTTCATTCAATAAAGCTGCAATGTTTGCTCAATAACTTACAGTTTCACGTTCATAATTCTAGGGGCTTTCTCTTTGTTTTGGCTCTGCCTTGCTGAGAAGAGATGGAAATCTCTCCCTGGTAACACCAGAGAAAAGTAATTGAGAATATGCCCTTAAAAAAAGAATCCAGTTGTCATTTATTCTGCAAGACAAAGCCAAGGCACTCATCCCAGATCTTATTGACAGAGAGAATGATAGAGGAAGGATGATATTTTATTGGGCAGTCTCCTGCTTGTGCTCTGGCTCTCACCCCAGTAGTGACTACAATCAAGAAGGAGAAATCTCATGTGTCAGTGTCCTACAGAGAAAAAGCAAATAGGGTTTATATTAGCAATATTTTGAAATTTAGGTATTACAGGGAGGTTATATGCAACTCTTCAAGCCCTGAGAGAGTGGTTGGGGTGTGTGTGTGTTTGTGTAGATGTAGAGGAGGGTGGGCAAGGAGCCTGGCAGTTTGTTTATTTATGCAATAACTCTTGAAGTGTCCAGCTGTGTGAACAAGAAAATTTCTTACAGGATGGTAGAAAACACATGGACTCAAAGAATGCACTAGTGTGAAGCACTTAGACATTTCAGTCACTTATGAACTAGAAAAAGTTTCAAGGGTTGGACTCGATGATCTGTGAGGTCCCTTCCAACCCAGCCAATTCTATGATTCTATGAAAAGGATTGGTCTTCACCCTTATTCAGACTATGTAGATTAAATATTACTTACAATGACAAAAAAAATGTAATAATGAATAAACAACGATCACGTCCTTAGATGGCATTCAAGACAGAGAGCAGATAATTATTTGGCCTGTGTCAGGAAGCAAACTTATTTTCATGGATCTCATCTGCTGAAAGAAATGTTAATGAACAGTAGGACTGATGTTAGACAGCTAAGATTTCAATTTGATAACCCTAGATTAAATACAAAGTATGTTGAACTGTCATGTTTCATTGCATCTGTCTGAAACCTTACTTCTATTGTTCTGAAACTAATGGTGAAAATGGAAGGTCCCCTAGCTGCTCTCAGAATTCACTGACAGATTGTAGCCATAAAAATAAACATTTGTAATAATGGAAGTTATAATCTCTACTGGATAAATCTCCCTGAGCTGGACCAAGAAGGGGAAATTTCTTTAGTTTTGACTTATTAAAAAAAATCTAGCAAATGTCACCCCAGTCTACAAGAAGGGCAAGAAGGAGGACCCGGGTAACTATAGACCGGTCAGCCTCACCTCCATCCCTGGAAAGGTGATGGAACAACTTGTTCTTGTCACTATCTCCAGGCATATCAAGGACATGGGGGTCATCAAGAGCAGTCAGCATGGTTTTATCAAGGGTAAATCATGTTTGACTAACCTCATAGCCTTCTATGAGGAAATTACTAGGTGGATAGATAGATGATGGTAGAGCGGTAGATGTGGTTTATCTTGATTTCAGTAAAGCATTTGACACCGTCTCTCACAGGATCCTTGTAGATAAGTTGACCAAGTATGGGTTTGGTGATCAGGTAGTGAGGTGGATCAGGAACTGGTTGAAAGGAAGGAGTCAGAGAGTTGTAGTCAATGGGGCTGAATCTTGTTGGAGGTGTGTGACTAGTGGAGTCCCTCAGGGGTCGGTACTGGGACCGGTGTTGTTCAATATCTTCATCAACGACTTGGATGAGGGTATAGAGTGTACCCTCAGCAAGTTTGCTGATGACACTAAGCTGGGAGGAGTGGCTGACACGCCGGAGGGCCGTGCTGCCATTCAGAGAGACTTGGACAGGCTGGAGAGTTGGGCAGAGAGAAACATGATGAGGTTCAACAAGGGGAAGTGTAGAGTTTTGCATTTGGGGAAGAACAACACAATGTCCCAGTATAGGTTGGGGGCTGACCTGCTGGAGAGCAGTATAGGTGAAAGAGACCTGGGGGTCCTGGTAGACAAGAGGATGACCATGAGCCAGCAATGTGCCCTTGTGGCCAAGAAGGCCAATGGCATCCTGGGGTGCATTAGAAAGGGTGTGGTTAGTAGGTCAAGAGAGGTTCTCCTCCCCCTCTATTCTGCATTGGTGAGGCCGCACCTGGAGTATTGTGTCCAGTTCTGGGCCCCTCAGTTCAAGAAGGACAGGGAAGTGCTTGAAAGAGTCCAGCGCAGAGCTACTAAGATGATTAAGGGAGTGGAACATCTCCCTTATGAGGAAAGGCTGAGGGAGCTGGGTCTCTTTAGTTTGGAGAAAAGGAGACTGAGGGGTGACCTCATCAATGTTTTCAAATATGTAAGGAGTGAGTGTCAGGGAGATGGAGTTAGGCTTTTCTCAGTGATGACCAGTGATAGGACAAGGGGTAATGGGTGTAAATTGGAGCATAGGAGGTTCAAGTTGAATATTCGGAAAAATTTTTTTACTGTAAGGGTGACAGAGCCCTGGAACAGGCTGCCCAGGGGGGGTCGTGGAGTCTCCTTCACTGGAGACATTCAAAACCCGCTTGGACACGTTCCTATGTGATGTACTCTAGGTGGCCCTGCTCTGGCAGGGGGGGTTGGACTAGATGATCTTTCGAGGTCCCTTCTAACCCCTATGATTCTATGATTCTATGATTCTATGATTCTAGTTCTGTTTTTTTAGTTTGCAGTGGGAATATTGGTCTGAACAGTTAATTAGATGAGTAAAATGCAGGCTTTAACTCTCTCATCCTGCTGTATTATGTATGTAAAATCATTTGTTAACAAAACATCACATTCTAAATCCTTGGTAAAAAAACATCAAAACTCTGAATTGGTCTTTTTTTGTTAGACATTCAAAACTTGGATAAGGACACTTAAGAAGGAGATTGAAAATGTAATGGCAGAAAATTGCTACAGAATCAAAGTGTTTAAAGTAGACTGGTTCAGCTTTAAATTACACTAAATTATGTTCTTTCTCATTTGTGAAACTATTTTTTGTTATACCAAAAGAACCCAGAATGTTTGCAGTTTTCTTCCTTAATACTAGTATATTTCTTTGTGATCATTACTTTCTTTCACTTAAGCTTTTCTCCGTATCTCCTTATTTACTTTGTCTCCTTTTGGGAATCAGCTGAATAATTTCTCATTGATCTGTTAGTCTAATTTCTGAGATTCCATTCTGTGCCTTGCCTAACCCTGGTCTTCATCTGAAAATACCATCAGAGATAAACATTTTAGTAATCACAAAGCAAATCAAACTGCAAAACAAAATGTAATGTTGCTTCTACAGTTGTGTCTAAAACAAAGTCTTCTAGAGCTACGCACTGCTTTGATGTCTAAAAGGAACTTGATTCAAATAATTTTAAGGAAAAAACACATATACAGTTCACCTTGTCTGTGGAAGTTAACACTTCGGTGAGAAAGCTAAAAGTCAGAAAAAAAAGCAAAGAAACACAACCAAATACATAATGAATGTGGAAAGCCACCAAAAAAAGGCTTTTATGAAACTGGAAATCAGAAGACCCTAAAGAGAAATGATCCATATGTAAGAAGGTAATTGAGTTAGCATGGGAGGCTTAGTTCCCTGTGGACATATAGACAGCAATCTCTGTAGAACTGAATGTCTAAAGTTAAGCTCACTTAAGCAGAAAAAAAGTCCTTAATAAGAACAGTTGTTTGTAAAGAGAACCAGGGCCTACTGTGACACTTAATAGAGGGACATCTGGCTACACAATTTTCACAGATTAGTGTGAAATAATGAAGGAGACAATAAGATGAAGCTCAAAAGATGTTAAAGGAAAAATTCTGTAGACAAAATTTGCTTGCAAAATGAAAGTGTACATAAGACATTTGAAGAACAGACTAGATTTCTTGCTACTACCAATAATGGCATGCATGTAGTGGTATGAGAAAACAAGCACAGAGAGTAGATGTGAACAAAAGGTTGGATACAGTATTAATCCAAGAGAAAATACAGCAAAGGCAGTGACATGACAGGCCTTTAGTGAGTATCTAGTTAGTCCAACTGCAAAGCTGGAGAAGATGGTAATGATATGTCACAGCACAAACATCCTGGCATGAATGTATTGCACACTTCAGCAAAACAGTACAAGGTGTGCAGTAGGAAATAATTGTAGGATACATGGCAGGAGAGGAGCTTAGCAGCTTCTTGGCTGCAAGGCAGATAAAGAAAGATAGAATGATGAAGTTATGTGTTGCTACCTTAAAATGGGTCTAAAGGCAAAACTCAGCATTTTCAAAGCATGAAAGTAACAGCATACCTGAAACTGAATTAAGAAAAAACTGAAGATCATGAGAAACCACTGCTAGCATTTGTATTCATATGATTTTGCACATTCATTGAATATACGTTTCACATATAGCATCATTAGTGCATTCAAGGAAAACCTCAATAACTAGATATCTAAATAATAAGTACCTAGCAAAAATAAGCCTGAAATGAAATCAGTAAGCTAAAAACAGATCTGTTCACAGGGTGTACACAAAGTATCCATAAACATAAATAAAGGAAAATAAACAAAATGCTTTGGTAAGACATTAGGTTGTGTGTGATATCTGCCAGATCACTGAAAAGTCAGACTTTGTACACTTCTGGTGCTTGCTTTGCCTGTAATAAATGTATTGCCACATATATCTAGGGCCAAAGAAAATAGGAATTCAGGCACAAAATAGGTATTTTTTACTAGATAAATAGGAGAACATCTGAGACGGTAAGCTTGATGACTGCAGAAGATAAGCATTAGATAGAACAGATCTTTGGAACAAAATAAATAATAAAATATAAATAAATAATAATAAATATAAAATATTAATAAATAATAAAAAAATTGAAAGCCTCCCTTTGTCCTGTTGCAATATCACTGCCAAATAGGCAAGTTAGTCAGGCCCAAAGTGTAAACTTAAGGGAGGAGGAAGAAGGTAGCAAGGTAACCACTTTCACCAGTCTAAAAATGGCACTTCAAAAGAGTATTTTGCATACTGCACTCAACTGCAAAAGAGGTATTGTGGAAGAATGACATGTTGGAAGGTCTGATGGACGTCAAGGTAACTTTTATGACACTTTAGTACATTGCAGCAGAAGAAAAATGCACAACAAAAACTTAATCACAGTCCTTACAAATGCAGGAGATGTCACCTAAAACTGAATCACAACAAAATGCAAATCAGAGTAGCTTGTATGAATTACTTTGATCATTCCTTAGCAAAAGGAAGCATTAGATCTGATCCAAAATAGTGAAAAGAATAAACATTTTGATAGCCCTCACACCATGAAAAATAGCTGGAAGATTTATTTGAGATGATGATCAGTTAAAATCTACACTGAGGCTTATGAAGTTCTAAGACCATCTCTGAGAAATGGAAAGAAAGGTGCAGAAAATGTGAAGGTAAAGCATGAAAGAAATTGATTCAGCGTATTGAACACTGAACAGTGTATTGAAATTTGAAGGACATGTTTTTTATCTGATCCAAAATCATATTATGGAATTCAGTCACAACAGAGTGTAAAAATAACCAAAGTATTGATAGACACTTCTGATGTATCTATGAGACACTTGTAAGAATAAGAAGAATTCAAGAGATACCAAAGAAGCAGCACAGAAAGGCACATATTGCTACTACTTGTAAGTGTCCTAAGCTACTAGTAGTAAATCTTTGTGTAGGTCCAGCTGCACACAAGCAGCAGAAAATATTACAGTTTTCTTAACAAAATCTCACTGTTTGGAACAAAAAGGTCTCTTATTTTCATCTTAAAATCTTGGAAATCTAACTCCAAACTGAATCACAGGAGATTAACATTGGTTGTAGATCTTCCCTTGAACACTTTTTCAGAAGGAGATGGTAAAAAAGAGAAGGAGCAAATATGTATAACACGCTATAGTATCTACCTCCCAGCAGGTTTGGACTCAGGTTGAGAGAAAAAGGAGTTGCAAAGCAACAAAGTTCTGACTGTCGAAGGCCAAAATAAGATGAGGATACCCTGCTCCAAGACAAGATCTCAGAAATTTTCAGAATGAAAACAGTTTTGTCTAAAGTACATGACTGTTCCTGGCTTTTATCAATATTTTCAGTGGAATCAGTCTGAAAAAATATATGAGAATGTATGGTACAATGCTAAAAGCAGTCAAGAGATGTATTTTATTAACTTGATATGGATGGGCATGTGAAAATGTTACATTTGTGCAAACCAGCAGAGTTACAGTTGTGAAGAACCTGTGGCAGTCATTGATGCACTTCAGAGACTTCTGACAAGAACTGGCAGCTGCTCTCCTTGAGCATGGAGGAAACTGCTGTTTGCTGATAGCTTGTTACAGTCATGCTTTTAAATACGTGAACAAAGCTGTATGTTTTTCAGCACTGCAGTGAGTCAAATTATGACTCTGTTTCCTCAGACATGATATTGCATTTTGGATCATGGACTGCACCATGCTTTGGCATACATTTTGAAAAAAAAATGGAAGTGACTGGATTTTCACAGCTGCCATCTGCAATCTGTGCTATCAACTGTGCTATCAGTGGCTTGGTTGAATATTACATTCAAATAGTTAAGCCTTAACTGCTGTTTGCCAAACCCCTTAAGCACAGAGACTTCTCTTCACTACTATGAGAGGGGTTTAATCAGTGATTTTCTTTTGCAAGTCTTCTAGCACCAAAAGCTGTAAATCATGACAGTACAATGGAGTTGGGTGACAGAATGAGAAAGAAACATAAGAGTCGTGCTTTTCAGAAATGAGGTGTAAGAATTTTATCAAAGGGCTGGAAGGCATGTCCTAAAGGGATTGACTTGTATATTTGAAGAAAAGGAGGGTGAGGGGTGACTTTAATGCTCTCTATAGCTTCCTGAGG
The DNA here is from genome assembly GCF_003957555.1 of Calypte anna. Classification (NCBI taxonomy): domain Eukaryota; kingdom Metazoa; phylum Chordata; class Aves; order Apodiformes; family Trochilidae; genus Calypte; species Calypte anna. The sequence continues at coordinate 106,685,379 of NC_044245.1, forward strand.
AAAGGAAATGTAGAAGGAGGAGCTGGGCTCTTCTACCTGAGATTCAGTGACAAGGCATGTGGGAATGGATCAAAGCTATGCAAGGTAGGTTCAGACTGGACATTAGGAAGCTTTTCTTTAACAAGAGAGTGGGCAAACACTGGAACAGTCTTCCTAGAAATGTGGTCAATGCCTCAACCCATTCATTGTTTGAGAACCATTTGCTCATGCAGCTATGTGTAGTCCATGAAATTAGAATTCATGGCCAGAAATATCATGCAAAGAGAAGACAGATCCCATAAAGAACAGTTTTGCTGAAGTAGAAGTAGATTTATCACAGAGGTTACTGTGTCACCTATAAGGGCAAATAGAAATGTTCATTTCAGCTATAGATCTTTAGATGAAGAGGGAGACAGGATATAATATGCACTGATGCAATTATTAACTAGAGCATTTGTAATGTCATCACCAAAGCTCTTGTATTTATGGAGGCTCTGCCTTATATACAGCTGGATAACAACTTCCATCATTCCTTTAGAGAAGCACAGGAAGTCCTCTTATTAGGAGCCTCCTGAACTAAGTTTCTAAGAACATGTATTTGGGAATTTATAGATTTCCTATTTAATTTCCTTGGTCTTGCAGATAGTCCAAGAGCATACAGATAGCTAGGCAGGCCACTAAATCAGGCAAAGGTCTGGATGTGATCTCCTTGGTCCTCACGTTCAGCCCCTACTACTGAACCAATTACAGAATGTAACCCCACTGACAAATTTACACAGCTTTATTGTAAAAGTAGTTTAGATTTCTTTTTCTTGTGCTCTTGAAATGCAGTATTCTTTTACACTGGAAAGAACTGGTCCTGAGTGCAGCTCTGGCCTGCCACAGAATTGTCACTGCTGCTCCAAATCACAGAGCCATAGACAGGAGTGTCAGGACTAGGGCAGTGAAGAGTAATTACCATCACCTGCTTGGTAAGAGGTGCCCTACTTTAAACTTCCTTGAGCTCTCGTCCAAGCCATAATTCCAGCAGTAGCAGAAGAAACAGGGACAAGTTAGAATGTGTTTTAAAAGCACAGAAAAAAATATAGCTGTTTCGCAGTTGAATTGAGTGTATATATCAGCATAGCACAGATGTTCTTCCTTTTTTTCATTCTCTGATTTGTACTTTGAAATTCTAGTTTCTCTCTGTACCACAGACAGAGAACTGGTTTGTACTGTAAAAGAATGAATGAGACTACAATTTCTTTTTCATCTGACAATTAAGCTATCTTTAAAAAAATTCCAGAAAGGCTGAGTAAAACGTAGCAAAAGGTGATGGGAGCTCTTTAATTTGGTTTTCTATTATTTTGGATCTATTCAGTATTCTTTGTAATACTGCCACTCATAATGACTGTATTTGGAATTAACATAGGTTTCGTGTGTAATTCAATGGGTATTCAGTGTAACTTAGCAACTGCTAAAGTATCTTTTTTTCTGGAAAGTAGAGCATGGCTGTTGATGATTTCAGTTGGTGGACTGGGAGGCACAAATTACACAGGATTTTTGATTTTCTGAATTAAAGGTGTAAGATACTATTTATTTATAATGTGAATTTCTGTAATTGTCAGAAGTTAAATAAAAAAAAATAACCAACTCTAGCAAGAAGCCTCTTGGAAGCTCTTGGAACTGTCTGAATTATAATACATATACATAATTTTTGAACTGTAAATTTTAAGTTCATAGACAATTAAAGCTGTAGCAATGTAAAAACTCTTTAAATATATGCTGCTTCCACACCTCTGCATTTCGAAGTTTTTGTATGTGTGTGGATACACTTTGTACAGCAAATGGGGTAGAGGAGATTTTTGTTCTTTTATTACATTTCTCTCAGGGTTCATGCTGTCTGGAAGTAGGTTCTCACTAAATATGTAGTCAGAAGAAGCCTTGACGTATTAACCCAGTTTAAGCATTAAATTAGTAAATATATAAACATTCTTTGCCTCAAAATGTAAAAAATTGCATTGCAGAATAAATGTGCAGTGGAATACTCAGTTTGTATGTTCAGAGTTTATAAATATTCATTTAAGGCTACATATTAGCATTTTGAGCTGTCTATACATTGTTTATTCTCAACATTTAAAAAGCAGTGTTCAGGTTTAATGAAGAAACATTTTTTTTTTTTAATTAGTGTGAGAACTGAATTCATGGAAGTGGAAAGCAAAAGCTGCTTTGCTATGAACACCAAGAAAAGTCTGACCAACATTTTTCTTTTTTTGTTATATTGAATGCATGCAATTTTATGATTTTGCAATCAGCTGCTCTTTAAAAAAGGAATTTTCAATAAATTTTAAACTAAGTTAGTTGAACAGTGCTTTGTGAATGCACAACAGTGAGCAGAGACAATGCCAATATGTTTGTTTAGTGTTCTATACTTACCATTCTACATGCATTTCAGAAGCTGGCATTGTTTCCAGGGGTCTTTAAGTCCCTGAATGTATATGCTGGCTGACATATAAGTTGTCTGATATTTCTTGTGCCTCTGTATATCTCTAAATTTTCAGTGCTCATAAACCAACTCAGCACTCCAAAAAGTAAAACAAGAGAAACAAACTGTTAGCTTTTTCTACACTGTCTCTGTCAATTGAGGATGAACTTCAGAGGAATAAATCGAGCGACATCACCTCAAAACATTTGTCAGACTTGTTGAACTTGGCAAGTTAATTGTCATGGGAAGAGGAGCAACAAGATAAATGGATTTCTCAAATATGTGGAAAGTCAAGAGTAACCATATCTTTATGAACTTAGAGGAATAATCAATCAGTCTTTGAGTCTTTTGAGATTTGAGGATATACCTAAGGTGAACTATGAAAACACACGTGCCAGCCCAACACCAGAATCCAAGTACCAATCTGTTTTCTATTTAATTTTGTGTGAGGCATTCATGCAATGATGTCTCAAAAAAGAGATCACTTTTAATATCATTACTGAAGCAATTTAGGAAGCATATTCAATATTGTTTCCTGTAAAAAAAAACATAGAAAGAAAATCTCATAAACATCTTATCTGCTACTGCAGTTCATGAGGTATCAAAATTACCTAAAAAGTTTTGTTTCATTTTTCTAAATAATTCATTAGTATTCAAGAAAGAAAAACAATATACAGAGAGAGAGATCATATTGCTTTCAATGCACCACTGGTAAAAGTTGTATCAGTTTAGGCTGGGGTTCGATGAAGGTTTGATAATTTTTTGCAGCTGATGTTCAAGCTGCACGATTTGAACTGGAAATGAGTCACAATTGAAAAGACTGAGTACGAGCTATATCTGTGGAGTTACACACAAATTCTAATAAGCACTAGGGAAGAAGGAGGTAGGTGGAAAGGACGAGACAAGATATTACTAGTATTTAGCTCATATTTTAGGGTGAAATTCCCTTAAGGAGGATTAAAGTAGCACTTCTGTTGTGAAGAGAGAATACCTGCGAACTGCTAAACATCTCTAAGCAAACCTCACAGTAAAAAAAAAATAAAACAACAAAAAAGCATTCTTAGTGCTTTATAGAACTATGCTGAATTGAGATCTACTGGATAAAAAGGAGAAAGTCTCCAAAGATCATTAGTTTTCTTTTTTTTTTTTTTTAGTCCACATAGGCTTTTGCACCTCATTCACTTTAACAGATTTCCTACCCAGCCTTCTCAAAACAGCTTTCATGATATGTGTCTTTTTACAAAACCTCTTCATATTTTGAATCTCAAAATCATACAGCAGAAATAGGCACCTTTATTGTGTAACAGACCAAAAGCTTATACAGAGGGGCAGAGTGCTTCCATCATTCTGCACCTAGCAAATGGAGGCTGAGTCCTTTGTAACACTACAGTAGAATGGCATTTTTTCATGAAATGAAGAACTCTTATGAACAAATATCATTTAAATAAGCTGGTATTATTAAAAAAAAAAACAAACAACAAACATTACAAATGCATCTAGATGTCTTAAATGCACTAACTGTAGGTGCTGAAACAAAACATCATAACCTTGTGTGTCTTCAAAACTTATTTAAAGATTTGTACAAAAAAATGCTACATTAATTCTTTTCTTTTGTTTTTACAGTTCTATTTCATGCAGATAGCTTTCCTTTTTAATATACATCTTGTACATTCACCAAATTCACAACACTATGGAATCAAATGACAAAAGACCTTTTGGGTTTTTTGCATTTATCTGGCCATTTGCATTGCTGGATGCTCAAAGAGATGTTGTTTTGCCTATTTTTGTGAATTAGTTTTAATTCCATATGCTTCATAGTATCTGTATTTTACTCATCTAACCTGCATCAAGGCAAATAATGTTTTGGGGTTTTTTAAATGTGTATTACCCGTTACATTCCTGTTGAATGTGCTGCAAGAGAGTAGCACTTCTTTTTCAGAAAGAATAATTTGCGTAGTAGTTTAGAAATAATTTTATGAGTTTAAGAACCTTGCTGTGTAGTACTTTTCTCACATCTGTCTTCTTTAAGTGATTTGTGTTCTTTACTTTCGAATGAAAAATCTGAAAGTTAATGAGTATCATCTCATCCATTCCTCTTGTTAAACAGTTCAAAATATTCCCTCAGAAATGATTCTACCTCCATTAGCAGAAATTTTTAATCCTCAGGAGAGAGGATTTCTGTTGGGTTTGAAGACTGCTGTTCTCTGACTTCATGTAGTGACTCTAGACTTGAAGACAAAAGCTTAAGAAAAATAATAAAATAGGCAGTCTGAACCCAAAGGAAAAAAAGGAAATGATTGATCCAAATAATATGAGGAGGATAAAGCCTGTGAACTCACTAGATGCTAGATGTAGGGAGTAGCTACTGGTGCAGAGGCTATATTTTACGCTTAGGCAATTTCCTTCTGTATATTACCACATAAATGCCCTGATTAAAGACAAGTTTTTTTGTTTGGTTGGTTTTGGCTCTCTGATCCTGCTCAAGTCCCTAATCTCCTAATCCTTTGAAAGATTAATCCATCACTTTTCTTAGGGGATCTCACTGTTTTCTAGTAAAAAACTTCATTCTTTAATATCTACTTCTGACCAGTGCACTTGTACTTTTTGTCTGAGTGGCATAAATCTATGAATATTGCTTTCTGTGGATAGAGAAAAAAAATGTCCCATCAGATTGCTACTGATGGGACAGTATATGAGGAGAAAAATTTACAGTTTTGTAAAGCTGTTGTCTTACAGTGGCACTGAAGATTGACAACACCTCTAGCAGAGTGCACTGTGTGAAGAAATTTCCCTGGACCACGTTCATACTTGATGTCTCAACTGCCAACAGTTTTCAGTTAAAAAAAGTGTGTTCTTGTAGACAGAAATCCAGGAAACACCTCATACTCATTGTCCTGGTTTGGACCAGGATAAAGGTGATTTTCTGTTTTGTACTTTTACTTTTAGCTAAGTCTCTTTAAGTAGTTGCACTTGCTCAAATTAACAGCAAGTTTCTCAGACAGTGTGTACTTCTAGGACTGATAACACTTGATGTTTATAGTTACTGCTAGAGACTGGTATGCAGACCCAAGGACACTGCTCAGCTCTGATGAGAACATTTTACCGTCCAGGAGGATAAAGAGGTCCCACCTGAGCCCTCCTTTGGGGAGGAACAGACAAGATAGATCCCAGAATTGACCAAACAGAGTATTCCATCCCATACACGTCACACTCAGTATAAATTTGAGGCATCACGAGGGCCGAGCCAGATCTTTTCCTGATTTCCTGCTTCCCTTCCTTCACTCGGCATCCTGGAAGGATCCCGTCCATTCGTTTGCCTGTGGTCCTGATCCGTGCCAGCCCATATCTGTGTGTTCCTGCCTCCAGTTCCCAACTGCTGCCGACTCCAGGAGTCCAGCCTGGACTTTCCCAGGGCTGCCCTACAGCCTCGGTGGTGACGTGAGAGTTATTGGGGGAAGAGGGGGGAGGAATGTGGTTTCCATTTTCCTGTATATTTGTATATATTTAGTAATTTTTCCTATTTATCATTACTGTTTCATTAAAGTTGTGTAGTTTAGTTTCCAACCCATAAGTCTCTCTCCCTTATTCTCTCTCCTTTCTTCATCAAGGAGGAGAGAGAGGTTAATAGAGAGCGTCTGTTACTCGGTTTAATTGCCAGGCCAATGTTAAACCGTGACACCCATCTGCACAAACCATGACCTCTGAGGTACTGTTAATTTGGTAACTTTTCCCATGGTTTAAGTACCAAAGGTAAAAGAAATCATTGTGATATTTCAGTAATGCACTATAGCATCAAACATTACATTTTTTCATAATTTCTGAGAGAGAAGAACCATAGTAAACAATGGCCCAATCACTACTGATGCACATTCAGTATTCTTTTGTTTAGTTTCACTGACATGTACATTTATAAAGGACTTTCACATGGTACTTTCCCTGTCTCCCACAGCCCTTAATTCTCGGTCTTTTCTTCAGGTGAATGTACAGTCTTTCTTCAGTAATAAGAAAATTGTATACATTTTGTGTTATTGTTACTGTTATTTAAAATGTCTTCTCATTGAATTTTGTCTGCTATTTTTAGGTTTCCCCAGACTATTAAATGCATAATCTTCTCCTTATAGTTTCTTATTTGAAAACAAACTCCAAATAAAATAAGAATTATATTTTCAGGAAGTACAAAAAATATATTTTTAAAGAAGAAGAAATTTTCAGGACCAAAGATCATTATGTCAAAGCCTGCCGGCCTCAGGGTAGAAAGTTAGGTATTTTTTGTGTCTTCTCTCTCTCTCTCTTTTCCTATTTTTTTTATTTTTACTTTTTTTATTTCTCCCTCAAGAAGAAGATTAATCTATTCAGTTGAAAATAATAATTGTTTACTTAAAACCCTAACCTGAATAATTTCCATATATATGCTCAGCTATTAACTTTTTTTAGACCTTTTTCTCTTTCATGAGATATAAAAAGGTTGCTTTTCATATGTTAAGGGGTTTTTTGAGAAGTAATGGAGGGGGTGAGGTGAGTGGGAGGAATTGTTTTACTTCAGAGTCTTCTGATGGAGAAAAATTGCTAAAAGATTATGCTTTTAGGAATATATTTACAATTTTCCCCTCATTTCATAACAAAGACCATTGACAAGCTTGTCTTGGAGACATTTAATTGCAGTTTACTTGATAATGAATATACTTTGCTAAATCTAAACTAATTTTAAAATGTTGTATTTAGTTTTAGAAAGAAAGATCACTGATTCTGTTAAGGTTGTAAAGTTAATAAACCAATGTTATCTTCCAGAAATGAATAGCACACTTCAGAGTTTCTTTAAGGATATCAGTTAAGTCATAGCAATTGTAATTCATCTATAGAATCAGCTATTTGATAAATCATTTACTGAATAATTTATTTCTCTTAGCCAGTTACAAACTCTGATTTTACAATGACTTAATATGAAGTATGACCCAAAACAAAATCTCAAATTCTGTTCTCTACAGTATTTTAACTTCTGTCCAGTTATTCAATGCAAAATGAGAAAACCAATTATATCATGTTGAAACCACTTAATAGTTTATGGTGTTTCTCCTAGGCTTGCATGCCATTTAAGCCTCACATATGTTGATGAATTTTGTTATATGTGAATCTTTTGGTTTTGGTTTTAAGGTGAAATAAATTTCTGAGAAACTGGTGCTAAAAGGAAATATTGAGGCATAACATGTTTAAGTTAGCTTTACTTAGGCACTAGACAGTGACTAAGCAACTGCCAGCTGATTGCATTTTGGACCAATATTGGCTTCCTTAAAGCTATGTGTTGGAGAAATTTCTCTTGATTCTTTTCTAAGCAGGATTCAAGAGTTCCATTACAAATGATGATTGAATTGCATCCTTTTCTGCTCATCTTGTTTTAAATAAACAGTAAAGATAAAAAATGGTAAATAGATCACACTTTTCAGCCTTCTCCAAGAAATCTACTGATTTACTTATCTACTAGCAGCTTCCATGGAGACATAGGTATTTCCCTAAGTAACAGAACCAGCTAAGGAATCCTGCCTTCTGTTTTTCTCCTGCCCTTGTGTTGTCCATCAGTTGCTCTTGGACAAATGTTTTTGGAGGCTGGCAGAGAAATATATCAGAGAACAGACTGTAAAGTCTTCCCACATACCAATATATCTGTTGTCATTCTGAAGAGCCATCATCACTAAAAGGTCCAATCCAGGCTTGACAGGGGAGAACATTTCAAAGGCCAGAGGGACTATTCTGTCTAAATGACACGCATTTGCTTTTGCAACACTTGTCCTCATGGTTGGTCTCTGTAAGTTCTTCACCTTCATGTTTTGTCATATTTCTACCTGGTATTCTGCTGGAAGACCTTTTAAAAGTCCAACTCATGAAAAATATACTACTTCACTAGCTGAAGAGCACACTCTCAGTATACTGGCTTTGTATTGTTCCTCTTTGTCACATAATGGTGCTTAACCTTTAAAATTTTGGGATATGGTACAGAGATATCTTGTCTTTGGTTAGTTCCTGACTGATGTTATGCAGAGGCCATCTGTGAATGCTGGAATGAATGGCACAGTGGTATTATAAAGAGAGTACAGGAGGGCTGAGGGCTCTCTGTTAGCTCTATGAATTTACACAGAAGGATATGATCTCCCCTGCAACTCTGTGCACTAATGACAATGCTAACAATGAGCACTCTCAGTAAGGCATCAGAGGTCTCTTAATTTTTACCTCTGCTCTAGAGTAATTGTGACTGAAGTTACTCTCTTCCCCAGCATGCTGTAAAGTATGTCTTTTCATTCAGAATTTTGGAAAGAAAAAAAAAAAAAGCAGTTAGGAGAGAAAAAAGTGATTTTTTTGGATGTGATAACACATTGATATGTCCTATCTCAGGCACTGTTTATGTTAAATCTAGGTGTGAAATTTAGCCTGGTAATAGACAGCCCTCCTAGAGGGGATTATTACTGGACCATAGGCAGTGGAAGTAGGGACAGTTATCCTGGGAAGAGAAAAGGAATGCTGCCTGGTTGAGTAGGAAGGGGGTCAGGAAGGCCAAGGCACAGATGGAGCTGAACTTATCAAGGAACAAAAAAATAATAATGGCTTCTACAGGTAAGTCAGCCAAAAAAGGAAGGTCAAAGAATAACCCCCTGATGAACATGATGGGAAACTTCTAGTATTGCACAAGGAGAAGGCTGAGGCACTCAAAAATTTTTGCTTTTCTTCCTACACCTCTTGATTACATGGACCACAGGGGGAATAAAGATCTCTTCACTGTAAGAGAAGGTCAGGCTCATGAAAATCTCAGGAATCTGAATATACAGAACTCCATGGGACCTGACAAGATGCATCCCAGTGTCTTGAGGCAACTGGCTGATGTAGGTTCCAAGCCACTGTCCATGATATTTGAAAAGTCATGGAAGTCAGGTGAAGTCCCTGGTGCCTGGAAAAAGAGAAATATCACACCCATTTTTAAAAAGATTAGAAAGGTGAAGCCTGGGAACTACTGACTTGCCAGTTCCATCTCTGTGCCTGCGAAGATCATGGCATAGATCCTCCTATAAGTTCTGCTAAGGCGCACGGAGAACAGGGATATTATTGGAGACAGTAGAGTGTGGCTCCAGCAATCTACATCATTCCCTGATGCTCCTCAATATATTCACTTCCTCCCAGGGCTCCATGACTAAGTGGAAGAATTCCTTCACCTGGGCACACCTTCCACAGATGTGCTTTCTGCTACCATCTGATAATGATGTATGAGAAGGACAGAGATTTGAAAGAGCTGGGGTTGTTCAGCCTGGACAAGGCGCTGAGGAGCCCTTATTGTGGCCTTTCAGTACTTAAAGGGGGCTTATAGGAAAGATGAGTATGAAATTTTAAGCAGGGCCTGTTGTGACAGGACAAGGAGTAATGGTTTTATACTCAGATGTAGTTACACATCTTTTTTAAATAAACATAATTGCATCAAGATATCTGTTGTCATCATACTATCCTTGCTGAGGAACTAGCACTGAGGTAAAAGGCTAGCAAAGGATTAAATGTCTTTCTTACATAATGATAAATTTTTCAGTGGGGTCATCCTGCAGTCATTTTTGAGTCAATTTACTTGGAAAAGCATGGTCATAAGTAATGGCTTGACTCCAGTGCTCTCTCCTCTCCTTTCCTCTCTTCTCCCTCCTCTCCTCTTTTGCATAAAATGTATATATTTCTTTTCAGCTATGCTACCAGTCTGCATTTTGCTCTCCTAACTCCAGCTCTCTGAAATACCATCTCCAGAGACTTCTTTCCCAAGGTTGTAATCAGTCCAATTATTTCCTTGCCAATAGGACTTTTACCATTATTAGTATTTTTTGATCCAGGTGACTTTGAGGCAAAAAATTGCTAATGCTTTTCTACGTTCCCCTGTTGCTGGGAGAAAACTGAGCCCAGCTGTCCTGTTTTATCCTTTGCTACATTGGGCAGCAGTACCCTCTGCAGTGAGGAGGTGTTTGCTGGTGAGCTGTAGGGCTGGATGACCCCTTTTAGTTTATTGATACTTCTGAGATATAAGGAAGTCATATTGTAATGTCTACCCAGGCAGATGAGGTACATCTTTGCCAGTGTGCAGAACTATATCTCTAAAAATACAAAGGGACAGTCAGATTTGATAAATTGTTAATATAGGGAAGAAAGTTTAAAGTGTTTGAAATTTTTATTCTGAAGGGTAGAAAAGTTACAGAGATGGCTTTATCACTGTTGTTTACCATTTTAATATAGGCTGCAACCTAAAAATTACTGAATTTCTAGCAAATCTTTTTATTGTTGTTGTTTCCTTTTTAACTTAAATAATATAAACTGTGGAAAGCTGTCTCTTCCTTCAATGGCATGGGCATCATCTCTATTACCGGACGAATAATTTTTTAAGGATATTGTTTCTATATATTTAAACATAGAAAAGAAATAATGAGGCTATTTATGAAGAGATATGTCATGCTAAAAGCATCAGACATCATTTCAGTTTGTATGTAGAGCATAAGCACAGTCAATAATATCACCCATAGACACAAATTACACTATGTGACACTTGGGCTTTTTAGATCTAGTACAACCAATTACTCTGAAGAAGTGCACTGAGTCTGACACACAGATTTCCAGCTTCAAGCTTTTGAAGACTGGAGATGAACACATAAATGTACAGTTAAATACTTCATGTTTGTTCCTCACGTGCTTGTTTTAGATTATCAAATTACTGAAATAAACAAGCAGGTAATTTAAAGCTACAAAGGCATATTTCCACCAGGTGCAACCTGATCAAGTTCTTATTCATTTAAATACAATTTTGTTTTGATTATCTTTTACATGAGGAGTAAATCCTGGAAGTCACTTACACTACCATGGGATCAGAGTAAGTCAAACAGGTCCTCCAACTTTAGAAGTAATTACTGCACACTCTGTCAGACGCACTCTGTCAAGGTCCCGGTAGCAGTAGGGGTGATATACCCAGTTTGGGACAACCTGTCAAAGCCAGCATTCCCTCTGTGTCTCGCTCTCTATCCCACTGCTTGCCTTCAGTTCCTTTTTTCTAAACAACTGTGTATCCCTCCTCTTTTCATCATAGCATGGCTGATAAAATATATTCAGTATTTCATTCTCTTACAGAAGTACTTGCTGCTCATGCCCTTTAGTGGAGAATCACAAATCTTGCATTGAATCTTTTACTTAAAGGCATTTTGTGAATTTTTTAGTTAAAGGCATTATCTATGGATCCAAGTGAAATGACCTTTCAGAAAGTCAGAAAACATTGACTTTTTAACTTTAAAATAGCCTTCTTAAATTTTGAGTTCTATCAAATAGAAGTGACCTGATTGAACTACGTTTTGATTGTCTGGAAAAGTACTGAGAGAAGTACAATGTGAAAAAGAGTGAAATACAGTGAGTGAAGCACTCAGGTTACATATTAGTAAAACATGAAGCTGGAGACAATGATAAGATTTACCTAAAAGATCTGACTCTGTCCTATAAAGGTGAAGGACAATATTTAATTTGCTTTTTTCCTAATCTGCAAATTAGTATTTTACAACTATAGTTTTACATGCCCTCAAACTAGCTGACCAAGGTGCAGGTTCCATTAGCATGCAAAACAACAAAGAAGCAAATTCTAAATAATGTTGTTTAGAATGCAAGCCAAATTTTTAGTCTATTCGTCTTCTGGAAGTACTATAATATATGTCAGTAATTATACCTAGCACTGTGGCCTAACTTAGATAAACCAAAATATTTTGAATAATCACCATGTTATACCCCAGTACTTTATGTTAGGGTTAGGACTGTTCCCACTTCACAAAATATTAATGCCTCACTGATAGATCCCTTAGAGATGTCCAGGCTAGGAAGCACTAGTTATAGTTTTTCAGCTGTACACTTATCACTTGCGCACATGTACATTATCACATTTTGGTGACCTTATGTCAGTGCATAATCACCTTATGTCAGTACATAAAGAGAAATTCTAAAAGGGATTGGATGAAAAAAGGGAAATGGATTTTGTGGGAGTTTTCAGCAAGAAATCTTCAGTGGAAATAATTTATCTTATTAAAATTAAGGTTAGGCAAGAGCATCCTTCCATGTTTGTTATGACAGAATTCAAAGCAATGTTCCAAGATGCCTGAAATGGTTTCAGCAAAGCAACAGTGTCCATTTTACTATGACAACCACTGCAATAAAGCCCAATTGTTCACAGACACACAGAATCAATATTGCAAGTCCGTTCCTTTGAATTGCAGGTTTGTATAGCTTTAGAGGACCACATTCATCAGGCAAAAAACTGCTTCTGCCCTTGTAGGTACAGACCATAATGCTAAATTACTCTGGACTTAGGAGTACACTCTTGATAACTCCGTGCCTTCTGCACACCTGGAATTTTGCCTGTTTCTTCACACCATGTGTCACTATTCCTCCCATGCAACTGATTTCAACCCTGACAACAGGTCTTCATTGATACCTTAGGTTAGTTTCAGGTTAATGGTGTATTTTTCCAGTCTCACTCTCCATTTTATCTCTTTTGAGTGTAAACAAAGCAGCGTCTGCTCTTTTACCTATTTAATCAAAGCAGTTTTTTCTTCTTTTCTTCTGAGTCTGGTTAAATTAACTGAAATGACCTGCAAGGTCGTTGCTATCACCAGACTGGATCTGAGAATATAGGTAATGCACTACAATCTACTTTAATCCCATTACAGCCATGCCAGTCCTAGGCCTTCGCTGTGATTAGGCAATTAGATACCAATGGCTTTCTAATGGATTTACTACAAGGCATTAGCTGATGAAAATTCTGTGGTGCTAGCTGCTTGCCTTTTTGTTATAATGAGAAATGAAGCATTGTCACAAGAATCTGTTAATTTAATAGCTTTCATAACAACGTTAGGAGTGGTAGTGAAAGAAATTAAGCATGAATTGCTGCTGAGGTTAACCTGCACCATGAATTAGCTTCATGACTATTTGGATATGCATTTTAGTTGTTACATAAGCAAAGCTGATTGATCAAGTTTTAAAATTAATGTATTTGATTTGTATCCCCAGCTCAAATGAAGTACATAAGAAATACAAGTGGCTGAATGCTGCCACAAGACCCGAAGAATTGGTCAATAGTTTCAGGTCCATGGAAGTAAAGGGGAAGTGTTTTGTTATGGCCTTTGAAAAATTTAGCTAGAGTTTAATTTAACAGGAGTATGCACTATGTAGGAGTATGCACAAATCACTCCACTTGGGTGACTATAGTCAGAGTGAAGAAAGTAGCATCCAGGGTGGTGTGAACTTTCCTCAGACTTTTCACTGGGTTCGAGAGTGAAGTCCTCATGTCTTGTCTGAGATCAGAGCACTCCGTCAACAATCTAAACAATCAGTCAGGGAGTTTTCAAACTGTGTAATTAACTGTAAAACCTTGACTACAAAAAGCCTAACTATAACCTTGACAGCAGTGGTGTGCATTGGTGGACTAACAGGCTCCAAGCAGACAGGGGGTTAAATCCTCCAGATGTGGTGGCTATTCACTGGTCCCTTGTTTATGAAACCAGTGGGCAGATGTGTATCACAGTATATTAGTATTTCCTTTCTTGTTGGGAGATGGAGAAGAGCCAAAGGCTGAATATATCTCTGAGACTTTTTTACCTTATACATCCTATTGCTTGATCCCTGTCAGGCAACTCTGAGGTTCCCCGGATGAACACTATAGTCATAGCGTTTCAATTGCTATGGCTATGACTGCAGACATTTTGTGCATAAAAGGCTTTCAGACACTAATTCTGTCTCTTGAGTGCTCTTCACTGGCTTTCCAAAGAAAAAGGATGATTTAACGTATCTTAACTTCTGAACCCAATTAGCTAAGGTAATGAGAAAGGTAAACAAAGGTGATATCCATGAATTCACCCCCTCTCTGAATTTACAAAGCTCTGAAATTTGATGAAACATTGACATTTTTCCTGATGACTTAAAAGTGATTGGTAACTGTGAGCATATTATTTTAAACTGAGACTTAGAAGTCTCAGGTGATGACTTAAACGTGATTGGTAAGTGTGGGCATATTATTTTAAACTGAGACATACTGACCCACAGCATTCATAGAATCACAAAATTGTCAGACTAGAGATCACCTAGTCCAGCTCTCCCACTAAAGCAGCAACACCTAGAGCACATTATAGGACTGCATCCAGGTGGGTTTTGAATATCTTCAAAGAAGGGAACATGTTATCTTCATGCTATGTTTTGTAGATATAACTGATCTTTACCTCTATGAAATGTGTTTGCCAGAATACACTGCATGAAAAAAGGGCTTCTCAGTGCCACTGGTCAGAAATACCAATTTACAGTTGACCATATCATGACTTTCTGTTTTGATAACATAAAACTACTATACTGTAAACAATTCACATACAATCAGATTTAAAAATATGAAATGTGTGTATGCATGCACTGGTGTATAAACATACTTTCTTAAAATTATTAGCATATAATCTAAGTGTCAAACGTAATGAAACAGGGTGATACTTTTGAAATGAAATGTTTTGGCATTATCAGAACAAAACAAGGAAAAATGAAAATACTCATTTTGACACTTTCTTGTGGAAAATGTCTTCAGAATTGAAATGTTCATCTAGAACAACTTGATTTCAACAAAACTACATTTTTTAAGCTGATCAGTGTTCTGCTGAAATGGTTTGAGAAGGTGTAGGAGGAGACTACCTGTCTGGATTTGTAAATTTACCTTTCAGCAAGATGAAGTCTACCAGGCATGTTAAATCTACTGCTCACTTTGGAAACAGGCCATGAATAATGCAACTTCATTTGAAGCCAGAGTCACACTGTGACAAGACAGGGTCAAACCACAGTGTGAAATATTTTGATATGTGCCCTCCACTAATGAGAATCTCACACGGAACTAGCACAAACATCCTCTACACATAATGATATTAGTATTAGGAATTTTTCCTCCAGGAGTTATTTGTGCATCAGATGTGTCTTAGAGAATTATCCAAATGGAGAATTTGAGAGTTATGGTATTTCCCAGTAGCTTTACTAGAACATTAACTGTTAAAACAACACATGAAAGACCTGCTTTGTTATTTATACCTGATATTATATCATAACATGGATGATCACTGATGGTGGCTCTTATAATGGGCACATATTTTGCATTACAACACAAGGGGATAGCATTCCCAAATACAAACACCCCAAACCACTAAAGACATTACAGGGGTGCTTTTGTGGCCTAACCCTTGAGCAAATCACACTGTTAAGCTATGAACAGACGTATAAACCATGTGTCTGGATCAAGCAGACAAAATCCCCAGTCTGGATGTGGTTCGGCATCACTGTCCATCTCCCTGTGGCATCAGGACAGCTGCTGG
Source organism: Calypte anna (assembly GCF_003957555.1). Taxonomy (NCBI): domain Eukaryota; kingdom Metazoa; phylum Chordata; class Aves; order Apodiformes; family Trochilidae; genus Calypte; species Calypte anna. Next base: position 106,701,195 of record NC_044245.1, read on the forward strand.
GATGGGACACATACCTGGTGGCATAGGAGCAGGGCAGGGTGTGATACTGGGGTACTCCACAGCCTGACAAAGAGGGGTACTTGTATGACAGGCTGCTCATCAGAGGGTACAAGTGGGTCTGCATATGTTCATGGGTGGATGTGTGTATGGCTGGGGCCACCTGGGATTAGAAACAGAAGGGTGTTTAGAAAGTGTTTATTAATTCTCAGTAGCTGTTTAGCATTGTGGGTTATCTGCTGTATTATATTGATTGTGAATGTACAGTTTAGTGATTGCCTGTAAAGCACGTGCTATTAATAATTCAATAAACTGCTTTGGTTTAAATTAAATTTAAATTGGTGAGCAGTTCTTCTCGATGACAGATATTAACTGGATACTTCAAATCTTCGTAATGGCTTTAAGACACAATTTAAAATTTCCTCTAGTGTCATTCATTCTTAAAGCCAGCAGTCATCAGTACACCTCTCCTATTTAACTATATTACTGTGTGGTTGTATTACTGAACAACTTATTCCTCAACCAGGGCCCAAGATTTACATTCTGGAATTCACATGTAATGTTTTCCCACTCATTAAATCATTAAAATATGGTTTAAAGTAACTTTTTTTTTTTAATGGATTGACAGAAAAAATTTCTTTTGATTGAAGTTTAATATGTATACCGTTATTTTTCTTTACTTTTTAAAATTTTTTTGTGCATATTTATTGATTCTCTGCAGTCACCACCCAAGTTTCTTGCACCATTTAAAGAAAAAACAAAACAAAATTAAAGTCAAATGATAGGTTTTTTTAATCAGGTGATAAGTCTTGATATCAGGTTCATTTTGTTATTTTTACATCTTGAAAGAGATCATTCTTCTCACAAGATTTAATATCTATATAATACAGATAGCATAGATAGATAGGAAGTTCACATGAAGGGTGTAAAATTCAAATACTTTAAATTTTGACTTTTTAATTTAATTTATTTTTTTGAAGATGAAAAATCTCTAGCTGAAGACAAGACATCAGTTTATTATTTATGACATTTCATGGTCAAGTAAATGCCCTCTAGCTTTCCACACTATTCACCAACAACTGTCAACATTGAAAATAATGTAACAATCAGGGTGAATCAAATCCTATGAATAAATAATGAAACCTATTTTCATTTTTAATTCAGTGTCACTGAAACAACAATAACAACAGAAACCTACAACAGTTTCTCTAAAGAGCAATAATAAAAAATATCTATATTCAGAAAGGGAAAAAACACTCCATGAAACATTGTGAGCATAACAGGATGCCTAATGAGTCTTGCATATATGGGAATTTAGATAATTCTTTGTCCTAAAAACCCGAGTGATTCCAGAACTTACCTGTGTTTTCACAGGGAACCACAGGTAAAATGCCAGATCAGTTGAGTCAGTGATGGCACTTATTCTGCTGTGAATATTTGTAACAGTGAGAATCCTTATAATGCTGTGCAAATAAGGAAATACATAGTATTGATATACTGTAATTTGAAAATAGATAAGCAAAGGCAGCAGATGGACATTTATTATATATAAGTATATTTTTAATGAAAAACCATGGAAACAAGGAGCTGTGGATATTAAAGAAATGGATTGGAGTTATTGCTTCTTGTTCTCACTTTGCTTAGAGAACATAATAGTATAATGTTTAGTGCAATATATGCAGATAGAATGAAACTGCTGTAGGTTTCAAGTAATATTCATTTCTGCCAATAGACAATAAACATTTGCTAGAAAGTTTAACTACAGAAGCTGTGTTATTAAGTTTTTTTAGGACCTGCTTGTCAACTAACTTTAGTGGTATTGCACCTACTTTTCTGAAGTTCTTCAAACTGTTTCCATTGATTTAGAAATTTTGCAGCACAGGTCTTTCACTCTATCATCCAATACAATAAAATAAATTTTTCTTTGGGAAGTCTATGGAAATGCATACTAAATACAAGTTTCAGGTGGGTCTACAGCTGTTTGATGCTTGTTCATATTCATTTCAATATTGCTTTTAAAGTGATAAAGAAAGAAAGAATGAAACCTTCCAGAAGAGTACTAAGAAAAACATAATAAGGGCATGTATGGATGGCTCAGAAAGCTTTTGAGCTCCACCATAAAAACTCCCTAAAAAATCTCATTACTTAATAAGGAAACAACATGAAAGAAAAGGCTTTAGGAAGCTTTTTTAAATTGATGATTTAAATTATTTTAATTTTTAAAAATTATATTTAGTGGTTTACATTTTAAAGAATTAACATATAATCAGATTATGGAGTGATGTATATTTCTGGGCTGACCTACTTCATATTAATGTTTGATTCAGAATGTGTCTGTGAATTTGAAAGCTCTCTTCCAATGCATTCTTTAAAAAAAGTGTTTCATGAAAGCCACCTCACAATGAAAAACTCATGATTTCGATAAACTGGGATCACCATCCTGGCAATGCAGAATTTGTTTACAGTGTTCATGATTTTGTTGTTCTGAATATAAACACACTGCAAGTGTGTGGATCAACTGCCCTGCACGTTACATGCTAGTTATCAAGATCTTTTATGACAGGCTCTTATGATTTGAGTCCTGATGGTAACTCTTCTGTGTTAGCAGAGGAGTAAGTTGCATGTGAATGAGAGTTTAGGACTGGAGTTTTGTGTAGGGAGATGGGAGGTTTAAATTGACAAAACCATCCATGCCCTTCTTTGGTGAGGAATCAATTTGAATGTGGCGGAAGAAATGAATGAAGGTGGAAGAAAAATAATGGATATGAGAATTTGGTATGAGGAAGTACAGGATACATTTTGCTAAATTGCAATAAATATTAATTTAGAGCTTTTTAAAAATATATTTCCTTTCAAAATATATTGTAATGTTGTTTCTCCTAATAATATTGTGATTTGTAAGTACCAGAAGACAGCTCAAAATTATGTTAGTACATATAAGTATCTTTAAAGAAAATTCACAAAGATAGAAGAACAAAACTTTAATCAGGAGCCCCTGGAGAGTCCCAAATTCCATGAAGAAGAAGGGGTTATATTTTGAACACCACAGGGAAAACTCCAGCTGCTTGAAATTTTGGTTAAAAGAACGCACAGCAGTGAAAAAAGTAAAACACTGGTTGAGTGCATCATTTGCTGTGAAATACTAAGGTCTTAATGAAATCTTTGCACAACCTTGTTACTAGAAAGCTTGGATACTTAAAAGACAACTAAATTAAAAAAAAAAAGTAATTTGATGCAAGGCTAAATGTCTTGTAATGACATCAGGTGTGAAAATACAGAAAGCATTATGCAGTATAACTTTGGGGATTGTTATTCCCCTTCAGGGAACTGATGGAACTGTTATAAGTGAAAGTAGAAACTTACACCAATCAATGGGATAATAATTCAAACAAATTTCAGGTTATTTAGATATTAACAACATTACACTAGGAATAAATGGAGAAATGACCTCTAAAATATGTAAAAAAATGAGATGTGAATATTCTGAAAAGAAGATACATTAATTTATTATTCTTTGTTTGAGTATCTTTGAATCAGTGTATGTGTGCATCAGCAAGTAAATTTTGTGCAATTTCAACAAAGGTTACTCAAATTGCATTACATGATTCTAATGTACCCCTATACTTTCCTACAGTAATTGCATGTTCCTAATAAATAATTGAAAGGGTTTATTTGTAGATTGAACACAGCTAATGAAAGTTTCTGATACCTAATATTAGCCCTTAAAATGATATCCAGCTATTGTACTGAAAACCAAAACATACATGAAGGCAGATGATGATGCAGCCCAAGAAAATTTGAAGACCAGCAGTACTGTGACATTCAGGGGAACTCAATTAAAAATGCAGCAGTCATAAATACACACATTCTTACAGCCATCTAGAACAGTGATCAAACTGTTCTTGGAAAATGCCCATAACCCTTTCATGTAACTTTGTAATGTAAGGCTGCTACCAGCACTGGAAATCCTGTAGGAATGTATTCACTGACTGACTAGCTCCTTGTGGAACATCTTTTTGTCTGGTTTAATAAAGGTGATTGCAATATGCAGTAATACCAGAGTTCTGGTCACACGACCTTAGTAAAGAAATATCATATGGTAAGCAGATGTCAAAGTTCAGAAAAACCACCCTGCAAACCTTTCATATAAATATAGACTCCAAAAGGCTAGATGCAGGGAACAGAGGATTAATCACAAAACTTAGATATTGAAGACACTTCTTTCATTGAACGATAGCTCTGTTTGAACAAAAGTTGATGAAATAACACTGTATGGTTCTCATGACCTCTTCCTAGCCTTTTAAAACCTTAGTTACTGCCTCTCTTAAATAGTACTAACATCAAGTAAAGATGTTAAATGCTGTTGGCCAGATGTTTAACTTTTATTTTTTCTATTTTCTATGATGGTCCTGAAGCAAGGTGGTTTGCTGCATGCTCTCATGGTTTTTTTCGGGGGTATTGGGGTTTGATTTGTTTGTTTGTTTTTTCTTATGTCAGAAATGTTCCAAGGGCCGAAAGGGACTAAAGAACTGTGGAAACAAAAATATCCTCTTAGGTTTATATTAAATAAGTAGTTTTTCATTTTGTGATTACGCTACAGTTTGACAAAGCCCTAGACTAGTAATTTTGCTCTTATATATTTTACTTTCCCAGTTATGAATGGATATCAGCAAACATTTTCTAACATCATTATTTTTTGTACCTTTTGAAAATAAAGAAAAACTGAATTTGTTTTGTATTTTGTGTCCAAAACAATGAATACTAGTAGGCAAAAACCCTAATTTATCTCTTTTCTGCTTAATCATTGGGAAGTTTTAGGGATTTTAAAAGTTGTCTATTACTCAAGGTGTTGGTACTCTAAGAATGAGCCTCCATGATGCATATCTCCAGAAATGTTTTACCCATGGGGAGCAAAATGTAGATTAGAGAAATGTATCAGGGGTGGGAATAATTGCAGAACTTAAATCCACTTCACAGTCAGAGTAGAATGGACAACAGAAGCAACTGAGAAATAAAGACCAGAACACAGTAAATACGAAGTATACAATTAATTTTAAAAGAAAACAGTTTGTTTTGTACATTTATCTTAAAAAAGCTCTATCAGAAAGCAATGGATGAAAATTATTAAAAAAAAAAAGGCTGATTTGTTGAGCAGAAGTGTTCAGCAGGGTTAACTTGCACCTGGAAAACTGCTCCAACAGTGCTGTATGAGATTTATTCTGGTCATTGGCAGGGCTCATTACAATCCTTGACATTCCTATAGACTTAAACTAGTCTCATTATAAAAATTCTCATCATTAAATCAATCCTGGGCTGAGTTTTAATGAACTTAAAAAAAAAACAAAACAGGCAGGGTATTTATTGCAAAACTATTAAATATTGAACATGTCACAATTGCTGTCTACATACATATGAAATCTTCAGGCATGGTTCAGACAATGAAGCTCTGATTACTTAGCAGCTGCATTTGAACAATATTCTGTTCTTCTGCATTATATCCTGATACCCTATTTTTAATAAACAACACCAATTAGAATAAAAATAAATATGTGGCCCAGATTCTGCTTCCTTTTGAATCATTGCATATTCTTTATTATGGTGAGGTGGCTATGATTTTATAAAATGAGATGAGAGTTGTTTTACAAACTAGAAGCATCTGCTATAAGAGTCTCTGCATCCAGAGGTCCTTTATTAATATTGCCTGCTTTTAATATTGCTCACTGTAATTTTGCCAAAGTTTTAAACACTGAATGATTATGGAACTGTTTCTTTTTTGCCTGCCTTCTTTCCATCTTCCCATTTTCCCCTTTTCCTCTCTGACCCTCTTCCCCAATTCTCTTTCCCAGTTCCCTTCCCCAATTCCCTTCCCACCTTAAAACAATTGTGTCATGATCACTTAAAAATTACCTTCACTCTGCAGTATTACACATTCGTGACTGCAGTGGTTTGTTCAAACTTGTGGTAGCTTGTTAGTCTCTACACTAGTACATTATAATTAGTTTCCAGACATTAAATACAAAAAAGAATTTAAACTTTATTTACATATTTCCTATGCTACAGAGCTGCCACCATATTCAGCAAGTTTTATGGTTGTGATATCAAATGTACTTGCTGAAGTTCTTCCAATTAAATATCTTGAGAAACAAAATATAACCTTAGAAGTGTCTCTTCCTCTAATAACATTGATGGTTTCAGTATTATGGATTGCTTACAAAAAATGGAATTTTCTTGCAATCATTGTGAAATGTCACATGTTAAAGCTCTGGATAACACTTATATATGGTATGATTAATGACCTTGTGTCTTCAACTGCCCTAATATCAAAGAGATCACACCAGGATGGATAGTTAATCTAAAAGACTAAAAGAGATATTTTCAGAGCAAAACTGGGTGGCTGAATGAGATGCATCTCTCCATGTTGCTAACACTAGGAAAGATCTATGGCTGAATCTATAGCCGATGGCTAATACCAGAGTAAGCAAGTAATGTTACAGTTCTTCCTGCTGGTCCTTATGGTAATATTTGCAATATAGTACCACTTTTTCTTCAGTTTTCTTTCCTTTTCAACACACATTTTTCATCTTCTTAAGTGTTTATGCTAATCATCTCATAATGTACAATCACTCCAGTCTAGCAATTATCAAAATACAAAATGTTGCTTTACAGCAAACGGTACACAGATAATGTAGAAACGATTAATATCTCTTGTATCCTTCATTTGTTGCTATGGAAATACTGTTACTCTATAGAGTTATTAGTAAACACTGTATTAGTGATGAAGTAAACGACAGAGAAAAACTTGGCAAGTAATGAGGTAAAATTAAGATGTACATTGTTAGAGATTTACTGTTTCAGCATTAATACGTAGAAATAAATTTCTTCCCCATGCCTGTGTGCACTAAAAAAATCAATTTCAAGTGCAGCTAATATGGGCAGAAAATTTACAGGTCACTTATTGCATTGCATTGCACAGCATTGTTATTGTATTATTGTTTTCCATGTAAGTAGAAGTGTATCTGACCTGGAAGATATACCTGAGGTTTTTATTTTTTTCCAGAGTCAATTTTCTTCTGCTTTCCTACTACATAGAACAGCCCTTTTGTCTTTATCATTAGATTTTCTTTTCCTTTTATATAACCACATGATTAGGAGAGAAAGAGAAATCTGAAACTTTTTAAATAATTCCTCCAATGTTCCACTGTGAGTACATTTTTAACTGTTCTGATTTCTGAATTTTCCATGCTTCATGTGCTGAACAGCCAAATTATTTTTTTCCTCTCTAGAATCTGTTAGTGTCAGTGAAGTTATGTAAATATTTTCAGTGGTAAACATAACTTTTTGTCTTCATTTTCAAAGTCTTTTATGACCCTGTACTACTGTATTTAGTCACCAGTGCTTAGCCTATTCTGTCAGCTTCAGCCCAGCAAGGTTAAAGGTACATATCTTAAAATGTTTCCCCTGAATGTAGGCATCATAAACATCAGCAAAGCTGCTTCGTTTTTCTCCTTCAATTCTCTTGCATGAAGCTTTTGCAGAGATGTCCCAAATAGAATTCAGTATATATGGTATTAACAGTATTATTATTCAGTATATGATATTAACAGGATATCTGCATTATGGTATTGTTCTTTTCTCCATCACATTGTCTCTTGATCATGTTTCAAAATTTGCCTGCAAAGAACAACCATATTAAGTACCTGAAGCAACCTGGCTCAGAAAACCCCAGGATGAACTTTTTAGGTCTTTCAATATACAGAAGAGGCCTGTAACAGAGATAGAGAATTTTTTACCAAGGCCTGTAGTGAAAGAACAAAGGACAATGATTCTAAACAAAAAGAAGGTTGATTTATGTTGGACATAAGGAAGAGATTGTTTATGATGAGGGTGAGACAATGGCACAGGTTGCCCAGAGAAGCTATAGATGGCACATCATTAGAAGAGTTCAAGGTCAGGTTGGATGAGAATCTGAGCAAGCTGATCTAGTGCCTGTGACAGAAACTTTATGACTAGATGGTATTTAATGGTCCCTTCTAAATCAAACCATCCTATGATTCTGTGATGGAGTCTATAATTTTGGGGGGTGGTTAAACTAGCATGTGGGGAGTGTATAAATATTTGTTTGAATGGAACACTGCGACAAAGAACTCCAACAGATATTCAAAGTTGGTTTTATATGTATGACTTCAGACACATGCTTTTAAGTGTAGGATAATATATGTATGATATACTCATTGCTACACTGACCTGGAGGAGCTCTATAAAATCACTTAATGGTCTACATCACAGCTTCAAATGATTCAGTTCATTATAATTAATGAAGGATGGTAGATCTGGAAAAGATTTCATGTTGGATATGGTCATACTCATTTGTTCTGTTCACAAAATCATTATGTTATCTCACTGGCATGAATCTTTCAGTTTTAATATATTAATTTAAAGCCTCCTGTTTTAGAATTTGCTTTGATAACCTTTGTTGAATATAATATCCAAAATAGTTCACTCTGAGGAATACTCTATAATTTAAAAATGCATAAAAGCGCTCTGTTCCTGTTGCCAAATTACACAATTTTAAAATGTTACATAATGCATAAACAGCTTTGATGAACCCATTTAGTCATTCCCATTGTATAATGATGTTGACATTTCATTAATTTCAAGATTACTGTAGATCTCAGCGAGAGCAATCAACTAACTTTTAAAGATTTTATTTAGGAAAATCCCAGAAAATAGAAAGAAGCCTCACTAGCCTTAGTGTCATAAAGAAGGATATTCATGCAAGGTGTTTTTCTGTAATAGACATTAATGCAAGACAATCTACCCAGATTCCTGTGGGAACTTGGAACACATTTCATCTGGATACATCATTATGGAAATTCTGACCATTGGCTCTTAATTAGGTATTCTCATTTGCATGATGGAAGTTCATGATTTTGGCTAGACACCATTCATAGCTCTGTTTTGCTTAAATTGCATTGTATGGAGATTTAGATTGCACTACAATAAACAGGAAGAAAAACAAAACCTTGTTAAAAGCTGAAGATAACTTGGTACTTATGTTGCATATTTAAGATGCGAAAATGACATTCTTAGGGCTAAAGCAACTGTAGCTGGAGGCAGTAGCAGCAGCTGCCACCATTTTCAGCTGAATTAAAATATTTCTATGGGCTCAGAAAATACACTGCTAATCCTACCAGCTAAAACACTGAAAATAATCTCATGGTTGATGAGATAATGGCAGTTTTGACCAGCCCAGGGCTTTGAAGAAGAGGAATCAAAAGGTGAAGAATATTTTGTAACTGTGCACTTTTCAACTCTAGTAGCTAAGAAAGAGTCCAAATTATCACAGAGATTGTAAAAATTACAGTCCCAAGTCGCATATAATTAAAGCAAAATGAAACAAAAAATCATAGTATAATCTTGTTCTAATCTCATCAGTGCTCAATGAGAAACCCACATGCACTACAAGGAAAGTTCAGATGACTGCAAATGAAAATCTAAAGACAAAATATAACTAACTATTTATTTCAAAAAGGAAACCTTAAACTAGAACTGGAGTATAGTAATATGGATCTGTTAGATAGAATGCAGGTTACAAGTATTATCCATGTTGTAGTAACTGGTCTCTGACCTTATCCTGGAGATAACTGTGAAACCTGGCTGAATATTACTACATATAATGAGAAAATGCGTCGTATCATTGACTTAATCAAAATATGATAATTAATCATTGCTGTATCTGCCTTTGGGAATAAAATTTTTCTAAATGTTAATTAGCCTACAAAAGTAACAAGTGAGCTTTTTAATCTCCTTTACTTCTTTATTAGTTGATGAACTAAATACCTCAAGAGAGTCTCAGCTTGTACCCTCATCATTTTGACACCTTCCAATATGCCCAAGTATCACACAATTGTGTCTCTTTCTTGAAAAGTATCTGTTGAGCCCAGTACACTGTAAAGAGCAAAAATGAAAAATTAATACATAAACTAAAACCAGAATTAATATTCTGCCTGATAAGCATGCCAAAATTATATAATTTGTGGTTTAATTCATTTTAGGGCTAAGATGTAATAATTCATTTCACATTACAAATCTGATAAATTCTTGCATCTCATTTTTCACTGTGGAACTAATTAATTTTAATAGTTGTTATTTAAATCACTCAATTTACTTCAGATTTGCCTTGTTATTATGATGCAGTTGGAGGAAAAAAGATGGGAAATGGGAACTGTCTGAGGTGGCTCCACAAAGCCTAGGCTATGCAGTACTTCTTCAAACCTGGTGCAAGAGAGAGAGAACATTAGACTGGTTGTTAGAAAATAAAATTTTGAATTTTCTGAATAATTTCTTTTTAAGGTAATTGAAAGACTACTGTCTAAAAAACAAATTTCAGAAAGTTGCTCTAAGAAAATATCAGATTACAAGTGTAGTTTCATTCATTAAGGTGAACAGATTGTCAGTTCTTTTCTTTTCTTTTTTTTTTTTTTTTCAGAACAACTCTCAGGATGGAAGAACTAAAAAACACCTGAAAGCAGAGCTAAAACACATGTTTCTAGACAGACAAGGTTTGCTGAGCTTAAAGCTATATACTTCTGAAAATTATTCCTGTTTTCTCCTTCAAATCTCCAGGCTGTTAAGGTGCATGTTCTGGGCATTTCTTTCCAAGGTGCAAGATTTTTTCTTCTTCTTCTTCCCAAATCTCCAGGTCTGATTGTGTGACAGAAGTTTCAGAAGTTCTGTCACCCTGTCATATTCAAGATCAGTCATTTCACACTACCAGCAGGCCCTTTTCTAACACAGAACTAAAAGTGTTAGTAACACTTTATTTTGCTAGAATGCCTTTTGGACTGGTTGATAGGATGAAGAAGAGTATGTTTAACAAGTTGTGTTCCTTTTGAAGATACAGTTGTCATTTAGAAAAATGTGATAACTGAATATGAATAAAAATAAGACATATATGTGTGTGTGTAGACATATTTTTATGCATGATGCTTTTCATTGTTTTCTAAATAAAGCCACTAATAGAATGAAAGGAATATTGTAAAAGATGTGTAATAGTCAACAAATATCTCTTACTTGCTCTGGTATTTACAGTAATATCATTAATCATGATGAATTCTCTTGGTATTCATGAGGTTGCAATATGTAACCGCTTAGGAGTTCTGTTGCAATTTAGCATTAATTTATTTCCAACTACAATATTGTGTTACTGAAACTTGAATAATGTAGTTCTTATTCACTTTCTTACTAGCATCTCTGATTTTTTCCAGTGTATTCCACCTTTTACTCTTATAGTCAGAAGGTTATTCTATGTATTTCCAGACACAGATACACAGAACTAAGATTATCCTACTACCACTCAGACCCAAAGTAATTTAAACGTATTATTTATCCCTTGAGTAATTTGCCACAACTAATCCTCACAAGTAGGTCTAATGCTGGATCCTCTGGGACCTTCCTCATTCCTGATTAAAATTAACCGTGACTGCACATCTTGAAAAATACACCAATGAGGTACTGCTATTAGGGCTCTCAGATGCTGAAACCCAGAATGCCTGTTTTACAGTACCAGTGGAGCTGCATCAGGTTTGTGAAATGTGTGGAGGCCTCTGACATGGCTGGGGGAATGCCCTGACCCCAGCCCATCCAGCTTGGAAGCAGCAGAGTTTGAATGTTCTTGAACATGGACTACAAATGCAACTTTGATCCCAAAATCTCACCCTTTTTTCTCAGGCCTGACACTGCTTGTATATCTATCCATACACTGCATGAAGACATCTCACTTTTACCTTTATTAGTTCTGTATTTAAGTTGCAGTAGCATATGTAATGCAATGAAGGTTCCCTCTCTCCTTAGCTGTATCTATCTCAGTTTGCTCTATCCATAATGATGCTTTGTTCTTGCTCTCCTTTACCGCTAAGCTGGCTACACCATTAAACACTACCAGGATGCAACACTCTTTTCAGAGGGTGTTTCAAATACTCCAAAACTCAGAGAGGCTTGATGGCTCTTGAACATAGTGGCAGGCTTGCAACTACCATAATATTAAAAACAAAAAACTCAGTATTTTGGGATTGAGGAGATTGTCTTTGTCAAACTGTTTTTTCTTTTCTTTTAGTAGAACTGGAATTAAACTGTCACATTTTTCAGTCACAGGAATGAGAAGAAATCTATATGCAGAGCTTTGCTTTTCTGACATTACGCTTAAAACCTCCTTTATACTTCATAAATACTGCTATTGATGCTTCTTAAAAGAGATGTCTTCCAATTAGAAGACTTAAAAAATAGTATATTAAAAACCAGCCACTACTATTTTAACAAAAGACAAAGTATTTAAAATACAGTAGAGAACAATAAAAATTATAGTGATAGCAGAACAGTTAAAAGACTAAAAAAACCCAAGCTGCATTAAAAATACTAAAGATTGTTTTGAACAGTAACTAGTGAACATTACCAGTAGTTTTCCAAACGACATCCCTAGTCAGTTTAATGGGAGAATAACATGGTAAAAAATTCAATAATATTTTAATGCAAATCTTTAATGGAGACCCTATTATGGTGCCATTTATGATGTGAGCTAATGATGGCAAGATGATTTCAATATCACTCTAAGGGGTTCCATTATGAAGCCATTAAAATATGAAGCTGCAATAGCAAAATACTTTCACAGCAAATCCATAGAGACAATGTGATGGTTCCATTACTGGTTCCAAAGTGATATGATGACACTCCAAGGATTTCACTACAAGCCTACAGAGACCACACCAGCATATAAAATGATGATATGGATAATACGCTTCTTTGCAGATAGATTTGTATTTCCATTCTAAATACAGGGGTTTTATCTGAGACATTGCAAGAAAAGACATCTTATGAATCTTGTCTTGTTTCCTACCTGCCTCCAAGACACATTGTCTTAACAAGCAAAACCCTTCAATCTTCTTCATTCCTTCTCAGCTTTAATCTTGTTGACATGTTTAAGAGAGGAAGTGAGCTTAGTTTTATGGTGTTTGGGTTTTTTGTTTTTTTTTTTTATAATGATTGTTCACCAGAAATGTTTCATTTACTTTAGTACTCAACATACTGATGTCAACATGAGAAAATCTGCAGTTGCTGTCAGCACGCAGAAGTATCTTCAGCTGTCGCCAGTGGCAGGATCAGTAAAAGTGTAGGCTCTGAACTTACTTGGAAAGTGTCCTAAACCTAGGAAGAACATTCCGGGTTACAGCTTAGTTAGCTCTCTTTGTTTGTTAACGTAAGTTTTTTTTAGTTTTAGGAAAAGCCCATGTTGTTAGAACTGCTGTGACAATGTAGATTAAATTTTTCATCAGAGGTAAAAGTTGTGCCAAATTTGTCAAACATGGGTAAGTGTCCTTTTGTGACATATTAGTAATGAAAAAAATCTAGACATTTGTTATTAAAACTTTGTTTTAAGTTTTTTTCCCCCTGTTGTGAAACTGTAATTGAAAGGTGACAGGTACGGGTGTGTGTATGCGTGTTTGTTTATTGGTTTGGATTCCTAAAGTAAGGTTTAAATAAATCTGAATATACATTCCTTTATGGAATCTTGGAAACTTTTTGTTCATATTTGGTGTGAATCTTTTTTTTCTATAATGCTGAAGTCTCTGAGGTGAAATTGCTATTTTTGTCTCAGCTCTGTAACGTATATAGAGAGCTTCTCTCTCCAAGCAGTGTTCATCTTCAAAGCCCTTTGTGGATATTAAAGTTTCTAAGTCTAAATAATTAAGTATTTCAAAAGCAGTGCATTTGAAAGCCCTTTTTAGATGAATGTGTGCCATTCAGAAATCTGGAATTCTAATCAAACCCCCCTTCTCTTCTCCTGCAATGAAAATACAAACATGTATCATTGCTGATACAAGAGAAAGAAAAATTCTTAAAAATCAGAATACATGGGAGCAGGTTCAACTACATGTCCTGTTCCTGCTAATGCTCTTTGTCTGACATCTTATTAATTACTGTGTTCAGCTCAGCAGATCAAGCACTTTCAGTTGAAGGATCAGTTAACACAGCATATTCTTTTTGTGCTGACTTTAACTAGCTGCCTTCCTCAGATTCTGAGGACCTCTACCCAAGCCTAAGAGGTGCGTTTTTTACCTTTTTTTGTACTTACCATTCTGTTAATTGCATTTCATAATTTTAAAATTTAATTGCTAATTTTAACCAGACTTCTCTGCAGATTAATAGTATCAAAGATACTGAGTTTCTGTAAGTGGTAGGAATAGAAGGCAGGTCAGAGGAAAAAAAAAGAAAATTATTATTGCCTTCAGAAGAGGAAAAGCTAAATATATAAATTTTTTTTTTGTATGTGTGTATTACTGCAGTATCCAATGACTTTTCTCAGCACTGATACTGCCTGGAAAGTGAAAGACAGACTCTAGAATCAAAATTGCAAGTATTTGTATCAAAGTATTTTTAATTCATCTCTCAGTTGTAATACAATTTTGCATACTGTATCCAAACAATCTAGAATAAACTTAGCAAGAGTATTTCTATACTGTTACTGTGGTAGTAGTACAGCTGTAAAAAAGAGCTGCTAATGAACTTGAATCAATTTAGAAAATTAATGACAAATGAAAGATGCTAAGAACTTATTAATGATAAGGAAGTTTTCTCTAATATGGAGGCTTTCCAAAGCATCTCTTAGGGTTCTGTTCTTAATGGAAATGATGAATAATCAGAGAGCATTTGGCATTTTTTTAATGATTTCTAACCTTGTAGCAGTTCAGACAGGCGTATCAAACTTTATTCTAGCTATGCTGCTTTTTTCTTCTAAGAGGACGTAACATCATTTCAACACCATTTTTATCGATAGAATAAATTGTTAGTCATTCTCATCCCAGTTTTATTTCCATTTACTTTTGTTGTGTATATTTGGAAGCTGTTCAGCAATCAATTTTTGGCTTTCTGAAATCCTTTGAAAAGCTTGGAAGACTTATTATTTTATGTTTATTTTACATACCATGTGTAATAGGCAGAGAATCAAAGCACTGGTTAAACTTAAACAGTGTAATTCTCAGCTTGCTTAACTTCATCCCCAGTGTCATCGGCACTTTCAAAATGAAAAAAAGAAACAAGAAATAAGAAAAAAACAAAAAAACAAACAAAAACAAACAAACAAAAAAACCAAACCCAAAAGAGAAAGCAGAGCAGACTGTAATGCAGCCATACATTCTGCTGCCTCCACAACTGCCATCTCTGCAGGCCACAGAGTTTGTGATGCTGTCAAAAGACAGCAATTTGTCTACAATTTGAAAATCAGATTGTGATATGATGTACGTATTTGACAGTGTAATGCAATGATAGATGTGGGATACCACAGCTGTTGTAAAGTAAATTATCATTGGGTACAGCATCTTGTCCACAATTAAAGAATGGATATTCAAAAATAGTAGAATTCTGGTTGACAAAATCATTGTGTGCCTGCAAGGTGCCTTCTGGGGGAGTAGTCACTTCCTTTCCTATCCTTTAAATTTAAAACAAAGTGTTCTTTAAAAAAATGAAGTGTTCCCATCATTAACTTCCATTTGAAAAATCTACTTAGATAACAGTATTTTTTGTTATGAATATGAGATAAAAATGTCAGAGTATTAGATAGAGATATATCTGTATTACATTTACTGATTCTTGATGAAACTTGGGTTAGGAAACTATTGGGAACTGTGACAAAATTAAATTTTGATCAAAAAGCAAACCACTCTGTTCACATGTGGAGTCCGTTTTGATTCAGTGATGCAACACAAAGTTCTGCAATAGGAGGAGAAGACAAGATTATCCTGAGCCTCAATGATACCAGCCACCAGTGACACGATGGTTGCTAACCATGGGGACCTGTTCATGAGATGAGGGAAGAGGAATACTTGCATAACTGTTTATTAGAGTTCGTAGGCATAAGGGATGTAGGCATTCTGTACAGTTCTTTAAACTAGGAAGCATAAGAAACAACATCAGGATGTGTTTGTTCTTGCATGTAATACCAAGTAGGAATGGACTATTATAGACCTGAAATTAATTCTTTAGACAACTGAATAGTGGATTAATATGTAATAGAGGTACATTAAGAGGTACATTGTTTACAGTCCTTTTGGATGGGTAAAAGATATTTCAGTCATGGTGGATGCATTATCATTTATTTGAATTGTTAATAGTACCTTCATTGTGCAGAATGTGATGAAAATAAATTATCAAAAGTCAGTTTCTCCTCTGAAACCTGTCAGGCAAAACCTGACAAGTTTACATTGGATGGATAAGACAGATTCCTGGAGTGCAAGAAATTATTACATGTAAACTGATCAACCTGATAACAACAATACTTGCAAATTACTCAAAAAAAAAAAAAAATCATCTAGCTTTTCTTTGAGCATTGTAGTAACAAAGAGATTTAAGGAACGTGTTTATGTCCGTATTTTCTTTGTAGTTGCACTGCACAATGCATGAAAATAAGTGATGTTATTTTCACTGTGTGAGATCTGGGAGAGAAGCAGCCAGCTTGTAGCTTTAACAGGCATCAGCAATAACCATCATCACTGGTAAAGTCTGGCAGACATTTTTGCTGTCAGCATTGTTTCTTAAAATAAAAACCTTTATTGTTAAAAACTCTCTACATCATTCTCATACAACCTTGATATCTCTGCTTGCCTTGTTGACCTGGTAAGGCAATTTTGAGTGTAACTTAAGGAGTTCCAAATTTGATATAGATCCCTTGGGGAGGTATAACCAGAGTTCATATATCTCTGACTCCTTTGTCTCAGGGGGAATGTAAATAAATATATATATATATAAAATTGTAGCTGTCTCTATAGTTTTTGTGCTTTTTCCAAACACAAAATTGCTAAATATAGTGATGCAGGTGAAAAAGCATGTAATTTCAGTATAGAAAGTACAAAACAGTACTCTTCAGCATTGTGGGTGTTTCTGACATTACATGAAATATTTCAGGAAATGGCTGATGAAATTTAGTATAAACTAAAACTAACTAAAACTGGGGAAATAGGCGCATAAACCTTAAGCAGGAAAGCACTACAGTAATCAAGGATGGAGTAGAAGGACCAGATGGGAACAGAGTGGAAGTATACCTAAATTGTCATTGTAGATGTCATCATTGTTTTACAAAAAAAAAAGACCTCTGGAGCACTGAACTATGTCTGCCTTCTTCTGTATCCTTTGATTCTTCTTATATGATAGTTATTGAGTTTAGATGGTGCTACTAATCTTGTGTCATACGGTCTGAACAGTCTAACCAAACTGGCTACCCATTATTATTAACACAGTTGCAATGACATTAGCTCTTACATCTAGTAATACACTAAAGATTTCTATGAACAAGCTTTCCAGTATCTAATATTTTTTCTCCAATGTAAATTCATCATTTAAATGTCTCTCTAGATGTCAAAGTCAACAACTTAAAGAAGAAGGGATAGAGTGGGAGTTATGACAAGTTATCAATATTGTCACGGTTTAACACTGGCCCGGCGATTAAACCGAATAACAGACGCTCTCTATTAATCTCTCTCTCCTTGATAGAGAAAGGAGAGAGAATAAGGGAGAGAGACTTATGGGTTGGAAACTAAACTACACAACTTTAATGAAACAGTAATGATAAATAGGTAAAATTGCTAAATATATACAAATATACAGGAAAATGGAAACCACATTCCTCCCCCCTCCTCCCCCAATAACTCTCACGTCACCACTGAGGCTGTAGGGCAGCCCTGGGAAAGTCCAGGCTGGACTCCTGGAGTCGGCAGTAGTCGGGAACCAGAGGCAGGAACACACACAGATATGGGCTGGCACGGATCAGGACCACAGGCAAACGAACGGACGGGATCCTTCCAGGATGCCGAGTGAAGGAAGGGAAGCAGGAAATCAGGAAAAGATCTGGCTCGGCCCTCGTGATGCCTCAAATTTATACTGAGTGTGACGTGTATGGTATGGAATACTCTGTTTGGTCAATTCTGGCATCTATCTTGTCTGTTCCTCCCCAAAGGAGGGCTCAGGTGGGACTTCTGTATCCTCCTGGACAGTAAAATGTTTTCCTCAGAGCTGAGCAGTGTCCTTGGCTCTGCATACCAGTCTCTAGCAGTAACTATAAACATCAAGTGTTATCAATCCTAGAAGCAGACACTGTCTGAGAAACTTGCTGTTAATTTCAGCAAGTGCAACTACTTACAAGAAACTTAGCTAAAATCAAAAGTACAAGACAGAAGAATCACTTTATGTTGGCCCAAACCAGGACAAATATCCAGAATCTTTTGCTGGGAGATAGATGATGAGAGTTTCTCCACACTTGGGTCACTGGCTTACATGACTTCCCATTGAGTGATCAGTATCTGATCACTGTGATTTGTGCTTACAGTTTTGAATTCCTTGTACCTCTCATGCTCTGTGTTTTTGCTCATAAACATCTCACTCTGTGCTAACTGCTTTGTATTCCTATGCAGTAATTAATTTAGACCACATAACTGCCCAAAGCTAAAACAAGCCATCTTACCATTGCACAGTCTCTGTTACAGCCAAAATGAGCTAAAAATAATTCAAGCCCGAAAAAAAACTTGTCCCACAACCCTACAATCTTAATAAAAGCCTGTGATCATTTACTTGAAACAACAGAATTATATTTACTGGATTTTCCTTTGGTTGATCTGCCACATTTCAGCTTGAACTTCCCCTGCTCCATATGACTTAGCTTGAGAAAATTCATTATAGTTCCTGGGAAAGCTGGATCTCAGTTGTGAGAACCTGCATCCAAAGATTTCAAGAGAATCAAAATACAGAGAAAAAGTGAACTGCAAATTTTGCAAGCAAGGGAGATATGGCATGTTTCATGTCTGCTTCATGATAAAGATACTCCTCTGGACCTTGAAGTATCTAAATAAAGAGAATCACATTCACTGTTGATGTAACACCAGTAACATTAATAGTCATACAAAGGAATTTAATTGGCTTGGGGGTTAGGCTCATGCAGATAACTTGGTGTTCATCAGTCCTAAAATTCCACCAGTCATAGATACATGATAAGCTTTCTACTCTGTTATCAATTAAGTTGATAATTGTTCTTCCTCTGTGTCATGGTTTTTGAATTCTTTGGCTGTAAATGTACTCAAAGCCTAATGCTTCTTCCCTTGTGGGAAAGTGCACATATTTTTAATATATTAAAGATTTAACTATCTCACAGAGAGAAAAAAAAGAAAATTACTTCACAACATTTACTAATCTTCCATATTATATCAACTCAGTAAGACAGAAGCCCACTGGAGAGTCTAAAGCATATACATGTTTCTCCATATCATGGAAACATAGCTGACACCCTGTCAAAAACAAACAAACAAACTAACAATCAAAGAAAAAACAAACAAAAAAAACCCCAAGAAACCAAAACCTGACAAATCAATTTATAAGAAGCTTTTTCTTTATTTTTTAATTAATTTCTTGGGAAGTGTCAGACTTTTACGTGCCATCAAAATTAGATGCAGAGTATCTTTCAAGTATCTGAAAATTCTGCTTAGTGCAATGCTTCTAATAGTTTAACATGCCCCTAGAAATGAAGATTAACCTTTTAAAATTTTTAAGCAACCATATAAAACATAAAATGGACATATGCCAAAAAGACAACAATTAAATTTTTAAGAAATATTGTAATTCCATGTACCAATACTGGTGGAAGAAAAAAGGATAGTACTGTGCATCACAAACCTAAATGTCAGAAAATTATCAATCATCACTTGCCAAGAAATTACCTTTTTTCTCATCTCTTTGATCCTTAAGTGTTTGGATTATGGAACAAAGACTTCAAAAACAACAGAAAAATGGTAACTCCCGTTCCAGAAATTAGGCAGAAATGAGTGGCCAGATTGTCAGGTGGGACTGACTTCCCTGTGACTCTCAAAGCATTTTCAAGATAGCATTTTTCCTTAACACAGGTCTATGCGTCTGTGTCTGCTGTGCCTTAGTTCACATTCTGTAATCTTTTTATGTTAAAAGTGCCATTCAGATTTTTTTGCCACCAGTTTGTGAAGGTGCCAGACTGTCTGGGGATAGCCTCTGAGGCAAGTGTAACAGAATCCCTTGTAGGTTGTTATACATGATATCTCCTTTCATTTTTACAGATGACTTCACAGAAACACACAGAATAGGAAAGTGCCTTAATTACTTTTTATGAACTGGCCAATCTCATTGCAGACAGTCATTTTGTAGTTATTTTCTTTCTTATTTCTAACATACTATTGGAAATAACTAAGAACTTGCTAATGAGCACTTACTGCTTTCTCCCAGTAGAGTATACTGCAAAGCAGAGCAGAATGTTGTTTGGTACTGCAGTTTTTCATGTACCATTGTAAATGTGACTAGAAAATTTCTTCTGATATTGAAGATTTATCAAAAAGATAAGAATGGTAAATGAACACCATGGTTGCAAAACATTTTAAATCTAGGAAAAATTGGAGTTTTATGCCTGTCACATAGAAATTATTGCCTTTCTGTGCATGCAATTTTTACCTAAATGATCACAAACCATTTTTTTCCAATACAACATTGACAAAATTTTCAGACTTTGACTGTGAGTGCCATTCAGATCAGCTGCATTGACCTCCAAGTTTAACAGCACTTCAAATGCATCCTCCTATCTCTTCTACTGTCTAGGATGGCTGGCGTGCAGCATGGCTTGGTTATATCTTCTCCACCTATATGAGCTGGAAGACATTGCAAATGGTGAGGTAGAATAGTTCCCTGATCCTCCAAGGACCTCTGTTATTGCAAACATGCTTCTTAAAACCCTTTTTAGCCTTTTCATGACCCCAGTAATTGCAGGATTTGTCTATCACATGTAATAAAATGCTGCCCATTGAACAGTAATAAGCAGTAATAAGCAACAACTGATAGACTCTACCATTTATAAAGCTTGTTGAGTCATAAAGCACTGATTAAAATTAGAAGGAAATTATGAAGGTGGTGAAGGATTTGGCAGCCCTGAGGACTGAGCAGGAAAACAACATGATCTCACGCTGTATGCTTACCGAAAGTGTCTCATACTTGACCTTTTCTTTCTCCACCCTAGCATTTTGCCTAAGTGGGTTCTCAGGAGCATTCAGGGCCTCTGTGTGTTTCATGGTATGCCTTCAGCTGATCTGCTATCCATGGTTAGTATATGAAGTAAAGAGATCCAAATGTTCACCCTATGGCTGGCATACTCAAGAAGCAGTAATTTTACATGGTGAAGCAGCTCTGCATCGTGTAGATCTCCTCTTTACCAGGATCCAGCTCACTTGTGGTGCTGTGTGTTTTGTGGAGTTGTTTTCTTTTCTTGTGTAGGGGTAGGGACATAACCAATGGATAGATGAAGTACTTACATTTCTACCCACACAGTAGATCCTGCTTGCCAGAGATGGGAAATATGAAATCTGCTGGATTTTCATACAGTGAATGAAGAGAGAAGGTGGGATGATATCATACGAGGGTCAGATAGACATGTCAGGAAAAAGACGAGGCTGACTGAATCAGAATGGGATTTGTGGGGACCTACTGTGAATGACTGGCATGGCCTTCTGCTTTCTTGTTCTTCCAGGGGAGTCACTGGGATGGCCAGGATCCTACTTCAGTGCATGTGAGTGATGGAGATCAATGCCAGTAGTAGTTATGAAAGGGAAGACCATTCACTTTTGTCTGTTTAAATTTTTGCCCCGGATGGAAAGGCATAAACCTAACACAAAAGAAACACACATATACAGACATATGTCTAGAAAACCTGAAGAGAAATGTGCTTGCCTTCCCTCAGTGCCCCAGGCTGAGACAATGCCAGACCCCAATTTGAGCTAAAGAGTGGGTAGTCTGCACAACATATTTTAAATGTGTTGCTAACAGTTTTCTGTCACTGATAGCAGTCCCCTGAGGATTGCTGTGCTGGAGTTTATTTTCACTAATATGGTAGAGAAACATGATTCTATTTTTCCTTTACATCATGTTATTGAAGTTTTTAAATTAAAACAAAATTACACACACCTGACATAATGCAAGAGTCAGCTTTACTGCCCCTCAGTATTGGGTAAACACATGAACACATGCATGCACATAGATACATGTAGAAATACCCCCTAACTTTTCATTTCAGGGGTTGTGTTTTTAAACTCTGGCTTCCATTTTCTATCTCCTTCCATGACACAATTGAAACTTCAAATTTGCATCTGTTTTTTGCATGCACAGTAAAAAATGATCCAGTAAAAAACATCTCCACTGGTTTCATGTGAAGGTAGCAGCCCACCCATGTGTCACCACTTACACAGGACTTAAGATCTTCAATGTGTAAATGCTGGCATAATTAGGCATTAAGCTGCATGAACTGCTTAAACTGTCTGGCAGATAAAATTGCTCTTTTTTCGTTCACCCTGCAAGCACAGCTATAGAGGCCTGTTTTAGCATTTGCTTGCAGATTAGTCTTTGTTTCCTGAAAGAGAAAAAAAACCACAAAACCTAATTTTTTTCCTTTGCTGAAAAACAAGAAAGAAAAGAGACAGTTAAAAAGCAGGTGGGAGACCTTCATTACAGGAAGCCACTCCGATTAATTAATGATCAAAAAGGGAGGTAATGCCAGCCAAGTTTTTAACATGTAGTTTTCTAATATGTGAATACACCGTAAGATCTTTCCTTTGTGAACAGAAATTGAATCCTTAGTGGTGACATACATCATCCTACCAGACAATAAGCAGCATGTGGCTTGACAAGCTGGGGTCACACCAGCTTGTAGTTACTGGATGTCAATTATTTCCCTCAGAAATAATGACTACTGGCAGCATTAGACTCCCAGGCTTTTGTGAGAACATAGTATGTTACCTTGTGAAGATGGCAATGATGTTGCCTCTTGCTACTGTAGATAATGTGTCTGTCTGATGCAACAGAAACATCCTTCTTTTCATCTGCTGTGTGCCTAGCCTTTTTGGTTTGATCAATGATGTTGTGTGAGTGAAGGTGCCAGGATTAGTGAATCATTCCTGATTAATGGAGATATCATCAGCAGCAATTTTTTATGCCTAAAGTATTGGCTAGTGCTCAGTCCTGAAAGGAAGCACATTACAGATGTAGAACCATAGAGCACAAATCTGACTCAGCTAAGCCTAAGATTTATTGACATTTTTCTAAAACATGTAAGATGTGGAGATACAATTTATGGGGTGAATGCAGTGCAAAAATCCCTGTGTTTTAAAGTCTGTTTCATATGCTTTTCAATATCTGTTTTTAATATATCTATTCTAAAAGAGTAATTTAACTTCCTAGCCTCAATTTTTTTTTTGTGTTTATGAAGGAACTGGCATCTTTCTATTTAATTTCTTAATTATTTCCACCATTAGAGATATTTTTATACATTGTCATAATTCTAATTAGTGAAAACTTCTAGTGACTAGAATACTGAGAGAAGAAACTGTTCCGGACCTTGAATAATCTCAGTTGCGCTTTAATTTAAAATTTAAATTTATTGCAATATTGAAATGTCAGTGGTAAGCAGGCATCTAAATAGCTACTAAAAAATACCTAATTTCTTATGTCTGCTTTGGATAGAAAACTGTAAAGTGTTGGGGAAGAAATTTTCCACCAACCTTTACAAATTTAGAAAGTAAAATCTTGAAATTATTGTTTTATTATTTCCCCATCTTTATTTACAGGGCAAGGGAATTTCCCATGCATGGTAATATCATGGATGTAAGGAAGAAAGGGAATAAAATGGAAAATCTAGCAGGGTAGATTCTGTCTACATGTTTTTTTGTTTGTTTGTGTGTTTGTTTGTTTTTTTCAATTAATAACTAATGCCAGTATAATCACAAGACTTACAGTGAGGTAAAAAGCTGGTAAGAGAAGGGAATCCAGATGCAAAATTCAAGACTGAGTCTTTCATTTTGTTTTCACAGGATGAGCACAAAAGGCTTTGAAAATTGCCTTGGAAAAGACAGCGGTAAAACAGATGATACAGATTAGTTAAGAGCTTCTGCAGTCACTGAACCACAACATAATTTGATTTTGTTGCTTCTTTGATAAGAGCAGCATTTCTGAAGCATACTCGTGTACAATAAGCACACATCTCTATTTCTTTTCCCATTAATGCAAGTAACCTCTAGGGAAGAAAACTTTTCCAGTCTTAATTAGGCTTGTTTTCAGTAAACTTTTGTGCAAGAAAGAAGCTTGTATCTAAATATTCTTTTATATTTGTGATAAGTTCTTAATGGATTTTGTCTGTGTTTTCTCTTACTCCTTTCAAAGTTGTTGAAGTGAGGAATAATTATTGGGTAGTATTTTTCTTATCCTTTTTCTTCTCCCTTAATATTCCTCACCACCAATGTATCTATGTTCATGTAATTTCCAGTAGGTTCATAATGGAGGTAATCCCAGCATCTCCTAATCACTTTCTATTGCATTGAATTTGCATATTTTGTCACCGAACTGATGTGCTGCTGTGATTCAGGTGAGTATAAATTTTGAGGAGTTTTTATTTTTGCCAAAAGTCCAAAGAATTACCATCTGCTTTCTGCTTTGCTTTAAGCAAATATTTGTAATGTCTGGATAAATGTGGACAGGAACAGCATAATTTGTTTTCTACAGGACTCATTTTTTAGTATGGACAGTGACATAGATATTGATAAATATATTTTGATAAATACTGATATATATTTTAGTTATTTTACTGGAGGAGAAGTAGATGGTTGAATGTGATGATCTTAAGACATCTTTTTCATATTTGACAGTTCTGTGACACTAAGCTACAATCGTGAGCAACTGCTCAACAGAGATGAACAGGGTAAGGGAAATGGTGGGAAAACCCCTTGTTTCGTATCAGTATTTCAGTCCCAGGATCAAATCTGAATTTAGGGAATGCTCCAAAATCTGGTTCCTGGAGACACTGAGTCACAGTAAATGTTTGCTTAGAAGTCATTGAAAATAAATGAAGAATAGGAGGAAATAATGTTTGAAACAAATTAAAAATCTTTATCTCTCTAAATATGCCATTACTGTTAATTTCATTGTAATGTATGCTATTGGAATCATACTTTATGAAAAAAAGTAAAAAGAGATTTGAACTCTTGTCTTTACATACTTCTGAAGAAAACCTTCCCAGAGCTGCAAAGAAATATTGTTTGTTTTCTTTCCTTCCATCAGAAACTTTACAGTACATATTTAGTCTGGGCTAGTTCTCCGAGAAAAACTATCTGAGAAAAACTCTGAGAAAAACCTCAAGGCATGAAATCAAGCGCATCTAAACTTCTATTTACAGCCTGCAAAACCAAAGGTTTCTTTCATGCAGATCTCAGTCTTCACAGTTCTTATGAGAAAGGATGTTCCCCTTATCCTTCCCATTCAAGGTAAAAGTAATTTTGTTTTAAAAGCTGACAGTGTTTCTTAATTCTGTCTTAGAAACATGAACAATTTTTTTTGTCTTTTTCTATGTCTTTTTCTATGTAATATTTATAAATTCTCATTTATTTTAGTCTTGCCTAATAATGCCTGACATAATTATTAGAGTTCTTTGATAAAAGTACACATTTATTAATCTCTCTCTTAAATTCAAAGGAAAGCTTTGTCTCTTTTCATGTATTCAAACAGGGTAGAAAACAAAATACCTTGAAAAAATTTCCAGTACATTCTTCTAAATTAATAGCAAGCAGTTATAAAACAAATTTAAAAATGTAATAGATATGCAATCATACTACATCTCCAAATTACATCTCCAAATTTTAGATGTAGTAAAACTAATTTTAGATTAAAAAGTGGATCTTTAGTCACACAAGTAAACCAACTGAATCAGCTGCTATGTATTTTGCATTAATAAATATATAGTCAGAATGGAAAGGTTTCTTACTCAAATACTTCTCTAAATGGTAGAGTACTTCACTACTTGAGACTTAAAATATGTGGGTTTTTCCTGAATAAAACCAATAAAATTACATATTAAGCTTTAAAATTATCTTAAAGACTATTAGGGGATAAAATTACAAAATGGCCAACAAGTAAAGGGTGATAAAAAAGGAGCTTTTTTTTTCTGTAATGTTATAAATTTGAGGCCTTTTTTTACAGGTTTTGTGGTTTTTTCTCATTTGCTTCTCACAGGAATATAGATATTGTCTTCTCAAGGGCACTTGACTTGTTAGTCTTTATACTTGTTCATATAAACAACTATAAGTAATTCTGGGTCAGGAAAGACTGTTACTTTATGACAGTAGCTGATAGCAGTCCTCAGGCAAAGAATATAAAATATACAGTAATGCTTACCCATCTTCCACCACTCTGTGGCTTAAAAGCTTCTTATGTTAAGGATATTATCCTTTTGTTTGAAACTTCAAAGAGTTTTTACTTCATTAATGTGTTTAATTGCTTTTTGTATCTGTTTATAATTGGACATTTACCTACTTCTTTTTGCTACAAGGCTCTTCCACAGCCTATCTGCAACATGGAACAGCTTTTGTTTTAAAGCATTGCATAATGATTTCTTTGCATTAATTTTAGTACTTTCATTATGAGAAATATTGTATTAATATTTTAATTTCTGCACACCTCCCATGATTTAGTAGCTGTTTCTCCTTCATTGCTTGTTTTAAAAATTGAAGTCTACTTATATAGGTCCTATTCCAACCTGATCTTTATTCATGAAAAAGCAACTATTTCCTCCATAATGTTTTTGGGTAATGGTGAACAAACTGTCATTGCTCAGCAGTCAAGAAGCAACCAGACCATACATTTATACTACTGTGCAATGATGCACAGTGTTTAATTCTCTATTCTTTTCTGTATAATTCCTATATTTTCACCATTTTTTGGATTATCACTGTTCATAATGGCTGTCAAATCTATTTCATCTGTAAAGTAGGCAGTGTAGAATATGTCACCCAGCATTTATGTTTAGGCTGACATGAAATTAACACATTTTTCATCATATGTGTTAATTTCAATTTATCAGTCTTGAATATCATCTGCCACTGTATCATTTAATCTCTTGATACCATGATATTCCTTATAGCACTTTGTTATCCCCGTCTGTCTTTGTTATCTGCACTGATTCTGAATCATCAGGAAATTTTGTTGTCTGACTCATTACCCCCTTTTAAGTACCATTTCTCAATATGGTGAGCAGCAAAAATGTAGGCACAAATGCCTGTGGGCTGTGCCTGAAAAGTGATCATTTATTTAGCTCTTTCTTCCTAGGTCCCTTAGCTGACTACCAATCCACAAAATCTTGAGAACCTTTCTGGTTGGTATTACCAATAGTTTTCAGTAATTTTCAGTGTTAATGAATGCATTAATTTAGCATATGAAAAATGGGAAACCCTACCTAAAATCTAAATATCTCTGAAAGGACACAATAAGTACACAACATTTTTTGTTATTTACTTATTGCCTATGGACTTTGATAAGATGCTGTGGTCCTGGGTGTCTGTGTCCTGGATAATGCTTTAGCCAGGAAAACAATCTCTTCTTTATAAGGGAAGGATTGAATTCTCAATATTTTTGTTGTTCTTGTTTGTTTGCTCTGGTATTCTTTCTTTTGCTGTCCTTCACACTTTTCTGTGATCTGGCACTGATCCATTTACAGAAAATCCTATTTGAAATGCAAAATCCAAAAGGATGACAGAATTATTGTTCTGGATTCAGGCATTTTTATAGCTATGTTGCTGACTGAAGTCAACCAGCAATGGCTCTGCTGTCCTTTGAAGGCCTCAACAATAACAAAATATGCTTCTTGTTATAGGGCAATCATGTTTAATCTTCTATACAGCACAAGTGGTCTTATTCCTTCGCATTGCGTTCTGTTCATTGCCTATTGCTTGACCTGTGTTTATCTGTAGTATAATTTGTATTTGATAAGAAAGGTTCTCCCATTTCCCCCAAAGGCATTTAATTGAAGTGAAGGTGACTGGCAGGTGGCTTGCATAAAATTTCATTAGTCTCTTAGATTGTTTTTGACACCTTTATGAAAGAATGCTTCATTATCATGCAAATGGACATTGGCCCTCTTTCTAACATATTTGCCATGTAGGATAACATACATATCACAATGTTAAATTCTCTAGGATTTATATGATTAATTCAGCTAATTTGAAAGTTAGAATGATGCACTTGAGTAACAGTGTGGAAAGTATCTCATAGAAACCATGTCCTATTGTACCATTAAGGATATCCACTTCTATTCAGATAAGAGAAGAAACAAAGAAAATGTGTTTGTTTGATACTCTTGCACTTTCAGAAAAGCAAATGATGATTTCTTTACAGCCTTGAGACGATACTAGGGCAACTCATGACAAAAACTGGTGTTGGCTGTAATTTCTTTGGTTGTGTCCCATGAACATAAATAAATAAATAAATATCTTTTTGCTTACAAGCTTGTAACCCTCTAATACTTGTAGTTTTCGAAAGTAAAAAAAAAGATCTCATATATACCTCTATAAAAAATATGTGTTATTTTCTTTTCATATTGTTTAATTATCAGATTTTGGTGTTCATTTTTACTGTAATTTCTAGGTTGTACATTAAGTAATAGAAAATTTTGTTTCCAGTATCCACAGATTGATTTTTTATTTTCAGTGCACGTATAGTTTTCATCTTCTCCTGTAGCATTATAATTTGTCTGAATGCTGCTCTCAACATATCTTTCAAACATGGATTCAATGAGTTTAAAGTAATACAAGTTACATATATAAGGAAATACTGAGCAAGTAGAGTGTGTTTTACCAGAATACTTTCCTTTTGGGAGTACTTATTCAGAGAAAGATCATGTGAAGATAATGAGACTGTAGTTTTGTTTTAATAATTGCCATCCACATGCAGCAAAGAGTGAGAATTTTTGTGGTTTTATTACCTTTTTTTTTTTTTTTTAATAATTACAACAGAACATTATAAGAATTTGGAACTGCAGGTAACAGATCCTAGGGCTGTTGGATGTTTCTGTGTTTCAGCCTGGTTTAACACATACTGAAGTACAAATGCTTGAAAACTGGCACCGTAGTCGCATGTAGGCCAAAATGCACAGTATTCTATGTAGTGGACCGAGAGCTTGTACTTATTTATCACAAATATACATCAATGAAAAAAACTCCATAATCTGTTTAGAACTTTTAGAAGTTTTTTTGCTTGTTTGTTTTTGTTTGGTTTTTTTACCTCTGGCAACTATTTGTCTGTTTTTTATTAAAATGCCCACATTTTAATGCACATTATTGTTAACGTTTATGTTAACAATTCAAGGACTACCTTTCAACACCAAGAGTGATTGAGCTTTGACATCCTGCCACATGTATTCCTCTCTGTATTGCATGCAACTGGCACTTTGTGAAGGGCTGGAACCTCTAGCATGAATTTACAACAGGAAGGGCAACTGATGTACTTACAGATGCTCTGCTTTCTCTAATGAAGTGCCATCCACATACTGTCCTGATAAAGATGAAGGTCTGATGGAGAAAAAGGTGACTTGCAGCTAATGGTGCCAAAGGGTTTCCAGGGTTCTGATTACCACAGACCCTGAAATTATCCCCTGTAGAACTGTTGCTTTGGGCCCTTCCATGGATCCTGAATTGAGATTTCTGCCTATCCACATCTTAACATCTCAGGTCTCCTTGAGGTCCCTGCTTTTCTGTGGGACTGAATAGGTAAACAGTCACCACATGCATAAACCCACTTCTTCCTGAAGGAAAGAGCAAGTTCTCCAAATAGCTGTCTTGATTTATAATATCATATTAGGACTCTATTAGTTCTACCTGTATTTAGTTGGAGCTCTAGTAACCACAGATAACAATGTTATTAGAACAGTGTCCAGTAAAATCAGGAATGCTCGAAAAAATGTAACACAGTAGATAAGATAATTATGAGTTTTAACTTTTGATTATTATCCGAACATCATAATGGTGAATATCACATACTCATAGTGCTTTTCTAAGTTCTCAGAACCAAATTGGAATAATTGATTTCTACATATTGACTACTCATTTTCTTTCCTTTTCAACTGTATGGGTGCAAAGTGAAACTCAGGTTTATCCTTCTTTGGAAAGGGGACTCTCTTGGCAGATTCACAACTACGCCTATCCTGATCTTGGCTTCAGGGCCCAGAAGTGTGTGAGGTGAGAGTAGCAGACTACTAACACGAAACCAATTTCAAAATTAACAACCCTGTAAATGGCATTTAACTATCTAGATGACAATGCTGCTGTCATAACAATGGTTACTGCTACTACAGCTACTGCAGACACTTTCTGACTTGAACGTGCAGTGTCGTCTCTGAAATTTCTAAGTTGTTATGATAAGAAATGAAATTATGTGACTTACAGAACTATGTCTTATTCTGACATGTGAATTACTCAATTAGTGGCATGAATCTTACTGCAGTTCTTAGAAAATAAGTCTCCACATCAGTATGAGGAAAAGATTTAGGCTTCTGAATCATTCAGAAGCTTAGAAAAATATATGAAATCTCATGACTTTTTACAATTAAGTTTTGTATTTACGCCTTTGAGTTGTTTACTTACTTTAAGAGTGAAGACGTTAGTGTGGAATGAGTCAAATTAATGTAAAACTCAGGAATACAAATGTAATCTGTTCTATAGGAAGTTCACAAATCAGTATCCCTATTTAATAATTTATCAAACAGACACTCTACCCCTTTCCTTTTAATTTCTTTTCTTCTGAAGAACCACAACATTGGAATGACTGTGGTCAAAAAGGAGAGTGTTTTAAATTCCACAGTCTAAATCAAAAAGCTCAGCTACTGACCTTCTGCTCTTTTATTAAGAAAATAATTTAAAGCATTTCTGCTGACCCAATGGGTAATATATAATAGGGAGAGTGAAGAGATTTTTCTTATAAACTAATCCAGGCTATTTCACATCACTATACATCATAATGAAGTCTTTAAATTCCATGAAAAGATGAATGGACAATCACTCACATTCTCTGAAAATATGTTTTGCATTTCATCATCTTTGCTTTTTGAACAGTACTATGGCATGGTATAGTGCTGTGTGGTATTTAGTCAAAGACATTTTTTGGTATATTTCCATTACTCTGGTTTCTACTATTGATTTATTCTATATGTTATTGTATAATATACAAACTATATGGCAGAGCATTTTAAATGCATGGTATAATTTGTACAGTGAGGTTGTAAAATGCAAAGAAAATAAAAGCATGTGAAACAATTGATCTGTATCACAAACTGACCACAGAACATACAAAGCATTTGTGTAATAATTCAAATAACAGCTGGGAGTTTAAAATCATGCCTTTGTTCTAAATACCAGTGGATCATAATAGTAACTGAAGCATGAGATTTAATAATTACAGCAATGAGAGAAATATTGTTTCTCCAGCCTCAGCTTTCTTGCTTCAGTCTTTCTTTGGTTAAGCTTCAAGAAATCTATTCACTTTAGAGAACCAATCTCCTGTATGTACTGCCCAAATAAAGCACGACATCCACACCCTTATCTAGCACTTCTCACTAGAAAAAAACTGGAAATCATATCTTTTACTGCAGGTTCTGTTTTGGCATTTCATTGTAAGGTCTTCATAGTGAAATGCTTAGTTGGTCAGTTTGGACAGGTCATATGCTATGAATTAATACTGCTCCTGGACAAGCATACAAGTATGAATAAAAACTTAAGTTTTAAAAATGATCCTCACAGTTTCCACAAATATTCTTTCCAACATAATCACTAGTTAGAACAGCAGCAGAAATGCAAATTAAGATAATGTGCAGCCATGGTGATTGATTCCAAGATGTAAATGAGTATTTGCAGATTTTTTTGAGAGAAAAAACCAAAGTTTTACCTAAATTTTAAGAACAATGTAAGTAAGATAAAGTATATACTTTATTCATAGCATTCTTCTGATTTCCCTGCAGAAGAATCATGAGATACAGATGATGTAGAATGTTTTTACTCTAACTCCTCTCTTATTGAGGGTATTAATGAATATGGCATAACAACAGCTAGGAATGTGGAAAAAAAAGGAAAAGAAAATGAAAAGAAAGAGGAAAGTTGCATATGTGCTTGACTCATCTGGAAAAGTCAAGGTCCCAGCTCCCTTCAGAATTAACAAAAAGCATCTCAGGAGTGGGTGCGAAGGAACAAATCCCTCAGTATTGTGCTTCTCTGTCAGAGAATTCTGATAATAAATTGTACTGTTAGTTATAATTTGATATTAAACTTTTCCAGAATCAGTGAAGCTGTACACAAACCACAAATTCTAGCTAAATGCTGTGATGTAGCCTTTGATATTTTTATGTGTTATATTTAATTTAATATACTAATTAGTAAGCACTTCCATATTTATACTTGAGTGGTTATGCATGGTTAATTATCACATTATACTTAAGCACCATAAACAGCTTCTCTCACTGAAGATTTGTTCTTTTTTTGCTTTTCTTTTTAAATGCACTGTGTTTCTAGCTATCATTATTCAGCAAATACAATAAATACATAACTATTAAATGTATTAATTTACTAATAATATTAAATTTTATTATATAAATATCTATGCCCTAAAATAATTTAAATGTAGTTTTCTTTTATATGTTTTATTTTTTGCTTACTGAATGATGCTGAGTAGCCATTATTACCTGACAAATAAGAGAAAACGGAAGTCATGGCTGATGTCTGAATCCAACTTCATCCAGAATTGCGTTAAGATTTACAGGAAAAGTTACAATCTAGAAGTTAATTAAAATTACTAAACTTATGAAATCAATTACGTATCATGTTTTCTATTACAGTAGTATGTCTATCTATTGCATAATTCCTTGTCTACATTTCTCTTCACCTAGGTTGCAGATTTATGTTCTGTAACCTGGCTGCATGAGCTATTACCCACCCTACTGCCAGGTGCTTTTTCCTGCCATCCAGCCACCTTCTGTGTTTGCTGCTACCCACACCTGCATCCAGCTGCTCATGAGGTGAACTGGGGAATTGATCCGGTTTAAAAGAGCTCAAGCATTTTTTTGCAGAGATAATTTAGGATAAATTAGTTCATCAATCCAATCCATTCTGTGGCTGTATAAACACTACTGTCAGCTCCTGGAGCAGAAAAAGACTGGGGGATGAGGGTGGGCTGGTGCACCCTACAGCACAGTTGCTGCTGAAGGATCACAACCTCGATGTCCAGGACTCACATTTGACTGTAGAATATCTGGGACATACAATTAGTGCATTCTGACTAAGCCCAGTTTTCTTCAGTGTGCTGTGTATACACATTTTTTTTTTTTTTTTTTTTTTTTTTTTTTTTTTTTTTTTTTTGCAAGGAGCAGTTACTTTAACTTTCTGTATTTATGAAAAGCTAAGACTTACCTTTTTTCTCCCCGATGAGAAACAAGTAGCTGCAAATCTCACAGGCCCAAGAGGTGCCTGCCTTTCCTACATTTATTTATGAACTACCCTGTGCCCTGATCTTGCCTCTGGATCTGCCAGCATGGACTTCTGTACTTGTCACTTAAATCAGTAGAGCTTCACAGAGGCCCAAAGGGTCATGACAGTAAATGAAGATGAGAAGAACTTTGAGCAAGACTGAGGTAGAGAAGTAAAAATAATGCCACATTTGGCTTCAGCATGTTTTCTATTTCCAACCACTGAAAGTTCTTTCAAATACCTAATTCACTTTAGAGTATTTTCTGCTGAAACTGAAGATGATTTAATTGTTCAGGTATTTCTTTTATATCTTCTGACAAAATAATTGTATAACTACTTTGAACACTGAATTTACGTTTCTGGAATAAACTTTTAGGAGCTCCTTTAATTTTCTCCATTCTAGTTTTGGAAGTAGTGTAAATACAGTCTTATAGATTCATCCTTTACTGACAAATATCTAGTATACAGTCTTTACCTCTACTTATCAGCATTTACACTGTTCATATTGCCTACCAGTAGTTCTATTTAATTATGCTGTCTCTGAACAAAATTGAGTACCAGCTTGCCAAAGTAATGCCTCCTGTTAGCAGTAAGGGGACTTGGGCTTAACACTCCAGTGCCATCCCAGTGCAGTATCAAAGCAATAGCTCTAGCAAGCTGAATTAAAGCTGGTAGTTGAAGCAGAACACATTTCCCATTCTCTCTACATTATTCCTGCAAGTGATAGCTTTCAGTGGCAGTGCTCTCAGGAAGAAAAATAGTGTATTGCTCTTGTGTCTGGGTTATGTATTTGTAAAACTACTCAGGCGGCAAGAGAAATTGAATATTTCAGTATCTGCCTAGTCCTACTCCATAGATACAGAAAAAAAAAGAAAAAAAAAAAGAAACAAACCCAAAACTGTGACTGAAAAGTGCTACATTACTTCAGTATGTACTAGAGTAGATTTCTGAGATAATTTTCTAACAAGGAGTAAAAGTGCAACAGTTGAGTTTGAAAATACTTCCACATTGGGAAACTGTGTATTGAAGTTGCTCTTCTGTTAACCCATGGCTTTTGCACTGCAATTGTTAGAGAATCAGCATGCATGTCTTTCTTGAAAAACAATTTCACTGCAGATATGCTGAGTGCATCTTGCATAAATCATCTGGAAGGACAAAGAAATATATAGACATAAATTGTGCACATTAATTGATATGCTCAATAGCTGCCTCTGAAATTGCAGAGTAAGTTTTTCACACTTGAGCATTGATTAGAGGAAGTACACCGTGTTATATTCCAAAAGCTGAACCAAAAGATCTAAGGGTAAAATAGTTTTAAATTATTAGTAAAAGTGAACCATGGGGAGTCAGGATATATGACACTTCTAATGCATTTTATACTGGAGCCATATTTTATGGGAATAGAAGAAAAATTGTGGGAGAACTCGAGGTCCTCTCAGATGCAAGGTAGAGCTTTAGAACTAGCATTTATTTATGGTGTAATTATTAAAGGTAAAATTTCCTCTAGGCACAATCAGTATTGAGCTGTTCACAATAGATATCTGCATATTTTTATTGAATATTTTCTTAGTGTATGAAAAAACAATGTCTTACAGAGGGAGAATGTTATAATAGTCTAGCAGATTACTATCTTATATGTAGTTCTCCATATTGGTAGCTTCTAATATCAACTACAAAATATTAATTGTTTTTCAGGCAACTTGAGGACCACTAGCTTTCTAGCTCGAGTCTTTGGAGTTCACTAATCATGGAACACTTTAAATTGCTTTTTGTTGGCAGGGGAAATAAGTTTGGAAACATTGCAATGCTTCTGCCTTTTGAACTCCGCAGGCTTTATTTGGGAGCTCTGTGGATCTGCAGAGATTGGTGCATTTACTCTCCACAGCAGGTTGCAGTGCAGAGGTCCTCAAGCTGGCAGATGTTTAAACTCCAGATCTGGAAGATGTATAAATGCATAGCTGCCTGTGACTGCTCAGAGCTAATAAGCCCTAGTATCAGGCAGATGGATTTAGCTGGATGTAGCACTGTGCTGATCCTACTTTTCTGTTTTGGAGAACACGTATGTTCAGCAACCCAGTTCACTGTGTGTAAATCCCAGCATTCTCAGAGGTCTCTAATGTAATTTTCCACTGGGCTCTGACTTTTTTGTGTATGGATTACTACAAATAAATATACAAAATGAAGCCTGCATGTTGAAAAAGATCATACTGTTACCCACAGATCTTTTTTTCTGTGAAAAATATGAGTAATCACCTTAGAAGATGAGAGTCAAAGTCTCCATGAGAAATAATAATAAATGTACTGTACAGAATTGACTCAGTGAAGATGTCAGGAAGTTACTTCTATGACTGGATATAGCTATGTAACGATACCATTCTGTGAACAGTTCTTTACTAGAGAGTTCTTTTCAAAAGCACAGAACTCTGTTATGTGCTTCAGCAGAGAGGTGCAGAGGAGAGCAGTGGTGTTATACAGCAAGTTATAATTTCCTGACTACTTTGCCCTTTTATAAATGAAAAGTTTTCTTTGCATGAGAAACTTGCAGAAAGTCTGGATGCAAGGATGTTTTGGTCCAAAAGCAAGCTTCGATTTATAA
The DNA here is from genome assembly GCF_003957555.1 of Calypte anna. Classification (NCBI taxonomy): domain Eukaryota; kingdom Metazoa; phylum Chordata; class Aves; order Apodiformes; family Trochilidae; genus Calypte; species Calypte anna. Next base: position 106,737,153 of record NC_044245.1, read on the forward strand.
AAGTAAATCGTTAAATAATTTTAAACAAAACTAGCAGTATAGATTGAAGGCCTACGTGAAGGGAAAAGATTGTTCCCTTTTAATACAGTGAAGGAGATTTTAAAAATAAATAAACCTGTAATGATTTTGTTATGTATATTTTTTATTTTACGTAGATGATCCCCATTTCTGACTTAAAAACCATTGCCCTTGTTCTGTATGTCTGTCCTAAATGGATGTGCGAATGGCACTATTATGAGCAGCAGCCAACATTTTACAGGCATTAGCACAGGGAAAACCAAAAACCAAAAACCAAACCAAACCAAACAAAAAAAAAGGGAACATTTTTTTTTTCTTAAATAGGGTAATATATAATTCATATACCTCAAGAGAAATTAAAAAAAATGCCTCCACAGAAGTTAATAGATCTCTTGTAATGTGACAGGACGGTAGAATATTTTATTATCCTATAACTTCATTTTGCTATAACTTGAAAATTTTTCAAATATTTAGAACAGGGGAAAAAATATCTAGTGTTACCTGCTATAGAAATAACTTTCTAAAAGAGTAGAAAATACCTTGTTTAACCTGAATAACCTAATGACTGGGCATGGTTGTTACATCTTTAAGTTCTCCTCCATGCTACTCATCCCGCACCTCATGGACCTAAATTAAACACGGTAGGGAAATAAAATAACATATGAATTTATGCACACATTATAGAGTAAAAGTAAATAAATAAATAAATCTTCAGAGTTTATTAGAAACTCCTTAGAGTTTATTGAATCAAAGTGCTGATAACTCCACACTGAAATGCATAATTTGACTCTGTGGAATACATTTATATAGCAAAGATGTGTTTTATAAGTATGTATAAATATATATCTAGTCCCTCTGAGTATCTGAACTTCATTCTCCTTTGAATTCACAAAAGGTCTCATGAGATACAAAAGACTTGATTTAAGACTTACATTTCTGTGGAAATGGTTACAAAAACTAGAATAAATTAATTAAAATATATAAAAGTTAAAAGAAATAGAAAAGCTTCCTTCCTTCCTTCCTTTCTTCCTTCCTTCCTTCCTTCCTTCCTTCCTGGGAAGTTGTTGATTCTAGAGATAGAATCTCTATCCCTGGGGACATTCAAAGGATGTGTTCCTCTGTAATCTGCTTCAGGAGATTCTGCTCTAGCAGGAGGTTGGACTAGATGATCTCCAGAGGTCCCTTCCTACTGCTACCATTCCATGGTTCTGTCTAAATTTCAACAGTTTTGAGGTTTGTTGCTAGCTTTTTGTTTCTGGATCATCTGGGATTTTTTTTCCCTAGCTTCAGAAAATCTTTTCAATTTCTTTTCTTTTAAAATAGATGAATGTTAAGCATCTAAGGGAACAGAAAATGCTTTTCAATGACATGCTACAGTTTTCCTCCGTTTCCAGAATCTCCACTCCTCATTTACACTACACGCCTGATAACTTTTTCAACTTACCTGAAGGGTACTTCTGTTGAGTAGAGGCACTCCAAGGCAACATCAATCTTCATAATGGTGGAGAGAACTGTGCCACCTCAGTTGGTATTACAGGTTATTTAGCATAAACATATGTGTTCCCATTAAAGACCATCCACATTCAACTAAAATGAGTCACTTGTGTAAGAAGTTTTGTTTATAAATCTGAGACTAATTTCCCTAGTCTGTTCTGTATGTGCCATGTGGTATAAAATTGTACAAATGTCACGGTGCAGCTTTGAAATATATTTCTCTGAGAGCAAAATGTAGTCATTATGCAGTATATTTCTCAGCAGAATTATAAATAAGGAGAAGATGAAAAATAAAATCAGTTCTAGCTGAAGATCTTCACTACTTATATCTCAATTAAAAATTAAAATATTTCTTCAGTAACAACAGCCCACTGACATGGTGGTTATATTAAGACACAATTAATAGAGACAATATTAATTATGTACACAGATAATGACCTGTTGTTTAAAAGGCTCCATTCCCTCTGGCTTTTATAGCTGACTGTATCTTCACATGCATACAGCTGTACTTTGCCTGCCTTTGTGTGAGAGAAGGGTCTTTTCAGTCTTGCACACAGAGAGATGGAGTCAGGTTTTCAACTTCCTCGGAGGTGCTCTCTTTCAAGCTAGAGTCTCTTTCATCTGTAATAGTCAGACAGGAAAGTTTTGCATTTCAGAAAATGTTTGGTCTATATTTTGTCTGCCTTTTATGTGCTAAAATCTATAGAAATTTCAGCCTTCCTGAACCTTCCTGAACCTCTTATGGTACTCAGTGTTCCACCTCAGGAATCTGCTGCATTCCCTGTGTTAGCAGCACTGATAACACAGGATTTCTTTCATTAGAGTTATTAGCATAGGGCTGACAGTTTGGCAGCACTACCTGTAGACTCTGGAAGGAGTTTTCTTCCTTCTTTTAATCAGACTATTTTTCATTTGTATTTCTGGCAAGGGAAAGGGATTTCCCTGATGCAGGTGTGGGCTGCTGTTTGTTAAAATTTATTGTATCTGGGCTGTTCAATATCTACCAGCAAGGAGATACGGGACATGGGATGCTGCAGCAGGGACTGAAAGAGCAGCTGCCACAGGTCTCAGTAGTACCTGGCTTAAAGTCTGTAGCATTTGTGTATGATGACCAGTGTTACCTGGTAAGTTTGGATCCCTTGGTGTTTATAGCTACATTACTCAAGGAGAATGTCTGACCACAGGTTCCATGTGGAAACACTGCACAAAAGCTGTGCCACTGGGAGAGAGATTACGAATATTCTGGCTTCTGCACTGGGAATGTGTGTTACCTGCTCAAGGGAGTCTCATGTGGAAGAGTTTTGAAGAGCAGAAACCTGTAGTATTGTTGAGATAGCAGAGGCAACGTAGAAAATGGGAAGGTCTGGATGTGCTGCTTGTGATGATAAACTTTTGATTGCATTCGAGGGTGGTTTTTTTTGCAGGTAAACCAGGGCCATCTACTAAAAAATCCTGGAATGTGAAGATGCAGTGTTTTCAGCCTCAGAAACCTGCTTCCTGTGTTGAGTTTGGATACCCCTGGAAAATTCCTTCTGTTGCCACTCTTGGGTATGAACACATTATAAAGCCTATAGTACTGCACAAGGTTGTGAAGCAGCTATTTTGCTTTCATGACACCATGAAGTGAACCCTAAGACCTAGACTGACTAGACCAAAAAGAGAACTTGGTCTCTATGTGTAAAGAAAGAAGTGTAAAAAGAAAGTAGCAAGAAGTGTAAAAAATGGTCTAAGAAAAGCCAGTGGAATTCTTCTGTATTAAGCAAATATTTCTGACACCTTCTGGCTAAATCTGATCGTGTCCTACATAGACAATTGTACTCTTATATGCCATCAGCAAGCACATCTACAAGTCCACACTATTCCTGTAAACCATACAGAGCTTTATACAACCAAATTTTATATCAGTCTTGAAAAGGGGAAGCTTAAGTAAACTAAGTATATTCTAGAATAAAGCTGTTAATGACAGCTGTCAGATTTATAAAGTCATTCAAAAAATTAGATGTTTAACTTAGGGCTTAGGGTTATACTTTTGTAGTACAACAATTTTGTAGTACACTTGATGATACAATTTTTAATTACATGGCCACACAATGTTTTTTCCCCAAAATATTCTTGCATCACTGAGTAAGCAGCACCAAGCTTTTCTACATATGAATCAGAGTAATATCTTCAAGGCATGTTTCCCACAGTTGCACAAAAAGTACTGTAAAGTCATGGGATTAAAGACTATCATAAATCATTTGCTCAATAGGCAACTTCAGTTATGGCATTTCCTAACTTGCTAAGATTAAACTAGAAGTTCTAAATGTAATCATAAAGTAGCTTTTTCTGTGCACTTATTCTCTACTTTAGCTTTCTTTTTGTTTGGTTTACTTTATAATGTAGTCAAATTTAATTTAGTTTGCCTAATTAGAATATATACAAGCTATATCATCTTTAGAAATGGAGGATTTTCAGTTTAAATGTGCAATAATTAAGAGCCAACGGGACTGAGTACTTAAAATAGTGACAGCTCTGTATTTTAAAATGTTGAGATGCAGTTGTTTGGTTATAAAGAACAAAAAAAGAAAGCTGGAAAGATGCCAGTAAAGACATACTTATTGAGATTTTTACTTTTATCTAAAAGATCAAAGGAACCCATGATCTTAAGCAAAAATTCAGATTGAAGGTGATGAAATTATAATGCATATTGCAGATGATAAGCAAAGTAATTGTTTAGCAATTTGTGAAAAGGTGGGGAGCTTTTACAGGAGAACAAATGAAGATATAAAATAGCCCAACCACATGTTTATAAACTGTCAGAGGTAGTGTCTGAAGATATATTCTTCAACTGAAACCACATTCTTATAAAAAATCAGGATGTACTGTTGCATAATTGGCACAACTGGGGACATCTAATCTTACTAATGTCTCTGTAATTGGTATAGACTATAAAAACAAAGGAATAATGAACACAATTAGTATAATGAGTTAGACTGTTCAACCTTGACTCTTGGCAAGCACTTACCCAAATATTTCCACTGTGAACTCTCTCAGAAATAATTAATGAAGAATGCTATGCTTTCTTTTGTGACAAAATGTCTTGACCATTTCTAATATTTATTACACAGGTTAGTCAAGAATGTTGACAAATAGAAGAGAGGGTCACAGTTTTTGCGTTTGCTCCCATTTTGTCCTGGTTGAAACTGGAATAAGAAAGCATTATATTGCAGCCAAAATGCTTCTTTCCCCCACAGTATTATAGCATTGATGGAGATAATAAAAAGACTTTAAATCATCTTAAAACATTGAGAGGTTTAAGATGGGAAAGCTTCCTAAAAGCAAAACTCCTGTACCTGTGCTGAAAAAGGAGAACCAAAGTAAATGCAGGGTTCTACATCAGCAAATGGAAGTGATATGGTTCTGTTGACCCAGAGGATTTTTCCTACTTGATTTGTGATCAAAGCAACATTTAAGAGTTCTATCTCCCACTGTTGAATGAAGATAAGTATTTAAAGGATTAAATTTACTTTCTCTTTACATTGATGTGTGTGTAGTTCTGTAGTTCTGAAGAATGGGACGTTTGCTCATAATAGCACAAGCCTCTTTACATGGCAGGACTTATTATTTCCCTAAGTTTCAGAGACAAGTTCAATGATTGAATCTTAAAGAGAGGCTACTGTCCTCACAGTAGGAAGATAAATATTATTTATAAACTGCTCTCACCACATAGCAATTTTGTTTGTGGTTTGTTTTAAATGAGCTGTTTAAAATTTGTAATTAATTCAGTGTACAAGGCAAAAATGACAGATGGTTATAATAAAGAAACTTAATGCCTTGTGGAAGCCAGTCAAACCACAATCAGTAACAGATGTTTTCTGCAAAACCAGATTGTCTGTGTGTGTACATACTACATACATATTCATGTATACAGTTGGACTATGGATTAATATATATGTATATGTGTGTCTATCTGTATTGATAAATGTTATTTGAACACTTCCCCCACACTGGGCAATAGTTGTAATGTTTCTTAGTGCAGTAATGACCTTATTTATTCCTGCAGTCATAGAAAAGAATTCTATTAAGGACAACTCCTTTAATTCTCTTTAAAACTTAGAAAACATTTACACAGATATATTTTTAGTGACTTGTTTAAAAGGTAGAAATACACGGTTCTAGTTGTAAGACAAAAAAATCCAAGCATTAGTTCCCAAAATTTTTAGAGTTGTGGTAATATTATACAAAACATTGACTGAAGTGTTAATTAAAGATTTCAGAAATGCAATAACTGGAAGTGAAACTGAGATGCTGTTTAACAGTAGCCAGAATAGCTTTTAGCTGATGACTAGACCTAGAGTCAGTGAGGCTCCAGTTTCACAGGCAGTCATTGGTTTTCAACCTTATCAAATGTTGATCAAAGCATACTCCATAGCATATATAAAAACACATTTTTAAATGGAACCATGATAACCTTGCAGAGCAAACTTGAAAGGTAAAACACAGCTAGAATGATTTCGTGTCAATATTTTCTACATCAGGCTGCAATCTCCAATGCTAGCAATCTCTCATCCAGTCATGCAATCTGACTAACCTCTTCTGTTGCTGGGGAATTCAATGACTGAAGCAGTCCTTGGTGCATAGAATTATCACAGTTGGGACCATCTAAGTGCATCCTGAATAAGCAACACAAGTATTCAGGAACTGGTGATTTCAAGGTGTCTCGCTCTGAAGGGCTGAAAACATGATCTTGGGTATACACACTGGACAAGACCCATCTCTGTATCCACTTAATACCAGAATACATGCCTGTCACTCTTTCACACCCCCCTTCTCTTTACAGAGAAGAGTTGGACAGAAGTCACAGCATATTTTAAGAAAATTCCTGGCTTGAAAGATCCAAAGCCAGGACTCTAGAGGTATGTATAACCTGACTGTACTTTGCAAACCCTAGGTGTTCTGAACTGATGTGATTTCCTCTGCAACTCCCAGATCTTTCAGCTCAGTTGGAGTTCACTATTGTTTATGAAGATCTTTTCATCCACATATGTTGATGCTGAATACCTATTTGTGCTGTTGGAAAGAAGAAAACAGAAACAATTTGATTTAAATTCTGATACTTCTCATTTTGAAGAGCTCACTTGAGCTACAGGTAGAATGCAACCTGCAAGTTATAAGAAAAAAAAATAAAATCAGGTGGGAAGTACTTAATAAAAAATTCTTTTGAGTATCATAACATGATTTGAGTAAAGAACTCTTAAACTAATTGTCAAATATGTGAGTTAAAACATTAAAGGTCTGAATAAGGCTCAGGTATTTTAGATTGCAGACATATTTATTATTTATTAATCACAGAAGTCTTCAGCTTTCACTTCAGAGTGTAAGAATTATTTTCTTAGCATCTTTATATTGCTTAGATTGCTGTCTGTATGGTTTTCCTGCTTTTAGGTTTTCTTGTCTTAAACTTGATCATTCTTGTGATGCGTTAAGTAATCAAACCCTAGAGGAACTGAGGAGGTTTAAGTATATCTCAAGTTATTTAGTGTCTCAAGATAAGAAGCTCACTTTATAAAAGATAAAGAGATATAGTGTATAAGAGAACAGTGTGGTTATGAAGTCAATGATTTATGCAGGATCTAGGATACATGGAAGTAAGGTTGCACCCCATCTATAGTAAAATAGCAGGAACTGTTGCACAACTTTAAAGATAAATTTAATGGCAATACTCAAAATCAAGGGCTGCAAAATCACAGAATTAGTGCCATAAATCAGTGGAAGAAGTGGAATGCTGAACAGTGAGAACTCTGTCTCTAAGCTTGCTTAACGAACTCCTTCTGGCTCTTAGCCTAATCATCAGGCCAAACATCATGCTGTTTTGTGATGTGGATCCTATCTCAATTTCTAGCTAAGGTTTTGTCATGCAAAAATGCTACAAGGCTTGAAGTAATCTCACTGAAGTGAATAACTCATTTGAAAGTGAATGGAATACAGACCTGTTTTAGAAACGTTTAAAGATTTCAAAAGTCTACATTAAAGTATCTGCACAAAGGGTCTTCCCAATTGTAGCAGAGCTTTTACAAGCACACAGTCCCTCCAGATGGAATCTATTAGGCTCAAGGAGATTTAAATCAGAGATATAATCATTATTCTAGAAAGCTTCTGTTGTAAACAGACAATACTGACAAATGAAACAGTAACCTAAACATGTGAATACCGATGAATAAATCTCACTGACATTCACTGAGGAGACTGGATTAGAACTCAAGTCTTGCCTCCAAAAGTGTTTGCAAATGTCCTATTTTTTAGGTTGCAATAATTGTAAAAACGTGTGTTCTGACCCTATAGGGTACATGATACAGGCAGAGGCCCAATATAAAAAACCAAAACCAAACAAAATCACATTGTAATATTGTATATGAAAAAGTGGGACTAACACCACAAAATAAGAAACATCATCAATTAAAAAAATCATGTTTGAAAGTATATGGTGAAAAGAGGACTGATTAAAAGGCTCATATGAAAAAATAAATTGAATTTTGATTACAGATTTCACATATTACTGCCACGGGTTATATGAATAAAATGGAGAAATGCATTACTGCACTTTCTAAAGCACACTGATGCCATATCTTTCTTAATTCATTACCTCTCCAGGTAAGGGGTCTCAATCCCAGGGAAGTTACTTTGGTCAGCATCCCAAATGAGGGGGTTGGGATCTACTCACAAGTCAGCTGTACCATTGAAGAAATGATCCCTACCTCTGACTGGAATCATGGCATTTTTCATCCCCTGATTCATGTGACTGTGGGGAGGACTATGAATAGATTATACCACCTGGGTAAACAAGATTTTTGTCTGAAGCCGGAACTGAAACCCTCCAGTTCTTTGTCTTACTTTCTCAGGCAACTGTGGTTGGAAAAGAGATTTGGGCATAATATTTTTTGAGAGGTTTCAAGGCTCAGCGCAGGCTTCAGTTCTTTGAGTGATGCAGCACTGCCCTGTTTAGTCTATGGCTTATCAGACAAGTCAGGGCTGAGCTATCTACACAGTTCCCCATGGGTCACCTTTAAAGAGATGGGGCCTCAAGGTGATCCAAGAGTGGGCAACCTTACATCCCTACATGAGTCACCTGTGTACAGTAGATTTCACCAAAACTTGTTTATGAGTGAACTGGGAGATCCATATGAAGTTTTAAACTAGTAATCTGCAAGTTATTTCATAGAAATATTTAAATATTTATATATCTAATCTAAGTCTCCCTTGATTTCAGGCCATTTTCTCTATTTCTATACTTATTCACTAGGGATAAGAGATCAACTTCCACGTCACTACAACCTCTTTTCATGTAGTTATAGAGAGCAATGAGATCTTGCCTGAGCCTCCTCTTCTGCAAACTAAACAATCCCAGTTACCTCAGCCTCTACTCATAGGAATTTTTCTCCAGAGCTTTCACCAGCTTGGCTGCTTTTCTCTAGACTCTCTCCAGCAACTCAATGTTCTTCTTGTAATGAGAGGCCCAGAACTGAACACAGAACTTGATGTATGGCCTCACCAGTGTTGAGTACAGGGACAGGATCACTTCCCTTCTCCTGCTGGCCATACTATTTCTGAAGCAGGCCAAGATGCTGTTGGCCTTCTTTGTCACCTGGGCACACTGCTGGCTCATGTTCAGCCAGCTGTCAACAAGCACCCCCAAGCTCTTTTCGTCTGGACAGCTTTCCAGCCACTCTTTCCCAAGACTGTAGCATTGCCTGGGGTTGTTGTGACAGAAATGCAGGGCCCAGCACTTGTCCTTGTTGAACATCGTACCATTGGCCTCAGCCCAACAATCCAACCTGGCCAGGTCCCTCTACATAGCCTTCCTACCCAAGTCATTACTTTTCATGAGTACCTAAGTATTCATTACTTGTAATGTTTTTATTTTTTTACAAGTATAACTGTTGAGTAAACAAATTATCATTTAAAACTGCTACACTTATTTTTGCTTCTACTTCTACTACTGATTATCTGCATTTTCTGATAACTTTTTTGTACCTATGTACAAAATGTGTCTTACATTATTATTAAAATTACTTCACTCCTGCCTCTCCCTCAGCATCACAGAGGGACAAGGACTGGGGTTTTAGGGTCACTTCACCACACGTTATATCTGCTGCTCTTTCTTTCTTTCTCAGAGGGACGACTCCTCACATTCTGATCCAACTCCAATGCAGAGTCTCTTTCTCTTTCTGACAAAGATGTTAAAGAACACCAGACCCAGTAATGACCCTTGAGGAGCGCTGCTCATCACTGGTCTACATTTGGACATTCAGTCATTGACCATTATTTTTTGAGTCCAACCTCCTGCATCAGTATAAGGATGTTTTTTTTTCTTTTTCTTGAACAGGTTTTCAAAATTTCCTCTGGAATTTTCTCTGTAGGACAGAAAATCCTCTCATGAATAAAAAGATTTTTAGGGTTCCTAGATGGCTATTTCTCCTTTCCTTTGAATTGTTATTAACTAAATTTTAAATAAGTCTCTAAATGATAAAGCTCATATTCTTGGTTTTAACTTAAATGACTTTTAATAAAATTACTTCAGCTAAGGCATAATCATTTGAGAAGACTGAAAATACCTTCTGCCCTGAGATTTTTTATGTCAAAATGGAATTATTATCTATACAGCCCAGAAGGCTCAAATTGATTTTGCATTATCAATGATATAGTTGAGCAAACAGATGAGAGTTTATATTAGGAAAACCACATATTATATAAGCCTATAAATATGTATATCCTGACATAAAAATGTGTATACATAAAGTATGGATGCATATCTCTGTGTATATCTAACTGAGGTTTCTTCATAGTTGTCTGCTCTTTAAAATGTAGTAACCAGACAGGTGGCATATCTTTGGTAACAGGTTGCTCAGGAGAAGATTTCCATGAATAGAAACTTTAAGCTGGGACACTGTCAACGGTAGACTAGAGTTTAATTTAAATTTTAAATTTTAAATATCAGTGCAGTGGGCCTGTACTTGACAGAATATTTCACTTCTATTGGAAGCCCTTTAACTTGGGCAAACAGATGAGAATAACATTATAAACTCACAGGCAGTGAATATAGACATTGTATAAGCAAGAGGAAAAGGAGATACATTACAGTTATGATTTGTATTCCAGTGACCCTTCATTTCCACTACTGCTAAAAGGCAATAACACATCAATACCAGAGGCTGATCAAAGTTTGGAATCCTTGAAACAAGTCCACCATGCACAAATACTGTTATTAGATCCCTATGAGAGACAAGAGAAACAAAAAAGTCGATGAAATGCAAATACAGTATCTCCAACCTGGAAAAGAGAGATGACTTTATTCTCACTACTGGAATGTCCCTTATACTAAGAGTTTTCTGATTTGGTTCCCAGTTTTTTTCACAGTTTGACATTTGCAGTACATAATCCTTGCAACAAGATTCAGTGCTTACAGTACAATAACAAGCAGCAGAAAAGCTTTTCTATATATTCCTCCAAGTTATTTTCCCTAACATGTGATCAGACTTTGAAAAATGTGTTGTTTTGTAGCTGTTTTTTTCATGTAAGCTTCTGCATTTAGAAATAGCTGTGTGAGCAGCAGGAGAATTTGTTCTCTGGCTTGGTCTCTGACTAGATTCAACTCTTGAGGCAGAGTTTCTCTCTGGAAGTTACTGTGCAGGCTTAGATTTCTGAAAAATGGGATTACCAGCTGTGATGATCTGTCCCAGAACTGGTACATGTGTTGGCAAAACAAATGACACTGAGTGTTCATCTGAGCTTCCTACCAATGAAACCACCTTATCTGTCAAATTGGAGCCAGAATACAATCCTGGTATGAGAAAAAACAATCAGTAATTTTATTTCTCTAGAAATATTTATATACTGCAATAAGAATTTACTACTCAGCATCAAGTAAATAAGTTTTAAAGGTTGTGTGCACATATATATATAAAAATCTTATATAACTTAATTACTTGAACTCTTCTATAGCTGATACTTCAGGAATTCACATCAAGAGATCAACTCAAGTTAAAAAAATGTAAAAAACCAACAAAATAAAATAAACCAAACAAACACCACCAACAACAAAGCAAGAAACCAGTAAAAACCAAATACACATCCTTGTCTCCAACCCCCCTGAATAAAATGAACAAGCTTCTGAACTGGTAGCTACTTAATTCTGAAAGTGTCTTGCTAACAAACAATCATTTCTGTGCAGTTACAAATAGTATTTTCGTCACTAACTTGGCAGTAGCTTAAGCTGCTTCTGCTTGTTGAAACACCCTCCTCCCGAACCCTCCTCCCTTAATCTCCAACATCCAGAAGAACATTTCAGTCTAAGGAACAAATGTGTCTAAACATCAGGTGATGCAAGTCAACAGCACACAAGATAAAACTCAAAGTTTGGCAACGAAGGACCTTTATTTTGAGAAATTTAAAAGGCTAAAAGGTACACTTGATGCAAAATAAAACGTCTCTTTTAACAGCATGTACGTATGGTAGTGTATTTACTTGTGTAAAGAATTTTATTTTGAATTCTATTTAGCTCCAACTGTCTGGCAAAAGAACAGTATTTTAAAAAGCCCCACTCCCTGCTGGTTTTATTGCTGTGTGTCTATGAGAAGCACAGTGTGAATATTGTTAGTAGTTTCTCTTAACAACATTAAATTAAAGTCTTATGCAAAGTATCAGGGAAAACTGTGTTATTCTTTGTCCTTCTTAACAAAATGTCAGGTAAATCTCTTACCTCTTTACCCTGTCTCCGCACCTTTTGATTAGAAACATGCATTGTTTTCTCAAGTTTGAGAAACATTACTTAGAAAAATCCACCAAATAATTCCTCTCATTCCAAGCCCCTATAGATCTCACTTCAATAACATCTAATGTTTTGCAGCCAAGGTGTTATTGACGTAAAATTTCAACTCCCTGCCTTGATCTTTCTGTGGCAAGTGGAATCTGAAAAACACATTTGTTGCTATTAATCCAACATCAACCTGACAGCCTGCACAGTTAACCATTGGTCCCAGTCCTGGCACTAAGCTGTGTGCTCCTTGGACATGCTGAGTGACTTTATCATTTACTTTAGTTAGATAGCTTAGATGGAAGGCAGAGTATCTAAAAATATGAGGCTGAATGCTACAAAAAGTCAAGGGAAACAGGTCATTGCTGCCTGAGGGTGATTCAAAGTTACCTGAACTGAAATGGTATTCAGAGTCTATAGAGGATTAAAAGAAGAGCTGTGCAAAATAAGTTCTGCTTCCCTGGTAGAGATAGAGGCTTCACTGTCTTCCTGTTTCAGCTGTTAAACCTCCATCCTATATTAGAAAACTTCTGCACAGCCAGCTCAGGTTCTCAGGGCAACAAGGCTCACCTGCAGCCACAGAAAAAGATGCTCACCATGGCAAGCACTCTGTGATGCTATTAGAGGTGGAAAAAATTTACAGCTGAAAGACAATTCAAGAATCCCCTCTCCCCACATTCCCAATATTAATTGTGGAAAAGAATAAGGAACACCTGTGATGACAGCCTCTGCACTCAACTAGAAACTAGCTGCTAACAGGTCTCAGGCTGCTGCTTTTGTTCCATCTCCTTGGTGATCCAGAACTTCCTAAACTCAACAGTAGTAGTCATCTGAACAAAATTTAGCTCTGATATACAACATAAAGTGTAAATAAATAAACTCTTCATAAAGAATAAAAATGTAAAGCACAGCTCTTCTGCCACAAAGCTTATTCTCAAATCAAGTGTTTTTGCACCAGCCTTCAAGCTAGAGCTTCACATTATAAGAAGTCTTTTCTTCTTTTATGCATCTGCTATAGTTAAAACATAAATGATGTTTCAAGCTCAGACCCTGCATGTCTTAACAGAATACAAAAAAATTAGAATTTAGAGAATAAAAATGCATGTACATCTTATTAATAGGGTCCTGTGAAAGGTATTTGCATAATCTTCAGTTTGGTTTTTTTCTGTTTATTTGGGTTTTTTGTTTGCTTTTGGTTGGCTGGGTGGTAGTTTTTTTCCTTGAAGAGGTATCAGTTAAGTGACCGGCCACTAGATGAGTTCTTCCCTTGTGGAGCAATACTTTAAATGAAGAGTGGATTAATGAGATATTAAAATATTTTTATTACCATCATGCTTGTGATTCAGTTGTATACTCATTTGTACTGTTATATTTGGGGGGAAGCTGTTGGAAATAATGGCATTATTCTGGCATAGAAGTTCAGTATGTGACTCATGCAGCTATAACTGTATCACAAGACAATCTTAAGGTAAGCTTTTGAAAACCAGTAAGCAGGATATAGGCAATAATTTTATGGAAATTACTTGTTTAAGGGATATTTACTATTTCCTTTATTAAGATGTAATGTCTTAAAAGAGGTTCATTTTAGATATTTTTAAGCTTTATAAAATTGAACAAAAACAAACTATTTAAAGGTAGATCAATTTATTTTTCTTTTCTTATTAAACTAAGCAGCTTGCCTGACTGTACTAAAAAGAGTGCTGTATAGTATATGATTCACTTCTCCTTTTTTGCATCCATGGATCAGACATACTGTGAAAGTCATCACATACCAAAGCTTTCTAATTGCAATTTACTATGAATCACCATTAACATTTCTCTTGGGCAAAATGGCACTGCTTTGTATAATCAGAAATGTACCATGTATGTACTTATTCAGATGCAATTACTAGCTCACTTTGATGCAGTGTGTATTTTTTATTTTGTAGCAAAGGTTATTCAAGGCATCAAATCTGAAAGGGATTTTTCTTTTTATTAGTACATCTGACATGTTGCATTTTATTAAATGAGTTCAATAAAACTAATACCATCACAAAAGTCTTTCATACAGGATCATGTGACTGTGATTTAAAGAACTGTTGACAGATGCAAGGTTTTAAAAGGACTCTTGTGGCATGACTTCTGGAGAATTATAGTCAGATACCAATGATAGACCAGTAGTTATTACTTTTAGATTAAAAAGCTTTGATAATTTCTCTAGATGCTGCTTACACTGTGTAAGTCACACCGTGTTCTGTCTCTTCCATTCCCACTCAATCACTGAATAAATTACATGATTCTTCTTACAGTTATGTTCATTTATTTGGTAGGTCTTGGAACAATAATCATCTTCAAAGTCAAAACAAAGGAATATGTTATTGCATGATTCACTGGCTAACAGGTGTACCCTCCATGTGTACATCATATAAGGCACTTACCCAAATATACCAAATAATGCTAGATTTCCTGGCCATCTTACTGTTTCAAAGACAAAACATAGTTGAGACTCTTAATTTTTCATATAAAATAAAGTTCCTAGTGAGTAAAATATTGGGTCTTATTACGAGCATTAATACTAGTAGCATATCATCATTTACATGAGAAAAAGAATTCGAAGGCAAAAAAGCTATCTGAGCAAAACATGAAATTTTAACTTTTTTTGAGCTTAAGTACTCACCTTTACGAGATTTGTTTTCTTAGTAGAAGCACAAATCTTGAGTTCAGAAGTTGGGATTTTTTTAATAGTGTGTTCTTACATTCTATTCTTTAAAACTCCACCCATTTTTCCAGTCACTTTGGAGATCTAGATCTCTTCTTTCCACAAAAGCACTTTATGGTATATTAAAAATCAAATTGGTGCACACAACTGTTGTGCTATAGTACCTGACCTTGTTTCAGTAGCTGGAAGCAATGGGCATCCTTGAAAAGATATTGTTTATATGATTAATCTTTTCTTAACTAAAGGCAGTTAGTTACAGCTCAGGAAGGACAGCTTGGAGTCCTCACTGACAATTCTCCAAAACCACCATCTCAATGTTCAGTTACAGTAAATATACCTAAAGAATTATTAGCATCAGTGAGACTACTGAGAGTGAGACAGAAGGCATCTTCCATGTCTTGTGTATTGTGTGCTGTTTTGGTGCATACGTTTCAAGAAGGCTATAACAGAGTTAATGAAAGTACAAAGGGATGGATTACACACCCATGACAAAAAACCAAAATGCTCTGGATCAGTAGTTTGGAGGGCAAGGATGTGATCAAATTGTACAAAATAATGAAGGCAGAGTATGAAAGGAATGCAGAATTATTGCTCACAGAACCCTGTTATGGCAGTAGGTAATCACTGAAACTAATAGGAATTTGTCTTAAATAATAACTGTCTTATTTTGTGACATTTTCTAAAGCTTTTTTTCTGTATTCTTTTCTCCTTAGAAGGTGTGATTTTGGGGAAAGAGAAATCAAAAGTATCTGAGGACAAAATAAGATGTTTTTCAAATAAAGAATCACTCGAAAAGAAATGATTCTCTGGATACTTTAGTGATAGGGAGAGGTGTGAAGTCTTATAGAGCTTTAAGAACATCTAAAACAGCTGTAACTGAGTGTAGAAATGGCACACATTGTAGCTGACAGGACAAAATGACGTGGTGAATAATCTCCTGAAGCTTTAACCAGACCTATTAACCCATGATTTCCTAGCTAATTACTTGATATAATTCAGGCCCCATGTGTACCTCACTCAGGTTCATTCATTCAATTGTACACACAAGAACAATTGCATAAATATTGTCATCAATGAGCAAAATAAAACTTTGTCAGCCTTACAGGATGAGTAATGGGATTAATATGTGAGAATTAAGAGTAACTTAGACCTAAACCTATTTAGCTTATCAATGGATTATGAATAATTTTCAGTAAAAAGAAAGACCTTATTGTGTCTAGTTTAAAATCTAGCTAAATCTTAATATCCATTTAAAATAACCAAGTAGCTGTTTTCTACTAGTCCACCAGAGGGAGGTTTGAACTCTTTTTATTCTTCAACACCGAATGAAACTGCCAAGGCCATAAGGTGTTTAGTCTGGTGCTAAAATGTCATTACATATCCAGTTGTTGCTATAAAAGTGAGTAGATCAGGTAATGACAGACAAACTACCATTACACAGAATTTAATAATTTGACACTCTTAAATTGTATATGCATGTGAATGAACCACAATAGCTTTTCTTCTGTCTATTTTTTTGAAAGAATCTTTTTTCCTGCATGTACATCTGGCAGGCAGACCTCAAGTTGTTCTATGAAAGCTGAAACCATGCATTGAATATATATGACATCTAATGTCTTTAGCAGTGTATTTCATGTATCCTTTTAAAATATTTTAGCAATGCATGTCTTACTTGAATTTGCTGTGGAATGTCAGTGCCTGTTTTTTCTTCTCTTCAAAAATCCATCTGATTGCTGGCAGATTGAGGAATGTGCAGAGGCAGAGAACATTATTCCATTGAATGGTAATGCAGTCACCACAAATTCTCTTGTTCTAAGTACGTGACAACATGAAAAAAAAGTTTTCTTTCAAATTATAAATAACATAAAATTACATATTTAAATATTGTTCTACTGCTGACATTTGTAATAATAAGCAATCAGCTACACAACAAAAAAAAATGCAAACCCAAATTTTCTAAAACTCATATATTCTGTATTTTCTACGTTGCTTTAATGGATATAAATATACATCTATATGTCTAAACTGGATAGTGTCAGGGCTTGCTCAGACACTAGAGTACATATGAAGAGTTTTAGCAAGCTGAGAAATAGCTAGAAAGGCACAGGTTTTTTAGAGACTAGAAAAGCTTGCTCTAATTTTTCAAGCATGTCATTAGCTCTACTGAAATCACACATATGTAAAGCTGCGTGCAAGGATAATATTTGGTCAAAGAGGGAATAGCTCTTGGTAAGTATTCTTCATGTATATCAGCATAAGATTTACATGTCAGGAATTTTTGCAAATAGCAAAGACTTAGGATGCCTCTGCTACCAATCCAGTAAACCTTATTCGCATTTTCAGTGCTGAGGAACCTAAATTATAAAAATAATATTGTAATTGATGTTTTCACATAATTGAGGCCATTACTCATGCCCTTAAATCAGAACTGTGACACTTTTTTTTTTCATAAATTATATTTTTCATCACTTAAATCCATACAAACTCAACACTGAAATATAACTACAG
This sequence comes from Calypte anna, assembly GCF_003957555.1. Classification (NCBI taxonomy): domain Eukaryota; kingdom Metazoa; phylum Chordata; class Aves; order Apodiformes; family Trochilidae; genus Calypte; species Calypte anna. Next base: position 106,754,663 of record NC_044245.1, read on the forward strand.
GAGAAAAGTGGTTTGGACTTTGCCTTTAGTAGCCTAATCAAAGTAAGATTCTAGTCACCAGTAAAGTGTTGATATTTCCAGAAATCCCCTTTTAATGAAAAATGTACTGCAGTGCAGTGGTAGCCTAACCCTGCCTCTTAGCCTTTTCTTGTTTGTTGATCTTTCTGTCACACAGAATCATAGAATAATTTCAGTCAAGGGGACCTTAAAGATCATCTAGTTCCAACCCCCCTGCCATGAGCACGGACACCTTCCACTATTCCAGGCTGCCCAAAGCCCCATCCAGCTTGGCCTTGAGCACTTCCAGGGAGGGGGCCATCCACAGCTTCTCTGGGCAAACTATTCCAGTGCCTCACCACCCTCACAGTGAAGAATTTCTTCCTAATATCTAATCTAAATCCACCCTCTTTCAGTTTAAAAACCTAATCCTGTTACTACACACACCCTTGTAAACAGTCCCTCCCCAGCTTTTCTGTAGCCCCCCTTCAGGTACTGGAAAGCAGATATAAGGTCTTCCTGGAGCCTTATCTTCTCAGGTTTGAACACATAGTAAAATACAAAAGTTCACAAGCAACTTTTTCTATGCTATCCTTCCACTTCACAAATTCAGTCAAAAATTATACAATAGAGCAAAATATGGTGTGTAATATAACTGCTTTTTTTCCTTTTTATTTTATTTTGTTCCACAAAGAAACAAGGAATATACATGTCTTCAGGTTATTCTGTGTTATTTTTATCATCACATATCAATCAGACAGTTATCAAACCTGAGTATCTTTCCTTTGCCATCATGCATGTCAATGAGGAAGAAAACATATGGGTTTTGAAACTGTCGGATCTCATAAACTAGTTTGCTCCATGGAAAAATTCCAAGACCAAATATGCCTCTTTTTAATTAGGTTAAGCCCCAGTTATTATATTTCTGTCATATTCTGTCAGAATTCTGGCTTCTGTGTCTGAATTTTTTTGTCACAGAAAAGATATACCTTTGTGTGGCCAGAATTACCAGTGGAGACTGCTTTATCTACAAGATGAAAGATGGTCTTACCTAATCCCCTGGAGAACAAATATTGTATTCTCCAAGAGGCCATTCACTCTTCCAGGAAGTTTCCCTATTTTTAATGAAATGATTCTTCTCTTAGAAATCAAACCAAAACAAAAAACTCCCCATGATTCTAGGAACACTGTGATTTTCCTCTATTTCATATATTTCAAAGGCAAGAATGCTAACAAAATATTAAAACTGAATACTTCCTTTAGTACTTTTCTACCTCTACAACAGAAGTGGGGATAGTTATGAAAGAAGTAGCCCTTAATTGTCCCTCAGGGCCTTGCTAAGTATTTTTGAAAAATGATAATGCTTCTGTACATAAGAACATCAGAAAGTCCAGCTACATCCTGTTGCTCTGTCCCATGAAGCTGTTTCTGAGAGAAAATACCTAAGGCAGAGAAAAGGCAATCTAAGCCTACATGATACTTCACCCTCATGTTCTCACAATCTCCAAAAATTTTAGCTTAAGAATGTTCTTATGTCACTTGTGGTATTTGGTAATTCTCAATAGATTCTCTAGCATGTATTTGTCCAGTTTCCTCTTGAAGCCACATAACATTTTAACACCCATAGCATCCTTTGGTGTGGAGATCCAGCAGATCATCTGTCTGTTCAGTGCATATTTCAGTATTCATAATGGAATAAACAGATGCAGTAGTAACTGCATCTCAGAATGTCTAAACTGAGAAATGGAAATAAAAGACATTTCCTAACAGCTCTACAGATGTCTAAACTAACAACAGATGTATAGTGGATGTAGCATCCTGTTTAAGAAATTTGATTTTGCCTGTCTTACAACAAAAAGAATTCTCTAAATATTTCTGCAGCTTCAGAGCTGAAGTGGTTCCTTTTCACTAATCCTCCACTGGTGCCAGATTACTTCACTGGAAAGTCTTAAAGTGTCTAGATTAAGAAGATGGGTAGCTTTACCATCCCTTACTTTATAATATGTATTTGCATAAAAATGTACTTTTGTGTTAATAAAAGCAACCAGTTGGGCACAGAGAAATTGATTAAGACAAGCTTCTCAGCAAAACTGCACTAAGTTGACTAATTGCAGAGTAAAAAAAGATTTGGAGTTACACTGTCTCTATTTAGCATCATGTGTAAAGCTGGTACTGAAGGAACATCATAAATTCATGCTTCAGGGCCTGTGGTGTGTCAATGTGCTATGTAGATTTTTTTGTATTTGTGTGTATGTGATTAAATAATACCTGGAAGCAAGAGTTTGTCAGGAACAGACAAGTTAGTTGTTGAGTAATGACTCACAGTTAACTAGGTGCTCTTGGAGGTCATCTGGTTGTATTTATAGGTTTGTAAGATTTTTGCCCCAAAGACACCATTAGGGCCTCTTGAGCAATGAAGGGCATAGAACTGCTCCAAGTCATTCTCACAGAAAAGAAAATAAATAATGTCTGAAAGGCAACATTGTTTTTCAGAAAATATTCTATCTATCCACACAGATCTTTAGAAAACATTTCAAGTGCTACCATTCTTCCAATCAAACCAAGTATTTTTGTAATCCTAAACTTATTTAACATCTACTTTTAATTTTCTTTTTTTAAAATTTTCTGTGTCTGCTAAATGGCAGAATATTTTGCACTCCAAAATAGTCTTGATTTAAGACTGGGACTACAGAAAAATGAATACTGATTGAGTTCAAAAGACAAGGGATTTTTCTAAACAAAGATCTACTGTTAGACACTACTTAGAAAGATATTAGAAACTGTAAACATGGCATGTTTGTGATTTTGATTATAATGTGTAGAAGTGAGAAAAAGAAATTTTCACCTATTTCCTTTGCAAATACTAGGTTTATGTACCTTATAATACAGTAAACCATAATGCATCCCTCTGCACCATGGTACAGCACATGGCACTCATTCTACTCCCAGGTGGAAGAAGCTTCTCTGGGAAGAGGAACCACCTCCCCAACTTACAGGGTAATATATTCTAATAAAATTCAGTTTCAGAAAATATTTTTACACAACCTGAAATAGATAGGGGTATGGTTTGCTCACTTGGTTATCTCTGCATAGACAATTTTAGAGAAGAGCACGGAGATCAGCTGTAAAGGCAGAAAACCTTTGATCACTCTTGGAGAAAGGTTAAGATATAAAACTTTCATTAAGATTGATTTTGGACTTTTCTGCTCTTTGAGTTAATTAATTAAAAGCAGAAACACTGGAAAGTTTTATATTAATATTAATACCTTATAAGAAAGAGCTTCCTTCAGTCAACATAAGGGGATGAACCAGAGAGACCTTTCCTAAAATACGACTTGGCCTTCAGGCCCTTACACAGTGCTTCTTTTAACACTGCTAGCTGAGAAAAAGCAATGCCTTTCAGGCTCTCCTGTTAAAAGATCAGCAGCCTTCACATGCTATTACTTCATGCCCCGTTTTTGCAATGATCCTCTTGTTCATTAGGAATGCTCTGCAGCACTGAACCTAGACCAGCTACACAGTGATAATAGCCTCAACTTTGAGTGGCATGAAAATAGATGACCTCTAGAATGAGTGCATCATAATGAATACATGCGTTTTCTGAAATTACTCCCATTATTTTTCACATCCGATTATATACACTGAAATTGGAACAGACTCAGGGCAGCAATGTTTATGTAATCAAACTCAGTGAACAAGGATATAATGCTGAATTGAAGGCAGGCAATGCTGGCAGGCATCTGCAAGCCTCACCTATCTTTCTCTGTTCCTTGTCTTTAGGGAGATATGAGATTGGATGCCTTTCATTCACTATTGAAAGTACTTATTTCCACAGCTGATGAAAAGCTGTGATTTTCATGGCTAGGACAATTTGAATCACAGCATTCTTTTGCATAATAATATAAAAAAACCTACCTAGTATTTTTTTCTCCAGAGAATTGCCTTTGTTTCTATAGTACTAAGGTCTATGTGTATATAGGCAGGAAATACAGGTAAATTAAGTGCAAAATTATTTTTTCAGTAACTTATTTATTTCACAAGTTAGGATGAATGAAATTTGATTTTACTGTAACTGTAATGTCAAACTTATTTGTATTTATGCCATAGTTGTAGCTCTTTGGATTCACAGTAGGAGTCTTGCAGTAAATCAGAGAAAAAGAGACACAGTTGTTTTATGGATTTATATTGCTTTCCTTATGCTAACATTATATTTTGCTTTTTAGCAATAAACATATACTTTCAGCAATGAAAGCATATCCAATGAAGACTGAGAGGTTCAGCTTGAGGCATTTTCAATGTATGCTGCCCTCATGAGAGATCTGAGGGAACAAGAAGATAAACAAAACATCATGAGAACCTGAAAATACATAGATCTGTGGGAAAAACAGCTTAAATTACCACAGACTGTCTCAAAGTCTCCTGTGTTGTAGCTCTTCTCCTAATACCCCAGCACCCTCAGCCTAAAGGAGTGGAGAGGTGGCACATTCCCTCTGCTGCTCCTTCATGGGAGACAGGGAGCACACATGAATGTCATTGCAGTTGAAGAGGACAACCTTCCTATAGGATCAGAGAAATACAAAAACTTCTATCCAAAGAGAAGGCCAGTCAGAGAAATGGGCACTTGCTGCTTAGAGGTGAGGGGCTGTAGCATGTAGGGGAATGGGGGTTCTCCATGCACCTCCTGCTCCCTCTGCTTTGAAGAAAAGATTTTGCCCATTGTTCATCTGCTCTCTGCTGCTTCCTCTGTTGCACTGCTTGGTGAGGAACAAAGCTGTAGACTACCAGCATGTATTAGCCTCAGTGAGGGGTTTTTATGTTGCCTTAAAATACGATTTTGTATGAGAAATGGTGGTTGTTCCCTCTAAAGAACTCAATTCTAAACTTCTGGCACATACAAGTATTTGAATTAATCCTTTCTCAGCTGGGTGAGGAAATGCTGCTTGACACTTCATAAACAAATTCAGTGCAAGCCATTGCTCAAAGGAAAAGTTGTTTCCTTTTCAGCCTTTTATGTGTGTCCCAAGATGTCATAGTTATTGTGCATGTGAATGCATATGTGTGCATGCATGTGTGTTTGATTTAATTAATTAAAAGATAATTAATTAAAACACAAACCACTCAAAAAAAAAAAGAGTCTTTATCATAATATCAGCCTTTGGAATTATACTGATGCTTTGTGAGCACAATTTATATTGAACATCAAACTGCTATAGCAAATATTCTTAGACATATGTAGTGGCCATAAACACTCTTTTGCTCTCAGCCTCTACAAGTTCATTTCTCCTTCTATGAAGTATGATTTAATCCTCTCATCTCCTGTCATATTACTGATGTTTTCTCACCTCTCCTGCCTCACAAGGTCTACCAGGTCACTTTTTTGAAACAAGGATGAATCTTTTTATGTAACAACCCACTTCCCTGCAGGAGGTAGTTTGAGGTAATGACATCTGCAGCCTGTTGCTAGGTGGAATTCTGTTGGTTCTGAGGTCTACAAAGGATTCTGCTGTCATTGCAATTTTAAACTAATGTAACTATACTGATATTACTGGAGTTGCTCCCGGTTTACACTTGAGTAATTAAGAATAGACATAGGTCAAATTAATTTAAGTACATTTAAAACAATCAACATCTTACAGTAGAATCTTTACCAAATGTTGGTTTGAATGGTAAAACTGGGATTATTTCATTAATCTGTGACAATAATTTCATACCACTGTAATTAACTTCACTGTGAAGTTACCTCATTCCATGGAAGTAACTCAATAAGCTGAAGAATCAAAACTCAAGTCCATAATTCAAATTTATTAAATGCACTCAGGAGTCTAACAGGAGCAGATCCATGATTACTGTTAAATGTTATAACTATAAAAATAGTGGAACTTCTTCAATTAACCTAAGTAATGCAGGGATTTTGTATTTTCCATTAGATCCACATGAGTGCTTGTAGTATACAGGAAGTTTCTTTTTAAAATTCCATATAGTAAAGGTTTTTGATATCAGAAAAAATGCCATTGCATTTCGTGCTTTCTTGTAGGGACTACCTTTAGTTACCTCAAAATGCTCATTCAGAACTCAGAAGGGTAAAAATGTCCAACAATGAAATAGGGATTTTTAATATTTTTTTTTTAATGTTAACTAAATATTGTAATGTTTGATGTAAAAATTTGTTTTAATTCAGGCTTATTAAAGGAAATGAAAATCCACTCAAATAAGGGAAAAACGAGAGGAAATTGAAGCGTAGCAAATCTGACTCAATTTTCTTCTGCAAACTGGTATTGAGACAGAATTAGAGATAACCACAGTAAAGCGAGAACTTATCAGAACTATTCCTTGTATTCTTTGTGACTCTGTATGAAAATCCCCAGACTATATTAAGGTTTAAAATCAAACAATGCCCGTGAAGGTTAGAGATTTCGGGGAAAATATCTCTGTACAGTGGGGTGGCATTAAGTGATCTAATAAAGACAAGCTGATGCTGCATGTTCTGATTACCAAGAGCTGTTATCAGTACATTTTGCAATGCTCTTAGATTTTGTGATAAATAAGAGAGACACATTGCTGTATGTTATTGTTACAATTAATGACATTGATTTTTTTGGCATGACAGCCAGAGAAATGCAAAGACAGACCAAGCAATATGCAGTGTCTGCTTTGTTTAGTCCTGGAATTTTGAATATTTTGAATATTTTTTATGGTTTTTTTCTGGGTTTTTTTGTGTTTTGTTTTGGTTTTTTTTGTTTTGTTTTGTTTTGTGTTGGGTTTTTGTTTGGTTTTAGGGCTTTTTGTTGTTTTTTGGTTTTTTTGTTTTGTTTTTGGTTTTTTTTTACCGAATCAAATTAAAAGTCTTCTGAGTTATCTCTATCTTTTAAACAAATTGTAGTTTCAAAAAAGATGGGCACTTCTGCTTGGAAAAGTTAGCATGCTTAAAGGAAAATTTTAACTCTGTTTTGTTTAAATCAGAATAACATTCTGATATGAAAATTTCTTCCACTGTTAGGAAAAAGTCAGAGAATTTGTGGCTACTGCCCAAATAAAGCATATCCTTTGTGTCTGGAATTAGTAATGCTTTGTTCACTTTAAAGGATTTTATCTAATCTCAGTGAGGCTCAAGACACTTTTGAATGCACTGACTTCAGTAAGTCATCCAGATTGACAAATGGCAATTAACTGCAGTTAAATAAAATGTTGAAAATCTTACCAGGAAATGGATGGCAGTGTAAAGCTTTTCTGTGTCACCAGTGGAATTTTTTCCTTAGATGTTCTTTTTTCTTCCTCTTTTTTTGTTTCTGCCTATGCATTAGGTACCCTGAATACTTCTTGGGCTTGTTATGTGTTTATTATTGTCTTTTGAATTTTGAAGAAAACATATTCAGATGGGCAGTGTGTAGAAATAAATAAATGGAATGCTAGACAGCTACATACAAAAATCCTCTTATGGATTATAGATTCTTATTGCCTAAACACAATAGCTCAGATTCAATACTGCATGCTTCAGAAAAACAAAAACAAAAACACAAAAAAACCAATACTTCACAGCCTAGAGGAAAAAAATAAAAAAAGAGAGCTGGACTGACATTTAACTTGTCTTAGTATTTTATCTGGCTTAGCTATTGGTCTTGCTACTATTTCAAAAAGCCTCAGGAGACAAGTAGCCTTTCTCTCTGTCTGGTGGGATGGACTCTCTGGTGCCCCACATAACCTGGCCCTGGCATCACGCAAGTGTTCTTACCCCTAGCAGGTTTCTAACAGCAGGTTTATATAAAAGGTATTTTTGTCTCGGTTCCTGAGCTAAAATTAGCCTGTCCAAACAAACTGGAACATTAGAGAACATGCCATGTAGACTTTCTGTCTGACAAAAAAATAGAAGACAAATATGGGATAAAAACTTTTCTCAATTTATTTAAAAGAGGATTGTTAATTTAGTAATATTATTGTCTTTACCTGTCCTGTTCTCAATCTATTTAGGGTTTAGTATTCCTTGATCCATTTTGTTTTGGGTTTTTTTGGCACAGTTCTTCTGCACATTCTGATTTAAGTCAGCAAAGCTAAATCTTTGTTTCACCCAACAAAATAAAGCTTAAGCAAATAAATACACCCCATATTACAACTAGAAGGAAGAAGGTGCAGTTAAAGTGAAGAAAAGTAATTGCAATGATGAGGGTTCCCCTGCAACATTATAAAATTTCAGCTAAATTTGAGAACTGTCAGTCTAAGAATACCAGTATATTCTAGCTGTCAGTATGGAGGGAAAAAAAAAAAAAAAAAAAAAAAAAGAAAGAAAGAAAGAAAGAAAGAAAGAAAGAAAGAAAGAAAGAAAGAAAGAAAGAAAGAAAAGAAAGAAAGAAAGAAAGAAAGAAAGAAAAGAAAGAAAGAAAGAAAGAAAGAAAGAAAGAAAGAAAGAAAGAAAGAAAGAAAGAAAGAAAGAAAGAAAGAAAGAAAGAAAGAAAGAAAGAAAGAAAGAAAGAAAGAAAGAAAGAAAGAAAGAAAGAAAGAAAGAAAGAAAGAAAGAAAGAAAGAAAGAAAGAAAGAAAGAAAGAAGAAAGAAAGAAAGAAAGAAAGAAAGAAAGAAAGAAAACTTTCTAAGAAATGAAAAAGTTATACCGTAATGGTAAAACCTTGTGACTGGAATGTTATTTCCTGAAAAATATGCATATAGTATGTAAAAGTCATAAGAGTAGGGAGGCAGCTAGTTAAAATTGCAGGGATAGCTTTTGACTAAATAGTCAACATTAAACACTGACAGCTTTACATTAGGAGAAGTAAAATATAATCAAATTAAAACAAAAGTTCTTAAGATGCATATCTGATCATATAAATTCAAAACTGCGGCGTCATCCTGGAATCACTGAACCCAATGAATCAAATTCAACATGAAAGCTATGATTCTTCTTTGATTATCTATAAAAGACTTGATCAAAACCAGAAACATGTGATTTCTGTATTAGTGATATGATGTTCTACTGACAATTGAATAACTGAACGTCTGCCATTATTGCATCAACCATTTGAGACCAGCAGGTAAAAATAGTTTAAAAAACTTCCCTACACAAAGCTATGTCAGAGTAAGGGGTTTTATGTACACTAATTTAGCTAATAAAGTGCTTTGTCTCCAAAACAGAAATGCTGGGAAGTTGGTAAAAACTATGATAATGAATTTTTCCTTCTCATTTTATATGATTGTCACAGTTTAATGTTGGCCCAGCAATTAAACCGAATGGCAGATGCTCTCTCCCCTGTCCTCCCTGATAAAGAAAGGAGAGAAAATAAGGCAGAGAGACTTATGGGTTGGAAACTAAACTACACAGCTTTAATTAAACAGTAATGATAAAAAGGAAAAATTGCTAAATATATACAAATATACAAATATACATGAAAATTGATACCACATTCCTCCCCCCCTCCCCCCAATAACTCTCATGTGGCCAACAAGGCTGCAGGGCAGCCCTGGGAAAGTCCAGGCTGGACTGCTGGAGTTGGCAGCAATGGGGAGCTGGAGGCAGGAAAACACGCATTCAGGCTGGCATGGATCAGAACCACAGGCAGACAAACAGACAGAATCCTCCCAGGATGCTGAAGTAAACAAAGACAGGCAAAGAAGGGGAAGAAGGAAGGGGCTTGACCCTTGTGATCCCTAAAATTTATATTATGACATGTATGGAATGGAATACTTTGGTCAATTTTGGTCATTTATCTTGTCTGTTCCTCCCTAAAGGAGTATTTCAGGTGTGAACTCTTTACTCCTTTTCTCTTACCGGATCAAGATGTTCCTTAGAACCAAGCAGTGGCCTTGGTTCTGCATAACATTCTCCATCAGTAACCATAAACATCGAGTGTTACCATTCCTAGAAGCAGATACTGACTGAGAAACTTGCTGTTGATTTCAGCAAGTATGGCTACTTACAAAAGACTTAGCTGAAAGCAAAAGTACAAGACAGAAAATCACTTTTATCCTGGCCCAAACCAGGACAATGACTAATTTCATTTGGATAGAGATGTTAAATATCTGGCTAAAAATTATTAAGCCTTATTCCCCAGCAAGGTTTTGGCTGCTATGTGCTACTTCATCAATGCAGCTCTGAGCTCAGTTTAATGGGTCCTTCAAGGATCCTTGAAGGATCCTAGTAACTACGGACCTGTCAGTCTCACCTTGGTGCCAGGGAAGGTCATGGGATTGATAATGTCAAGAGAGATCATAGATCAGTTAAAGGTCAACCAGACAATCAGGCTCAGTCAGTGTGGGTTCATAGAAGCAGGTCTTGCTTGATGAGCCTGATCTCATTCCATGACAAGGTGAGCTGCTTAGTGGATGAGGGAAAGGCTGTTGATGGACTCTACCTGGACTTCAGTAAAGGTTTTGACACTGTCCCCCATAAAATCCTAATAGAAAAGCTGTCCACCAATGGCTTGGATAGGCATATACTCTGCTGGGTTAAACACTGTCTGGATGTCCAGGACCAAAGAGTTGTGCTCAATAGAGTTAAATCCTTTGGCAGTGTCATGTGTGGTGTCACATGTCACACATCCAGCCATGTGTGGTATCCCCCAGGGCTCAGTGCTGGGGCCACTCCTATTTAACATCTTTATTAATGATCTTGATGATGGGATTGGATGCACCCTCAATAAGTTTGCAGATGACACCAAGTTGGGAGGGAATATTGATCTACTGAATGGTAGGAAGGTTTTACAGAGGTACCTGGACAGACTGGACTATTGGTCTGAGACCAAGGGTATGAAATACAAGGCCAAGCATCAGGTCCTGCATTTTGGTCACAACAACCCCAGGCAATGCTACAGGCTTGGAGAAGAGTGGCTGGACATCTGCCTAGCAGAAAAGAACCTTGGTGTATTGATTGAGAATCATCTGAATGTGAGCCAGCAATACACCCAGTTAGCCAGGAAGGCCAATGGCATTCTGGCTTGTTTACAGAAATGTCAGCCCATAAGGGTACCTTAAAGAAAGCAAAACCTTGACAACCAAATATTCTTTCCACAAATTATTATATATTGCAGAAAGTTAAAAATAGTCAAACTTCTTTCGTATTAAATGTGTTTCTCTGGTTTTAACTTTTTATTTGATTTCAAACACTGTTGACAATGAAGCAAGAAGTAACAGTCCTCAGTTTACTTAAATTCATCTTCCTTTTTACAATTGTTTTTCCATTAGTAGTTGTTCTGATTGTTGCCACAGGTGAGCTATTTATTTTACAACAATTATGCATTTCATTATTTTATCTGAAATTAAAACCAAGGACATAAATAATAGGTGCTCTGGTTCACCCTTAGAATGGTTTTCTTGACCCTTTTGCTGCTATTTTTTGGTATCATTTATCATTCATTTTATTTCTTATTTTATTAATCAATTCTCTGCTTCATGTGACTTCTGGTACAGTCTTACTTAAGCAAGTAAACAAATAAATCTCTAAATTCTTTTCTTCCATTTCTTCACCTGCACCTCTTCTACAATCTCAGAATTGTTTCTTCCCTGTATAATTAACCTGCTTAAGTGAAAAAATCACAGCAATTGGCAAACTGCCAGTAGCTAGATTCCCACTCAAATCAGCTGAAAGCTGCTACCTTCATCCCCAAACACCTGATGACTCACAAATGAAGCCTTTATTTTAAGCAATCTTCTTCTAGAAACATTTCCATATTAGATCGCCCAAAATTTTAAGATGTCTCATGCTCTTAACTGCTTGAAAAGAACCTTCTGGGGCATTTTTTTACTGCTTGAGGAGGAGAGATGTTTTTTTCAGCAGAACAGGGGCTAGAAAGAGGTTATCCTTCCTCACATACTGCATAAACACACTCAGAAGTTGTAATTTCTATGTTTGTCACACTTCAGATTTTAAAATGTTAATAAGGACTATGCTACACAAGGCCACCTGTGGGGTTTTTTTAGTTTTTGGTTTTTTTGTTTTTTTAATGCTGGAAGTGAGACCTACTTTGGGTTTTGGAATAATGATGAATATGAAGCATTTGGACTTCTTTAGATTACAAATGTATAATTACTCAGACTCTCAAAATAAAGACTAACAACATAGGGTGGGAAGCTTAATTTCTAATCTGTATTTTTTCTCAATTAACATAATAATATTAAGATAAAGATATTATTATTAAGTGATAATTATGGCACATCTGTTCATGTTGTGCAGTACAATCTTCAATAAGGAGTCAGAAGAAAATCATAAAAATTTTACTGGAATTGCATACTATTCTGAGGAAGATGGTAGAATCTGGTCCTTATGTTTTTAACATATTTGTCTCACTAAGTGGTACCATTTATACAACTATCTTTCTTATTAACTTAACTAAGGAATACATTCATCTGTGACCTACTCCAGCTGTTTTAACAGGAGATTTAAAACTTCAACATACCAATTATTCCATTTTATTATTTCCTCAATAGAAAAATCTACTTTTTGTACATTTTTATAAATATTATTGAAAAATCCATCTGAACAGAATTGTTTTTACAATTCAAACACCTTGTGTAGTAGGTGTGATATTAAATAGACTTTCTTGGGTTCTATCAAGAAAGTCTAAAGCTTTCTCCTGAATCTGAAAAAAAGTAAAAAGACACTTTCAAAATCCAAGAGACAACTTTTAGCGTTGTTATAAATATCATGTTGTCTGGATATTAAGAAAATCAAAATCAAAGCTCCAGAATCAAAACTCCCCATAATGTTCGATCTAAATAAATCAGAGTTATTCTATTCGTTACCTTATAAATGTCATGCCAGACCCTCATTTCACTTGTATAGATCTAATGTACCTAATATTTATTTTCTATCATAACTGTGCAAAGTTAAAAAAAATTAACTAAAACTCTCATGCTGAGTATGTGTTGGGAAACTGTCTGGAAGAAAACAGACATGTGAGCAATCCTGACTATTTAGCTTTAGCGAGAGTAAGCTAAGGGCCTTGAGGCCTAGTTGCAAGGTTACTGAAAGATGAGCTATGAGAAAAAGATAAGGGAGCTGGCAGCAGAAAGGAAGAATAACAGGATGATGATGTAAGCAGCAGAAGTTCTGTGAGAACAGGACTTGTGGTCAAGATATAGCCACCTGCAAGATATCTTTATATAAACAAGGGTTCTATATAAAGCGAGTGAGACTTGTTAATAGATGACTTCACTTTAACCATATTGGTGACTACGTGTTGTCCTTAAGCCTCCGTGGATTTTCTACAAGTATGGTTTCCTGTAGGAAGAAATGTGATGTGGAGTTAAAAGAAATAAGCATATTCAAATCTCCATTTCAGAAGTTTATTCAAAAGTTTTGTTTGTTAACATTATTCAACAGTGAGAAAAAAGGTTTGTTACAGTGGGTAGGGACAAATTAAAAAGGAGATGGGTTTCTAGCATATGATACACTAGATGCATTTTTAAAAATTGTTTAAACTCAATAATATAGACAACATAAGCAATCAGCCCTAAAGCCAACAAAAAACCCCAAACCACACAACAAAAACATCTGAACAGAGAGGCACCTGACCTAGTGTAATATGCAGACTTCACATCACAACATTCATTCCCAACTGTCAAACCACTGCCATGGTTCTTTAACACCTTTTATGCTCACTCTTGACCTTTGATGTCACAAGGACCTGTCATGTAGATTAACACAACAGCAAATATAAAATTAAGGAGGAGTATGCTCAGTAAGGTCAAAGTGAAAACACAGGTTGAGATGTATAGAAGTTGGAGAAGTGTCAGTGAATGAGTTGACAGTGAAAATACCTGAAAATATTAGCTAATCAGCCAAATTTGAGAGTCTATTTTTGTCCATCAAAAAAAAGGCAAGTTGTATGTACCATTGCATCATAACCAAAGCTACCTCCTTTCATGGATTTTAATAGCACTTAATTATCCTTCCAGGACATCAAATAGGAGATAGGATTTAAAAGATGTCTTATTCAATTCTATAATAGACCACTTGGACCCATTATGGTTTGTATGAGGTCAGTAATACCCATTCTGAAACTCAGAAAATAAATATTTATAAATTATAAAGAAACATTGCTCCTTGGAGCCTATCAATAATTCATGTTTTAGAAGGTCTTAAATACAGGATAAACCATAATGGCTCCAATGAAACAGTCAACTCGCATAAACTTCTAGGAAGAATTATTGTTTTATTTCATGTAAACCTCTATTAAAATTCTGTAATAGAGTAATCATGCATTAAAATAGCTCTGTAAAACTGATAGTATAGATGTATGTGGTTAAGACTAATACTTGTTGTGGTTCAGGATAAATTGCCATTTGGGGTAGGGAATATGGCTTTCTACTTTTTATGCAGTATTATGAATGTAGAAAGTGCTTACCAGTTGCCTTTATTCCTAATAATAATTATTGTTAATCACCTTACAGATGCATTGAGGAAGTCCCAGGCACACCAAATACTGTCCAGAACACAGAAAACCTTAATATACATTCAGCAACTATTTTGGTTAAACTGAACAACATGAACCATATGAGCTATATGGCACAAAAACATTAAATAGGCTTAAAAATGCATAGACCAAATGCATAGACAAAGTAATTATATATGAACATTTTTTGCTCCTAATTGAGGTAATTTCACCTTCACAAAGTCTGCTTCTGAATAAGAACTGGGAGGTGGTTCCCATGCTGCTTACAATTTTGTCAGGTAAGACAAACATAAAGTAAAACCAGGAGGACGAGAGGCTCATGAGGAGGTGAAGTGGCTCTCACATATTAGCACAGTGGGTTAATAATGACAGCAATGAACCATTAATAACATGGGAAAATACGTGCAATCCTTACTGCCATGTATGCATGATCCTACTCCTGCAGTGTTCACTTAACAACAGGGAGTGAGTTAATGAGTTTCATCCTTTAACTCTGCATTTTCCTTCTGTGTCTATACTATCAGTTAAGTGGATTTAGCAAAGCATGACACCAAGATACTTTCTCTATGACTCTGTCCAGCATCGATGAAGAATAATTCAGTTAAAGACACCTCCTCATAAGGTAGATCATGAGATAAGCAACCCTGAGTCATAACCAAAGGGAAAAAAGACAATTTTTATTATTGGACATTGCCTGCAGTTCATGCCCGCTTGAACCAAAAGTCAACATGTTCACTCATATTTGCTTAAAGGAGGATGAAATCATGGTCAGAAGGCTCAGTAGCTCAGCAAACAGGTGAAGGAGCAGTCTACATGAAGCCATTCTCCTTACTTTGAACTTCTCCTGGGGTCTTCTTCCACATCAGTCAGCATGCCTGCAGGAGGAAGCACCAGAGGAGTCAGTCAAACTGTGAGGCAAAATTGAACAATTAAAATTATCATCCTAATGAAGAGATGATTTTTCTGAAGCAACTACTGGCTTCATCACAGAAAGTCAGGTT
Organism: Calypte anna; assembly: GCF_003957555.1. Taxonomy (NCBI): domain Eukaryota; kingdom Metazoa; phylum Chordata; class Aves; order Apodiformes; family Trochilidae; genus Calypte; species Calypte anna. The sequence continues at coordinate 106,770,034 of NC_044245.1, forward strand.
CCTGAGTGCACCGTTTGATCTTGACTTTTTCTGACCATCCCTCCCAGGACCTCTGCCTCTGTGGCCCTGCCCAGGAATCCCACTGAAGCTCAGGCCTGAGACCCCAGCCCCAGCTGAGCTCTGCTGAGGGCAGGTGAGGGCCAGTGCTGTTCCAGGGTGTTCCTGACTTGCTTTCTGCTCTTTCTGCATTGAACTATGAGCTGCCCACTCCCTCATATTTATCTACTGCTCACGGGACTGTTAGAGGTTTTTGTCACTAGCGGGAGCCCTGCCCTGATGGCTCTACTTGGGTGCTGGGGAAAATATCCTTTTTGGAGGGAGCATCACCCCTACTTGTACTGTGGTCACCCATGGCTCTACCTTGTCTTCCCTCAAGGAGCTGCCAGCCCTCACCTTCCTACAGCTTTGATCTAGAAAAAGGGGAAGGAGAGAAACAGAATAGTGGGGGTACTCTGAGTTTGCACCTTTCAAGTGCACATGATTAGGAGGAAAGAATGGGGAACTGAAACTCTTTCAGTTCTTTGAGTCTTACTCCAGGCTGTTTCAGTTCATCTGCGTAAGAAGAGACATGCAAGGAACTTCCGTCAATGTAGATCAAGAACAGGACCACTGCTTGGGCAGCCCTCACTTTACTCTCTTTCACTAGTTTTTGGAGTAGGAAGAAAGTACATTGCCTTAACATTTCCTTCTTCTAAGTTGTCTTTATTGACTATTGTTAGCCTTTCCTTAGGCTCACAAATGAGACAAACAATACTCCTAAAACCAAATAAAATGGTGATTTTCAAGGCATTTCTAGCTCCTAAAGATACAAATAAGGGGTTTAGTAAGTGGTTTTTGAAGAGATATGTGGTATTACAATACATCATTAATATTTCATTGATCAGGTAGCGAGCAGTTCAACACCATTAGCAACCATGCCAAAAGCATGCTATAAAATCATAAAATGAATTAAGCTGGCATGAGTTTTGCAGAACAGTTATACTGCGTTTTCCTTGGTCTTTATGTGCTCTTTACACAGCTACAACCTCCAAGAAGAACACTTTGAACTTGAGAAAGTAATTTCCACTAGATCTATGAAAACTTAAATGTTGGTGCAATTTGCCAGCCTAAAAATATTACAGTGGAGCTGATCACAGAATATCTCCAACAGTTACCTCCTGTAGAATAAGGTTTCTGGTTTTTGAAGTAATTCAGAAAAGAAGTAAAATTTAATAAAGTGCAGGGATATGAGTCTTTTCTGAAAGCCAAGTCTACACATAGACATCCTTAACATCTTTTTTAGCAAAACAAAATCTTGATAATGTTGCACTGCCATATATTAGCATTACTGTTACAAATGTCCTTAAGCTCAGCCTTTCCTGAAATGTTACTTCCAGCTTGCAATGAAACAGTAGTTAGTATACGTTATTAATCTATAATGGTTTTTTTCACATGGGTTTAGCAGAGAAATCTTGCATAAAAATTATTCTAAATTACAGCTTATGCTGTTCAACAATGTAAATGTAATGAGAAATAGAGTCAATCAGAGCCCTTTAGTTTTTCTACAGATTGCTTCTAGAAAATAAACCTTGTTCTATAAAGTTCAGTGTAAATGGGACTACCTGTGTCATAACGATCATTGATTTCCTATGTTTTGAACAAATCTGTAGTTATACCAGCAGTATAGCCAGAAGGAAAACAAACAAACAAACAAACAAATAAATAAATAAAAAGAGAAGGAACTTAATATTTAGACAACATGGTAACATTTATGGGTTCTACAAAAGCAGCTGGGTAGTTGTACCAACCTTTTTTATTTGTCACTATACATCTGGAGTAGACATGAGAATTTTTTAAAGATAATAATTGATAAGATCATAGGTTTTGCTCAATATAATATCATAAAACAAAATTTCAGATGTAACTATCATTCCGGTTATACACACCATTCTTACTTCTCAGAGAAGTCAAACTTATCACAGCATCATAGAATGACCTGGGTTAGAAGGGACTTTAAAGATCATCTAGTTCCAATCCCTCCTGCATGTCAGGGACCCCTCCCACTAGACCAGGTTGCTTGAAGCCCCATCCAGCCTGGCCTTGCACACTTCCAATGACTGGGTATTCCCATCTTCTCCAGACAACCTGTTTGGAGCAGGACACTGCCTCAGTGAGCCTACCTAATATTCCATTTATGATTCATTTCCTCTTTGTCTCTCTGATTCACAGTCTTTGTTTCAGCTTCACTGCCCTTGGACCAAACACGAATTCACAGAAAAATGTAAAAATTAGCATGCTGAGGCAAAGGGCTTCCTTAGTTTTCCTTTTTTTCCCCTTTTGTTCTCCAACAGAAGATCTTGGAGGTATGGCAAAATAGTTAAATGACAGCTGTCAATTAGTTTATTCTATAAGAAGACTTTTCCCATCTTTTTATCACTGATAATGCTGTACACTTTCAGTAGAAGGTGTGATGGACCTTCTCCCTTCAGTGGATGTGCCTTCTTGAGTGAGGAGGAAAAAGGTTACCCAGTAGTCATTGAAGGATAAGAAATATTGAATACCTGTACATGAATTCTTAATTCGAAGTCTTCAGGATCCTTACAAAACTGCAGTCATTGTACTGTCATATTGCTTATAGGTATTACTTTAATCATTGTTCTAGAACTAATATATTACCTACTGATAAGTAATTTGCTAGCACTCAGGCAATTAGCCTTGTGTATCAGTAATACAGATATTTGATTATTTACATATTTTATTGTTAAGATTTGTTCTTGTTTGTTACCCAAAGGCCTTTTTCCGCTACTTTAATATCCTAACACCTGTATAATCCAATTTATACCTTTTTAGTCTATCTTTTAAGACCCTTTATTATTTACAATAATAGTTCTATTACATATATATATATATGTGTGTATATATATATATCCTCTCCTCCAGTCTGAACAACACCAACCTTCTCAACCTGTCTTCATAGGAGACGTGCTCTAGCCCTCTCATCATTTTCATGGCCCTCCTCTGAACTTGCTCCGACAATTCTGTGTCCTTCCTGTGTTAGGGATTTCAGAACTGGAAACAGGACTCCAGTTGGGCTCTCATGACAGCAGAGTAGAAGGGCAGAATCACCTCCCTCAACCTGCTGGCCACCCTTCTTTTTATGTAGCCCAGGATACGATTGACTTTCTGGACTACAAGTGCACATTGTCAGCTCATGTTGAGCTTCTTATCAGCCAGCATACCCAAGTTCTTCTCCTCAAGGTTGTTAATCCATCTTCAGCCTTGTATTTGCACTTGAGATTGTACTAACCCATGGGCAGGACCTTGCATTTGAAAGTTCAGAGACATGAGTGCTCACACTGCAGTATTTTTCACTGACAGATCTAGATAGCCTGTAGAATTTTAAACTGTCGTTCAACTGATAACTCTCCTGAGTTTTTGCTTCTCATTTACTAATCCTCCTGCAACAGCTGCCAGTGTACTAAAAAAGAAGCTTCACTGATGCTGAACAACTCTGAGTTTCTGTGCCAAATATGGTTACTCCGCCCCATCTTTCATTTATCTGTTTTCAGAACTGCTTAAGCATGAAGGCAGAATAGTCTCTGAAGATCCCTCCTGTTTATCTGTTTCAGCAGGCAGGGTTAGCATGCTGGATGCTTCTTGTTTACTGAAAAAAATGCTGCATGAAGTACTTATTCTCAGTTTTTAGTGCTTCTACCTGGACAGCATTCCAATTGGGAGTACCAGTGATTTGTATTATTCCTCTTTGTGCATAAGTTTAACAGACAGCATAAAACACAGAGCTTACTGTAGAAGTGCCAGACTCATTGGCTCCAATAAGCTTTTCCTGTCTATGTGTTTAACCTCTGCAACTGGTCTGCTATAGATAATGGAGCTGACTTGGAAAAATCATATGATCTTTGTGTGTCTCATGAATAAGTTTGGTCTGAAAGGGATTCAGTGTCTATGCAGTATTGTTCCCAGACCTTAGGATTCTTTAATAAGCCATTCTTTAAACGACTTTGTTTCATTTTTTTTCTTCACTGAGATCATATTTTGAAATGTGTAAAGGTAAAAATAAAGCTTGCTCCAGAGACCAGTACTGAAAAGGTTAACATTCTGAGTTAAAGCAATTAAATGTTTTATTTATATTTTGAGCATTAAGCAAGCAATTCAGGCATTGTAAGAAATCAAGCTGACAAGTCCTATTCACATAAATGACAACATGCAGACAAAAATTAGATTAATTTCCAAAATAACAATAATTCCTCTACCCAGAATGCCATATTTATGGAAAGTGTTCAGAACATTGCTTCCAATTATTTCCGACTTTGCAACAAATTATTGCAGAACAACCTTTTCTTTATAAAATTACCCTGTTTTGGTGACTCATTGCACCTTTTCATTCTTTGTATAAATGGACTTTCTTTATTACGTAGACACAGAAGAGATGCAATTGAAAAACAAAAGCAAGACAGAGGGGAAAGAAATTGTTTTCTTGTTAATTTAACCACACACTTATGAAAACTTTGCTAAATTAATGTAGCTGCAGGGTTCATAATAACCTGTGTGCACTTATGCCTTGCCAGATGATTCATAGGCTATTTCCCTGGAATTAAACAGTCATGCGTATTTACCTTGCAGGAATATTTTCTGACAGATGCACACATATAAATACACTTACAATCATGCATCTAAAAGTCTGAGAATTGATCAATCTAGGGTTTCCAGTAAAAACAGAAAGAAATTAAAGAAAATGATCATACAAAATAGTAGGTAAAAGTGGTAAATAGAGCAATAGTTAAGAAATGGTAGGACAAGGTCAAATTGTTTCCTTTGGTGGTCGATTGTTCTTATAGTTTTAAATCATGGAATTTTGAAGCTGTTAGATCCTTTCTGCTCAGTTGCCAGTTGATGGTGACCACATTAAAAAGTGTGAGAGTCAACTTTGTATCACTGATATCTAGATGCTGCAGAATTACATTAGCTTTGCTTTTAGATCTGGCCCCTGCTGTCCAAAACCTTCTAAACATTAGGTGATTACAATGCATAATTTATCACTACAGATTAAAGTAAGTCATGCATAGGAGAAAAAAGACCATGCAGTCTTCTTGTCTAGGGGGATCTATGCTGAATATTCATAGTTGCTGGTCATTGTGTCTCTAGTCTTAAGTCAGAGACCTGACTGTCAAAGATCTCCTCTGCCCCTTACTGGGACACATACTGCTAGCAAGTACTCCTGGATCTCATGGTTTTGTTCAGAAGCAGTCCAGGATCACATAAAAAGCTGTTTGTGTATAAGGATTTTTCAGAGATACTATTTTTCCTATTTTTTTAGGAGATAACTTTTAGTGAAAAATATTGCGATTTATGTTGTTCACTGTCTGTCTGTCCTGATTTGATTTGTTCATGCTGAGTAGCTTTTTTTTAAATCTTGCTGGATGTAGAATACCATTGAAAGATTAAGAAGGAGAGCCTAGAACTTTACACCATTTTTTTTTTCATGACATAAATCTAACGAAATAAAGAACTAAGCCTGGAATGAATAGTAGGAGTACCATTTGCCTTTGTTATCTTCCTGCAGCCCATGCTTTTTTTCTTTACTTTCACTCATATAAATTCTCACCAAGCTTTATATGCTCAGCTAAAACAAAACTCCTTTCCATAAACCATCACATGGAAACAATGTTCAGATACTAGTTTAAATGCTGGACTGTGCTTCACGTCATGTGGAAATGTTTTTCCTAAAAAAAAACTGTGAAAAGCTTTTCTTTTTTCTCTTCATTTTGACAAATAGTAACCTTCTGTTTCCCTATACTATAAAGCCATGATAATTATCCACTTACTTAATGTGCTTCATGTTTTTATCCTCTCATTCAACTTTCCTTTGTTAGCCATTGTCTCAGCTTAAGAAAACCCTGACTGAACAGTGTGACAGATCCTTCCTTCCACTTCCTCCCTCCAGAGTCCTCTATACTCTCCATGTCCCTTTGACCCCAGGTATGCATGTAATGTATGGAATGTGACATTAGGAATGTTACATGTTAGGAAGTGTTACATCCGATGCAACACTTTTATTTTAGCAAATTTTATCATCTTGTGGAGAGCTTTGTCCCTACCACTTTTCAGAAATACAGAGACTTCCCTAAACAATTAATAAAATAAGAAGTTATCCTACGTGCCCTATCATAACAGTTTTTTGTTATATAAATGTCAATGTAGTGGGACTGTATAACCAAAGAAAAGAAAAAAACTGCACTGAGCATTTCTAAAGTGCCCGATCATATGCCATAGGGAAATTATGGTCTTCATCCTCATATAGCAAAGGGGAAAAAAGACAATACAGCTGATTATGGTTAAAAAAAGAACCTTGCAAAAAATGGCAACTGCAGTTGTTGAGGTACATTACTAAAAGTGACAGATTTTTGATCCACTCTTTCTTTCAAGTCCCCTGTGAGTCACATTACCATCATTTCTTCATCTGTAGGGGACAAACTCTGTTCCTTATGTGAATTATGTCAGCAATCTTCTATCAGACACATGCAATATTGCTAGGTGACACCTTGCAGCAGGTGTTCACTTCTTCCATATGGTGCTTCACACATTTACTTGAACTATCATATCTGAAGCATATTGAATTTGTTCAGCCTATAGAAATTGTCAAGCTAGATGGACGACATTCTTTTAAGTATATACATTCATCTTGGCTTGACAAGTGTCCGCTTGACACCAAATGGAAATTTGTTTCTTTAGAAGGCTCCAGAATTCTGTATTACCTGACACTGTAATTGTTGTGCTGCCAGAATTTTGCAAGAAATGCTTGTGGATTCCCACTGACAAATTACTTTTATCTTGATATGTCAAAGTGTAAACTATCTAGATTTCCTATTCTGAATTGTATAAGTGAGCACATATTATAACCAATAGAAAAGTCTTTACCTTCTTTTAAACTTTCATTTCATAAATGAGAGTATTTGATCTGTTCTACTGTCTGCTTCAATAGTGAATTTAAAATGGCCTCTATTGCATAGTTGAATTTTATTTTCTTTAAACACCTTTTCTTTGTGTAAAGTATATCCTTTCGACAGGCAATGTTATTATTCTCCTTTTAACGTGTTCAGCACAATGCTTCCTACAGCAATGGATCTTTGACTGCTCTTGTATTTACTGAAAGGATCCAGTCCCTTACTATATGTTTTTAACATTTGGCATCTTGATTTAATTGAGTCTGCAAAGTCCTAGAGAGCTTAGTAAGAATACTTATGACTTGAAGAAAACAGGGAAGGATGATATAGTCCCTGTGAAAAGGGATTTAAAATCAAGAGACTACTTTCAAAATCAGCAGGCTACTGCATCATTTGTAATATGACAGAAATTATGCTACGTGAAAGCAAGACTTTTGTATTTTGTTTCTTGGTGGGATTTTTTTTGTGGTATTTTGTTTGTTTGTTTCCTTTGGTTGTTTGGTTTGTTTCTTTGGTTTTTGTTTTTAGGTTTTTTTAAGCCTACTATCTCTTCATAACAAAAATAAGGAGACAAAAAATTTTGGTCATACTATGTTAAGATGATACATATGAAAATGTCGGTATATATATTATATCAAAATTTGTCACTCCCCCATCTATATAGTGCTAAAGATCCTCTTGCTTACTTCCTAGTATTTTTCTGCACTGAACAGATTCTTGGCAGTAGCCCCAAAATTAATGAAGCAAACATGTCACTTCTACAAAAGCACTTCTAAAAATATGTTTTTCCATAACAGATTTCACTTTGACAAGCTTCTGCTGCTTGGTACTTGCTACTGTATCTTTGGGATTTTAGCTAAGCATTGGATATCATAAGCTGAAGTGGAAATACCCACAAAAATTAACATTTTGCTTATCAAAACTAAAACTGAAGTGAGAATGATTCAGCCTTTTCAGATATGAAAAACTGAGGGTCATAACTGTGAACAATTGTGACCAATTTCACTGATTTCACTGGCTAGTGCCATGTAGATGATGGTAGTACGAACAGATATTTCTCCTTGTGTTTGCTTTGATTTCATTATGTCAGGTTCACAAACAAGGCAATCTGGATTTTTCATCATGAGACACTGCTATCCAGATAATTAATATTCAAAATTTTTCAGGCATTTCAAGCCTGCTTAAAAAGGCTGCTGGGTGTGTGAATGGCCATGGGCATTTTCCTGCCTGCCTTGTCCCACTAGTGAGATTTAAAGACGTCACAGAGCCACAGAATTACAGGATCACAGAATCACAGGATGGGAAAAGGTCCATGAGAAAAAATTTGGAGAACTTATCTACATTCTCCGTACACAGCCTGATCCTAGTAAACTGTCTAGAAAAATAATAATGTTTATGTGTGGTTAGATCAGAAGTCCACCTAGATCAATATCCTGTCCATCATGCTGGACAGCAATAACTAGCATTTGCTTTATCATAGTTACTCAGCCACACGGTATCATGAGTTGTTTCTTAAAGACTTCGCCATATGTTTTAACTGAACTCCATCTAATTCAGTATGTTTATAAACATTGTCATATGACTTGTCATCCCTTCGCTGATCTCTTGTGAATTTTTTTATCTGTCTGAGTATCTAACCTTTCCACAGGATCACAGAATGCTTGATGTTGTAAGGGACCTCTGAATCATAGAATCATACAAAGTTAGGGGTTGGAAGGGACCTTGAAAAAACAGCTAGTCCAACCCCCCCTGCCATAACAGGGTCCCCTACAGCAGGTCACATAGGAGCACATCCGGTAGGGCTTTGAATGTCTCCAGGGAAGGAGACTCCACCACTTCCCTGGGCAGCCTGTGCCAGTGCTCTGTCACCCTCACAGTGTTTTCCTTCTATTTATACAGAACTGCCTATGTTCCTCTTTATAGATGTTGCTCGTTGTCCTATTGTTAGTCACCCCTGAAAAAAGCTTTACTTCGGCCTCCTGGAACTCACCTGTTACATATCTATAAACATTGATGATGATACCCCTCATCTTCTTCTCCAAGCAGAAGAGACCCAGCTTCCTCAGTCTTTCCTCATAAGGGAGGTGTTCCACTCCCTTAATCATCTTGTTCACTCTGTGCTGGACTTTCAAATAGTTCCCTGTCCTGGAACTGAGGGGTCCAGAACAGGACACAATATTCCAGATGTGGCCTCACCCAGGCAGAGTAGAGGATGAGGAGAACCTCTCTCAACCTACTAACCAACCCCCTTCTAATGCACCCCAGGATGTCATTGGCCTTCTTGGCCACAAGGGCACATTGCTGGCTCATGGTCATCCTTCTGTGCACCATTACCCCCAGGTCCCTTTCCCCTGTGCTGCTCTCCAACAGCTCAGTCCCCAGCCTATACTGGCACTTGGGGTTGTTCTTTCCCAGATGCATGACTTTTTACTTGCCCTTGTAATTCATTAAATTTCTCCCTGCCCAACTCTGCAGCCTGTCCAGGTCCCTCTGAATGTCAGCACAGCCTTCTGGGGTGTCAGCCACTCCTCCCAGTTTTGCATCATCAGCAAACCTGGTGAAAGTCCACTCTATTCCCTCACCCAGGTCATCAATAAATATATTGAGTAGTACTGGTCCCCGTACTGACCCTTGAAGGACTCCACTAGAAACAGACTTCCAACTGGACTCCATCCCATTGATTACAACTCTCTGGCTTTTATCCTTCAAACAGATCCCAATCCATCTCACTACCCAGTCATCCAGGCCACACTTCTTCAGTTTAGCTCCAAAGATGCTGTAGGTGTCAAATGCTTTCCTGAAATCAAGATAAACTATGTCTATTGCTCTGCCATCATCCATCCATTTGATTATATCCTCATAGAAGGCAATCAGGTTGGTCAGACATGATTTTTCCTTATTAAAGACATGTTGACTGCTCCTGATAAGCCTCCTGTCCTTGATGTGCCTGGAGACAGCACCAAGAATCAGTTATTTCATTACCTTACCAGGGATGGAGGTGAGGCTGACCAGTCTGTACTTACCCAGGTCCTCCTTCTTGCCTTTCTTGAAGACTGGAGTGATATTTGCTTTCCTTCAGTCCTCAGACACCTCTCTTGTTCCCAGTGACTTACTAAAGATGATGGAGAGCAGCCTAGTAATGCATCTGCGAGTTCCCTCAGCACCTGTGGGTGCATCCTATTAGGACTCGTGGGTTTATGGGTGTCCAGACTCATAAACTGATCTTTAACCCAGCCCACATCAACCAAGGCAAACTCATCCTTTACCCTGACTTCCTCAGTGGCCTGGTTGCCCTTTCTCCAGCAGGGGACCTGGAGGCAGGATGGAGGTTCTGAAACTTAAAGAGGGTTCCAGAGTCTCTAAGGAGGGAAATTTGAAACTCCCTGGGTAAAACTCATTTCAGTGTTTAGTCAACCTCACCATAAAAAAGGTGCTTCCTGATGTTCAGATGTAACCTCCATCATTCCAGTCTGTGCCCACTGCCTCTGGTTATGGCACTGGACACCACTGAACAGAACCTGACTGTTCTTTTTGTTCCCTCCCTTTAGGTATTGATATACTTAGGTAAGATCTTCTCAAGCCTTCTCTTCTCCAGGCAGAACAGTCCTAGTTTTTTGCCTTCCATTGTACTTGAGGTGTTCTAGCCCTTATATCATCTTCGTGGCCCTTTTGTTTCCAGTATGTTCATGTCTATCTTTGTACTGGGGAGCTCAGAACTGGATACAGTACTCAGGTTTGACCTCACCAGTACTGGGCAGAGCAGGATCACCTCCATGCACTGCATCTGCTTTCTCACACAAAGGGCAACTCCTATTCCTCATCTTCCCTTATCGTCCTTTCTATAGAGCCTGTACATCTTCATTGCAACAGTCCAGTCATGGGAGCCATCCCACAAGATAATAGTTTTTCAACCTTGTGCAGATCTCTAACTCATTTTGTTTATTCCCTGTGCTGAGTGCATTAGTATACAGACACCTAAAGAGGTTCACACCAGCATGTTGTGTTCCTGGAGAGGACTTGGAAGATTTGGCCACAATGGTAACTTGTAGGCACCTCCTTGACTTTGTGCAGGTGCTAGAGGTGTCCCTGCCCAAGCTGTTGGCTTTGTATTTCCATCACAACACCACATGCCCATTTCTCAAAAACCTCTCAAAATCCTGCTGGTTTCCTTCTTTCTCCCATATCATTCCTAGTTTGAAACCCTCCTTTATGAGGCCAGCCATCCACTTGCAAAAGTAGTTTTCTTCTGCTTTATAATGTGCTGCCAATATCTCCCAAGAAGACAAGTGATCTGCAAACAGGAACACATAGCTGTAGAACCCCAAACTATTCTAGTTCTGCATCAAGTTATTAACTTGTTCTATTAGTACCCTTCTTCTCACACCCTTTTCTCTTACTGACAGGACTCAGAGCACTGCCTGTGTCCCCATGCCCTTGTCTACCACCCCAAGAGCTTTGTAGTAACTTTCAGTACTTTTATAGCTCGGTAGTTTTAGAGTCATGACTTCAATCTTTCCAGCCTTCCCTCTGTAGGGACCTCACCCATCTGTTGGCTTTGGTAGACTTTGTAAATGTAAATTATTTTTTAAAAACTAACTTCTATTTCTTGATGCTAAAGCCAAGTTAAAAAGCATATTATGTACTACAGGGAACTTTTTAAATATTATGTTAGAGTTTCTTAAAAGTACTTGGCAATTTCTTGCTATAACGTAGAGCAATTTGTTGTAAAACCATTTCTATCAACATTTCAATTTTACACAGTTCATCAATGTAAGTGTGGAGAGAAATCATCAGCATGTGAACCTCCACAAATCCTTCTGTTTAAACCAATGAGAAATGTTAATTAGTCTTGCAAAGGCTTTAGTTTCCTTTTATAGCATCATAATTTACAAGCTTCACAACCTACTGCTTTATACTTTCAGCTTATGCTTCTGTGCTGTTTTAAAGTGTATTTGGATGAGAAAGCAGCCCATAAAAATCTTTTCTCATGCACCTTATTATACTTTTACTTTTAAGTTGTCTAAGTTGTTCTTTTCAGCTTGCTTTCCCCACTAAGACACAGCTTTCTCTTTCTGAAGGATGTCTATGCTTGTAGTAATTTTCTAATACTTCCATCTTATCACATTAGTTCTTTCAAAGTCATTCTTAATTTAGGTTTATACCACCGATGCCCTATGGCAGCAACTGACTGCTTGATCTCTATGTGCCATAAAGGTTTCTTGACTGTGCCTTTTGATTTTCTTCTTCCTCATTTGTTCATTTCCTTTTTAAAGTTAGATATTTACTACATGATATTTTTTCCTTTATTTCCACTAAGGATTGGAATTTCACTGCATTATTGCCACTATTATAGAGCTCCCCTTTGGCAGTTTTATTTTGAAGTATGTTCTCAACAGTTCTCAAGATATAATCAAACTGTTCCAGATTTTGAAGTCTTTAACTGGCTGGTTTAAAAAATGTCCATTCACTGTGTCACAAATATTACCATTGCACTATGGTGCATTATGGAATTGACCCACTCTACATAAAATTATCAAAATATCCTGTTTTGTACATTGAAGTACTTTTAAATGTCTATTAGTTTTCACACTCATTGCTGCCATGTTAGATGCCTTGTAGTAAAATCCCAATATTATACTTGACCTTCTTCAACACAGACTTCAGTGGCTTTTGCTCATATTTTAGAACTTCCTTTTGTTAATTTTCAGAGAATGCATCATTTTTCTAAGGAGAGTCTGATGTTCATTATCTTAAAAAGAGTGCTCTTTTCACTGTTTTTAGGTCTAGGTTTTAGGTCTAAACTAAAATATACTCAATGACTGCTATGATTGTTGTGATCTGGCTGCAACACAATTTTTCTTGTAGAAATTCCTTTCACTTTAAAGCTTTTCTAAGCTCTTCTGAACAATTAACATCTCCCATATTTTTTCCATTATCTTGCCAAGACTCATTTTCTTTCTCTTCAGTCCTTGCATGTTCCTGTCTTCAAGAAGGGCTTTCTCGTTTTTAGCACCTCTCTGTATCAAAATACAAATGCCATAATATTTCACTGAGAGGGCGAGAACTGATAGAACCCTCCAAGCTTCAGAAATGTGCTTGTAGCTCTACCTAGAACTAGACTTACATACTCCCCATCTCAAAGTGGTTGACCAGATAGCAAATCTGGTCTTTAAGGATTTCCTTGTAACCTCCTTAGAACATTATCTGCTTAGAATAAGCAGATAGAAAAGAGATAAATTTCACAAGAATAATGAGGAGAATGCTGATACCAACACCGAATATATTTCAAGCTTACAAGAAATAATTAAATCACTCCTGATAGGAATGTGTTATTGAACCTAAACTGCTTTTGCAAGACATACAGACATATTCTAAACTTCACATTTTTTTTCTCCTTTGCACCAATATGATGTCTCCATAGAAAGAGAAATTATAAGGACCCAAGAAGAGTGGGAGTCCATTTTGTTTTCCTGGTTGCTGCATGTTCTGTCTTCCCCCACCAAGAATCAAAGTTCTGCATGTGAGATCCTGTGGGTCCCAGGAAGAAAGCTAGCACTGTCCTTAAAGAATGACGTGGGAATTCAGGTTCCTATTCCAACCTTGTATTGCAGTTTTCTGCATGGGAAAAAAAACCTGCTGCCCTATTAATATCATAGCAGTAAGAAGAAACAGTGAGGAAAAGAAGAACTAGAAATTTCTATCAGCTACTATCCAAAAAATTTTATGTTACTATACTTACTGGTGCTACAGTAAAAGAGTCAAGTGGATTTCCAGAGTGGAAACCCAGTAGCAGAAACTTGTGACCATTTCCATCCTAAGTCACTCTACAGCAAATATGGTTACATTTAATCCACTCCTTCATTTTATTAATCTTACCTTTCTATATGTGTCTTTTTTCTCCTCTCAAGCAAGTTCACATTTCTTCTTCAAAGCTATTTTGATTTGGACTTTTATTGTTACTTGTCTTTTTGGTTGTTTTGGTTTGGTTTTCTTTTTGGTTCTGGGTTTCGGTTTGTTTGTTGTTTTATTGTTTTTTTGTTTTTTTTTTTTTTTTGCATTATTTTTGTTCACACTGCACTGTTTTCACAAGTTTGAAAATTTAGGAAAATCATACATGTTGTGTATTGGTCCTCATACATATGGATTAGTCTGGTGAGCTTGTTTAAAAAATGTGAGAAATAATAACATAGCCAATATGAGAGGAAAATAATAAACTGGGGAACAGCTCCCATACAAAGCTGAATATGTAAAAGTCCTTTTCTGAATCTCCATCAGGGGAAAGGGTAGATATTGAAGCAACATAACAAGCAGAAGCTCTTTTGTAACTGGCTGGATCCCAATGATAAAAATGTTAGTGTTAATTAATTACATGTATTGTGTACAGTGTTTTCTACTTTGACAAGACAAGAACAACTTTATTTGAATTTTGTAGAGGGAATACTAAGACCAGGTGAGAGCTCACCCTTGAACTTCCTTTTCAATGTGTCATATGCATAGGGCACACTCTTCATTGTGATAGCTGGGAAATTTTTCCCTACCTGAAGAAAAGACACAAAAAAGAATAAACACAAAATAGTAAAAGCATAGATGATCAGATGTATCTCTTCTGTCACCATAAAGGCACATCAGTATTAACAATGAGATATTTTAATCTAGTAGTAAAATCAAGATTTAAGGATTAACAAAGAAAACCAACCAGGAGTTAGAAGGGCATGTGGACTGAAGACAGTGAACTTCAGCCACCATAGTCTTCATGGAACCTTAGGATCTACAGACAGAAGTTTAAAAGGTATTTAATAAAATTTATGCTATTCACAGATTAGAGAATCAGCATACAATTTCTGTGATAGGAATTTTACCTATAAGGGGTTTTAATTAATTGGTTGTTTTCAACAAAGCATGCTGATAAACTAAAATGAATCCAGTGGACGGCCATGAAAATGATCAGGGCTGGGGAGGGGGGGGTGGGGCACCTTCTCTTTAAGGACATGCTGAGGACTGGGCCTTGTTAATCCTGGAGGCGAGATGGTTTGGGAGGAGGTTTATCAGTACCTCTCTAGTACCTCTCTCTATGCTTCATATGCCTAAGCTTCTTAGGAACATACCACCAGACTCTTCTTCATATTGTTGAAAACTTTTCCGTGTCCAAAGCTGTATACAGTATTCCAGCCTCATCAAGTGCCAGAGGGACATAATCACATCCTTTGATCCACTAAACAGTATGGATGTGGTTAGCTCTTAAAATGACATATGATTGACTCATATTTAACTTCCTGTTCACCAGGACTTCTAGGTCCTTCTCTGACAGTGGCTGTGCCAGTTCCTGACTTCCTTCCATTTCAAACTGCAAATTTCTCTTTGAATTTGTCCATGTTGAACTGCATCTGATTTATCTTGGACAATTCCTTGAATTTATAGAGGTCAGTCTCAACCCTGTCTTCTGGCTATGTTGAAAGATCTGCTGAAGTCAAGAGAAATGAGACCCACTGCCTTCCCTTTGTTCATAGATCTAATAACTTTATGAAAAAAGATAATCAAGTTGATAAAGAATTATTTCTCCAAAGAAATCTGTGCTATTGGTTTCCACCTAACATTTTTCCTTCTTTTGCCTGGAAAAGGCATCCACAATGACATGAATCTCTATTTGGAGCCTGGGAGTTTTAGAGATCAGGGTAAATGTGAATGAAGAAAACTTGTCACTCATTTTAAAGGACATGTGTTGTTCAAAAGCCAATTATCACCACACTTTTTGGCCAATACTTAAGGTCTTCCAGACTTTGGCAGGGAGGTTTGTAGAAGTCAGTTTGTTCCCTAATAGCATCAGCAAAGATTCACTTTAGGCTTGGAGCTTCTCACTGCCCTTTCTGTCACCAATTATTTTGTCAGTACAGCAGAAGAAATTAGTCAAGACTGTCAGCAGCATTGATCCTGCTTTTCTCTGCCAGATGTTCTTCTTGTCCAACTGCTCCCACTTGCTTTGCACAACATGAAAAAAAACTGGAGGCTGTGATGTGGCACTGCAATTAACCCTGTAAATTATTTCCCTTTTTCAAATGAAACCAGCAATTGGGTCCATAACTTACACAATTAAGAGCAATGCATCTTAGTCATTTTCTGTAATCCTCCATTTAATATTTGATCATTGATTTAATGTTTAATACTGTGGAATCATTGTTCTTTGTCCCTCATTTCTTGAATGTCCTTGATTTTAAGAATAATCATCAAGACAGTAGCTTTATCTTGCAAAGCTTTACTTGTATGAGTACTTTGATGAAAGCTAATCTGATCATTCATGTGAGTAGATGTTTGAGTTATTAACAACCTTTTTACCACCAAAACTGAAGCTTAATATCATTTGACATCATGTGAGCAAGAACATGGACATACACATACATGTTTGTTTTACACTAAATTGAAACACGTGGAAGAGTCAACATTTCAGGCAGGTATTTTGCCAGCCTACCTAGATAGTCAAATATATTTTTCCTATTTTGTATGCAAACTTTGATCTTAGAGTTCACTGGAAGTCCTGGTTTAAGTCTTGTCATCTCCAAGGTTCTCAGATATGAGGCTTGTTTAGTACACTGCATCTTTAAAAAATTCTAGCTTCTCTGCATGGAGATGATCAGATTACAAGCAAATATAATCTGTGTCTATCATGATTATTAGTGTTATTAAACTATAAGGTTTTGTCTTTTCTCAAGAAACAACTAATACTGAGAAATTTTTGTCACATTGTTTACAAATAATTGACATATTAGCTTCTGTTCTGTGCTGTTCATGCTTACATGGGCTTATTCTGCAATTAGAACATTATCCTGGAATTGATCATGAAGTAAGATATAGCTCACTCTGAACAAACACTAATATCTTAGAATTAGATCCAGACACATATTGCTCTAGTGGACTGTCCTTGGATAAGTAAAACTTAAGAAATGCACTTACCTCAAGCACATAGTCAAATAGTTTTTCTTTATGTCACCTTTACAAGTCACCAGAATTTTTTTTTAACCTGTGGATCTTCTTCAGTGTTTAAAAAATATGAGGTAAAAAGATGATGGGCATTACTATCATGCCATATTGTAGCCCAGAGGAAGTGACATTCAGGACAAATGAATGTCAAACCTTATCCTGTATTCATTTGTATTCAGCAGCAAGTGAACCAGTTCTCTGCAGAGAGAAAACAAAAACACCTTCAAAATATATGCTGCTCCAGCTGAAACAATGGTTCTCCTTCCCTTCCCTTCCACCACCTCCCCTCCCCTCTTCTCTCCCTTACTCCCTTTCTCCCTCTCCTAATTGTGGAATCCAAAGTTATTTTGCTAAACCAATAAAGCAAGAGCTTTTCATAACTTCTTGTTCTATGTCTTCACCATTTATTACCTCTTTAACCAGCAAAGATAGAAATCAAACTGGAAAATCTCCCATTGGTCACTTGCCCTTTTCCACTTCACAGACTTGATACTGACAGCAAAAGTTACCACTTTTTTTTTTTTTTTTTAAAGAGTTTGTTTATCTTTCTTTGTGCTGTCCATTTAATTAAAGGTCGGGATCTATGACTATAATCTTCTTCTGGGATAATAGCTAAACCTAATGGGGTATCTTCTTTATAACACTGACATTCTATCACTGCTGATTCCTCATGGTAGCTATTCTCTGCACCTCATCTTTCTGCTGGATTTTTCAGTAGACATTGTCTTTAAAATCCCATTTGTACCATTTGGGTCAGGTCAGGAAGAGTAATGGCTCTAATCTCGTTGGACAGATATTATTAATCTTGAAGCAGGTGAGGAGCAAGATGATTTCTCCTGCCAAAGAACTTGGATGTCAGTTCTGTGAGTAATCCCAGGTTTACTGCACCTGGCAAAATTACTCAAAGATTAAGCTATCACTTTTCATAGTATTTAATCCTGTACATTATGCTAAACTCAGAGAACTAAGGTGAAGGCTCAAAGTTTCCCTTTCCGTTTGCAGACAGATTGTTTTAAATTTTCTTACTAATTTTTTAACAGATAATAATCAAAAGTAAACAGCAGTAGCTGAAAACCCCAGCAGTATTTGTCCATGAGCAGAATCATATGATGAGCTTTTTGCTTCTGGGCATAACAGGTGCAAACTTGCTGATGTCTAGAAATTTGAGAAATTCATTTCACAATTAACACCAGATTCAGCAATCTGACATGTTTAAATTTTCAGGACTGACCTGGAGCTTATAAAAGCCATTAACATCAGCTGCAGTCATTATCACTTCTGAACATTCAAACAGGATTTTTGAGTATCTGGAAATAGGATTTCCAAAATGTCCTATGTGTGAATCTCTTTTGCGTACCCCTTCAAAAGGGCACTGCTCTGGGGGTAAGCTTTGGGAACAAAGAACAGGATGGTATATCAGGCTTTTTTTTTCATCTTGGTTTGGGTCCCCATTCACATTATCTGGAAAATGGATTGGCTAAGCCTGCTGTGCCTGGCCAAGGTGTTTCTATAAATTACACCTCCGTATGAGAAACTGATAAAATAGCACAGTGCAACAACATTCCTAGAAAGGCCTCATAATAGCCTTCTGCAAAGGCAGGCAGGTCTGCAGGCACTGATCCATAGCTCTTCAAGACTTTCACATTTCCAGGTGTCATTTTCAGTTCTATTGCATTTTCCTGCACAGTGTAGTTCCTTGATTATGGTTCACAGATAGATGCATCAAGCTGGCAGTGACTGAGAGTCTAAAAAATTCCAAACTGGTTTCAAAGCATTGGTTGAAAGATGGTGCACGTGGTAGATGAGTTTCAACACTGAAGACAGGGACCCTAGCTCTGGCTTCAGTATACTGGGTTGTTATCATAGTCATAGGTAGACTATTCTGGGAGACACTTGGGTACAATGAGAAACTTAGTGAAGGTGTGAGTGAATATACCAAAAAAATTGATGAGAGCTAAACGAAGAAAATTTAGCATCATGCTGCCCACTGCTGAATCTTGACATTGGAAAAATAAGCTGGAGATGAGAAGCTGGTTATGTCCCTGTATAGTTGGTATTGGCTATTAGTATATTTCCAACAGATTATAAAAAAATAAACAGTGGTAGCTGTGCAAAAAAGATTTGTGGTCCTAAATCAAATGATTCCGTAATAAAATAAAAAAAGAGAAAAAAATTATCAAAATCTGTATACTATAAAAACAGACTACATTATCATTATTATTATTATCATAATTATAACTATTATTTTGCATTAAAATTTTATATTTTTCTCATTTAAAATTTGAGATTTTGATGATTTTTGCCACCTGTTTGAATTCTCATCTCACTTAGTCCAAAATTTTTAAGTTGCACAAAACCAGCTGGTTTCCATTCTGGCCACTGCTGCCTTGTCAGAATTATTTTGAAAGACCCAAGGCAGAATCTTTACTAATGATAAAGATGATTGCACTGCCACTGAAGTGAAAAAATTCAGTGATAATTTCTACAGAGAGATAATTTCTACAACACATTTTTCTTGAAAGCATTTACTCCATGATTACTATTATTTAAAGTAATAACATTTCTTTTGTTTTAAAGATATGGTTTAAAAATTAAGCAATCATGTTTTCAGGGCTTTCTTTTCCAGATTACACTATTACTGTTTGCAAAACAATCTATACAGTCCATTGTATCTTCTCACAGACTCACAGAATCAGAGAATATGCTGAGTTGGAAGGTACCCATCAGGATCATCAAGTCCAACACCTGTCTAGGGAGCCCCAAGAATCACACCATGTGTCTGACAATATCATCCAAACACTTCTAGAACTCAGGCATGCTTGGTGCTGTGACCACTTCTCCTTCCTTTTACCATGACATATGTTTTAGAAGAAAGCAAACTAGCTCTCTAACCTATTGTTAAATCTCCATCATCTGGATGTTTTTTACTAGTTATAAGTAGGCACCTTTTTAACCAGGACTCATGTTCTTTCTATGTCTCATGTGATCTGCTATATATAAATCTATATATAATTTTGAAATTGTAAATTAGGTCTCCTTCAGGCTCCTGTTTTTTTGAGCAATGTAAGACGGAACTAAATTTTCTTCAGATTTTCAGATTGCTGGATAATTTCATTCTTCATTGTAAAGCCTCAGTGCTTGTTAGGCTCTTGAGTGTATCAAGCTTCTGCAAGAATGGTCAAAAACATGTCAGCAAGCCATCAGAAAATTCAAACTGCTGCACGCAGAGGACCTATTAAGAGCTGCTAAAGTGAGAAGTGATATTATGTAGATCACAGATATGTTATCATCTTCTTATCGTTTTGGAAAATGCGAGGAAAGTTTAAAGCCATGCTGATACAATTTTATAAAAGGAATTGGGGTAATATTTTCGTTCTGTATTTATTCCTAATTTTTTCTGCAGAAATATGTGTATAACAGAGATTTCAATGCAATCAGAAGATAAACACCCGAACATGTTATTAGAAGAATTCTTGAATATTAATTATATAGAGAAAGTAAGTGAAAATTTGTCAGATCTCAACATAGAAAGAAGTTATTGAGTAGGATTTCAAGAGGTTCAAACTCATTTTCAATCCTCTGCTCAAATTCTAGAGTGATATAAGAAAAACTATGAGTTTCTTTACAAGCAGGGAACATTTCCTTCACAGAGGAAAAGGAGGTTGCTCTTAAAGTCCCTCAGGGGTCGGTGTTGGGACCAGTGTTGTTTAATATCTTCATCAACGACTTGGATGAGGGTATAGAATGTACCCTCAGCAAGTTTGCTGATGACACGAAGCTGGGAGGAGTGACTGACACACCAGAGGGCTGTGCTGCCATTCAGAGAGACTTAGACAGGCTGGAGAGTTGGGCAGGGAGAAACATGATGAAATTCAACAAGGGGAAGTGTAGAGTCTTGCATTTGGGGAAGAACAACATGATGTCCCAGTATAGGTTGGGGGCTGACCTGCTGGGGAGCAGTGTAGGTGAAAGAGACCTGGGGGTCCTGGTTGACAAGAAGATGACCATGAGCCAGCAATGTGCCCTTGTGGCCAAGAAGGCCAATGGCATCCTGGGGTGCATTAGAAAGGGTGTGGTTAGTAGGTCAAGAGAGGTTCTCCTCCCCCTCTATTCTGCATTGGTGAGGCCGCACCTGGAGTATTGTGTCCAGTTCTGGGCCCCTCAGTTCAAGAAGGACAGGGAAGTGCTTGAAAGAGTCCAGCGCAGAGCTACTAAGATGATTAAGGGAGTGGAACATCTCCCTTATGAGGAAAGGCTGAGGGAGCTGGGTCTCTTTAGTTTGGAGAAAAGGAGACTGAGGGGTGACCTCATCAATGTTTTCAAATATGTAAGGGGTGAGTGTCAGGGAGATGGAGTTAGGCTTTTCTCAGTGATGACCAGTGATAGGACAAGGGGTAATGGGTGTAAATTGGAGCATAGGAGGTTCAAGTTGAATATTCAAAAAAATTTTTTTACTGTAAGGGTGACAGAGCCCTGGAACAGGCTGCCCAGGGGGGTCGTGGAGTCTCCTTCACTGGAGACATTCAAAACCCGTCTGGACACGTTCCTATGTGATGTACTCTAGGTGGCCCTGCTCTGGCAGGGGGGGGTTGGACTAGATGATCTTTCGAGGTCCCTTCCAACCCCTAGGATTCTGTGATTCTGTGTAAAGGGAACGTCTTGACAGATGTGCCAAGGTAGCAAAGAGAAGCTTCAAAATTAACTGATCACACCTCCATCTTCAGTGAAATAGTACTGAAAAACTTGTCTTTGAGCAACTTCACCCAAGCAGTTGATAGAAGTAGGAAATGTTTGGGAGAGGAGGTAAAAAACTGAGAAGCGAGGTTTAGCAACTGCTGAATTAAGGGTTTTTTTATACATTTTATACATTTTTTTATACATTTTAGAAGTTTAATTGCGTATTAAAATGCAGTCATTTGATAACCTAGATACATTTAGAAGGTAATGCTATTTTTCAGGCAAGCTTTAATGCCTAAAGCTACAGTTTAAACTTAGCCATTTCGTTTCATCAGGTCAATATTATGAACACAGAAATGAAAAACAAAATTGCAGATACCACACGTACTCTAAATGAAAAGTTAATAACTTCTGGTTTCTGTTTGACTACAAACAGGGAGCTAATGCATTGTCAAGCAGTAAATAACCCTCGGATTTCAAGTCTCCTCGGTATCAGTCCATTTTTTGTTTTTTTTTTATTTCACTTGTGACCCTTTATGGGTTATGGTTCAACTTCGTATAATATGCAGTAATCTCCTGTGTGTTCAAGGACATCAAAATATGCTTTTATCAAGTTTTTATCTTTCCTTTTTCTGTGTTGAAGCTGAAGTTGGAGAAAGAAAGAAGAAGTGCTTCATTGTCCAAATTCCTCACTTCAGCTTCAAATAAGCAAGATGTCACTTTGAAATACGGATGGCAAATAGAAAATGAGTTCAGCAGAAATTGTGACAGGGGGAAAAAAGAGCATAAAATTAAATCAATGTCTTCCCAAGACCTGAGAATATCGTTAAAAATAACTGTCTTAATATGCATGCCCTGGGGTTCTGTGAAGTGCAATAGTTTTTGAGACATTGTGATGACTCACACTGGATTGGAAAATTACTGCTACAGAGGAGAATGAGAACAAATCCCACAGGTTTTACACCCTTTTTACTTCAGCACTAGGGAACCAGACTATAAGGGAGACATAAGAGTTAAGTCACAAAATAATTCTCTTCTTTCAGTGCTGTTGTTCCTAGCAGTATGCTTGGATTTGTTTTGTCCTGGGGTGCCCAAGTGATACATACAATGAAACTAAAACCCTTGAGCAATCTCTATGAGCTGCTTAAAAATTCCATTGGTTTAAAGTATAAGACAAAAACTTGAAAACTTTCAATGTCCTGACTATTAGGCAGTTGGTGATGATACTCAGGTTCCATACTCTTCATCTCTTATATGCCTTACATGATCTAAGTGTTTGTCATGGGTGATCACAATCACATACAGTGCAGTGAATTATCTGAATTTAACAGCACTTGGGCCTCATTACACTCCACCTCCATGAAAAAAAGTGTATATCTTTCCTATAAATCTTCCCGTCGTGTTGAGAAGCTAAATACACCTCATTCATTATACATTTCCTTAAACACCCACCTCTTCTACTTTCATGATGAATAACACCACTATAGGAACTCTTTTCCAGAGAACCATACAAAATTATATGAAACAGGTATGGATAAAGTCTATTGGTGAAGTCTTTTATAAAGACATGGTGGTTGTGCTGAGATGGCTAAAGCGGGAATGATTTCTTCCTTATATCCTTACTTTTAACTGAATGTCCATTGCCAACAAATAAAATGCCACTGTTATTAGAGAAATTCAGGTAACCACAAAGACCATTTTCATGTAACAACATGCTTTTCTTCAGGGATCTGCATATCTAGCATGTTCAATGGTCCTGTTGTACCTGTCCTGTGCAGGAGAAACTTCAGATACTTCAATTAAATTGTCAGTATGCTGCTGGAACTCCACCTTTCAGCAGTAGTTACTGATGCCATCTCTTCAGCTAGTGAAGAATGAGTATTTACTACTGTGTTAACCCCTTCCTTTTCGTTTTTAGTGGAGCCTCAACTCCCACCCTCCAACACTGCGCCCACTATCACAGGTGAAGGGAGTCAGATTCCCTGCGGATCAGTCAGAGGCACAGATGGATTGATTAAATCAGCATAGGGCTTATTTACTAATTCATCTTTAACAGTGCAAGTGCGAGGGAGCACTGGCCAGTGGTCTAGAAGTTTTTGCCCTGAGAGCATGTCCATAAGCTACTGGGGAATCCCCTTCTGGAGCCCCTCTAGCCACCGATTTGATCTCAGCCATTGACAGTGAGGAGAGATATTTACACATGGATGTTCATCCTCACATGCATACTCATTCTTAAGAGGATGCAATCTAAAAGACTGAGTCAATTCAAACTTACCTACCCGTTGTTTTGACTCCTGTAATTGTCCTTTTACAGGGGTGTGATTTGGCACCTCCCTGGCTTTACTGATTGTACCAAACACACACTCTTTTTCTAACTTCTGTTTAAGAGCCATTAATTCCCTGTGGAGAAATGCAACCTCTTGCTGCCCAACCTTGCCAGCCTCCGCTTCCTTGCGGAGAGGATTGACTGCTTTTAAAAAGGAGCGCTTCTGCATGCATGAAGAGCTGCCATTTCTCTAAGCTCCTGTGTGGCCTTGGAAGCTTCTGTCTCCCTTCAAAAAGTGTCAGCACTTTCCTGGGCAATTTTAAGGGCTTCAACATGTGTTGCTTTGAGGGCTGCTAATTTCTTGCAGAGAACAAGCACCTCCTCATGGTCAGATTTATAAGTCTCTACCTCCTTTCAGAGACATTCAGACTCTTTCAAGGCAGTGTTGAGGGCTTTTACATGTGTGGCCTTATGAGTTGCAATTTCTCTCTGGAGGGTAATTACCTCCTTCAGTGCTGCTCATAGTGCAGCACCCAGTACTGCGTAAGTGACTGATTTACCTTTTCCAGTTTTGAGTTTTGCCTATGATTGTAATAATGTAATGTATTGTACCAGTGCAGGGGCATTCGACTAATTTTCTCGGGCCCATTGTTTTCCCTTAGGTGATGGTTTAGACTTAAACTTTTCCAAAAACTTGTCTAATGAAGGGAACCTATGCATTTATACAAGGAACACACATTCAGTTGTCTACCAGAAGAATTTTTGCCCCTTGCCCAGACTTTTCACACACACGTCCACCAGGTGGTAGCACCCTGGCACAGACAAATCTGTCAGCACAATTTCCATAATCTGATGACCCCAGCCCTGTTGCTGGAAATGGTTATCTACGACTACCTGCACCCAGACACAGATTCAGGAGAGCTTCACAAACACACACACACATGCACCAAGGAAAACAGACCCACAGTGGCTTTATCCCTTACACTTACACTATAACATTAACTTGAGGCTGGTGAACAGTTTGTGGAAGATCAGGCAAAACACCCTTTCTTTCTAAGCTCCCTCACTCTTGCGAGGAGCCCAGGTACCGTGAGGTTAAGCCTTTCACTCCCCTATTACAAGTTGCTCAGCAGCTGCACCCCTTTGTTCACGGGATCCTGCTGACTACCCCAAATGTTACAGTCCAGGGTAACATTGAAACTTATTTTGTTTTGGATCCATGAGACAAAGTCTAACCACAGAAGGGTTGGGTGCAAGCATAAGCTTTTATTTGACAATTGACACAAGCAAAATGATAGAGCCAGGCAAAAGAGGGAGAGAGGAAAAGAAGATATATGAGAGAGAGAAGTGGGAGGGAAAAAAAGGCTAAGAAAGTGGGAAGAAAGAAAGAAAGAATGAGAGAGAGAGAGTCACCACCAGGGGTGCAGCTGTCCAGAGGGTTTCTTCAAGATGTCGCTGATCCTGGACAGGGTCCAATATGAGATGGCGGTGGGTCAAGAGACAACAAAACAGCCCCAGCATGGACAGCCATATACACCCCTGAGTTCCTTTTGCTAAGCTGCCAGTAAGCTGCCATAGAAGCCAGGGTCATTAGCATCAGAGCCACTGCAGACAGGCTCACCTGGAGGGAGGGGTGGGGGAGGCTTCCCCAGAAGGGTGCAGTCCCCCACTCACTCATCAGTTCTTATCTCCTCCCAGGTGTCACTCCCTGCTCAGTTCCAGCCCCCTCAGCCAGGTACATCAGCATCAGTACAATCAAGGTGGCTTCCTCCACCCTGGCCAGGGTAACCGTGCCTGGAGGGACATCACAGCATTGAAGGTCCTCAGGAAAGGGGTATCCACCCTGCAGGTAGTTCTCATCTCTTTCTGGGTGTCACCCCCTGCTCAGCTCTGGCCAGGCCAGGTACATTCCATCCTAGCCAGGGCTATTCACTTTAAAATTGTCCTTTTGAGGCAAATTCTAATCAGTAAGATGAGAAGACTCTCACAAAGAGAAAAACAGACTGCAGTAAGAGAGACATCTGCCTATCCCAATTTGGACATCTTTCAGGTTTTTAGTCCAGAGGAACCTCAACATTGTTTTAGCATGCAATTCATTACAAAGATATGATATTTCTAGGAAGATTTCTGGGGTGCTAACAGAGAATAGAGAAGAATCTACTCAGGACATGTTTATTTCACTGAGCCACACTTTTTTTTTTCTTTATAAAGCAAAATTATGTAAACAAGTTGAACAAATATGCTCAAGCCTTGTTTCCAGTCATCCATTAGGTGCAGAGGGTGCTAATCTTAATTGAAAATCAAAGGATTTGCTTTTAGAATTAATTTTTTTTTAACAACTTCTATTTATATATTTTAAACTAGTTGAAGTGAGTTACATGTTGGGGATAAAAAGTCTTAGTACTTTCCATATCATTCATTTTAAAATCAAAACAAACAATTCTTCCTTTTTTGTTGGATTAAACAAGGTAACTGAACATTCTTTGTAGTTTTCACCTCTCTTTAAAAGAGAGTTTATGAATGACTTGGACAATTTTATGTAGAGAAATAAGATTAACCAGGTGCCTCGAGTTGCCAAAGAGTGGGTGTGAGTCCACCTGTGCCTGGTTAGGGCAGGCCCCCCTTTTACCAGGGGGCCAATAAAGGTGGGACACACACCCACAGAGAGGAAGCTCAGTCTTGGGTGAGGCAATGGAGAGGTCAGCAGCTCGTCGAGCCTCACAAGCAAGAAAGTCTTCATCCCACAACAATTTTAGTATAATTATAATATTTTTACTGCACTTTATCTCAGCTACTTTAAGAAGAGGAAATCAGGTGAAAATCTACACCTAAATCTATGCATCATTCTGATATTTTCCAGAATTCACAACATTCATTCAGAATACTATGCCTTTCATAATGTATCCAAAAATTTACTCAAAGGTAATTCAATTTTTACTATAGGAATGTTTTAAAAATTTTGGAGTTTACTCTATAAAAGCAGTGCTCATAATGTGGTGTACTGGTAGAGTAAAATGTCTTATTGCGTGTCAGATGCTTTGAAACACCATGGTGTTATATATATCATGGCTGATATCTTGTGCTTTTCATCAGAACATCTTGAAATTAAATCTGCCATTTACATTTGCGTAAAAAATCTAAATCTGAGGCTAAAATTGTGTCTGATGAAAACCCCATCTAGATATCTGAACATCTGTACTAAACTGAGGTAGGTATTTACTATATATAATAGAAACTGTATTTTCTTAAGAAAAGTTTTTTCTGAGCATAAATTCCATGTTATCTTTCAAATCCCTTGGTTTGCTGTATGCAATATAAAAAGCATATATAGAATATTTTTAGAAAATAACATTTGTTGCAAGTATTTGCATTAAATAACATAAAGAGTCACTAGAACTAAAGGTTTGTACAGTTTATTTTCCTCAGAAAAGGAAGCCATTGTCTAAAACTCAGGGGTTGTTCATGCTTCATCCATGAACTTGAGACAGGAATTTAGGGAAATGAATACTCAATAGGTTTTAATTATACTGGGATCCATATCTTGCCTGAATGTGTTTTTAGGTTTCTACAGGCAGAAGTCTGAAAAGCAAAATCCTGGAGTCATCATGCAAAGATTAAAAAACAGAATCTGCAGTTAAAAGGTGAATGTGAAAAGAGAGAAGAAAACCTACTGTGTTTGTACATATTCCAAAGCACATCCAAAGACAATAAAGACTACTCAGAAGTCTCTTATCAGACCAAGCAAAATCATTCTTGAAGAATTTTAAGCAAGAAATTTAAGCCAGGCAGTTTACTTCAATTTTATATCATTAAATTATACTCTGAATTCTTTTACCATGTAATGATTTTCATGTATTTGAAATAAGTGATGAAATTTAATGTAGGTATAAGAAAGGTTAATGCCATTTAAAGAAATGGAAAAATAGAGGTAATGTGATCTAAATGAGATATTTCACTGAAAGCTAAAATATATTAAGTAGTGGAGATCTCATAATCCAAGTACAGATTTGGTAGCAGCAAAGTATTTAAGAGCTGTGTAATTTTAGTAACTTTCTTCACATAATTACTGACAAATTAACTGCAGTATATAGGATCAACAACAAATGAATATTTCATAACTGCTTACAATTATATAAAAAAAAATATTCCAGGAAGGTTGTTGTGACAGTGTTTTAATGAATGCTTGACATTATTAATACTGCAATTATTTATTTATTTCACATTGGAGTTGTACCTGGCATTTAACAGCGATACAAAAATAGATTAACTCTGACTTGAGGATTATGTATAAAATGACAATAGGCCAAAGTGGAGAAAGGATGAAACTAGATAAGTTGATAGAGTTCTCTAGAAGTCTAAGATGACTGTCTCTAGTTGTTATCCTAAAAATATCCAATAATTCTGGGAATAAAGGATATAAATATTTTTCTCCATCTGCTGTGTGCTTTACCTCTTATTTCTGAGAGAGGAACTGAAGGATTCTTTTGTTCTTGCTGTAATTTTTTTTTCAGTATTGTAAGTGATTTATTTAGTGACTTAAATTATGCTACTAATTGTTGGCTGCATAAAATCATCCTTAGACTCCAACTTTTCCTTTTTATTGTCCCTCTTTTCAACTTCCAGTCATGTTTCTAACCATCAGGCAACTAGAATCATTGCTTCAGAGAAACAGAGATTTTCAGGGAAACTTGGTATTCCGACAGCTGGTATTTTAATGAAAATGACAAATATCAGGAAACCTATGATAAAAATCATGAGAGTTAACAATGCTGCCACCTAGCATTTGAAGCATAACCAGCAGGAACAATATGATAAAAAGTAGTGAGTCTCTGAAAGTCTTCATTAGCTCCTCAACTATCAGGCATCTAAGAAAACTTTTGCTGGGAAGTCACAGCAGCTTAACCATGAACAATAAGTCCTCTGACATTGTTCTCAAGGGCAAGACTGTATATATATTCAGCTAGTAACATCATATACTCAGATGTTCAGAGGCAGCATGCATGGGACATTGCTGTGAAACCCTGTTCTAAAAATTAAAAAGCCAGCAAGCCTCTCTGTGCTGTCCTTTAGAGGAAGCATTATAATCTCTGAACACATCATACACTCTCATGGCTGTCTTACTCAGTACATTGGGGTACTGTTAGAAAAAGATAGAAGTCTTAAAAGATATATATTTTTCCTGGCTGATTATATTCCTCTCATTACTGGTTTTTGATTTAAGACACAAGTTTGTGATATTTTGCATTACCTAAGACAACCAAAGAGCAATCCTCTTCTAATACATGTAGGTAGGATTGTTTGTGGGTTTTGTTTTAAATGTTGTATTTTTAGATGTTTGTGTGAGAATGTAAATCATGCATGACATATATCATTCTCACATGTGTTAATACATGTAGACTGCTACCACTTTTGAAATGTTAATTTGCTTTTTTTTTTTAACTAGCATTTGTCATTGCTTTTTCCTAGCCTGTTTCACAGTGATTGATTTTGTGTTCCCTTGTTAATTGGTTTAGTTGTTATTTTGTTGAAATTCATGTATTTGCTGATGTCCTGAGGAGGGTGTGTTTTCACTGGTAGTCACTAATTGCACAATGTTAAGCATTCATAAGCTTGGAACTTCTTCATAAAGCAATCAACACATTTTATTAACTCTCTGAGTCCTGTCTCTGCTCCCTGAATCACAGCATTTGTGCTCTTAGATGAAAACAGGTGCCATATTTGTATAATAAGAAGCTCTCTGAAATGAACACATATTTTAAAAGAGTAATTTCTTGGAGGCAAATTGCTATACTTGTTTTATTTTATTTCTACACTCTAAGTGTTGGCAGCATAAAATTAGAGATAGGTTGTGTTATGTGTAGAACAGGATGAATAAAAGACAGTTGAAGCACCACAGAGCCTACAGAGCAAGGGTTAGACTGTTCTGAACCATTCTAGTCACACAAGGAGCTTGAAAAGAAAGCAAAGAGAAGTGCCACACACATCAGCAGAGCTTTGAAAAACCAAATCGTGCCTTCTGGTAGAAATTTCCCTTCCTGGATGCTTCTTTCCAATGTGAGCAGAAGAAGCAAAGAAAGAGAAACATAAAACTGAGGTGCTGGATACCCCATCTGGTGACTGCTCCACCTCCTCCACCACAAATGTTGGCAGTAGCATTTAGCACCATCTGACGTCTGTCCTTTAGGCACCTGGGTGAGCAGGAGCTGTGACTTGTCTGGCTACCCTGTGTATGCAATTTCCCCGTCCAGCTGAAGAGACCTTGATGAAAGTCTCTTCAGAGGCTGGACAACAGCCTCTTTCACAGCCTGAAAAATGGGACAAAAGTGAAACCTGGCCTGATACAGAGGCCTCAAAGCTTTTATAATTTCTACAGATGTGCTTTGAAAGGAAATACACAAAATGGGAGACCAGTCACAGATTCCTTAGCTTTGGTTTCCTCTCTTTTCAATTCCTTTGGGTTTTGTCCTTATATCTTTGATCTTTTCCTCACAAAATCACTGTAGCTGACTTTTATCCTTTTGTAATCTATTTTAAAAGAGAAAATTTATGTTATATTATCTGAATAACATTGCCTGTAGCATTCCCAAATCCTTGCCCTCCAGCAGTGGATTTTTATGTTGTTCCCTATTGCTCTCATTGCCCAATAAAATCAAGCTGAGCCATATACTTGTATATTCCTAGCTTCTTTCTCCAGGTTTCTTGGTGATAAATTCACAAATAACTATCATATGCTTAATTATTATCCACCTAAAATTATCACAAATATATACACAGTAGTGTAAATATATTTATATTATGCATATGAGAGAGTAAAACCCAAGACACCTGTAACACAAATAACCTTGAATGCTTAGCTGCTACCTGTATACTGATGACCACTCAGCCTCAGGCCTGGAGGAATCTGTCTTCCTCCACAGACCTGGGGGAAAACAGCTGAAATGGGCTGCCTGGAGCTCAGACCTATCCCTTGTCACACTGCAGGTTCTCCAGTATGTTGCAAGAAAGGCTACTAGGGCTACAATGACAAAAGCAGGATAAAATTCTGTTGGTCTCCAAATCCAGATAACTCAAACTCCTCCTCAGACAGACAACTGAACAGAAATACAGGTAAGCAATCATAGCCAAAACGAATCATACAGAATAACCTGGATTTAGTTCACACATGGATTGCATATGAAACCTAACTCACCAGATAATTTCCAAGGAAAAAAGTACTTAGTTGGTTTTTGGTTATTTGTTTTTTTTGTTACTGTGATTTTTTTTCCTGCAAAACTATTTTTACCTGTTTCAGTGATCCCATGCTTTCTATAGGGAGGTAGGTGTATATATTTTGTACCTGCCACTTTCATACAGAGACAAATGACAATCCTCTTACTGTATGCTCTCCAGTCCTTTCTTTGCCCTTCAGTCTACCCCCATTCTTTTGTCTGTCAAACTTTTTATCTCTTCTCATTTAAATCCTACCTCACAATACCTTCTCAGAAGAAAATGCCATTGCTCATCCACCACTG
The DNA here is from genome assembly GCF_003957555.1 of Calypte anna. Lineage (NCBI taxonomy): Eukaryota > Metazoa > Chordata > Aves > Apodiformes > Trochilidae > Calypte > Calypte anna. The sequence continues at coordinate 106,801,401 of NC_044245.1, forward strand.
GAAGGAAATAGGTGGTCAGACCAGATTCTCTCAATATATAATTGAGAGAAAAGAAGATTTTGAGAGATAAAGGGTTTCTGAAGGGGGAATTTTGTATTGCTTACAAACATCATCACAGTTTGATCATCCCATCCCTATGTTGTCTGCATTAAATAATACACTACCAGCATGGGGACTGTCGCTCTTAGCTTTATTCCATTTACTGACAAATACAGAAGAAAAAGCAAAGTAATTTATACCCTTATAGCCCTGTTATAAATTACAAACTCTTTGTTCAAAGAACTATATATATATATTTTAGCTGTACTTCCAACCTGAATAAGCTATATAGCTATGTTGGCAGTGGGATAGGAAAATACAGCAGTTGTCTGTCCTAACTGTGAATCATCCCTGATTAATCTCAGCATATCTGAAGGAGCATGATGCTGATGAAATGATGTTCCTGCAAAAAAGTATTTGGGGCTTTTTTGATTTGGATACTGATAGGAATTTGTATCCTGTGGTCATTACATTTCTCATGGTAACTTTTCTGAGACTCTTCATACAACTACTCATATACATTTGAAATTCATTGAAGAGTTGAATTGCCTCTGAATTTTTGAAAATATCAGTTTGCATTCAGAAACAGCTACTATCTTTTAATATGTATGCCTTTGTGCATGAAAAGTCACTTCATACTCTTTATTTAACTTGCTTATTGTGAAGCCTAATTAGTGAATTTACATAAGGTACATTGAGATCTCTAGGCAAAATATCATACATAGATATACCTACATAGACATTAATACCTTTAAAAGCAGCTAATTTGTACAGTCAAAGCAGTTATCTACTTATAGTTCATGCTATTCCATAGGCTGCTTGAATCAATGTTTCAGTTAGAAGATGAATGTAGAAGAGATTTCAACCTTTTATGACCTAACCTTATATAATTATATTCTCTTTCATAAAAATATACAACTAATCTCATGAAAGCAACTATTTACCCTCACATCACTTCAGTTCTGCAAGGCTGATGAATTTTGGCAGCATTTGTTTTTTGAATGGTTGATAGGGCTTCAGTATGATTAATTTTAGGTCAGGCATGGAAAAAACAAGGGAAAAAAAACCCTCTTCACTTTAATAAGCACAGAGAAATATTAGAAAATGTCTCTGGACTGAACAGTTATTTTTTGACAAAAGAAGAAACGGACAAATTTACATTAACTTTCTGAGATACAATGCAGAATTAAATTTAATAAAAGGAAAATAAATTATAAGTATGAATATGAGGGGCCAAAAGACCGAATATTTTCTCAAAAGGATAAAAAATAACAGCAGAAGCACAAAAGTATGATATGCCCTCTTTATAAAAACAAAGAGCTTCTTACAAGTGAATCATAACATGTTTTCTAATTCCCAGCTTCATATTTTCTCCTTCTGTGGACCAGGAGGTTCTCTTTAGCAGTGCAGCATGCTTCTTAAATGAGAGACTCTTTCCTGTGCCATGGTCTCTCATATTAGTACACTGTTAGACCCCAGCTACAGACATTGATTGCCTGTAAGAAAAACACAGTGCAGGCTCTGAAAGCTGACGTCCCACTTCACCTCTCCATCCCACAGCCTTTTTTCTTTAACAAGATTTAGCATTGTAAAGAAAGAGAAAGGTGCCACATGGCAAGACAGTTGTCCATGGACTGTTCATGTGGGCTCTGGAAGTTGCTAAATTTCTACTAATTCCAGAATAGGAAGTTGCACATTCTGTGTAGAACATAAAACTCACTGAAGTTTTTTTAAAGATGGCCATTCGCTGAAATATTCTGTATCAACTGTTATATTAAAGAAGTCTGTTGGGCCAGTAAAAACCTTCTTGTTCAAAGCCAACATTGCAGTCCACACTTGGCTGTGATCGAGTACAATCCTACCTTGATAGTCCACTAGCAAACCCATTCAGTATCCAGGAAAATATTTTAATGATAAAAGGGTGTGGAAATAGGTGGGCAAAAAATGTCTGAGCATGATTTATTTTTTAATTTCTTTAAATTGTTATGTAGCCCCACCAATTCCCCGCAGACAGCTAAAAATCAATGAGCCAGGGACTCTACAGCCCATTGGCAAGTGCCCATCATTCTTCAGAACTTCAGAACAAGCACGGTGATTAATCCATTTAAATTTACTGCTCAGGAAATATCAGAGGTGGCAGATGCTTTCCTCAATTGTGATTTACATTGAGAGGAAAATTAAAACCCTTACCGTAACAATTAACTGACTGCTCCACTAAATCCAGTGTCATCTCTGGCTTTTTTTTTTTTTTTAATTTTGGAGAATGTAACTGAAAATGCTTCCAATTTTCATGATATGAAGAGGTGAGGGTGGGAGGCTTTGTTTTGGTTTCCCCTTGTTCTTTTATTTCTTTATCTTTTAATTATTAATGACATTTGGTTGCTTGTTTTGGGTTATGATTTTTGGGGTGGGGAGCCATTAGGGAATGCTGCTTTAGAAACTGATTAATCTGTAGTCATTAAAACACTTCACAGACACTGCAGCAAAACTGTCAGTATCTCTTCATTAGCTCTGAGATAGGGAGCTTTATATAAGTACATCTAAACCTCAGCTGTAACATCCTCCTCAGGATATATTAACAGTGTGGGATTTCACAACATTTCAGGGCTAATTTCTTGCGTGTTCAGATACTTTTTCATCTGAGGGAATTTACACAGCTACGGATATCTGTCTTAAAAACACGCAGCATGTTAATACAGGTCTGGAAGATATTATGTGATTGAAACTGCAGCTAGTCATTTCTCCCTATCATTTTGAAATGATCGAAAGAGAACTCTTCATGGCTTTGGAAGATTTACTGAGTTAATTCATTCTTATTCTGTAAATTATATCTTTTTTTGTTATTTTTTTCTTAAAACTGTGGGCTGTATGTAAGACTTGTGAGGTAGGCAGTGACAGTTTGAAGACCAAGTTTCATTACATGAAATAAGCTTATGATACTGAACCTTATGAACTTACTCCTTAACCGCTATAAATCCAACAATAATGGCACTCACTAGCAAATTATCAGATTAGGATGTATGTAGGTAAAACAATATTTTCACTGACCTTTTCTCCATGCTTTCATAAACTGTCAAGCCTTGGCAAGAGATAAAACCAAATGATTTCTCAGAATTACCAGTGTGTATTTATCATGAAAAGTCATTCTTAAGCCAAAAGGATTCTCTGAGTTTTCATGGTGCAAGCTACAAAACAATGAAGGCAATCACATCTTGAGTGACATCCCATGACAAGTTTCTGAGATGAAAGAATCTGTGCTAAGGTGTAATGTAAATATGCTTGACTTGTTTTTACTTTTCTCTAGAAATTTCCCTCTTGGAAACATGGTACTGAGCTGTAAAGTGTAGGGTTGAAGCAGTATATGAAATCTTATACTGACAGTATAAGTCCTGATGAAGCTGCAGAATCAGTCTATACATAACTAGTGTAAGTAACCACATATGACACTTCTAAGATAAATATGAACTAACTGTATTTTATGTATAGTAAATGTGTCCTTCTTTCTACAAGATAAACCCTACTCGTATAGGAAGAAAAGGTGAAAACACTCAAAATTACATCTCATAATATAACAAAGGCTTGGAAGTGCATCTTGAGCATTGAGTTTGGAAGAGATTTTCAGAGGTCTTGGGATCAGCAGTGAAATCACTGATCTTTTTAGCTTCTGTGACCAGGCAGTCAAAACACTGCTACCACCACTATTGCCTGCTGCTGGCTTTTTCTTCAATGAGATTAAAAGAAGCAACAAGATGGAAAAAAACCCCACCCATTCCTTTAAATCAGAGATATTCCACAGAGAAACTTGATGAACTACATCTTCTGCCCAAAGCTCAAGTGAGGAACTGAATGATGACAGGAGCTTCAAAAATGACAGACATTCTTCATCACTACAACTTTCTTGTTCTTTCATTTACAGTTTTATAATGTCTCTGAGGCAATTACAATAACTGCTTTTGAGGGCTTAGGCTCCATATCTCTGTTTTGACCTGGTTTTGCAAACATATGCAATTCTATTTGCGAAGGTATCAGCAAAAAGACAATGAAAGAGAAATAAATTAATGTGATTGACTTGACTGTTAAATCCTATTCTACTAATCATAATATAACAAAGATTATGAAACTTAAAGAAGTTCCATTAATTAATGAAGTAGGAAGAACTGTTTATCTGCTATTTCTCACTTTTCATGCATAAGAATAGTATTCACTCCTTTTTGAAAACTGTAAACAATACTTGAAAGTGTTTCACAAGCCCATTCTACAGTCTACAGATATGAAAGGAATTTGTACCATTTTTTTCCTCAAGAAGACAAGCCAAATTGTTCTTTTTTACCCTCTTTTTTATTTAACACAAAATCTCTATTAATTTTTATATTTTACATAATTTTACATAATTTTGACATTTTATAAATGGAAAAAACAACAACAAAACAAACAAAAGTTGTTCCTCAGTTTAGACCTTTACTGTAGTTTACCTTTAAGCAGACAATTAAAGTACCTGTCAGAGAATCTACTCACTCATTTACAAGCAAGATATCTGCTTGCTTTGACTGTCCTCAGCAGAGAGAAACATTTGCACCCAGTTTTTCTACATTCAAGCACAGTAAGAAGCTTGGGAGGCAAAAACTTTGCATTATGGTTGAATTTATGCTATAAGAAAAATAAGAAAACGTGTGGAAGAAGGAAGTGACTTATACCGCCACCAGAGCAAAGAAAGGAAAGACTGTGACCTCCATGTCACAGTTTTTTCTCTGATGTCCTGGGATACTTTTGCATTGAACTGCTACTGTTCAGGGTACATAGCAAATAATATCCAAAGCACACATTACATTTTTAGTTACAAGAGTGCAGTCCCTTTTTCCTCTTCATGTCATCTAAGAGCAGTAATGAGTTTGATGTAATCTCAGTTTGGTCTTCAAATAGCAAATTCAATATGTTGCTAATATCTTGTCCAGGCTTACTTCATTTAAGCAAATTTGCACTTCATATTAATATTCCATTTTGTTCATACTGTGTTTTTTCTGTCTTCCTGTGTATGTATGTGGTAACCTGTAGGTCCTTTGGATGATCTTATCATGAAAGAAATAATTTTCTCAATAAAAAGGGATTGTTCTCTATAAAAAGCAGCTGGAAATTTCAGCTTCTTTCTCTAACCATAAGATTTTTTTTTTTTAATTAGATATCTATAGTTATTGAAAGGATTCTTAGTTTCTGAGCCAATGATGTTAAATAACTCTCAAACACAAATAGTGACACTGAGGCTTATTCTACTTATCAGTTTATCCAAGATTAAAAAGGATTTGTACTGTTTTTGTGAAGTGTTGTGTCAAGACCATAGAAAATGTGCTGCTCAGTTTGCAGAGCAAGTAAAATGAGACAAAATATAGGTAGACAGCACATCTGCAGTGGAACAGAATATGAGGCCAGGAACCATACTAACACTTTAATTTTAATAACATTTTTCTATTATGGTATTTTTGACTTTGATGCTTTTACTGCATTGTAAACTTTTAAAATAAGTATCAGCAGTCCCCTCTGGCCTTTTACCTAGCCATTATCAGCTTGTTGTTTCCAGATCCTGTGGGTCTCAAGATGGGAACTGAAAGTTGAGAGGTTAATGGCTTTATGCACTAACTTAAGGAGAACACTCTATTTGTTAAAGTACTGAGACTCTTTTGGCAGAAACTGTCAAGTGAATAGTTTGGGCTACTATCACTGATGGAGTGGAAATGTCAAAGAGCAACTCATTACAGTCAGAGAACAAATAAGTAGGGAGGCTCAGGGCTTTGAAAAGCATGAAAGTAGGAGCAAGTAGATGAACTAGGTGTGACAGGAAAAAAAAGAAGAGTCAATGAAAGGATATAAGGAAAGATGACCTTGCACATAGTAATGAGCAAATAGAAGTTGTTCATAATTGTTCTGCTAATGTTAGTGGGATAGATTTTGATTCTGAAAGAGTCTTCAAAAAGCATTTTATACATATGTGTTTTCAGAATCATAGAAATATTGTCTGGAAGGACATTTAACATTCTTCTAGCAACCCTCTCATTTGAATTCATACTATATTCAGGACTAGATTGAGTCAACTGTTGCTTTGCCTAGTCAAATCTTGGAATTCACCTCTAGGGTCCAGCTTTTTCTCTGCTGCCCTAACTTTATAATGAAGAAGTTTATCTTAATGTTTGTCTGAATATCAAAAGCTCTAACTTGTAACTACTGCCTTCTATTTTATCGTCTGTCACAAATAAAAATATCATCTTATGAGAAACATCCTCTTCACTGTGACTTCCACATCCACACTTTAGTGCTTAATTTGGAATAAATAGTTTCACAGTGACTGGGTCTTGTTGCTCATCTGGTGCTAAGTGAGTTACTATTTGATGGGTAGACACCACACTAGCCTATAAGATTTCCATGAGCATCCTTAATCATGATGCTAAATTGTTCTAATATTTGAAATCTGGAAGCTGTTGCCTAAACTTCTACATTTAGACTGATTCTAAGAGACAAAGGAGTGTTTTTGCTCATAATGACCCATACTAACTCTTTCAGAGACATTGCATGGAATGTTGTAAGAGTATATTAGGTTTTACATAATATAGTAAAAATAATTATTAAATGTTGAGAGAAATTATCAGAAGAGATTAGTGGATATTGCAAACTAATCACTTCATATTTAATTTTTGGGGGTTTTTGTTTGTTTGTTTTGTTTTGTTTTTTAAATAAAGCTACCTCTGAATTGTATTCTTACAAAAACACTTCAAAATATGAAAATATTCTAGTACTTTTACAGTTGGTTTAATACATCTAAAACATTACAGCTTAAGGGCCTTTTTCTCAGCTTCATAAAGGCCACTTTACTTTGTTCTGGTATCAATTACAGTTACATGCATTTCAAAGCCCCCATGCAGCGGTGAAGAGGTCTAAAGAGGGCTTAATGTAAATGAGAATTCAGTCATAATCTTTTGGGATGAATTGAACTGATCTTTTATAAATGGAAATAATTAACAAAAATACACCTTTGGTGCCTTCATGTCACTCCTTTCATTCTGAACTAAGGGCCAGGTCCTGATAATTTTACTTATTTGAACAAGTATTTCCATGTGAATATCCCCTCTAAATTTGGATTTTATGTAATTATTTTCTAAAGACCAAAGGAACTATTTCCATTTTACCATTTAATTTTATCAGTAATCTGTCAGCAGAGTGGTGGCTCTATTTTCAGAGAGCACTTCTCTTTGAAATCAGAAAAAAAATTAGCTCCTCTGCAGTTAAAACTACAATGTTTGCTTTAAGCCTTTCAAGCAGTTTGGAAATCCTCCAGTAATTCTCAAGGCTTTTCTAGAGCACCACTTGGGTAGAAAAATCCAGTATTCTTTTGACTACCTGTATTGAATTTGATTAAAAGATTTTCACTGATTTTAAAGTGAGAAATGATTTCAAGTCCTGTGTTCTGTGTTAGCAGTTTGCTTTTTCCTCAGGTCTCTTTACAGTCAATGCAGAAAGACAGTTAAAGTGGCTTATATGTTAAAGGAGTTTATTTTGAAACTGCATCTCTGTGTTTGTTGACCATCTGAAGACTTTAAATACAAGAAAACCATCACCTCTGGTATCTGATCCTGGTGTTATAAACAGATCAGATAGTTCACTATTTTTGCTGCATGAATGTGTAACTGTGGGATTTTTTTGGAGTAATTTTGACAACAGAATGGAATAGAGAACCATGTTCAGATGGACAATTTCTGATGTTGAAGCAAAAAGGAAACTTTGTTTTTTTTTTAATAAAGGCACCATTTTGTCATAAGCAGCATCCAATATCATAAGGGAAATTTAAGGGTGAGTGAATATCTTCATTTCAAAACAAATACTGTAAAAGCTGTGATTCTAGTCCTTTAATTTGTCCCTTTTGTATTTCTTTTTCATTTCCCAATAATCTTCTAACATCCAAGATTTAAATTAATGAAAATGAAAGGCAATATTGTAGAAATACTTTAACCACAGTGCAGCTAGTAGGCACATCCATGATACCAAGAGTGTTTACTTTAATGTTATGAGGAGTCCTCCACTTCTCCCCATGAAAAATTAGTAAGCTGTGGAAAATGCTGTGCAGACTACTAATATCCCTATGTATTAAAGTTATTTCATCTGAAAACCTAACAGAAGCTGACACTACAGGTTAGCCAGGGTGTTGAAAGTGACTTGTTTTATGCATGATGACATTAGACAGAAAGCTAATAGAAGCTTAGATTGTATCATTGCATAATCATTAAATATAGACTTAATTTGGCTGGTAATTAACCCTGGAGCATTATGTTTTGAGCAGCTGAGAAAAAAAAAAAAAAAAAAAAAATTGAAAGAAAGGACAACTTGCAAAGTAACTGGAAAATGGAGGAAGAGTTACAGAGTGTAAAAATTTAGGTGAAAAACAATCAAGACACAGTTGACCAGTTTAGATTGCCACTTAAAATCCTTTGCCTCTGCCTTACTCAACACATGCTGAAAGAGCAAGCTGCTGAAGTCTGTTGCAGAACCATTATCATCTGTTCATTTTATTTCCATTGCCAATTATCCTTAATTATTGGAAACTTTTTGCAACATATAATGACTGCTGAAATGTTAGCATGCTCATTAAATTGAAGCTCTAGCTCAAGCAATAGATTTTGATAAGCTATGTTATAGACCTGCATTTTCAAGTACTCCATCCTCTGTTAGCCCCAAGTCCATCTTTGCCCAACATTTTCTCTAATATATATTTATGTATTTCTTTATTTTTACAAGAGAAAGGAACAGAAGGCCAGATTTTCTTGCTGAAAGCTGACATAATTAGTATAAAAAGGTAGATGTGACCTGAATTGGTAGCAGCTAAGGAATAAATATGGACAAACATTTCTGGAGGGATGGGGATGTTACTTAAGCAAAGGCAACAAGAGACTGAAATTCACTTGAAGCCCATGGAAAGGCAGGAAGAAATTTATTCAGAATCTGACCACTTATAAGATTCATTGCAGGACACTGTACACCCAGTCACATGTATTGGGTTCTATCCCAGGATCTATCTTGAAAGGTGGTTTCATGAGCTTTAAAGACAAAGAGGAAACAGCTCTCTTTATGTCACATCCAGAGAGTACAATCTCACCTGACATTTAGGATGATTTCATATCTTTGCTGTTGCATGTCCCCCAAAAAGCTAGGGAAAAATCTGGTTCAGAGTGGTCCGACTTCAGGGATACGAAAGCCTGAAAAGAACAAGTAAGGAACTGGGTATAAAGTCTAGAAAAAATAACATGTCTAAAAAAATGTTAAAGGAAGAGGACACCTCTCTGAGCTTTTTGATATGAGTCACCCTACAGACAACACCCTCAGGTCTGGGAAGGATGAATGTGTTGCTGTCCCCTCACCTTGTTGCCTTTTCTCAAGGCAATCTCATAATGCCTTCTGTATCATAAATAGTGCGCTGTATTTGCCCTGGCCTTCCTCTGCTGACTTCCTTGTTGTTTCTTGACAAGAACTCTGATTTGTATCACCTCTGATAATAGAATATTTTACCAAAAAGAAATCTAATTAAAAGCAAATAGCTGACAAGATGTGCATATAACATACTATATCACTCTGAGCACATAACTCTTTCCTTTCTTGTTGCCCATCAATCTCTCATTTGTCTTTTTTTTTTCTCTTTCATAATTATGAGATCTTAAGAAGATCTTGTAACTTGTTTTAAACAACCTTTCTGCCCTTACTGCACAAACACACACATACAACATCATAAGAGCAAACAAAAATGTTAAGGTGACAATTCTAATTTCTTTCAGATGTTTTCGCTATGTTGCTAACTCTGTGTTTCTTTGTTAGGCATTATTCATGCAGCTATAGGTGTAAAGTGTAGTGTGATCTTTCAGATGAGGTTTTAACATGGTCTTCCTGTTCCAGACATTTTTGTCACAGTATCTAGTAGCAATGAAAAAGAACAAGACTTACAAATTTCAAAATGAGACAAGGAAACTAAAGCCTATATATTGTTTTTGCTTTCCACTGAAAGCTCTATTGGTAAAATCGGGTCAATACTAGATTTTTTCATTGTATGTGCATGAAGTGTGTAGTGGAATGAGGCAACCAGGTGTCACTAATTACCAGGTAGTGGGCACGAGCTTGTGTTAAGCCCACCTATGCCTGATTAGGGCAGGCCCCCACTGCGCATGAGCAGGATTAGGGGGCCAATAAACACCTAAGGATGAGGCTTGAGTGGCGCAGCCGGTTAGCTCACGGTACTTATATAGTCAAACCCAAGCAACGCTGAGGCCCTGGGTTTGAGCCTCACCCTAATGGTGATGAGTTCTGGTGGCACAACCAAGTTAGTGCGGTGCTGAGACAAAGCTCCAGGAGTGCAGTCAGGTTAGCGCAGTGCTCATAGAAGCAGTAAAAGCCAAGGATGCTGAGGTTGTGAGTTCCAGCTTGAACTGAGCTTGTGAGTTTGAGCCTTACCTTTTACTGTCCTCCTGATCCTGCTCATGCGCAGTGGGGGCCCGCCCTAATCAGGCACAGGTGGGCTTAACACAAGCTCATGCCCACTCCCTGGCAATTAGTGGCACCTGGTTGCCTCATTTCACTAGAGAAGTGTATATGCTTTGAGATTTTACACATTTAGACATACTCCCTCAAAATGTTTGGTGTTTTTTAAAAAAACATTATTATTATTATTTTAATAGTAAAATTAACAATAATGATAATATACTAATATTAACAATATAACATTAATATTAATATTAATATAATTGTTATTTTAAAAAATAATTTTATTTTTAACAACATAAAATATCAGGACGAAAGTTGTCATTCTATTTTTTTTTTTTCACAGCACTGTTGCTGGATGAAACTCAGATATCTCTTTAATTGTGAGGTCCTAGAAAAAAACTACTTTATGAATTCAGGAGATGCAAGACGGTGAAAAGACCATTTTGCTAAGCTAAAAAATCTTAATGAGAACTACTAGTATCTCCTTTGTTACCCTTTAGTCCCCAGACAGAGTTGCTGCTCCATTCTGGTAGAGAAAACTTAGAGGTACCTTAGTGAGTCCCTGCCTGTCACACCAACATTTCCTATGAACTGATTACATTGCTGCTGCTTCTGAGGACTCTATGGCTTTGATAGGGACAATGCTTCTATTCCACATCAAATAACATTAATTTTTCATTAATTATTATTGCCTATACCTGTTTTTATATGAAAATCATGTTTGTGAATCTCCTTATATCCATGCTGAAAATGACAGCACAGTTGACTGACTGATAAAAGTGATTCTTGTGGTATTTTCCAACTGACCTGCAACATGAAGTACTCGTGAACTTGCAATGTATCTGGGCAAACAGTGCTCACAATAATGCCAGCTCAGTTTTGCAGAAACATGGGATTTGGAAAAGGTTGAGAGAACCATTTGAACTTTTGGGGCTTCATCCAGAACAAACCAGGCTGCCTGGTCTTTTAGCTGTTCACAACATTAATTATCATTTGCAGTAAAAATCTCTGGAATCAAGAGCTAGATGACAATTTTGTTGATAATATGTGAGACAGAGTGCAGTTCAGTTTGCTTTTTAAAAGTAATGTTGTCTGTGATAAACTGACAGTAATAACAACTTCTTTTTGTCAGTAAACCACGCAGATATGATTAGGGCAACGCATGTGGTAAATTTTTATAGAGATGCATAGGGTTTTAGACATGCTTTTGTCATTATAGTCAATAGAAACTGGGCAGTTGAAATCCTAGGCAACTCTTTGGCAATTTATACCATGGGGAGAAGATGAGTGAAGTAATAAAATGCTATTTTTTCCTTTGAAATTTAGTACTCAGCAAAGTTGCTAGACTAGCAGCCTTGCAAAACAGAAGTTCTTTGCTGTATTTACCCACATGGCAGGTACAGCATAAGCAGCAGCAATATGGATTTCATTCTCCTGCTGTACCACTCATCACCACCATGATCTACAGCACTATTTGTAAAGTGAATTAGTTAAGTCTACTACTTAGTTACTAGAAGTACTCATACCCATACCTAACTCCCCTGGCAATGAGCAGGATTTCTTTCTGCTTTTACAGTAAGTCATGTGAGCCTGTTAATACAGCCCATAGACAAACTATTGATCTGCTGTCATGTGACTAGACTCCATGAAGTGAACTGCAAGCATCATCTGTTTCTTGTCTGAATATGCTTCTTCCTTCTCATGAGGTCCTAGACATTCCTTTCTTTGTATAACTGAGGATGCAAAGGGCTAGAGAAATTATTATTATAGCTTTGTTGATCAAGCAGAAATCATCTCAGACCTCTGCCTTTTCTTATTCTTCTCCATGCAGTTGTTCTTTTTTTCTCATTAAGTAGCCAGCCAGGCAGAAGAAAGAAGTTAAAATTATTAAACCTGGCTTTAGGAAAAAGAAGAAAAAAATGTTTTGGACATTGAATTTCCTTAATGTTTTACACGTTCCCTCCATCAATGCCCTTTCCAATGTCTGCTTGCCTACACTGGCAGAAGTTCTCCAAATATAAAGGAAACTTTTGGTGTTTCACTGAGCTCTGAAAGAGGGAGAAACTGCACCCTATTAGGAAAAAAACTACCTCCCTGATCTGAGCTGCAGTTATCCACAGATTTTTCAGCCTCTTGTGTGATGTTAGAAGAAAGTATCTTAATGCATCAATTATCTAGTCAACTGCAAAAGACCTTTGCAGAGAACAGCCTTCCCTACCTTCTAATTAGGGTAGGTCATGATCTATAGTTGAATGGGATGAACCGTTGGAGACATGACACTACTTCTGCAGAGATGCTTAGTTAATGAAATAGGTAGGTAGCAGTTTCCATAGTAAGGAGTCTGGACAAATTATAACATTGAAAATATAGTGAGAAGGGAAAATAAAGCATATGAACTTCAAAGATATTACCTATTTAAAGCCTTAATGAAAATAAATAATAAAAAAAGAAAATTTTGCATTTCCAAAAGGTTAATTTTTAATTTTTTAAATTGTTTTTTTGCTTTGGTCCCTCATTCTGTTCTATTATTTCATTGGTTTTTTTGCTACGTTTCTTTGTTCCATTCTATTCTTTCATTGGCTTTTTGGTTTATTCCCTTGTTCTGTTCTATTCTTTTATTGTATTTTTTTGTTTCATTCCCTCAATCTGGTCTATTCTTTCATGGGTTGTTTTGTTGGTTTTTTTTTTTATTCTCTTGTTCCATTGTATTATTTTTTTTTTGTTTGTTTGTTCCCTCAATCTGGTCTATTCTTTCATGATTTTGGTTTTTTGATTTTTTGTTTTTTGGGTTTTTTTTTGTTTGGTTTTTTGCTTTTTTTTGTTCCTTTGATTTATTTTTTTATGTGTTTATATGTTTCATTCCCTCATTCTGTTCTATTTTTTCATGGATTTATTTTTTTGTTGCCTAGGTCCGTTCTATTTTTTCATCGTTTTCTTCTGCTTCATTCTCTCATTCCATTCTACTTTGTCATTTTTTGTTTCGTTCTCTTGTTTCATTCTATTTTTTAATTTTTTTTTTTCCCATTTCCTCATTCAGTTCTATTCTTTAATGGGTTTTTTGTTTCTCTCCATTCTTCTATTCTATTCTTTCATTGTTTTTATTGTTTCGTTCCCTTGTTCCGTTCTATTCTTTCATTGGTTTTTTTGTCTCGTTCAACTGTTACATTTTATTCTTTCATTAATTTTTTGTTTCATTCCCTCATTACTTTCGATTCTTTCACTGTTTTCTTTTCTTTTCGTGCCCTTGTTCCGTTCTATTTTCTCAGTTTTATTTTTTTCACTCCCGTGTTTTGGTTTATTCTTTTTTTTTTCTCTTTCCTTCATTCCATTCCATTCTTTCATTGTTGCTTTTTTTTGTTATTTTTCTCTTGTTCCATTCTATTCTTTTTTTTTCCATTCCCTAGTTCCATTCTATTCTTTTTTGTTTGTTTGTTTGTTTTGTTCCCTCATTCCATTCAATTCTTTGTTTTTTTGTTACATTCTCTTGTTCCATTCTATTCTTACATGGTTTTTTTTTTTGTTTGTTTTGTTCCCTTATTCCATTCTATTCTGTCATTGGTTTTATTTGTTTCCTTCCCTCAATCTGATCTATTCTTTCATGACTTTTTTTCTGTTTTGTTTCATTCTCTTGTTCCATTCTATTATTTATTTTTTTATTGTTTCCTTCCACCGTTCTATTCTATTTTTTCATGGGTTTATTTTTTTCCCTAGTTTCATTCTATTTTTTCATTGTTTTCTTCTGCTTTGTTCTCTCATTCCATTCTACTTTTTCATTGATTTATTTTTTTATTTCATTCTCCCATTCCGTTCTATTTTTCATATTTTTTTTGTTCCCTTATTCCGTTCTATTCTTTCATGGGGTTTTTTTGTTGTTGTTCCCTTGTTCCATTCAATTCTTTCATTGGTTTATTTTTTTCGTTCCCTCATTCCCTTCTATTGTTTTGTTGTTTTTTTTTTCCTTGTTCCCTCATTCCATTCTATTCTTTCATTGTTTTTTATTAATTTTCCCAGTTCTGTTCTACTCTTTTATTTTTTTTGTTTCATTCTGTCCTTCATTCTATTATTTCTTTTTCTTTATCCCATTCAGTTTGATTCTTTCTTTGTTTTTGTTTTTTTTTGTTTGTTTGTTTGTTTCATTCTCTTATTCCATTCTATACTTTCTTTGTTTTTTTTGTTTCATTCCCTTGTTCTGTTCAGGGAATATTCCAGAACACTTCAATTCTTATTCTTCTTCTTCTTCCATTTTTTTTTTCAGTTGTTCCATCTTTAATTTTAGTGTACAATAATATGATTATTAAATGAACAAGTAAGAAATCTTACATTCATACAGATTTATACTGTGAATTTTTTTGAAACTGTTTTCTTTCAACTAAGGAATATGAAATGTATTTGATTGTATTCAAGAACCTTTAGAATTTTTTTGGTTGGGAAGGAACTTTAATATCACTGAATCCAACTGAACACTGCCAAGTCCACCACTAAACCATCTCCCTAAGCACCATGTCTACACATCTTTTAAATCCAGGGATAGTGACTTCACCACTTCCCTGGGCAGCCTATTCCAGTGGCTTTCAGTAAATAATTTTGCCTGATACCCTAAGCTTCCCCTGGCACAACTTGAC
Organism: Calypte anna; assembly: GCF_003957555.1. Lineage (NCBI taxonomy): Eukaryota > Metazoa > Chordata > Aves > Apodiformes > Trochilidae > Calypte > Calypte anna. Next base: position 106,816,568 of record NC_044245.1, read on the forward strand.
AAAATTTCCTCTTGTTCTATTGCTTATTTGGGAGAAGAGACCAACCCCCACCTTGCTACAACCTCCTTTCAGGTATTTCTAGAGAGTGATAAGGTCTTCCCCACATCCTCCTTTTCTCTTAACTAAACAGCCCCAGTTCCTGCAGCTGTTCCTTGTAAAATTAGGGCTCCAGACCCTTTTACACACTCCAGAACCTCAATGCCCTTCTTGTAGTGAAGGACCCAAAAATGAGCACAATATTCAAGATGTGGCCTCACCAGTGTTGAGTACGGAGGGACAATCACTGTACTACTCCTGCTGGCTACACTATTCCTGATACAAGCCAGGATGATGTTGACCTGCTTGGCCACCTGGGCCCCCTGAGCACTTTTATACAGCCAACACTCCCATGTTATTTCCTTCTGGGAGGATTTCTTCCCCAAGCTTCTATTGCTTCCTGGGGTTGCTGTGAGCCAAGCGTTGGAGCTGGCACATGGCCTTGTTGAACCTCATACAGTTGGCCTCAGTCCCCATGAGGAAATCAAATGCCTCTGGGAAGAAATTTCAGCAGGCTGAAGCTTCTTGTTCCTTATTTCCATTCCTCCTGATGCTGGGGACATCTTAGGCAGTGGCTGTGGCTAGTGTCCCTCTTCAGAAGCAGCAAAAAGTGGCAGTCTGACTTCTAGTTTCTCAGGCAGAGCAAGTAGTGGAACTGTAACTGCATTTGGCTCTCATAGGGAAGTACACAGTTCACCTATAATTATATACAGGCTTGTGTGAGCATGCATTAGAAGTGCTAGATGTATTCAAGGTGCACTGAGCATTTGAGTCAACATCTGTTACTTACAGGTCTTCTTCCTATACTTCACAAATATACTTTAGTGTATAAACTAAAGGCATCAGATTTCCTCATAGGAGGGAATGTGCAAGTCAAGAAGCCTGAATATCCTACTACTGTTTCTGTGGTAGAGCTGAAGAAACTTTTAAATTCACCTCCCTTCCTAATATGAAAAACAAACAAAATTCAAAGAAAACATAATTAAAATCTACTACTCACTTGTGAAACTGTGGAGTTGAAAACTGATTCTGTTACAGTCAGAATCACAAGAGTAGAAGATATATGGTGCAGAATGAAAGAAAAAATGTAAATCAACAATTGATCCTCTTCAAATGACAGCAGGAGAAATGGAAAATATCTAAGAGGTAAATGTGATTTTGATTAAGACAATTTTATATTTATACAGAAAAGAGAAACCCCAAAAAAGCAGAATCAAGGGAAAAAATTTGAAACTATTGCAATTCCCTCATGGTGCTCAGAAGATATTAGAAGCATGCAAAAATACCTTCTGAGGGTTTTTTTTCTTAAATTTTTTAGAGAGAAGGGTCTGATTGCAGCTCTGCAAAACAGAAAGCATAGGAAAACAAAACAAAACAAAACCCTGACTAACATAAAATACATCAATTCCATAGTGTCTGAAAAATGTGGTAAATAAATAATGACAGTGTCAAGTTTCTACTGAAATTAACAGTGAATCTTTATTAAACTTCTTTATTCAGTCAAATAGCAATGAATGTTGGAAAAATATTCATTATACTGGGAGTCAGAGTCCTTTCCCTGAAGTTTATGCTTGCTATTTGATTTTAAATGGGATAATGCAGAAAGAACTGTAGCACTATTTCTTTGGTACTGCCAGCTATTTCAAGGACGTAGGCTTTAGTGAAGATTTGTTTACGTTCATATCAGTGTTACTGTTTTTTTTTAAACAGTGTTTAAAGGGCAATATATATTTCCCCACATCCATAAAAAAACCCCAGTCTTTGGAAGATTGCATTTGCTAAACCAACTTTTAGAAACAGAGAAAATAAAAGAACAGTTTTTACTTTGCAAAACCAAAAGCAAATTACAGTCTTTAATTGAGTTTAAATTACAAAAATGGTCAAGTTGCTTTTCAAAATATAACATTGAAAAATCAGTATGAAAAGACTAAAATTTGATGTCATGGATGTTTCAACAGATGGTGATTTGTGCTGCAGCTCTTTCTAGCAGATTTTTTGAAGGACTGTGATGAAATGTCGTATGTTTTTGACATTTGGTTTTCATTAGAGAACTATTTCTCACCTGATGCTGTTTGTCTCTTCAGATGATTTTGAAGATTTGATGGCAATATTGACTGAAGCTTCTATTTTATTTCTTTCATTAATTTGAATTATACTCCTTTTTAGTTTAATATTTCAAATGTTTAACTCCTTCTTATCCAATTACATCTGTATTATGGAACTTTTAATGACCATTCTACAGTTAAAGGAGTATTGAGACAAAAATTGGCATGATATTACATTTAAATAAACCACCCCGGAACAAGGCAACATGGTACATAGTAGACAAATATAATTCAACTTGATGAGACTGACAGGACACTAACTTAGAAGGATCTCAGTAACCACTTTGCTTTCTAATTGTGGTGGGTCCAGCAGCCAAGCCCCCACATCTCCTTGTTCATTCCCCTGCCTGCAGTGAGAAAGAGGACAAAACAGGAAGAATAGGATAGAGAAAAACTCGTGGGGTGACATAAGGACAGGGAGGTTGCTTATTAGCTGCTGTCATGGTCAAAGAAGTCTGGACCTGGGGAATTGAATTTGCCAGTTAACAACTTTACATTACTTGTTCATGTACTAGAGAAAACAAAAGAAAACCATTTAGACACTTGGCAAAACACCTTTCCTCCCACTTCGCCAGCTCAATTTCACTTGAAACACCTCTCCTCACACGCTGTTACTGCTGCAGGCTATACTTGGTCCTTTCAGCAAGGCAACTACCAGTGCATGGTGGTTATGACCTCTCTTTATCACCTTTTTTCTCTACACTCCAGCACAGGTTCTGCACATGCAACAGTGTCTTCAGGTGTGTGCTCACTCTGCCATGGAGCACCTTTTCCTCTTCCTCAGACCTCTTTGTTCTCTCTATTGTTTCTCAAGGTTTTGGTCCCTCCTTGTCTCCCTCACTGGTGTTTTCTTAATGATGTTACAACAGAGGTGCCACCAGCTTTGCTGGTGGGATTGTCTGTGTCCTGATGGTGGATTCATTTTGGAGCCAGCTGGAACCACCTATGTCTAGCATAGTGCAGCCCCTGACCTTCTCCCAGAGTGGCCCCCACAGCAGAGCACACAACACTACCAAAATCTTGCAATTTACACCCAGTTCATTCGTACTTTTCTAATCTGAAAGGAAATGCTGTCTGGAATGAACAGGTACCCAGTAGTTATAACCAACAACATACATCAATGACAGTGACAGTTCTTTGTATCTCTGCAGCACTGGTCAAGAAAACAATATGAAATTTACAGATCCTTGCAAAAAAACACATCAAAATAGATCAGCTAGTCTCTTGCTTAGAATACTTTTCAAGTTCTAAAAGGAAGTCTGATAAACTAGTTAGTGACAGTCCTCATAAACCTTCTACCTCACATATTTATCAGAGCCAGCATTTTCTGGTAAACCACAGAAAGTGATTTTCCTTCATTTAGAATGTTTCATTTCACCGCTTAAAGTAAAATAGTGGTGAGATAAGCAAGATGCTTTCCCTCCTGACTCATCAATATGATTTCTCATATACAATGCTCAATACTACTGACTGAAGAAATGGGGAGGTATATTGTACTAAGCCCAATGGGAGCAGAGATAGAGATGATAGTTTTGTAGCATTGAAATATGAGATGAATCATGAAGAAAGTAGAACTCAGGGTGAGAGGGCAAGTATGGTGAAAGAAGCAAGCAAAAAATGCCTTGGAAACAAGGATATTGAATTTGAATGGCCATTTTGGGTATGGAATGGCTCCTTTGGGGCAGATGAGCATGTAAGGGAACATGAACAAGAAAAGTGAATGAAGTGGCAAGAAAATAAGACATTTGCATATATTTTTTTCTTTATCATCTAATAGGATGCTCATAAGAGTCCATTTTTTACCCAGTTCCAGGAAATACCAGTCACCTCAGGGTAATTTAACAGATATGCTGTCAGTGCCAGTTCTTATACACATGCATTCTGCATGGGAACTATTCTGTCATTGATCAAAACCAGACCAAATGGTTCAACCTTTTCTGACTTTACAAAAAAAAAATAAAATCAATAAGACTAACTTTTGTTTTCTAGAAAAAAAAAAAAAATAGCACTAGCCTTTTATTTTGAAAGTATATGACAAACACCTACACAACAACATCTCCAAAACTGGTGTATTAAATACTTTGTTTTCCTGCTGTGAAGTGGAGAAATCTGATCATCAGGCATTTAAGAATTACAGCACCAATTCATTGTTCTGTGGAGAAACTGATAATGATTGTTCTTATGGCATATAGTCAGCATAATTAAACATCAATTTATGTTACTCGATGGAATATATGAAATATATAAAAATGTAAAAGTCTACAGAAGTTTATCAGCTAATCAAGAATGTATTAATCACACATATTACCGGAAATGACAAAGAAGAATGCCTTAACATATTCATTGATGAATATTTTTATTTACTTGATAGATGATGAGACTCTGTCTGCTTTTCTGTCTTTAGCCAGTTTCAAAGGAAAAGTTTTAAATTATAGATTGTAATGCTATGTTGGCATGATACAGTACTGTATATCAATTCACTTTATGGAGCTGTTATGAAGTTAACCTACATACAACACTGACTGTGTGAATATTAAAATTCCGATTAAAAATGTTGACCTGATTCTTTCTTTCTAGCTTGTATACTGCCAGTTTTATACTCACGTAAATCAACTTATATGGATTTCAACTAGGACAAAACTGAGATAAGAATTTAGAACTGGCTCTGATACATATGTGAGAGGTGACTTTTCGAATGTGGCATAATTCGGAAAATATTACCAGGGCGTAATTGATGCAGTACAGAACAAAGGCAACTTTTGATTATATATATGAACATACATTATAAATTCCTTTTTTCTTGTCTTGTAAACCAATATAAAAATATATACATCAACATAGTGCATTGATATAATTATGAAAAAAATATTAAATATCTGCATTTGTAAATGGCAGGTGGCAATAAAGACAGGAGGAAATATATTTCCATATAGTTTTTGAGAAGTGAATGTGATTTGTGTTCTTCTGTTAATAACTGCTCTTTGGGTGCTTGTAAATCTCCTGTTTATGATCTCACTGCAAACAGTAAGGTGTCTGTGGAGTTACAGCTTTTCTACTCAGCCGTATGTGAGGTATTTCCAAGAGGTTAAAAAGCTACAGGTGATTCCACAACGAGGCTGAATATGAAACCACTTTGCAACTTCAGCTACAGCTGACTTCAGTTTCCACCTGTCCATGGGAAGATGGCTTCAGAGCAATGACCCCAGGCTGCTTTTTCTGATCAACATTATCATTACAATACCATTTTAAGGACAGATAGTAGGACAGAATAAAGACAGAAATAGTTTGGACAGTCATAATGTGCTGATGATTCCTCTGTCCAAGAATTCAGGTATCATATATTCCAACAGTTTCATGTTCAGTCTGCTCCAAGGTGTACTGAATGGATTGAAGAGTGTAAATGGTCATTGCATTTAAGAATGAATGCAATATTAAGGTCATTTAGTAAATGAACCTGCATGAGACTGATACTTTAAACAGGAACCTGTGCACAAACTATTCTTTCATTTCCCTTGTAAGACTGACACAACATTTTTGGACTCAAGAAGAGGTAAACCATGAACTTGGTAAGTATTGACCATAAATTCATGTCATTTCCTTCGCTAAAATATTAGATATTATTATATCAAGAGTAATGTAGAAGGGTGAATGGTAGTTTATTCTTCATTTAAACAGAATTTTCCATGTGTCTAATTACTGAAATGCTATTGTACCACAGAACCATAGTTAAATTTCCATTTATGGTTATCATTCTATATTTGTGAAAATAAAAAATTAAAAAAACCCCAAACAACCACACACCAGATAAAAGAACTACCTTGTCAGTATGTAAATTGTATTTATGTGTATATATATATATATACACACATATTTTTATATTCATGTAGTTTTCACCAGTTACATAGCTTTATGTAAACACTAAAATTATTGCATATTTATAAGTGGTTGACATTGCATCTTACAAAGACCTGATGTATGTTTTAAAATATTTGCATATTCTTGTTTTATGTATGTGTATATGATATCTCTTTCTACATATAATATGTGTGTGTATGTTTGAATTTGTTCATTTGTGCACTTTAGAAATATTGTGACTATATGACTGGAAGCTACTGCTTTGTTTATTGAACATTGGCACTTCAGAACTATTTGTTTTATTTCTTATTTCCATTGAAGCAGAAATACATTAAAGTGTAGTTCTGGGAAACTGGAAGCTCTGTCTGGGTTGAAAATCTTTAAAAAATAAAATAAAACCAAAAAACACCCCAATATTTTTTCCCGGCTTGTTTCTTATGTAAGTTTGTAATTTGCTAGTTTTAATCTATTCTTGATCAAGAGTCATAAGTTTTTACTAAATGAACCTTCATATATGTCTATAAATCATGAAAATCTGCTTCATTTGAATCTAGTTTTTCATTTGATTGAAGGACATTTAGGTCTCCAAAGACCTTCCTCTTTTTTCCCTACTGTAATGAAATATTGCTATTTCATAAGGTCAGATTTTTCAGAAACATGTTTCCCTCGAACTGACAATGTGGTAAAATCCACTTAGTGTTTTTGCATCACAACAGTTTCTTTCCATAGGTAGAAATGTTAAAGAAGTGGAAGGGACCTAGGAGACCGCTGGTGGTGTGAACTTAATATTTGCATTAAATTTGTACTTAAGAAAAATTTGTGGGGAGCAAAACATTTGTGAGATGAGGAGGAGAAATAGCAAAATTTAGTGTCTTTAATTATGACTGCCTTGGTCCTCATTAGAATCCTAACTTTTCTGTTACTGGTTTGCTTTCCCCCCAAGCTAGAATTTTGACACTGTGCAAGATTTTAACACTATCATCCCTTGTGTCCATCTTTCTACCTCTGGCTGGTATTTGTACAGTAAGCAATACAAATTGCTTGGCATGTATTTTGAAAATCAAGGTCAAAAGAATGACCATATTGATGTGTGTATTCTTAGACTCTGGGCCTCTTGGGATCATTTAGAAAAACTCTCAAGCATCCTACAAGTACTGATTTAACAATTCTCCACTTTGATACAACTTACATATTTCATGCCTGCTTATTTTACTGATGTTACCTTACATCAATCTTGTTTTAAAAATGCATATTTAAAGTGTGTACATAAGCATCCAGTTCATACTATGTAGTAGAAAACTAATAGAAGCACAAGCAAATGTCACAATTTATCCACACTCTGTGATGTTTTAGGTTGTGTTGCCTAAAAAGGCATCTCCATGAAGAAGTCAATTATTTTGAAAAGCAAGGGAGGATAAAGACTTAAATGTATTGTTGAACTATGAGTATTTTGCTCTAATTTTTAAGTATTGTGATAAAAATACAGCAAGGCACAGTGTTTTTGTTTCACTAGACGTTCAGCAGACCTTGCTTTCATTTTTGATCTACAAGGATTCAACTCCCTCTGTTTGCTTTATCATCTTTCCCAAGTTTCAACTGTTTTGCAGAATAGGTTCACTAAAGAACATTTTAGAAAGACTTCAGCAGTAATTGCAATATGACAGTGTCTCTGCCAGCCTTCCCCATCTCAGGCAATATTTTCAAAAACAGAAGCTTAAATTTAAGTCCTTAAAAGCACGTATCAACATTTCTTTCTAAAGACTTCCTAAAGAATGTCTAGTTGATATGTGAGAGTGTGATCTCACTGATTTGAAATAGTCTCAAAAGAACAACTTTAAAGTGAATAGCCCTGGCTAGGCCAGGCCGGGCCAGAACTGAGCAGGGGGTGACACCCAGAAAGAGATGAGAACTAAGAACTGACGGCTGGATGGAGACTATTCCACTTCTCTGAGGGCCATCAATGCTGGGACATCCCTCCAGGCACAGTTACCCTGGCCAGGGTGGAGGAAGCCACCTTGATTGTACTGATGCTGATGGACCTGGCTGAGGGGGCTGGAACAGAGTGGGGAGTGATTCCTGGAAAAGATAAGACCTGGCTGCTGGAAGCCCCATTCCAGGTGAGCATGTCTGCAATGGCTCAGAACAGGGGTGATGCATGGAAGGAGATAAGAACTGATGAGTGGGTGGGGGACTGCACCCTTCTGGGGGAGCTCCCTTCCAGATGAACCTGTCTGCAATGGCTCTGATGCTAATGACTGTGTCAGCTGACTGACAGCTGCCCCTTTGGAAGAAAAGGAACTCATGGGCATATATGTCTGTCCATGCTGTGGATGTTTTGTTGTCTCTTGACCCACCGCCATCTCACATTGGACCCTGAACAGGATCAGAGACATCTTGAAGAAACTCACTGGTTAGCTGCACCCCTGGTGGTGAATCTCTCTCTCTCATTCTTCCCACTTTCTTAGTCTTTTTCTCCACTTTCCTTTCTCTCTCATATCTTCTCTTCTTCTCTCCCTCTTTTGCCTGGCTCTATAATTTTGCCTGTGTCAATTTTCAAATAAAAGTCTGCTTGCACCAGACCCTTCTACAGTTGGACTTTGTTTTGAAGATCCAAAACAAAAATAAATTTTAATGTTACATTGGCCTGTAACATGATATTTTTGGTCTTTTTTCTTCTCATCAACTAGTTTATCAGACTTGAACTGCGTACAGGTTACTACATCTTGAAGTTATTTTCAAGAACAGTACATGGAGAATCTTCAATATCAGGATTTATTGTGCTTCTGTTTATCTCCTAATGACTGTATAAGGAACTACTGCTCAGATTTTTTCTCACTTTTTTAGAGCTATGAATAGCTACAAATACACAAAAATAGTGTCTTTTCCTTTATCTAGTCAAAATATTTTTTGTTGTTGTTTAACTGTTGTTATAGCAGTGGAAATTTCCAGGTGCCAGTTGCCATGATGTTTAATGCAGAATTTGTTTCTCACTTCTCTAGAGTATCATGAGCTATTGACATAGTGAAGCCAGATAGAAAACATTGGTGTGGAGCCTCATATATTTCTCTCTGTGAAGAGCTAATGGCAATATTTGCTAGAAGTTAAACCTTTTGCAGCCACTCATAGAGCTCCCGTTATTTCATCTCATGAGATACCTTGGAGGGAATAAGAAATATTTCCTGCTTTTGTTTTGGTTTTTGTTTTGTTTTGATTAGAGCAATATTTACAGAATCAATTTTTATTTTAAGGCAGTATAATACTGATAGACCATAATACATAAGTGAACTACATTTTCTTCCAATTTGAAATTCCTGACAAAATACATAAGTTGTTATCACTAAGCCCTACCCCATGAACAAATCTCTAACACACTGTTAATCATAGAAAGCCTACATTTGGAATCCTAAAAGCCTGAAGCAGATACTTTGCTGTCTCTTTATAAGTTATAGAATCTAAACTTTTTCATGAGCTTTTTTTCCCCTGCTTTATTATTACAAGTACCACCAAGAAGAATCCCTTTTTTTTTAACCCAATGGAGCTTCTTTTTCTTCTTTGTCAATTACACCTCTTGATTTATCATGAGCAGTGAGAAATTATTCCCCATAGCTCAACTCTTTTCTGTAAAGAGAACTAAAATCATATTTATAAAAAAACCTCAAACAACAAACCCAAATCAAAACCACAAAACACAACACATTCCTAACTCCATTATTTAATATAACTCCATTTCCAATGTCAGAAAAACATGAGTTTTTTACAAAATTATTTGTTTAAAGACATCAGGAGACTAAAAAATTTATTGTAGCAACTACAGTCAGCAGCAGTAGCCCTCTGAGAAGTAGCTACCTGCAAGTATACTACTAATATTCCTTTACTGTCACATACCTATCGTGTTATTTTCTTATATTGTTTTTTTCATTATGACTGTATTGAATTTGCCATTCAAAAAGGAATTAAAGTCCTCCAAGATCAATACTGGTTTTTAAATGTTTAAGAAAACTATAATGGTTTGGGTTTTTTTCAGTTAGAATGACTTGGCTGCAAGTAAAATTATTAGCATAAAACAAATTAATTGCAAGAGGAATGATAGCTTGGGTAACATTACTGAAGTAGAAGAATTAAGAATTAAGTAAGAAAATAGAAAAATATTAGAACATTAAAACCAGTGAAAAATCATACAAAAATCTCTCATTAAAAACATTCAGATACTGATAAAGTAAAGGTTGGTATCAATGGCAATAACCTCATTAGCTTGTAGAAAGCTTTTTGGACATTTTGGTCACAGCCTATTCTAGTCTAGATTATTACTTTCTAGAAGAGATCTGCAAAAATTAACTAGTAGCAAGGTTTAAAGAGTTGAAATTGCTGCATAAATTGAGATTACATATACAAGTTTTCTGTCATCATATCTCATGGGAAAAAGCCAGAAACACTGCATGAAATTCAAAATACCTTGTAGATTTTGAAACCTAAATCCTCTTGTTTTGGCCTTCTGTGCAAAGTATTGTCACAATTAAAAGGTTACAGAGAAGTATATCCTACTCCTTTGATGGAAGACATGAAGGCACAGACCTCAATTGCTGTGCACAATCAGAATCAGTGGTTTGTTACACATATAGTATCCTGATATCTATTGATTGATCTACAATTTACACCTCAAAGTGCCCTTTCTACTAACATAAAACCTTATCTCTCCGTTCCCACTGGAGGCACCCGGTACCAGGACATAACATTGTCCAGATGGCAAATTCCTCAAGTTATTTACAGCTCTTTGTTCTTATTCAGGGTCAGTGAGTGCCAGGGAATCCACAGCACTCCTCTATCCCACACAGGCCTTCTCTTCTGGTGTTTTCCTACACTTCTGCAATTTTTATAAAAATATTGCTCAAAATTCACATTAAGAGTGAAAAGAGAGAAAACATGACATTCCCCTACCATAGAAAATGAAGCAATTGATACTTATGAGCACAGTAATTGCAAAGCTTATCAAAGCTGCAGTGCATATGTGTAATCACACACGTCAGACACATGATCTATCCATCCAGTATGGCTCTAGGTAAGGTAATGTAATAAGGTAATTGTATATAACTATTAAAATTATTTTATCCTCTAGATTGTTCTGTAAATGGCAAACTGTTTAGACATATAGCCCTATTTAAAGCATTTCTAATACTATGCTACATAGCTTATTTTGCAAGCTCAGCGTGTCAAGAACACTTGGTAGATTAATATTTCAGTCAGGGACATTTAACTTCTTGATTGAAGATCTTGAGAGAAATTGACTGGAGGCTGTTGTTGTTAATGCTCATAAGTTACATTCTCAAGTTTCCCTATATATATCTGAGTGTAACAGGCCTGAAAGTATCTCCAAGAACAGAGGTTATTTTCTATATGGAGGACAAAGTTAAGAGATCTGCATAGAGAGAGAAGTCTAAATTAGGGAGATTTTAAATGGAAGATAAACATCATCAGTAATGCACATATTAGAACCCAGGTGGAAAGAGTTAGCAAGCTGGGGAAGGGCTAGATGAGGCAAGTACTATATAGACCTAGTTGCCTCCTTGAACTTCGTGTTCTGATACTGATCCTTCAGTAAAGATGACAAGGACTGGTCACTGATCAAATTTCTAGTGAGAGAGAATTTGATCTCTCATTTTGTTAAGTTAAATAGCATTCTTCCTTACATGCAATCTTGTAATAATAAAAAAAAAACAAATTAAAAAAAAAGTAATAAATCTTCTATAACTGAAAATAGTAGATCTGCAAATAGTACTATATGGGAGTACAGAAGGAAGTAAGAAGTACATCTTCATCAATGCAAAGCCAAACCAATTAACAATGCAGCTAGCACATTGTACAACTGCACAGCCATCTCTGTCAAATGCTCATAACATGATGACTGATGAATTCAGGAGTAAAAGCTGCCCAAGTTCACTGATAAATTCAAGCAGCATTTTGCTCCAATAATCCAAAGTAGCAACACAGTCTTGTTTGCACTATATAATTGTTTTTTACACTGAAATATTGCATTATTTCTTGTTCTTTTTTTCCCTCATAAAAAGAAAAAGCATAGGGCACGTTGTAAATAATGCTCTAAGATCTAGAGGAGAAAAGCTAACAAACAAAAAAGGCAAAGCAAAAGAAAACAACCACAAAAAAAACAAAGATAAAAAAGGACAGAAGACAAAAGAGAACCAGAGTTGATACTCTGTGGTTAAAAAATGCTCTGCCCAAGAGAATCCTGTAGCATTGTGCCAAAAGCAGTATTTTCTCTTCAGGTGAAAAATGTAGGGTTGAATGCTGACTGATATTCTTTGGCTGACTACCAAAGCACAGCTGTTGCTACTGCACCTCTTACTGCAGGAAGAGACAGGCCATTTTGAAAATGTAGGTGAAGAGCAAGCAAAGATAATGCACAGCAGTTTTCCAGGTTTGATTCAGCAAAGGCTTTTCATGGGAAGGTATTTCTAATGTTGCTGAAAGTATAAGGGATAAGTGAAGAAAGAAGGAAAACCAGAATTTGTGACAAGACCCCAAGTAAACCCTAGCTTTTAAGAGAGCTCAGCTGATTTTGTCATATTTAGTTGAAACAGAGACACTTTGATCATGACTCTCCCTAGTTATATACTGGAGGTTGAAAGTGATGCTGAATCAAGTCTTGGATTTCCAAATGTGCAAATAAATTCCTGCAAGGTCTAGGATCTCTCTGGAAATTTTATTTTGACAATCTTGGTCCTGTTTGGGTAAGAAGATTTTACAAGGTGATAACCCAGGTGCAATTGAATCTATGGATATAGATTGTAGTCATTAGGAAATTAATTCTTGTAATGGTGTAATGGGAAAACTTTGCTTGTAGCATGACAGAAATGTAAAAGAATAAGGAGACAATGCAACTCCAGTGCAGCAGTTTTTTAAACATTACACAGACAGTGGCTTTTAAAATGTCTGCCATTGAAAGTAATGGATTTTATTTGCTTTTAAGATCTATTGTGGAGGTCAGTAATCAATAATGCTCCTCTCCATTAAATCAAGACTGTTTCTACTTTCTGGTATACTTTTCAGTATTGCCCATAATTTTATTACTCCATGATTTTCTCACAGGCTTCAGTAACTGACTGGCAAAACTACAGCATTTAGGAAAGTTCTTTTGCAGTTTGCATCAGGAGACACAAAATTCCTAAGCTCATTTCATTTGTGACTCTTGAAAGCTTGCTGTCAAGTCATGTCCCTTTAGCATGAAGCTCCAAGGAACTGAACAGATAAATCTCAAAGATGCAGAGGAAAGCAAAAAGATAGAAAAAGCAAGGGGGACTGGAAGGGGTACTGGCAATGCAGAAGCAAGTGACAGCATAAGCTTCAAAAGGGAAGACATAGAATCTCACAGTACACAGAAAAATCAAAAAAGAAAAGGTAACATTTTGGTACTCACCTAACTTTCAAAAGGCAGCCTACAGAGGCACTGAAAAGAGTGCTTACAGCTATGCCTGCCTCTGAGATTTCATCTTGTTTGAAAGGTGTTAATTGAGATGAATAATAAGATTGTCCTTTCAGGACCAGGACTCTGCCTGTCAGTCAGTTAAAAAAATAAAAGTAAAACCAAAGACAACGGCAACAAAGAAAACAAAAGTCTTAGCAATCCCATGTTTACCATTGATTCAGTTAAACATGTAATTTTCTTTAATGTTTCAGGCAGTTTTGCTCATCTGACTGTTCATGCTTTGCTGTCAGACATTCAGCTCTCTTTAATACAAAATGTCCCCAGGACACCTATCCTTTATTCAGAGTATACCCAGGATACCTGTCCTTTGGAACATTTAGCCTTTACAGTGTATCTCCCTTTCTGTTTTGGAGAATGAAACTTGCTCCTTTCTTCATGCTGCCATAATATGTTCTGATCTGTAGAATTCCTATGTCTTTTTCATTTTCTACAGTAGCAGGGCACAGTAAGACACGCAGCTGGTGCAGAAAACCAGTTCCCTTTTACTGTTCTCTGATGGGAGCTTACTAATGACACTGTGCATTCTTCAACTGAGACACTGAATTACAATTAGCATGTAGAGCCCAATTTTAATCCCGGTGTCATCATTGGCAAAGCACTGATTTATCCAACACCTATGTAAAACAATTTCACAGTATCAGGACCTTGGCTTTTTAGATTTCGTATTTCTCTATCTGAATTACCCATATAATGCAAAAGAAAAACAATGGCCAAAGCTTGGACAAGAGATAAGAGAAGGTTGTATTATAACACTTTTTATTGGAAAAGAATGGGTAAGTGAAGCTTTAGATGAGGCTAAGTTCAAGTATTAGCCCTATTAGGGCTGCAATTAAATAACTCTTCAAATGTGCTTGGAGCCAGACTGTCCCTCTGACATCATGAGTTGAGAGTTGCTCCATCAATAAATACACACTTTCAGAGCATTTTCAATCAGAATAGGAAAGAAATTAAGGGGAGAAAAAAAGGGAAAAAAAGGCAGGGCACTAAGCATTGAACTCTAAAACAGAAACCTTCAAGAAAATCTGTTTCTTGAAAGAAAGAATTTCTACAAAATCTCATAAATAGTAGATTAGAATAGATTTCTTGGTCTAATTTTCTTAGAACTGAGCTACCAATATGCCCTTTATTTTGCTCTTTACCCTGCCCTCCTCTTCGTTCTGTGGAGATTCACTGCATATTTTACTTCAGCAGTGTTTTGAACAATGTGACTACTTCCTAGATTAAATAGGAATTAATTTCTTAGCACATGTGGACAGACACCCATTCTGCTGTAAGGAGGTGTGAGAACAGTACTTACAAAAAACAATTAAGATTGTTATCATGGGATAGTCAAGTCTGCTTTTATGAGTATATCCAATCAGTTTACAGACTCTCAATACAAGTTCTTGGTCTAAAATATGAGAATGTGATCCTTAGAAAGTTAAGGGGAATAAAAATAATAACTAAAAAAGCAGCAGAAGTAGGTCACCTGCAGAATGAAAAATCTAAAAGAGAAGGGCCAAAGGTTTCTTACACTAGTCTGAAATTAATACATACATCAAGGAACCTATTAAAACCTGTTGAAAGTACAGAGTAGGTCAAATAAAAGAACCTATATTGGTAGTGCAGAAAAATTTATCTCCTTGAAACAAATATGATACAGACTATATGAGAACTGTGGAGGGAATTAAAAAGCTTTGTACTTCTTCTACACTATTATTCTCACTTCCCTGAGGCAATCTCACTTGAAAATGCTTTAGTGGAAAGGAAGTTAACATATGCCAAAATCTTTTGAAAGGCAAAATGCCAACGTAGCAAACTTTTGAATAGAAATCATACTTCATAAAGCATCATTTTGTGTAATTTTCAGAGAAGTAGGAGTTTAAGAACATTACTGGTAGCATTCATAACACCTGGTCTGGCAGATAATTAGACACCTCAGTCACAGAATTTTTTAACAAGTCTGTGGACTTGAGCCCTGATTAGTTTCTAGCACTGTCATTAAGAAACAGAATCACTAACTAAGAATTGTTAGTTGTCAACATATTGTTCAATAGCTAAAAATAAGAGTGGATTCAAATTTCTAAATGTAATGTTAGAATCACATTTTAGGACTTGTAGATAGAAACATAAGGTGAGACAAACCATTGAATTGGGATTGAAGGACCTACCATAATTTCATTAAAATAATACCATTATGGCTTAAAGATGAAGAAAATTCACATGGAATAGTCCAGTGCAATCCACACTACCGTCTAATAAGTACAGTTTATGGGATAATATGTTGCTCTCCCCCAAAGACTAAATGGGACACAAGGATGGAGACATGAATTCTCAGGGAACAGCTTCAGCAATTTGATACTCTACATCACTATATGCACAAAATGAGAATAGCAGACTTCCTATGACTTCACAACAATGCAAAGATCTCAGGAATGGTTTGTGGATCTTCAAATTGTATGATTATTTTGGTCAGAAAGGAGCCCAAGGGCTCCCTAGTGCAGCCTCCTGCTTCAAGCAGAGCCAACACTTAATGACTAAGTTGCTCAGGGCTCTGATCACAAAGGTCTCAAAAACCTCAGAGGACCTCCATTCTATAAATTCTCAGGACAACCTGTTCAAATACTTAATTATCTTCAGGGTGACAAATTTTCCACTTGAAATCTTCTCCAGTGCAATTTATTAACACTATCTCTCATTCTCTCCCTGACCTCATTTGCACTTCAGTAACGAGCCTGGTCCCATGTTCCTGATGATATTCCTGTAAGTATGGGAGGGCTGCTCTTAAGTCCAGTCAAAGTTTACTATTGTCCAGGTTTATTATGTCCTGTTTTCTCAGCCTCTCCCTACAAGATAACTACTACAGTCCCTGAATAGATGAACTTGCTTCCACCTATCAAAATCCTTATTTCCGTGGAGCTACAAAAACTGACTACAATATTTCATATGTGACATAGTCATTGCTTCTCAGAGGGGAATAATTATGTTCCTCAGTATACTGACTGCAGACTTATGAAGAGGATTATTTCATTCCAGGTAGAGTAACTTTGCATTTGTTCTTGTTGAATTTCCAGGTAACTTTGCATTTGTTCTTGTTGAATTTCTTGGCTTTCATATCAGCCAATTAATTCAGTTGTTTAATTTTTTCTGAATGTCTCTTCTATCTCTTCTATCTCCTCCAGTTTCGTGCTGTCCCCAGACTTGAAAGTGCACCCCATCTCTTCTGGGTTAAAGCTACTGAACAGAATAAAAGGTGTTGTACAGTTCCAGAACTGATCCCTGAGAAGCTCTTCTAACTGGCAAAATACAATCCACTATCCACCATACTTTGAGTCTAAATACCCACCCAGATTTTCACCCATCTAGTACTCCCCTAATGTAAGATCTTAACATCCTAACTTGGATACAGGGAGGCTATGAGAGACTGAGAGAACCTCCTGCTATAGCTGAGATAAACACCCACTGCTCTCTTCTCCTCTGCAGCCATTTCATCATAAAAGGTGACCAGGTTCATCTGGCAAGATTTATCCTTGGTCTGCCTATGTTTGCCATTTCCATTGCCATTTTTCTTCATGTGCTCAGAAGAAGTTTTCAAAAGGCAATCCTCACACACAAGAAATCTTTCAGTGATTAATTATGACACATTATGCTTTTAAAATCTAGTTGGAATTAAGAATAGGAGATATGGAAATGCAAAGAAGATTGTAATGCAAATAGGCTGAATGAGTAATCCTCCTCTCAGAATAAGATACTTTTGAATGCAGCAGCTTGGTGTTGTTGTTGTGGGATTCTCAAGGGAGTGAGAAATGGGGAGCAATTTAAAAAAGCTACAAGGAATTCCCATCCATCTTTTCTCCCTTTCCATTTTTATTTTTACTGTTTCTGAGTATTCTATCCATTCCAAGGAGAGCAGTATGGTTTTTGGACCCATGAAGCTGGGGACAAGACAGACAAGTCCACAGTTAAGCCTGAGGGCAGACTCAAAAATGGAAAAACACCTTTTTCAAGCTAAATGTCTGTGTGCTTGAAGCTGTCACTGGGCCTGAAAAAAAGTCTTTGTTGGCACACAGTGTACAGGTGGGATTTCTTACCAAGGTTTTGTAGACCTAAACAAGCACTGGAAATTGGGGTGAGAATTTTGGAACTGAGTTTAATTTTGCCTGAGCAAGGGTTGCTTTTTTAGAGACTGTTGAAAAGAGAGGGATTGAAGTGTAAGGATGAGAATTTTTGTTCGTGGCAGACAGTGGGTCTGCAAGAGCATGTGTATGTGTATTTGGAAACATAGCATGGAGCAAATACCTACAAAAAGTGAGAACCCTGTATATAGAACAGCAGCACTCATGTAACTCAAAAGCCATACAGGTAGGCATAATTTTCAAATTTACAAATGTAAAGCTGAGAGAATTTGCCACTCTCTTTAAAACTAAAAACAACTTTTATCTAGGGTTGCTTATACAAATAGTTTGATTTTCTGCCATCTCTTTAGTAATTGAGTTGGTCAAGTTCCACAAAAATCTTAATAGATTATATTTTTAATTAATACTCATAATTTTTGGCCACTTTTCATTGACAGGCCCAAGCAATGGGGCACAGGCGGTCATGGGTCATGGGGCTAGCACAGCCTTTGCCGTGAAGAGTTATAGAGATGCTCCCTCAGGTGGGGCTGCATGGCCTTGGGGCTCTCTATTCACTTTCCTTGAGCTTTCTTGATCACCTTGAGAGGCCATGATGAGTGACACCAGCCCAGTCTGGCCTTCCCTGTGTTGGAACAGACTCTGTTTTCCAGTCTGAATATATCATGCTCCATTGAATTTCAGTAAACAAGCCTATTTATATGTCTGGCAAACCCAGAGAACAGTTCAAAGCTATGCTCAAAGAAATTTATTCCCACACAACCTATTATAGAGGTAAGGAGTCCCATATATTGCTCCCATTCAAGACTCCCAAGTCTCCATTTAATTATTATCTCTTTAGGCCATGTTTCTCGGAAGTACTCCCCTCTGTACTCTGGACTATTTTACAGAGAAAAAATGAAAAAAAAAAAAGAAAAAAAAAAGAAAGAAAAGGAAAAAAAAAAAGGAAAAAAAGAGTGAGCTTTATTGAAAGCTTTTATTCTCTCAGTAGTCTTTTTGGTTATGAATGGTTATTTCTCTCTTTTTTATTTTATGCTGCAGTTATCCAGACGTACTCCAGTTTCTCCCTGTAACCTCTCCCATGCTGTCTGTATCTTTTTCCCTCAGGGCTCTTACTCTTCCTTCTCTTGCTTGCATTGCTTCATCCACTCACAAAATCCTCACTTTGCAACAGGTTTGGCATTGCTCTATGCATGCTCATACTCACATGAGATTTCATACAACTGCTGAACTGAGGAGCTCAAATATGCTCAGCAGATATACTCCAGATAAAACCCATATAAAATACACTGACCTCACCTATGCTACCTACAACAAGAAATAAATGTGAGAGTAGCAGCAGGAGCAATTACAATGAAAGATTTCTTCATTTCAATCACTTTTCAAAACATCCTAAAGAGATGCTAAACTTACATTTTGGATATTTTGAATGGTTGCAGTATGTTATTGCCACAACTCCTCTAAAGCCCCCTTGAATTAATGACTTGTATTGATATAATTAATGCTACATAAGAAAATACAAACATTAACCAAATAGATTAACAGAGCTATATATTTTCACTTGCTTGTGTTTGATCTTTTACAAAAAAACATTTTCAGTAATTTCTCATTTCAGTTACTGATTTTTATCTAGAGTGCTTCAGAGAAGGAATAACACTGTTACAAATGAGGACTAAATAAGGTCAGACTGAGTTTCCAAATATCCCTTTCTTGTCTGGAAGCAACTCTCCTTAATGTTGAAGGATACACATCATCAACTGTATCTGGATTCAAATCTGAGTGTCTTTTTTTTTTTTTTTTTTTTTTTACAGACCCAAATAAATAAGAGTACAGTTTTAGATTTACCTCTATCTTTTTTTATTTAATTTTTTTTTCATCTACAGGAACAGTCCATTATTATCAACAATAATGACTATTAACAAAAATAACTTTAGTAATACATGGAAGTCAAAGTTCACATCACAGAATCACAGAATCATCCAGATTGGAAAGACCCTCAGAAGTCATCAAGTCCAACACTTAATCCACTGCCACTTTGGTTACCAAACCATGGCACTGAATCTCTTCTTAAAAAACCTCCAAGGATGGAGAATCCACTACTTCACTGGGCAGCCCATTCCAATGCCTGATCACCCTCTCTGTAAAGAATTTTTTTCTAATATCCAACCTAAACCTCCCCTGGCAGAGCTTAAGTCCATGCCCTCTTGTCTTACTGGGAGCTGCCTGGGAGAAGAGACCGACCCCCCCCCCTGGCTACACCCTCCTTTCAGGGAGTTGTAGAGAGTGATGAGGTCTCCCCTGAGCCTCCTCTTCTCCAGACTGAACACCACCAGCTCCTTCAGCCCTTCCTCACAGGAATTCTGCTGGATCCCTTCACAGCCTGCTTGCCCTCCTTTGGACCTGCTCCAGGACCTCAATCTCCTTCCTGAACTGAGGGGCCCAGAACTGGACACAGCACTTGAGGTGTGGCCTCACCAGGGCTGAGTACAGGGGAAGAATCCCTTCCCTGGACCTGTTGAACCAATCTTGTTTGTTTGTTTGTTTTTCTCTTGTGAGACATTAAAATAAATATTTCACTGCAAATAATTGCATGGTAGAAGAAAACTAGAGTGAATAAGATGTTTCAGTACTTAAATTACTTTGTATTTTAGTTACACAGAGTTGTGATCTCTAAATTTATTAATATAGTACATCTGGAAAAATAAATATTACTTTTTTAAAAGTGAATTTTCATACCTTAATTCTGAAATACTGTGGCTTTATATTTGACTATTCTTTGCTGATATACACAGTAGCAGGAATGGAAATATACTTTTGAGATAGCACATAGAAGATTAGGGAAGGGAAGAGAAAAAGTCGTACTACACCATATTGATGGCACAGAGGAGATGGGCTAGATGAACTGCAGGAAGGTTTTATCTTTATTATGAGAACAATGAGTACTCTGTCTGGCTGCATACATGGCTAAGTGGACAAGATGTTTGACCCCTCTGTCAAATACAACTTCTTAAATCAGTGAATAGTAATTTACTTGAAAAGACAAAGGCATAAATTCCTTCCACGAGAAACAGTAATGTCTCCAGGTCCAGGAAATTAAAACTAATTCTTTATCAATATTCCATAATGCATGATGTCATAAATAACCAAGGCAGTAACTAAGTGAAGCAAGACCCAGGTATCTTTTAGTGAACAGGGGGACAAGGCAGAAAGGAAGATTATGAAGAATTTCCAAATATTGTATTTTACCATTGTGCACAAAAGGGACAGAAATATATTAAGCGAGATAAATACCTATACATTTAAATAATGATTTATCCAAGTGGTCAGGTAGAAAATATAGCTCATGTATCTATATTCACAGTCTAAAAGATAATACCAAAGAATTAGAAGTATTAAAAATTATATAATTAAAGACTTTTATATGCTACTAAAATTTATATATTTCACAATTTCTTATTATACTACAGAGAAGGTAAAAAACTGAGATAACATCTCATTTTTATCATTTATTTGTTGAGAGAAATAAGTGATTGAGTTCAACAGTGTTTGTAGAACTAATGATAACCAAGGAACCACCTGTAAACCCAGATGATAATAACCTAATAATATCAATATCCAGAAAATAAGATCTTATCATTAATCAAACTCCAGAAAATCTAAAGTAGGAAAGAAATGCTAAATATATACTGTCACGAGAGATAGAAAGTAGATAGAAAATATTCTGAAATGGAACAAATTAAAGCAGTGCAGAATTTTTTCTCTCAAAGGTACCTGGTGCAGCTCTTAGTGGAATAAGATGATGGATACTGAAAGTCATAAAGCATCTTGGTCACAGGCTTATTTATGGTCCCCTGGTAACATTGCATGGCTAGGCACTGGAATATTCTCAGTCTCTTTGAAGTCTCTTTAACAGCTGTAATTTTTTCTGCAACCAGATATCAGTGAATAGTGATCCCACAGAATAGAATCTATATTTTTTTTTATCCAGATAACCATTTAGGATTTTTCTCCTCTTACACAATGTCTGGTATTTAATTTCATAAAGAATGCCTACAATATGCGTTCATTTGATTAAATGCCACAGTTGTTGAGTACACATAGAGCTGATATTTTAGAAAGCATGTGATACTTGGCCTGTAAGTATTATTTTTCTCTGCCTTTCAGACATAGTAGAGTTGATTAAATTACTCTTTGCAAATTCCTTTTTACTGTCCTCAGTTCATGGATCAGCTCCATGTTCCGTTCTGCAGCAGCTTCAGGGCAACGAATGAGCCTGGGTATGGCTCTTCCTAAAGAATCAAGAACAAGCAAGTTCCTTGGCTGCAGTACAAGGTGTCTTTGATCATGTTAGCTGTCCACAGAGCACCAGTTAGTCTGACACTGTCTCTGTCACTGCCAAGTGCATAAATTCAGAAATGCCCAGACAACCATAATGCTGCCAACAAGGAAGAGAGGAGATGAGGGGAATCTCCTTAGACATTCTCTCCCTCCCTCTGTTTTCTGCATTGCTTTTCATTCCTAAAGCAGCTGGAAGAGCAGAGCCTGAGGGAGTAGATCAGTGAAGCACAGGAGGCCCTGGGTGCTTTCATTCATGCCCAGAATATGTTAAAAAAAATATTTCCCAGACTGTAGTGTACTCACAGGCTTTCAGACATTTGAGTCCACGTGAAAGGAGCACAAGGCTGTTTATAATGGCTCTAACAAGTAAATACAAAACTCCAGTTAGCACATACTGATTCTCACTCTTAATGGAAGTTGTGTGCTGGATATGTCACATAACATTTATTTATTTTTGTCCCTAGGGCCTTTGGGCTTAAGGCAAAACAGGGATTTTTTGTTTGTTTTTTTTTTTTTTTTCTCTTCAAAGAGCCTGTATATGCCAGACTAGTTCTTTATGGCACTAATTTGAAGTTGTGACATCAGTCAAGATGTGAACAATGACAAAACCTGTTGGAATAGTACTAAAAACTACTAGAGCAGCCCAGTATGGTGCTACATCACCAGTATTGCCTTTTTGAAGAAGCTTTTGTAAGGGAGCTACAGTGTCAAGAACCATGCCTGAGTTTTTTTATAAAGACACACCATAGAGGTTGTATAAGCAAGAGTATTGGAATAAAACATAAGCAGTTTGGATGAGCTGGCAACTAGTACCCAACCTTGCCCCACTTTCTTTCTTTATTTTTTTTATTCTATTTTTTGCTTTAGCTAGGTAGATGAATGCAGATATGTTTGTTATACTTAAAAATGTAATTCCACTACTGACCCTGAATTTCTATCCAGAGTACTTACCTATTTTGCCCATGTCTAATGCAGGCAGTGGCTTCCAGGAACTGTACATAACTCTGGGAATCTCTGGACTTGTTTGTTCAAAAATTTTTCATATTCCACATGGAATTTGGAATTAAATTCTGTGCCTGAGCAAATCTGCATCATCTGACTGCACTAGCTGAAGAGTTGACATATCCCCATGGGACACACAAAGAATCAAAAAGTCAGGTTTTGGTTTAAACTTGAATTTAGAATTTATGCTTAAGCTCAGAAAATAACCCCCTAGAGCTACAGTGAGCTGAAAAAGTGAGTGGGTATTTTTGAGTGAGATCCATAGCATTTTATGACACTAGTTTCCTGAAAATCCTGAAGGGTAAAACTAGATCAGCAAGAAATATTAGGTAGATTTATGGCCTGGAGAAACTGCTTTTCAGTATTCTATTATATCCTAACTTCTTTGAACATTTAACTCACCCTTTTGAAAAGTCTTTTCACAGAAATTAGTATCTGTATCTAGACCTTAATGCATTTAAATGCCTGCAGAAGGACATACACAATTGTCATAATCATATCTGTCCTGAGACTCTAGTATCCAAACAATAAAGAACTGTTTCTTCCCATTCCCTGCATTATGAGTGGGCTTTTCACTGTGTCCAAACATATATATTGACTCCTTACTAGGGGTACAGAGAATAAAGCAACAACTTCAGCATGGTGGGTTAACCTTGACTGGATGCCAAACATTCCACCCAGCTGCTCTCTCTCTCCCGCTTCTCAAGAAAACAGAGGGGAAAAATAAGATGGAAAAGCTCATGGCCTGAGATATAGACAGGAAGATTGTCCATCAGTTATCTTTACACGTAAAATAGACTTGATGTGCAGATAACTGGTTTAATGTCTTGCCAGTGAAAAGAGAGTAGGATACTGAGAAACAAAGACAGAACTAAATCACCTTCATCCCACTGTCTTGTCTTCTCAGGCTTAATCCTTAGCTCATGATTCTTCTACCTCCTCCTCCCCTTTAGTGGTGCAAAGGGCTGGGGAATGGAAGTTGTAGTCAGTTCATAACATTTACTCTCTCTCCCTCCTTCCTCCTTATGCTCTTCCGCCGCTCCACTGTGGGGTCCAGTCCTTCATTAACTGCTCCCCCATGGTTTCTTCCTACAGGCTGCAGTCCTTCAGAAACAGAGTACTCAAGTGTGGGTCCTCCATGATCCACAAATCCTGCCACAAAATTTGTCCCTCTGTGGCCTTCTCTCTATGGCCTGCAGGTCTGGTGTAGGTTTTCTGTAGACTCTAGATTCCTTCAAGGGGCATCCACCTGCTCCACTCTGGGATCAACCACAAGCTGCAGTGTGACTGTCTGTTCCCACATGGCCCCCATGGTTTGCATGGGGACTTTACCATGGGCTTTAGGGAATCTTCTCCAACACCTAGAGCACCCCCTCTCCCTCACTAAACTTAGCATCTGCAGAGGCTTTTTTTTTTTTTTTTCACACTTTTTACAAACTGCATGGAGTTCAGCAAGGCCAAGTGCAAGGTTCTGCACCTGGGTCAAGGCAATCCCATATACAAATACAGGTTGGGAGGAGAAAGGATTGCCCACAGCCCTGAGGAGAAGGTCATGGGGGTGATGGTGGACCAGCAGCTCAACATGAGCTGACAACATGTGCTTTCAGCTCAGGAAACCAACTGGGTCCTGATTTGCATCAAAAGAAGCACAGATAGCAGGTCAAGAGAGTGATTCACTTCATCTCTACTCGGCTCTTGTGAGACATCACCTGGAGTACTGTGTCCAGTTCTGGAGTCCTAAGCATAAATAGGACATAGAGTTCTGGAAACGTGTGGAGAAGAGAGCCACAAAAATGATCAGAGGGTTGAAGCACCTTCCCTATGAAGACAGGCTGCAGAAGTTGAGGTTGTTCAGCCTGGAGAAAAGGTGACCTTATAGCAACCTTCCAATATCTGAAGGGGGCAGGGAAAGCTGGGGTAGGGATTTTTACATGGGTGTGTAGTGAGAGGATGAGGGCAAATGGTTTCAGACTTGAAGAGGGGAAATTTAGGTTAGACATTAGGAAGAAATTCTTTAATTTAAATGTGGTGAGGCACTGGCTCAAGTTGCCCAAGAAATTGTGGCTGTCCCCTCCCTGGAAATGTTCAAGGTCAGGTTGGATGGTGCTTAAGGACCCTGGTCCAGTGAAAGGTGTCTGTGCCCATGGAGGGGGGTTGGAACTAGACGAACTTTAAGGTACCCTCCAACCCAAACCATTCTATGATTCTCTGAACTGTTGCACATCAGTTTTACCCCTTCTTAAATATGTTATTGCAGAAGTAGTACTGGCATCACCAATGGGCTCAGCTTTGGGTGGCAGCAGGTCCATTTTGGAGCTGGCTGGAGGCGTCTGTTTGGGAGCAACTCCTGGTCTCTTATAACAGAAGCTACTCCTCCATCCCCTTGTTACCAAAACCTTACCAGATAAGCCCAATACGCATACATATATGAGAGAGAGAAAGAAAAAAATAATTTTTAGTATTAAATCATCATATAAATTATTTTGCTAATGTGATTTCAAGTACAGGCTGATGCTATTCCACTAATGAGTTTAATTCAGTTCAATTTTTTGTACAGTTTTAACACTATAAAATAATTTGCTTCCTGTCAGTCTTGCTCTCATAACTTATTATTGCACTTGCTTTTCCTACATTAGGAATTTTCCCCACAGCTGTAAAAGCAAGATATTTCATTCACTTTGACACCATTTTTTCTATTAAACTCGAATCCCTGTTATTGTTGATGGACTGCAAAATTAAATTGCGTTATGAAAATGTAATAACATACTCTGTGCCTTATTGGCTCATACCTGTTTCGTTTTTAGCCACTGCTGAATAACAATTGTAGAATATCACTTTCCATTACAAGCAGCTTTTATTAACCTTTGAAAAGTATTTTTAACGACTGAGATTTCAAATGTTTGATAGAGACACTTGTTTTGGTTTTATTTAATTTTATTTGTGTAAGATCAAATGTAGTAAACTTAGAGTAATTTTCTGTATTATTTCCACCTCCACTTTTTGGCTTTAATATGATGTTTTATCACTGAGAAAAATTAAGTATTGTCTGATAGCCTGCTAGTTCAAGATTTATTAGATGTCTGATCCTTTTCATGCCAGCATCAGTTGAAACACTACTGTTCAGATTACTACAAAAGGAGAAAGGCACCTGTGCATACATACATTTGGACGCAGTTATCTTGGAGGTCTTTTCCAACTATGAAAATTCTGTGATTTTTGAGTTAAACTGAAAATCAAATACCCTTAATATGTAGATATTATACATCAGTTTTAGAAATTCTGTATGTCTGATAATCTGCCTAATACCCAGAATATGTTTTCATGGCACTGTGCTTGTAAGCTAAACTTAATAGAAATGAATAATTTAGGCTTGGCACATATCAACTTCAACAGAAGTCACAAAACTACTATAAATCCACATAGGTGTTTTATATCTTCAGTCAAAAAGACAATATGAGAAATTATTTTACCAAATACAATCTTTCATCAAGTATAGTATTTTACATGCCCAAAATAATTGAACTTAAACATTGGAAATTTGATTAACTTAAAGATTCTGTAACATTATAAGGATGATTTTAGGTTACTGCAGAGTTAAGAAAAGGTTCACAGAGATGTAGCTCATCCTGATATTATCAAATATTATAACTTACTTTATGGGTTGTTTTCCTATTTTTAGTCCTTAGGCATCCTATATATATATATATATATATGGAGCCTGAACAAAGACCTAAAAAAATTTGCCATTCCCCTCTTTATTTTCAGCTGCTTTAGAGCATTCAAGACACAATATCTCTTAAATTTCACAGCAAAATTGGAGTTTCTTAATCATCAAGTCAATACACATACCATTTTTTGAAAATCAAGCTACATTCTAGTTGAGTCCATAAGCCTCAGGAATCACATATATGTGAGGAGAACACCAGTATAATATGATTACCTCAGTCAAAATATTGAGAATCAGCTTCAGTTATTCATCAGGAAAAACAAAGAGCAAGCAAATATTGTGGCTAATTATTTTACTTGACTTTCTCTGACAACTGGACAAGCCAGCAATAATGGTTCTTTGTGGCCTAGTAGAGTGAGAAAGGGTCCCAGGGGGAACCCGTTTTGTGGGAACCACTTTACCCACTTCAATTGTAACAAGCAAGCAAACAAAGCTGTAGCAATAGGGCCTTTATCTGCTTGTCTGATGTAGGCAATTGCCTTTATGAGATGGCAAAAACAACTAATATCTCACAAAGAAAACTTGAAAGAATATAATCTCAAATGATTCATTCTTCCCAAGGAATTTCGTAAGCACAGAAAGGGAAAACATCTCATGCTCTTTCCCAGATTCTTTTCATGTCTACCTGAAACTAGTTTATAGATTAATCTTCTAGATAAATTAAACAGGATGAAATACACACCTAGCTCATGTGGTAGCTCATTCATTCATTTGGAACACATATACTGTTCCTATTCCTCTATTTCCAATGAAAGGTGGGTTGTGCTGCTCAACTAAATAGGAAAATGGCTGGTTAAAAGAAAAATTCTTTTAACGTAAGAAGAAATTTCTTTGCTCCTCTTGAAAAATTTCTTGTTGTTTACCTATTTTTCTTTTTCTACTGAGAGAGTATATAATCCTAAATTTAATCCAATCACTATATGAAGTAAGGTACTTTATCTAGACTTCATATGATGTCATTAAAAATTTTCAGACCCACACAAGGATTTTAAAAAATTAATTTAATTTCCAATGAACTAGCAAAAGAGCAAAAAGGAAAGAAATTTCTAATGTGTTTTTAAAAGCCAGACATTTTTTTTTTCTTTTTAATAATGGTTATAATTTCTATGATTTAATGAACTCTGAAATACCTTTCTTTTTCAATTTGAGAGTCTAGATAAGAGAACTTTTCTCATATATATAACTTTAGAGGCTGGCTAATGTCAGAATTATTGCACTTAAATAACCTACTTGACACCTTGCAGGAGAGCACGTTGTATCTACAAAATGAAAAGAAGAAAATGGAAACCAAAGATGAGTGCAACGCAACTGAAAATATGTTAGTGAACCAGATGCCATAGTAGCTGTCATCTTAAACTTTTTATTGACATATTAGTCAGATTTCCAGTTCTGTTACAACCAGTTTTTGATTCTCAATTTAACTTAGTCTGATTTCTGTACCCACTGTCATTGTTTCCTCGTCACTGTGACTTAATTTTATTTTAAGACATATTAATTGAAAAAGTGACAGGTATGATTTGAGAAGGAAATGGAAAATCCCTTTTTATTTTATTTGGTAATGAGAACAGAAATAATACTACATGACACTAGGAGCTCTCTAGTAACTTTGTGGAAACTAGAAACTTTCTTTTTAGGCATTTTGGGGCCTCTTAAATTTAAGTCTAAGTGATTTAATTTGAATGTATTTCAACTCACTAGTAGGAGCTCAATAAAATTCTTATAAATTTGCTAATACAATTAAATATAGAATTGCATTCCTAAAATAAAGAAAATACAAGATGATTTTGTCTGTAACTAGTACAACTTTTTATTTCAGTAAAAAATTTTGAGAAGAGCTCAGAGCAAGCTGCAGATAAATTATTGTTGTGGACATGTCCTGAAATGAACTTTTTCACAGCAAAACTCATCTTTTAATGAAAAATTTCATCTGTCCTAATTCACTGCGTGGAAAGCTAAAACTAATTTTCCACTGATTATTACAGCAATATCTGGCACATCTATAGCCACAAGAGTGTCAGTGTTTCCATTATAAACCCTGTTATTCTAGGTTCTAAAAATTTGCAGACTGTTGAAACTTGGCACAATAATTAGAAGATTAGAAGCAACCTCTCTGAAAGGAAATTTTGGTATACAGCCTTTTGCAGATTACATGATTGAAGAAGAATTTTATTTTGCTACTTAAACACGTATTGTTCAGGCTTTCAAATTTTGAAGCACTTTGCTAAAAATAATGACATTTATCTTACGCTCGAGTACCTACACTTACACACCCTATTCTATTTAAAACATAATGTCATTAATTTCTTTAACTTATATTCAGCAGTATTATAAAAGCATCACACGGTAGTTCCATTAGCTCTATGGGTAACATCATGACAGAATACATTTCCTCTTCTACTGTAATAGTTGTCCCTTCTGATTGCTGCTAGCAATCTGTCTCACCTCATGCTTACAATCAAAGTCTTGGGGGAGAAAGTAGAGACAGGCTTGGTGACAGAGGCACAAAAGAAATGGCAAGAATGATGAGTCAGTTGCAAAAAATGTAGAAATTATACTAGCCAAGTATCAAATCTGCAATTGTATTGAATATGCCATATTTCTTACTGAATTATTTCCTCTTTGAATGTGAAGGGAAAGAACAACATGAAAAACAAAGAACATATTTAAATTTTAGACAACAAACCAAAGCCAAGTCACAATAAGGCTGTAGTATCTTGGAGCTATAATAGTTAATTATGCCCCAAGGAGCTGAAAGCCAATATTGATATTTCTTACATGCCAAGAAAAATGGGGTTTAACATTCCATTCCCCCTGCCCCCTAGATTATTTTAAAATATAACAAATACCATTAGAAGAGTCGTAGGCATACCATCCACAAAAAGAAATTTCTGAGGGACAAAATAGGTAGTTTATTTTTCTTTTTTTTTTAAATCATGGTATTTCTGGTTTAAAAATGGGAATATTCTATCTAGACAAACTAAGTAAGCAACAATCTAAATAGTTTAACTGAAATGGAAATAAAATTAAAACTGTGAAGAAATTAAATTTGTCAGCAAAGAGACAGAATGCTACATTTCTGAAATAAATTTCTGATTCATGAGATAAATGTTAAGTCTGAGCTCCATTGTCAGAAACTATTTTTTTCCACTTTTCAAAGAATTTGAAAACTCTTTTCAAAGAATCTTTCTTTGAAATGTGTAAGACCTTTTAGTCTTATCATCAGACTGACCAGCTCTGTATGGTAGGGCTTATTTGAGATGTTGGATGGACTGATTTTCAAAAAGTAACCAAGAACTATACACTCAGTGGGAACAAGTAAATATATATTCAGGAATCTGTGACCTTTGATATTTTTTTGGTTGAATTACACTGGCACAAGATGAAAACTGTTTGACACATTAGCTAAAAATGAAAGAGTAATGCAGCATTTCACACTTTTATTTCCACTGACATTTTTTCTGCTTACATTCAATTTCAACAGACATTTTTGGAACAATTCAGAGAAAACCCAGCAATCTTGCTAGTATGGTCTGTAGCATGTTAAGTCTTGCTGTAGAGGAAAGCAATGTTAGGATGTTGTATTACATCTACTGTTGATTGGTAGCTGTGGTCACTAAGTTCCCTGCAGGCACTACAAGTGCCCCACAAAACATCTGTCTCATGCACAAATTGACCATAACACATTGATTTGATTATTGAGTTTGGCAGAGATAGCTGATGGAAGTTGAAATGCATTTTCAGTAAGCATTTATGAATGCATGTTCAGGGGATTCATTTTAAGTCCTTCACTTATCTGTTTTTGATAAAGCCTAAGTGCTTGTGCAATAACAGGGATTTTTATTATAATAGAAATATGTAGCATTATATCATGCCACATGATCTCAATTAATTTGTTGTGGCCATATTAGTGGGTATGGTGACATCTTATATTGAAGACTTCTTGAATGATTGCTGATGCTCTTCTTTTGGCCCTTTCATGGACTGTGTTTGCTGAAAAGCATTGAAAGTATGTGATAATTCAGGAACTGGCTGAAAAACCTCTGAAATACTGGAACTCATCAAGAATATACAGTGTTGATACGTCTGATTAATCTACTGACTATGTGGCTCAAATACACTCTTATCCCTTCAAACTTAAAGTTTTAATGACTCAGCAACAGCATAATAACAACTGTTTTTTCCAAATCTGACATTTAGCTATGCTTTTTCTAGTGTCAGTGTTGGCCTGCTTCACACAATCATATAATTACCTTGGTTGGAGAAGACCTTCATCATCAGGTCCAACAATTAACCTAATACTGACAAGTCCTTAACTAAGCCATATTCCTAAGAACTATGTCTATACAACTCTTAAATACCTCAAGGGATGGTTACTCCTCTACTGCCCTGGGCAGACTGTTCCAATGCCTAATAATCCTTTTGGTGAAGATATCCCTCAGAGCATCCAATCTAAAAGTCCCTTGGGGCACTTGAGGCAATTACCTCTTGTCCTATTTGTTCCAACTTTGTTGAACAGACCAATCCCCACATCTTTATAACCTTCTTTAAGGTAGTTGCAGAGAGCAATAAGGTATCTCCTCATCCTCCTTTTCTCTAGGCTAAACAACCCCATCTCCTTTAGCTTCTCCTCATAAAGACATATGCTCCAAACCATCAGCTTTATTGCCCATCTTCGAACATGCTCTAGTAGCTCGGTGTAGTAGCTTCTGAAGATAAAAGTGTAGATCTTGGGACAAGTTCAGATTTTGCCATCTTCATCCTAGAGTTACACAGAAGTAAATCACCAGGTATTGAAGAATGGTGAAATTACGCCAGTAGGATGCCTTATGGAAATGTGGAACAAAAAAAGAATTTTCTTCATAGTATCGGCATCTCGGATGCCTTTCTTTTGTATTTTCATAAAGTAAATAGAAGCTCTGCAGCTAACTATAACTGAAAAATATTTTGTAGATTACAAATTGACTGTTCTATAAACTGGCAAATCCAAGAGAGACAATTTTCCTCTAATATTGAAACAGAACAACTCAAAATTCCCCTCTAGAGTCCAGCAGTTTTTAATCTTTTCTTAGAAGACATGGGGAAATACAAGCAAACCTATAGCTGTCCAAGTATTACTAATAAAATTTTACAGGAAGGTAGTTTACTAGACTCATAAAATAATATCTGACAATGGATATAGAACAATGACTATTGAAAAAAATTACTTCTAATGTGAACTCATATTGCTGTCTCTGAATAACTTGTTCATTGTCTCCAAGAAGACTTGGATAGCATTTCAGTTAAGAACTTTTTTCTATGTATCTTATCAGTAAAAAACAGTATCAAATTTTCCTGTTCTGAAAGTAATCTTGAAGATATTATTAAGTCATCAATTAGATGAATAGTACAGAATCATTCTAGAGACCCTAGTAATAGAGATTATGTGGATAATGTTTCCAGGTTGCACATTGTTCAGGCTTGGGTGTTGCCATCAAGGAATGATGTGAATGTTATCTCTCACATGCTTCTCCTTTCCCCCTAATACCCTTCCCTTTCAGCTCCAACTATGGTAGGGAAACAATCCAACTTTTGCCTTATGGCATTTTTCACAATTAGAAAGTTTAAGAGTCTTTCACCAATGTTTACATTTGACTCCCCATCTCCCTCCCTGTTATTGTAAAACTAAAGGTCTGTGCTATTTTTCAGCTGATTTATTTGCATGGGTTTCCCCCAATGTAGATTACCTGGTGTTCAAGAATGTTTTGGAGTGATGCTATACTGCTTTGTTCAGATGGCATACATATATATTTTTTATACTATATATTCCTTTTAGAGTTTCCCTGTGGTTTATGTGAAGCACTTCAGAATATGTTAAAGTACAGTTGAAATCCCTGGGATATATTCCCTAGTAATTTTAGCACTTGCTAATGCATTTCTCAATTAGAAGCTCAGTAGATAAAGTTACACAATTTCCGCTCTCTTATCAAGGAGCTCTACAGAAAAAAAGAAACCAGTGCAGATGGTGTTGTTGCAAGCATTACAGCTATTACAGTCTCAACCAATTCATTCAGCATGTGTTGGCTGATAAAATACGTGCACCTGATACTGTACATTGCTGATGTTCCTTTGAGAGACAGAGATTAGTCTAAAACTAATAACTGAAGGAGCTATGAGGGCATATCTTTGGTCTACTTCAGTATCTTCAGTAGTTTTCCTAATGTTGTGGATGATTTTTTGGTAAGCATTTATAATTACATGAAAAATTACACATAATGGAATTAAAAAAAATCTACAAAACCTACTTGTGATAATTTTATTTACTCAGTTAATCTCTCTTTTTCTTTTTAAGTTTACAGTTTGCTTACTCCTACTGTCACAAATTCTGAGGACTGAGGCAGCAGCACTTCTCCTCTGTGGATTGCTTGTGTACTTCTTTATTGTTTCTTAAAAGTAATGTTTTTATAATTTGCATTTTATTTTGTACGAGGCTCATTCAAGTCAAACAATATGGTTTCTTCTCCAAGACACACAAAAAAAAAAAAAAAAATTCTAAACCAATAAAGAGAGTCAAAAAGTCCATTTTAATATCTCGACTGTATATTCAAACAACAAACAAATCCATATTAAGAACTTCTTTAGTCAGGATATATTTTTGCTCATCTTTCTGTTTGTTCTGCTTACACAAATCTTAGAGACCAAACACATAAATGTTCACAAACAGCATAAAATAAAAAGTTTGGAAAACACTATAAAATCAGATGAGTGCACTTTCTTCAAAGAAATGTTTACAAATACTCTTTTCCTTTTATATATTATTTCTTGAAGCAGGAAAATACAAAATGAAAAAGTCAAAGTTCTGTCTCCTTCTTCTCATGTTAAAATTCTATTTTAAAATGCATTTTAAAAACAGAATTTGAGTTTACTGACATAACCAGAGGGCATTAGGGCATTACTTCACAGCATTTTGAATTATGCTTTGGGTTGGAGCGGACTTTTAAAGGTCATCCAGTCCAACCCCCATGCAGTGAGCAGGAACATCTTTAATTAGATCAAGTTTTTCAGAGCCCTGTCAAGCCTGACCTTGAATGTCTCTAGGGATGGGCCCTCCACTACCTCTCTGGGCAACCTGATCCATTGTTTCACCACCCTTATAGTAAAGAACTTCTTCCTGATATCCAGCCTAAATCTACCCTGCCCTACTTTAAGACCATTTTCCCTCATCCTATCACTACAAAACCTTGTAAACAGCCCCTTCTAAGCTTTCTTTTAGGCCCCTTCAGATACTGCTGCTGTAAGGTCTCCCTGGAGTCTTCTCTCCAAGCTGAACAAACCCAACTCTCTCAGCCTGTCTCCATAGCAGAGGTGCTCCAGCCCTCTGATTATTTTTGTGGCCCTCCTTAGGATCTACTCAAACAGCTCCATGTCCTTCTTGTGTTAAGGGCTTCAGAGCTGGACACAGCATTCCAATGCAGTCTCACCAGAGCAGAGTAGAGGGGCAGAATTACCTCTCTCAAGCTACTGGCCCCACTTCTTTTGCTGCAGCCTAGTATGTGATTGGTCCTCTGAGCTGTAGGCATGAACTGTTGGCTCACGGCCAGCTTTTTGTCTACCAGTACTTCATAGTCCCTTTCCTCAAGACTGCTGTCTATCTCATCATTCCCCAGCCTGCATTGATAGTGAGGATTGTCACTACCCATGCGCAGGACCTTAAACGTGGACTTTTTTGAATGTCATGAAGATTACATCAGCCCAATTCTCCAGGTCTGGATGACATCCCATCCCTCTGGCATGCCAACAGCACCAGCCAGTGCAGTATCATCAGCAAACTTGCTGAGAGTGCACTCAATCCCACTGTTCATGTCATCGATGAAGATATTAAACAGCACCAGTACCAGTATGGACCCCTGAGGGACACCACTTGTCACCCTTCTCCATCTAGCCCTTGATATCTACCTACTTGATATGACCATCCAGCCAATTCCTTATCCACAGAGAAGTCGACCCATCAAATCCCTGTCTTTCCAATTTAGAGAGAAGGGTGCTACAGGGGCCTGTGTCAAAGGCCTAACAGAAGTACAGATAAATGACATCCACTGCTCTTCCTTTGTCTACTGAGGTAGTCATTCCACTGTAGAAAGACACTAGGTTGGTCAGGCAGGACTTGACATTAGTAAAATCTTGCTGGCTTTCACAAACCATATCCCTGCCCTCCATGTGCCTTATCAGAAATTCCAAGGGGATTTGTTCCATTATTTTTCCAGGCACAGAGGTGAGGCTGAAAGGTCAGTAGTTCCTCTTTTCTACCCTTTTTAAAAATGTATGTAATATTTCCCTTCCAGACACCTGGGACTCCACCTGACTGTTGTGACTTTTCAATTATCATGGAGAGTGGCTTGGCATCTACATTAGTCAATTCCCTCAGTACTCTGGGATGCATCTCATCAGGTCATACAGAAATCATGGGCTATACAATTACTCCTGTTATATGATCAAGAACATGTATTGATCACAGTTGTATATTGATTCAGAGCATTGGAAAGATACTACATAAATTCCTGTTGCAGTATTCAAAAAAGTAAGATAGTTGTATTCAACTCCTTCACTGAACAGTATTATAAACATATTGACAATAGTACTCTAAAGTACAAGACATAGATAACATAAAAAAGAGAATAAATACCAAAGAAGAAACAAAAAGTAAACTAAGCAATACTTAGTTTATTATATATCATGAATATAAAAAAAATTATTTTAAGAATGCCCGTAAACCAGAGGTTTTTTTTTTCTTTGTGCTTAAGCTTCTTTGTGAATAATTGTGCATAATGGTTTTTAAACTGAAATTTAATCTTAATATCTCTGATTGTATTTTGGATCATGTCATGCTTTCTCTATATGTGGGGTTTTTTTATTTGACTCATCTTCTCAGAACTATAAATATTATCTTTAATGTTGCTAGAATATTTTAATAACTACTTGTTATAAAAGTACTGTGTCAGATATGATTGGTAGTGTCACCTTTTTTGATTACACAGCAGATGGAAGCACAATCAAAGGATTTTTAAGCCAAACCAAATGTTCTTATTAAACGTTTTAGAACTTTTCATTAATATCAGTCACAATAATGCAGTGTAGCTTATAAAAAAACACCTTATTTCCAGCGAAATTATTTTAAATCTATGTTTTTTTCAGGTAACACAATGAATTTATTGAAAAAGAAAAGAAAACCCAACAAAACCACAAAAAAAAAAAAAAAACCACAAAGAACCAAACAGAACAAAACAAAAACCAAAAAAAAAAAAAAAAAAAAAATCATGATCATGGGCCAGTCCTGAGCTATACTCCCATCCATCTACACTGACTATTTGATCTGAAAATGAGGATCCAAATCCTTCCTCTGTGACTGGGAAGAACACCTTGTTCAGAAGCGCAAATGAAATTATGAATCTAGTGGTGCAGCACTGATAAAAGAAAAGTAGCAAAGAGAAAAACATCATTAAATGTATATATTAAAAAAATCTTTAATACATACTACTAAACTAAACTAGTGCTCTTTGCAGTGGGTATTTGTGAAAGGGGATTTAAGCAGCATATATTAGATAGACTTACACCCCCAAATACATTCACTGATTGAGATGACAATGAACAGCTTCCCATGTATTAAAAAGTTGAATAGTTGGATTTTTTACTCCCTTTTGTTTAATGCAGGTAACAAGAAATATCTTCTCCCAAATACTTCAAAGTCACATTGGACATAGTTGGGCAGAGATGAGCAAAACATACTGAATGAAAAAGGCATTGAAAGAATAAAAATCAGTCAGATCGGTGATAATGTAAAGTGGGTAGACAAAATCCAGGATTTGAGTTATTTCCCACATGACCTTATCTGTAAAATTGTGAAGACAGTTGTTAATACTGAATAAAAGACTAAAGAACTCTCAAGGACACAGCATACATCTAGTAGACACAGCTGCCCCTATCTCACTAATCTACCTGTGTATAGATGTACAATATTTCCTGAAGTTAAAGGAAATTATTGCAATATTAAAATTGTCCTAACAATTTTTGCATACCAGAGGAGAAAGTTAGCTTTTAGAATACTATGATACATCTACAGTCAAAGTGCATCACGTCATATTTAGATGCTCAACATTACTCTACAAGGAAAAAAGATCTTATCATAATATCTAATAGCTGTATATTTGATTCATACAATTAAACTGATTTGTGAGTAAAACCAAACTATCTGGTTAATTGTTCATACCCTTTCAGGTATCTAATCTGTAGCAGTTTGTACGATGTAATGTTCCTAAAATCCTAAATGCAAAGCTTTTTCAAATGCAGAAACCTCCCAGTTAAAACCTCTATATTCAGAGCTACTATTTTTCCCTTTCCTCCTCTTAATTGTCATTTAGTGGGAGGTCATGTGATTGAAAATGGTGCTGGAAAGCATTTTCACAAAACTGTCTATGATTTATATTCTCTCCAGTGAATATCTCTGCAGAAACCAGAGAATAACGTGATTTCTCTAGACACACACTTCAGCTTGATGTTTGGGGCTTTCAAAGCCTATAATTTCCAAGATTCCCTTATTTACTAGGATACTTAAAGTAGAAAAGCATTCATTTCCAAAACGAAACTGGCTTCCCATTTTTATTTACCTTTCATGTTTCTGTGTTTGTATGTTTTATGTTTTTTGAAAACAGCTGAAAGATGTCAGACAGCAGCACTGACATCTACCAGAAGCAAGGGTGCAAAGTGTCATTGTGCAAGCAGAGCACTTAACAGCTTCAAGAGCTGTGAAAGAGAGATAATGGAAGAAGCACAAATTAAAAACCAAATAGACAAACAAACAAAAACCCAAAGCATTCCCACATTCATAATTCACAAGACTTTATGAATAGCTGCAGAACACACAAGCGGTGTGAGACATTCTGTCCCACATCCCCTGTTACGAAAATATAAAAATTCAACTAAACTTATGTTTTCCAACTGTTTTGTTTCTTTGAGCAGTGCCTGAAATTCAGACCATCCTCTGTGGGATGGAAAATTTAACTGTCAGTAGTATTCTACTTCTTTGTGCTTCTGGATATAGGTAACAAAATTACAGCTGTCTACAAGACAGTGTTTGCATTAGTCTGAAAAACAGTTTTTGTCAAAGCAAACTGATCCAGCACAGGGGGTTTAAAAAAACCTTCTCTTCATTGGATTTTATAATATTCATAAAATTGCTAAAACAAATTGTTTGATTATTTAAGATTTGTTCCCTATGCACAGCAGTAATTCACACCTTAGTAGGTCTTTATCTTTAGCTCAATAGACAGGTTTCTGCCAGAGAGAGAACAGTGGTCTTGTCATCTCCACCCTTTCAACCTCAACTTGGAAAGATGAAAGCATCACTCAGGGATGTTATGCATTTGTGCTCTCTCAGGGAAAGAACCACAGATTTTCTGTATTAGAAGTCAGAGAGATCTGTGTAGAAGTGGCACAAAATAAAATATAAAAATATTTCTCCACAAATCAGAATTGCTTCAGTTGCCCTGAAGCAGATGGGCATGTATAGAAATTTGTGAAGATATACTAAAACCCCAAAAGAACTCATTGTTGTCACATAAAAATCAATATATATATCTGGAGAGAAATTTTAATGTAAAAATGACAAAATCTTCCAATAAAATGCAAATGTTTATTGTATCATTTCAGCCTTGCTAGAATTTGTCCTTTTTCAAAAATAATGTTATTTTTAGAATTTTAATTTTTAGAAATTTAATATTTAAGCATACCTGAATCTTTATTAGGTAGTCTGAAGTATTTCAGTCATGGTGAAACTGGGAAGAGTTGTTAATGCATAATAAAGCAGTTTATTTCCACTGCAATGGTACGTCCTTCTCTGCTTCCTTGGCCCTTGCACTTCTCTCCTCTTTCCCTCACTCTGCTTAACCTCTTCTTTATTCCTCATTAATTAACTTTTTACTTTGTAGAGAAATTTGATTTAACTAAAGATAGCCAGAAGGACTGAATAGGTGAATTACTCCAGGCCTCCCAAGTGGTAATTTCACTTTTTTCTATTGGTATGAGGCTACATCAAAAAAATGTTACCTGATAGGTTTGTTTTGACCCTTATGGTATTAAGAGTGCTGAAAATGATATAGTACTGCTTTAAAGAGAACTTAAAGGAAATATTGGTATTCTCAGTGACTAAAAATATTAATTACAGCAACAGCCATGGATTAAATGTAGGTACAGCAGAGTGGCATATACCTATCTATACACAATTAAATTCTCAGCTAATGGCCAATAATCATTCAATGGTTTCTGTTCTATCAAATAATATAAACATATGTGATCAAAAGGAGGGACAGCTGATATGATAGGACACCACACTAAATATTAATCCACAGATGTAGGCAGGGTTCTGAAAAAAAATCTCCCCAGCT
Source organism: Calypte anna (assembly GCF_003957555.1). Taxonomy (NCBI): domain Eukaryota; kingdom Metazoa; phylum Chordata; class Aves; order Apodiformes; family Trochilidae; genus Calypte; species Calypte anna. The sequence continues at coordinate 106,855,654 of NC_044245.1, forward strand.
GCAGTGATACTCAGTGGTGTCCAATGAATCCTGAAGATGATCTGTAATTCTACCTACTGCCTCTTGTGATACAAACTGACTGCTGAATTTAGGCCTTACCTCTACCTGCTAGCCAGGAGTCACTCAAGAAAAGATTATTCTTTTGAACACTCTGAAGAATTGCTCCAAATATTTTATTAGACTTTTAAGGCCCAACATTTTAAGAAATGGTTTATAGTTTATTAAGCAGCTATTCTCAGGAAAACTTCAACTTTCCCTAGACTTACCCCTCCCTGTCCCACTTCCCTTTTTCTACTTATGTGAATAAAGTTAGTTTAAAGCAGATCTAAAATGCTATAAAATGGCATTTTAGCAGTTTATGTATACTTATCAATGCACTTTCTCAATATACTTTCAGATATGTTCCACAACAGAGAGGTGCATAAATAGTTGTGGTGACAATGACTAAAACAGAAACATAGAAGGTAAATAACTGAAAAATGTTAATGCTGAAAAAGGCAATAGAATGGACACTAGTGACAATAAGCACTAGTATAGTTTAAGAGACATGGCATTTTCAGTTTTGTAGTTTATATCTGAAGGTGCCATTATATATGAATGGTAGTTCATGTATTTCTATTTCACAGCTATGTCAGAAGAAGGAAAAAAGGGGAAATAGTTTGAGTAGAACTGTGGGTAGATCTGTGGATGTTCAGATTGTAGCAAAGCAGCAGGGAACCACAGATACGATTTGTAACTTGGAACTAAAGAAGTAGACTGACATTTTACCAGAACTGATACAACTCTTGAGATTGGAAGTGGGGAAAAAATTGCTAGCAAAAGATACCAGAGACAAATAGGTTTTATTTACATTGATCTGGTTCCTTGTAGATATGATTCCAAGATCAATGTCTGATCAATGCCAATTATTATCTCTGATGAACAGTAATTAGTGGCTATGTAGCCTAGTAGATGGGCTACAAAAATATCTCTTTTTTTTCCTTTGCTTTTTAATACAAACAAATGAAATCTACTCTGATTTCAGTGGATAACCATGGGATTGAAGTTATTTGCTGAAAATGGTGTTTGAATTTACTCGTAGAAGGACTGTAATTTGCATATTCAATATTTGCAAGGTTTTAGTAGTAGTTTACTCAGCAGAGATGTGACCAAGGGAAATGGTTGTTTAGAATATTGATAATAATGAATTATGCAACAATTTGTTTATGGATTAATTTTAATAGAAGTTAATCATGTTCTTGGGTGTGTAAAAAGAGGCTTTTATGAGCTGCATGCTAGAAACCTTTGTAGATTTCAAGGGCATGTATCAACCGCTGTCATTGCATAGAGGGCTCTAGACTTTGAGGTTCACACTCATTAAACATATTTGATGTATCACATATTCATAGCCTTCGGTTACTAATAATTTTTTTAGCCACTGGTTTATGCTCCTAGTTTTTGCTGAGAAGCAAAATTATCTGCGTGTGGTGTGCTTGAGTTCAGAGACTGTTTTATGTGGAGAAAGCTTAGAATTGACTGGTGCATGTTTTGACTATGCTTGACCCAATAACACATACAAAGGTGTCCCTTCTCAGTCTGTCCCTGAACACCTACTGACATTTGAGCCCTGTAATCCCTGACTCTTATCTCCTCAATTCCATCTCTGTAAAGACATTCCTCAACAAAACAGACTAAAGTCAGGCAGGGAGAAGCCTTCTCCTGGTCATGTTATCTATAAAAAGAGGATCTGAGAGTTTCAGCAACATTCCACTCTGTTAATGCTTTAATTTCCTAATCATTAATCCAGGAAATCTCTTTCCCTTGAACCTGTATGACAGTTCAATGTCTGTGACATCTGTTTCTATTATCTATTAAGTAGATAGCCTAAAAAGAATGCAGAATTTGTGAAGGCATTTCAAAACTGACTTCTGTGATACTGAGGTGCATTCTTCTAGAAAGTGTCCCCTGATGTCCAAATTGATTACCACAAGCATTTTCTGAATTAGCCTAGTATATCCTTGCATCACCAAGACAAAATACTAACACTAAATTTAATGTGCATTTAGAGATACTTTAAATGATAGAAATTTAAACTGACAATCCAACACAATCTGTCACATTGGCCAAACTGTGAGAATATCATCTAAATTCCAAACTTGAATTATTTGAGTTAAAACTTTTTTTACTATTATGAATTGGCATCAGTAGTAAAGGAGATGAAGAGAAACAAAGAAGAAATACTTCTGGCTCAGTTATGTCAAACACTGTTGCTCATTAGCCAGCTATTCCTGGAATTAGCTTTCAGAATAAAAGAGTAATTTCTCTGGAGCTAATGTCACATGTACCATGTGTTTGTCTGTCTGTGATAATCTTTACTTTATTCTCTGCAAGTCTTTATCTGCAGTTGCTCTCCAGCAAGGCCCTTAATTTTAATGACTATCAGGGATTTGATCATTACATGGTGAAGCTTTATCTCTCAGATGTGAATGGCTTTTTAAAGTGTTCCCAATTTCAACAAGTAGTTCACTGAAGAATGACATTTATAAATTGAATACTTTTCAATCTCTAGCTGTATTACATGAAGGTTAATATATTTTTGCCACTAGACATGCCTTTAAAAATCAACACTTTTTTTTTTTTGGTTTTTTTTGTAAGATAAGATAGGGAAGGGAGAGGTAAGATAGGTGAGGGAAAAGGATAAATTCAAGAGGGTTATCTATGAAAAATATATCATTATTTATTTTAAGTTTAGGATTCTGTTACTTTTTCATAAATTTTGTTAGCAAAACAATTTTTTAACTCTTTTTTTTTTCACTTTTGGAAAATGACCGTGCATCAGAAATATGCATCTGAGAAATATAACTTGTTTTACTGCAAGTCATATGTTGTGGGGTTTTTTTCTTTCTATTGCGGTTCCTTCTGAACTAACTCTTCGGAAGAGCTGGTTCAGCCATTTATTACAAAATACAAATTTGATTACTCACCAATTCTGCATCTCATTTTCTTCAGTATTGCCATTTGTAAAGGGTCGTTGAGTAATTTGGCCAAATAATTTTCTGCCAAATTGGCTGCGCAAACTTCACTCTAACTGTTCTGTATCCTCTGATAATGGAAAGACCACTCTGCAGTCTGTTTTTGCTATTTCTAAGTTAATGAAAGCTTTTCAATTTGAAAATTCCAGAGTATAATCTTCTGTAATTGGGTGCCTGGCTCATATGACACCTTCTCCTCACTGACTTACTAACTGCAACTTTTTAGGTGTCTTAATGATGAATAGCAGTTGTAGGCACTTGTAATGCATACAGGTAAATTTAGAATTTTTTTACTGATGTTGACTACTGTTACTCTCGGAAGCCCAGGTACTCTGTTATCACTGTTCTGGCATCTTAAATGGGCTTTTAGGTGAGCATAAATGACTTTTACAAATATTTCCAAACCTCTCTCTGTAGAAGACTGTTATAAAACTAACTAATAATAATTAGAACTAGGCTCATTGTATCCTGTTTATTTTAGTTTGGCCTTGGGTTTCTGTAGGGTTTTTTCCTCTTAATTATGAAAATTTCTTAATAATCTAAATCTTATAAAATTGCTTAGGAGAATTTAGTTTAAATGCTACAAAATAGCTTCTGATCAGGTACCATAACATTTAGTTGTACCTTCCACATTTCTAAGTTTTACCCCTCAAAGGGTCAAAAGTTAAAAAGTCAGAACTGTAAGGTTTCTCCAAAGCATCATCTTTCCCTTTCATGTTCATGGAACAACAAAATAGACTCAACTAGTTAAACCAACCAGGCTTTGATTCCCTTAACATGCTGGTTGCCTCCAGGTTATGGAGCTGGCAAAATGTGTTCTGCATCACATCTGCTCCTCAGTCCCTGACTATCAGAGAGCTCTTGTTCTGCCTGCCAGATTAGTCCCTTTGGGTTCACTGTTGAAGGAAACAAAGTAGAGCTTCAGGTAGTGAACAGACATAATTTGGCTCCACTAGTTGAAGATGTATAAGAATGGTTGACAGCTGTCATATTCCACTTTCCCCAGTATCCCTTCATGTTGGTCTCCCTGGTAATGTGTCCCTATTCAACCTGAATCGTGTCTCTAAAAGAATCCTTGCTATTGCAGAGCTGTTAAAACGTGGCCTAGAAAAATTTACATTCAAAAGATAAGAGATTCAGACTGAAATTTGAGACACTTTATATGGGAAACTTGTAATATTACATATTTCTTGCCTGAATTTATAGAATTAGTATAGGGCCATAGGTTATCCTTTCAGCCAGAAATATACGTTCATTGTATGAGTTTTCTTTGGTAGCTGGGAACTTAAAATTGTTCTCAAAATGGATTGTATTTGTATGTGGTATGGAAGAATTATTGATTGTCTGATGATTGCTGAAAAAACCCACCAAAATAACAACATGAGGAAACTGGTATGTTGCTATAGAAGAATTTGCTTTATATGAACTAGACTGATTAATTTATTTAAAGAATTTCATGTGATATGGGAAAAATGTTTTTTATATCTCAGTTAAAGCAAGGTGTGTAAGAAAGTAATGTTAGATTACTTGAAAGATTTTGTGGGGAGACATAGTACAAAGGTTCAGAACAATATTATACAAAAAATTTGTTCTGCTGCTTGTCTATGAACCTTTTTAATGCATAATTTTTTTTACTAGTATTTTGAAATCAATAGACATTTATAACAAAAAAGGAGATGTTTAAATTAGTTTCAGTTTACAGTCCCCTGTAAATGTATGGCTAACACATGAAGTACATACAGGGTTAATGTAATGTTGCTGTCTAATACCCAGCATACATCAACCCCTTCTCCTCCTTTATCTTTTTTTGAAAACATTATTTGCTATAGATCTAGGGTTCCTCTGGTTTTACTTGCAGTAAATCCTTTTATAATTATTCTTGGCTTGACTTGATACCACTCAAATTTGCTTGTTCCTGTGGACAACACCTCAAGAAGGTAATGAGCTCAGATATTTTAAATCAGAGGATAACGCTAAAGCAAAAGAAAACGAAAACCACAACATTTTCATGTTTGTTTAAGCATCTATAACAAAGGCGTGGATTACTGGTGCATAATATCTATAGCTTTAATCATACTGATGAACTGAATAAATTGTTGGTTATTTGAAATGAATGGATAGGGTATAGAAAACCTCTCAGAAGAATCTAAATTCCAAATTAAGATTGAAGTCCACTGCTCTGACTTTGGTTATAATAATTCATGAGGATTTATATATTTACACTAATTCCCCAGGATTTACTAGTTTACTACAGCTAATGGCCACTCTCAGATCCCAGACTGTATTCAAAATTTCTTATTGGAAAACAAGACCATCTGAACTTGTTAAAGGAAATGAAAAAATGTTCTTTGAGTTCTCCAAACTCTTTCCCCCATCTTTTCTTTAATATGTCTAAAAATATATAAAAAAATGTAAATGAAAAGTTAACGTCTCTTATTGCTTTCTTGTCTACTTATCTGTTGTTCTGGATAATTTTTTTTCCTTACGCTGAAAAGACACAGATTCATGTGTTCCACTTGACCTCTAGTTTCTGGGACAAAAGAGGAAAAGTTTTCTATGGATACTCTACCATGTTTTTCAATAACATACTAGAGTAATATCCCTGAGAAATTTAAAATATGGTAGAGCATCTCAAAACATGTTCACGCAACAGAACCTATACCTGAAGAGATTAATTACTCTTCACATTACATCAATTATATTTGATTAACACTCCTCTGAATTTATTAGAAACCTAAACATCCATCTCCTACATTGGTATCTACACTGTAGAAACATCAAGATGAAAACTGAATCCTGGTCTATGGAGACAAGCTTTCTTTTTCTTCTCTTTGTTCACTGTATCACATATGTGATACAGATGGACATGAATGCCAGTTGCATTTACTTTGTTAATTCAGAAGTTATCATGATGTTGTGGATCGTATGCACACTCTTTGTTCAGGATCTGTCTCACAATGGAAGAATTACTCTAATAAAATGAGTCTGCTGAATGGTTAAAGTACATAAACTAGTAACTTTTAGACTTTAAGCTCAGTACCTTAATGATACCAAGAGACTTGCTGTTGCTTGCAAAAAAATGCTGAAGTTATTAGTAATAGTACTTGGACCTTCATTTTGCACAAGCATAATATAGTGAGTTTCTTTTCATTTCTTTTTTTTTTTTTTTTTTTTTTTTAAATGCACCTTTTTCCCTTCTGAACATAGGAATTTCTTGGATTAGATGATCAGATCACTAAAACCAGAGTGTTCCAGAAATTTCTATTTGAAGTACAAATCTTTAATGCATATATCTCTTCAAGACCTAGAGATGTTCTGTGAATTCATGAATTATGTTGCAGTTCTATGGCAAGGGTCATAACCCAAGTGGAGTTGAGTTGGTTACAAATTGGATTTCTTTTTTTAATTGAAAACTGGTTACTTCTACGGGTATTTAAGATCACAGTATGCATGGTAATAAAACCCATCTTACAAAAGTGGCTCCATAATTAAGTCTGAAAGCCATTAGTAGTGGTTACTATAAATAATTGTAAATAATAATCTACACAAGTAGAACAAAAGGAATCTTACTATCTCGTAGGTAAATAACCTCTAAAACACTAAATACATTCTAAAACTGAGCTATCAAAGACAAGTGAGGTTTTGGAACTAATGATCCTCATGAATGTCTTTCTCATTTATTTTCTGCTAGCTTTAGTTGTACAACACTTTTGTCTCCTTGTTTATCCTGTAAAATTAGGCTGCAAACCTTTTCATCAGGAAATTTCTGATTTCACGTTTTCAGTATGTGTACAAGATAAAGTCAGGACTACAGAGATCAATCTTATTACTGTTAATATCTCTATCCATGTGTATTTAGCAATGTTAAATCTAATTTAAAACATAGTTTTTGAAGTATATTTATAATTAGAAGTATTGACTTATTTATGGCTAACTAATATTTGAGCTCTATTCCTCTCCTTGGAATTACTTTCTTAGAAGAATTCAGCTTTGCTTAGGCAGATAATAACTGAAGGTCAAACTTGTTACAGGCTGGTAAGAATGTAGGAGAGATCTATGCCTTGAGTAATAGTTCTGTTATACTGCACTCTTCATTTTTGGAAGCTTATGCTTCAGATTGCACATTGAGAGTCCATCATTTTGAATTAAAAAACCAAGATTTCTAAACACTTTTTTTTTTTTTTTTTTTTTTTTACTGCAGTAAGTCTCTTTATTTGGGAAGGAGACTTAAGAAAAGAACTAAAAAGCAAATAAAAAGTATGTAATGCTGAGGTAATCAATAGTATACTTACAACTTTTAGGTATTTTGATATAGTTGTTTTGCAAGTTCAACTAAGCTGCTTTCTTGTTGGAGTTTGACAAATTGCTTGTGAAGCTGGGAAAAAATCCCAGAATTGAGTGTAAAAGCAGTGTAATCTTCAAACGTTGCATAATATCACAATATTACTTTATCTTGTGTAATAATAATTATGCAGAGATGGATTCATCAAACAGGAGGTGTCTGCAATATAGATGTCTATATCTGGACAAGTCACCCTGACAAGTTTCCAGTTTGTCAAGAGAAACAAGCACTTTTAAATAACTTAGATATATAGAGAGGAGAATTGTGCCCTAAATGTTCCTCTTCCTCACAAACAAAGCCCACATGGCTTTTTTACTAACAGGTATCTTTAAAATATTTGCTGAATATTAGCAAGTAGATCTTTAGGAAATTAAATGAGATCTTTTGAACATTTGAAAAGAGACAGACAATCATAAAATATCACATAGAAATTGAGAGAAGCTTGAGACTTAATTCATGCCAACATTTTCTCTCCAAAGCCTTTTCCTCTCTCATAAATAAGTCCTTGTCACATTGTAGTGCAGAACTCAGCCTCCCCTTACCTGCAGCATAAACTGTCCTGGACTGACATTAGTATGTATCTCACCTAACTTAATGTCAGTGACTCAAGTCTATAGATTTATTCACAGACAATTTTGTTGACAACTTACAAGAAAATTGATTTATAGGTAACCTGAGTTTAAGCTGTCTTGCTTGGTATTCAGTGAAAAGTGGAAACCAGATCCCCTGCCCTTACCTAGATGTCAAGCAAGCATGAAGTATCATCTGAGAAAGTGAAAAATATTGGACTGCTTTCTGAAGCAGAACAGTGTAGGTACAATCACTAACAAAGGCTTCTTGATGCAGTATTCCCACAAAATCCAGAGAAAGTCTTGAAGAAAAACCTGGAGCTAGGTCTACAGTATATGAAACTGCAAAGGTTTTCAGCAGGTCCATAGTCCTTGCTGAAGGGCTGAGCCTAGTTCCAGTAAAGAAAAACAGTCCTTGTTGCCCTCTAAAACCTGCTAAAGGTACTGTCTGACAAGAAAGAGCATGGCAAACAAATGTTCTTTTTCCCTGAGCTGTGAATTCTGTGCTTTGTGATAGAGAAGTACTCTACAGAAGCTACAGACCTGTTAGTCTAACCTCAGTACTGAGAAAACATATGGACAAGATCATCCTGGGTGCTATTGAAAGCCATTTAAAAGATGATGTAATCATCAGGAATAGTCCACACGAGTCCATGAAGGGTAAGCCATGTCTAACTAAAATGATATCTCTCTATGATAAGATTACTCAGATGGTGGATGAGGAAAAGAAAACACAGTGGATTCAGTTTTTCTGGATTCTTCTAGACAAATGGTCCAGCTTTGAGATGAGCAGATATACATTGTGCGAGGGGAAGAACTGATTGAGCATCAGGGTTAAAAGACTTGTAGTGAATGGGTCTATATCTGGCTGTTCACTGGTCAGCCAGGATGTTTTTCAGGCCTAAATTCTGAGACCTATGTTCTGTTTCACATATTTATAAGTGGTATGGATGCAGAAGTTGAATGAACCATTAGCAAGCCTTCAGTGATATCAGTCTGGGAGGCTCTTTCTAGCTTGCAGGATATCATGGTCTTGCCAATGAGGAGTCTGGGGGTGCACAAGAAGCTGGGAGGGCATACAGCTGACCCCAGCTGACCAAAGGGATATTCCATGCCATATGTTCTCATTTTCAGCAATAAAAGTTGTGGGGAGAAGATGGAAAAAAGGGAGAAGTTTGGAGTTATGACGTCTATCTTCCTTAGTAGCCATTCACGGTGATAGACCATTGCTTCCCTGGACATGGCAAGACATCTCCTTATCAATGGCAAGTAGTGAATGAATTCCTCATTTCGCTTTGCTTTTCTGTTCAGTTTTTCTTTACCTGTTAAGCTGCCTTTATCTCACTCTGCAAGTTTTCTCACTTTTACCCTTCCATTTCTCTTCCCCATCCCACTGGGGGGACTGAACCACTGAGTGACTATTTGGGGTTTATTTCCCTGTCCAGTTTAAAACCCAAGACTTTTCTAGCTCCTTCTCTAGCAAGAGATATACTTTACAATTTTACACTATTGTATTAGCCCTTGAGACATTTGTTTCTGGATTTTTTATGTAGCAGTATAATTATACCACCCTTCACATAAAACCATGTCTGATAGGCATATTGGCCTCAAAAGATTTGGTTCAAGCACCAAGAGTATGCATTCTATATAAGTTCCTAAAATTGCACAAATTTAGCTATATTTAAAATAGGGTGAAACATTATTTCATTACATGTTGTTCTTTTTTCAGTGTCACATTCTTCTTACCCTTATGCCTTGCCCTCCATACACTTTTTTCCAGTTTTCAGATTAGAATAGCTGACAGAAGATAAGGAAGGGGATTAAAATGGGACATTTCTTCTGAAAACTTCAACTTCTTTCAGAAATTTTTGAAAAGCAAACCTGAAACACTGTAAGCTTCTTAACTTTTGAAAAAGCATCATTTATTTACCCTCTTCACTTTTATTTCTTATACTATGATTGATTTATATACTTTTGCAAAATAAAACCAACAGAAATATAAAATTCTCATAATAACTAATGCTCAGTCTTCCTTTCTCACACACTAGTTCCAAAATAGTATGAAAACTGACCTTCAAAGTAATCCTGTTTACAACTAATTCATTCATGTGCCCATGCAAAATTCTCTGAAGAGCTAATTGGCCATGAGAGACAGCAATGAGTGTGAGAATGTAAGCCTCATATTAGTTGCCTGTTCTCATTATCTTCTAATGGAGAAAAGTTGTATTAATACTTCCATACTTACTTTCTTCTTTTTTCTTTTTCTGGTTTTTTGTTTTTGTTTTTTTTTTTTTTTTGGTTGGTTGGTGGGGGGGTGGGTGGGTTGTTTTTTTGGGGGTTTTTTTCCTATTTTTTTCCAGAAACTGTATCTAAGAAATGTGTATCATGTTGTCCTCCACATCTGTTTGCAATGTGGCACAAAAGACTAAGTTTGTAGCCACATAGTTTTAGGCACTATGGAGAAGCAGAACAAAAGAACAACACCTATTTTTTCTGAAGGTTTTGGTTTGGTTTGGTTTAGTTTGTTTTTATCTGTACATGGATGTGGGGGAAAATAACAGTTTATTAAACAGGATCAAATCCTCCCATCAGAAAAATAGCCCTATTAAACTGCAGAGTAATGCATTACATATATTAAGCTGAACCAATTAAGTGCAAGGTACATAAGTGTCTGTCAAGCAGGATCACATAATAAAATTTCCCTCTTAGAGTCATATTTAATGTATTTCACTTCCTTTTCTTTCTACATTACAGGAGATATAATTTAAATTTGAACTATGATAGCCTAAAAAGCCATTTTACTGGAAAAGAACAATTGATCAACATAAAATATTTCAGCAGGAAAAAAGCAAATGTATAGAGAGCTGATCTTTTCAGTTTTTTCCTTTTGCTCAGTTCTGTATCAGTCAGAGTGATCAAAATTTGTCTTTTTTTCTTTTTCATCTAATCTCACATTCATTTTTTATCCCCTGGGAGATATTCTCTGTTTTATTCAAAATGCAGTGGATGTACTTATGTCAATGCTGAGCTTTGGTTTTGCTTGGTTAATTAGTTACAAGTTTGCAAAGATTCAGACCTCTATTAAGCATTTGATTTCCTTTATATTTTTTTATTGTAACAAAGACCAGGACTCTTTAAAACCATGTGGAACTAATTCATTTTCCTCAGGTATTTTATTTCTGTCAATTCTATCCTTTTATATATTAATTTTGTGGAATTAATAAGGGAGCTGTAGGAAGAATATTCCTTCAGATCAATGCGTGTATCTTTGATTGTTTAAAGATTCACTTGTATATGGACTCATTTTTGGTTACCATTTCATTATCAAATGCTTTCAATAGTGATGCTGACATGATAAAGTTATAGCAAAAGTAGAACATTTTAATAGAGCTGAACATTTTGAGAGCTTCAGACAAAGCAATGAAGACAAGTTCTATGATTATAGGAAATTTAACAGAAAGAAATCAACTACTTGAAATTATATCCTTGCCCATTATTAAGTTCCACGAAAATTCAGAGCACTAATCATTGATGCCATCTGTTAATTTCTAAAATAATTTTGCAGTATTAGTAACAGTCCATTTCAGTTTCATTCTAAACAGAATGAACATTAGTCCAGAATGTGTTATCGTAACTCCAGTTATTCATATTTGCCTAATAATGGCCTAATTAAATTAGGAAATATCTTGGTTTAGTGGTGTCAGAAAGTTACAGCTATTTGAAGGCAGTTTGGTGACTCATGTGAATTAAATCTGTCATGTTATTCTACCTCTTATAATGTAAATGGGGTCAACATAAAATTCACATGACACTTGCCCTAATTCTTACTTCTACTGGATGAATCCTGAGGGCAGATTCATAGCATGTAACACAGCACGAGGTGAACAGCCCTGTGGAAGGTTCTGAATAATTGTTGGTTCACAAAACATGGTTCAAAGTTGGGGATAAAGACTATGGGAAAATCCCAGTAAATATAAATCATGCAGAGCCCTAGCCACCAAGCCTTCCCTCTGAAAGGCTAATTAACTGAGGTACGCTGCACTGATTATGTATCTTCCATTTTCAGATTTACCTTAACTATACCTGGATCATGAAACCTCCCTTCTGCAGCAAAGATCCCGAGGCTGCAGTTTAGAGCTTTAGTTTCTTTGCTGAGAAATAGTGTATTCCCTAGGGGGTGAATGATGGAGAAATTTAAACCACCCTTCTTTTCCACAGTCGGTACATATAATATTGGAGAGGGCTTTTGTTCCCCAAGTTGTCCATTAGGAATCTATGATGATGAAAAAAATCATGCAGTATTAAATTAAATTTCATTTCTTTATTATTATTATTATTATTATTATTATTTACTTTAAACACAAGGCATTTACAAAAGAAACAAATCACTACATATGCAAAGGTAATGCAGGCTATGATTATTGCCCCGTGAGACACATAGCAGTGCACATACTTCACTCTGTCACATACTTTGTTTACCAAAAATATTATTTTGCTTGAGGGGTTTCAGAATTTTAATGTAAAATTTCTTGATGTACTTCTTATTATTTAAAAGGAAGACGCTGTTGAGAACATCACAAGCATTGTAAATTATTGTTTATGTGTCAGGATGTAGATGCCACTGTCAAACATATTTGCAAACATCAGTGTTGTTTTTTAAAACTAGAAAAAAAAATTTGGTTAATCAGAATATATTATTGAACATATATGTGGATGTATCAAACATGCACTACATTAGATCCTAAAATGAATTATCTGTATAGATAACTAGTTGTACAAAACACAAACTAAATGTGCAGTTTAAGATAATGGACTACATCAAATTCCAGTCTTTTTATAAGCTTGATGGAATAACAGAATATTTGGGCTTTTACTTAGAGAAAACTTGTACCTAAAAGATGGAGTGAATTTTAAAGGAAATAGCTTTAATCCTGGAATGTCATCCATCCTTATTGAAGGGTGAAAGGACTGTTTCTTCACAGTGAAATTTCTATAGCTGAATTTTCTGTATATTCTTAAATGTATGGTTTTAGCAATGTGAAATAGACATTTCAGCAAAAGAACAAGTAATAAAGTAGAAAACAAGGCAAAAGCATATGGGCTTGCCTAGTAGATTCTAACTCTGGTTTAAAAGCTAAGTGTTCCAACATTCTTAAGAATTACACTTTTACATAAGACCTCAACAAAGCCATTAACTTCAATCTTTACTGTGCTATCATACAGCAGTTTGGCAATATAGCAATGTAATATGGAAGACATATTTTTTCAACAGAGCTGACATAACTATCCTGGGACAATTTTCCCATTAATATAGAGATACAGACTATGTCTAAATCTAACTGTGTTTACCCATAGTAATGCAACTTTTTAACCTAATACACGGAGGAGTTATGTCAATCGTAAGAAATGTAAGGTCAAGTCTTATGCTAGTTTCTAATATGCAAGGAAAAATCTCACTAATGACATAAGGCTTTACTGGCAATTGGAGCTTCTACCTGTAAATGTGGTACAATACAGATATTAAATATTAAATTATTCCCATCCTTATTTAAGCCTACTAATTAATACAAGAAGTACAGTGGGCATCAGGAAAAAAAATTAGAATAAAGTAGTGCAAAGTTATGTTATCCATAGAATATGTGTCATTTCCTTTGAATTACTGAATTTTGCTCTTAATTCACACACAATAACTTATTACTCAAAATTTTTATTTGTCATTCAGTGTAATATCAGTAGGTTGTGCACTGGCAATTCACTAGTTAAAGAGGAATTGTTGCTATTCTGAGGCTACATATAACAGCAGTCAGAATTACATGAGAAGGTAAAAAGTTAAGGTCACTTTTGAGAATTGTGTTTAACATTCAGATCTCTTTCCTGCTTTGAAGAATTAACCTAAGTGTTTATCAAAGAAGACACAGTCTTAACCTCTGGCTATTTAAACAGAATAAAGACCAAATGTTATAATTCCACGTTTAGGTGCAAATGACATTTCTCTTTAAGAAACTATGCATTTTGTCATAGCAATTTATGTAAAGATAAGAAGACATGGAAGTAGGCTGCCAAGTTCTCTCTGGTTCATTTGCTATGATTTTGCTTCCGACACAATGTCATGAGTTCAAGTCTCAAAGTGGCACTCTAGTGCTCTACTGATAGAAGAACTATCTGTACTTTAGGTGACATTTTTAAATAAGCTCTCTGGCAATAATCCAAATGTATGCTAAAAATCATAAGAGGCATTTTCAGATAAGAGTTGGAGATAAAAGCACTCTCATGGGCAGCATCTCTTGTCTTTATAAAACTCACTCTGATACCAAAGAGACATCTGTAATGGCTGCTTCATTTTCTGCAATGTCATTTTGTAACAACTAACTCATTATCCTTCAGAGATGTTTAACACATGGGATTTAAGGACCATTTCAAAATCAAATTTATTCAGGAGATACTAATTTATGCCACACAAGCTTTTGTGACTTACTATAAATTAACTCCAAGATCTTAGCAACTCTCCTATTCTTTATACACAAAGATGCCCAGATTCTCTAAAGCTTAGCCTGTTCAGTGATGAGTTAGTAGGCAGTAGAAAAATGCATATGGAGGTGGAATAAATAAGTTACTTCCATGGTAAATGATCCTCTAGGAGTGTGTCTAACATTAGGTTTTGCCTACAGGTCTGGTTAGTCCTGGCAAGACTAGAAGTTTGTTCACCTAAAGTAACTATAATGATACGGACTGTGTGATATTGATGTTATTGTAAATTATTCTTTTGTAGTACACAGTCATGGTCATGTTTCCTTTCAAGTCAGATTTTTTTTTTATTTTATTTTATTTAGTGTATACAGTTCCCAGCTTATTTTGCTAAGGTATACTTGAAAATTACTCAGTTATTGGTGACATTTTTGTGGTGAGAGATACAGATTATGTGCTTTTTTCCTAATAAAAACCTTTTTTTGCATATAAACTAGGAACAATGTGGAATGTACCCATAACTTTTATAATATTATGGACATTATTAAAGGCATAGAAACTTCATTACATTTTTAGGAAGGTATATTTTTCATACCTGAATGTTTATAATAAATATACAGAAGATACTTAATACTGTGGAAACCATAGGAAGTGCTATCTGTATATTTGCCTGATAACTGGTCCTTCTCTCACATTTATATTACACTGATAAACTCTTCATTAGGCTCTCTACTGTGCAAAAAGGAGACAAGAAAAATAAATCCCTGTATTCTGACCCTTAAGTATCTTAGATGTAAGAATGTCCTTGCTCCTCTAGTGATAAGAAAATAAATTATATTGGACTGATGGAAACTATTAACCTATTAATCTTCAAATTTATGTTGTGTCCTTTGTTAACACTTTCTGATTCTACAGATAATTACCCAATAAATGTTTTTTAGCAGATTTGTTTTGATAACTGATGAAACGATATTTTTCATATTGCATCAAGGGCTTTGTGCACTTCAATTTTCAGGGGTGGTATAATAGTGTGTTGAGTACTGTCCATTCAGGAACAGAATTAAAGAAATATGATTAAAATCAGTTACTCCTTTGTGTCTAATTTAGCTGAACCTGTGATAGAGGTTGTGGTACCACAGTGTTAATACATATTCTTATGAACTGCTTAATGTGCCCACAATCAGTACTCTGAAGTCTGAGGAAAAAGAGGTGATTTATTTGTATCAGACTACAGTTACAACTGTATTTGAGGGAGTCTATGAGGTTTTAGGGCCCTAAAGGGTTTTGCTCTTGTATTGACTGAGTAATTGAAGAAGACGTTTTTTCAAAAAAAAAAAAGTTAAAAAAAGAAAAAGAATGACAACCCCCGGGAGCTTAAGGGGGGGATGAGAACAGGATGGATGAGGGGGAAAAAAACAACACCAAAAATAAAGCAAATCCTTTAACTTAAAAATCTGAATTTACATCAAGGATTTATTTATATTTATGATTTCTTTTTATTTGAAGTTCTACTATTAAATGTCAGATTTCATAATAAATTATCCCTTTTGTATTCAACCTGATACTATATATTTTTAATATATTGCTGTTTAGAAAAAATCTGAAAGTGAAGGTCTCACTCCTTTAAATCCCAGGCCACATGATCCTCTATTTAGAACAAAGAGAACCGGTAGATACAGAAAATAATTGAAAATTTGTCCACTGAATATGCTTTTAATTGGTGTTACTGAAACTAAGATGCCTTAGGCATTGTATGTGTTCATACAGTACAATATTTCATAGAGAATATTGGGAAGTTGCTCACTTAGTTATGATCACTGGTGGTCACCAATGCAAGTAGAAAGATTCAGTCTAATATTTTACCTTCTCATTTCTTCCTGCCACAAACCTACAGAGCTTTAATGGAGTCAGGATGGAAGTGAGAACACAATCAGAAAGTGTTGAAGAGGGTTTTGAATGGGAATTGAGGGGATTAGTTATATCTCAAGGACAACAGATAACAAATATCAAGGCATAACAAAGGTTTTCTGTCATATCCAGGAGATCAGCCTGTAAGACAATTTCTGACTTATTAAGAAAGAGTTATGAGAAAAAGAATACCTAACATAAGTATAAAAAGTTGTTAATGGAAATAATATGCTAACAGAAAATTAGTTAGGAAAAAGATGAATGTGGCACAAAATAACTGCATAGTATTGCAAAGGTGAAGACAATAAGTTTGAATATTTCTCTGAAAGGTGAAGAGTAACAGACACTGATGATTTTTGATGAATATATTTTAGAAAGATTGAAAATAAAAAGATCTGGTTAACAAAGACATTAGACAGGATAATCACCCAGCAAACTGTACCGTGACCTCTATTGTTTATTTCTTCCGTATCTCATTAATATATTTTCCCTCATTTTCTTTTTAACTTACAAGACAAGAAATCAGGAAATTATTATGGTTCTTGTGTGTATTTCACTAATACATTAAAGTGATCTATAATTTAGGTGATAAATTTATTTTTTACACATCAGGTTTTATTTGTCTACTGCATATTTATATCATGTATACAGACCAGATTCAGTGATTCTTTTGCAGTCCAGTGAAGCTCAATGGATATGGAAAATATTCAGGCTTCATTAACAGTTTCAAGGATTTCAAGAAGCAGAAAGTTATACAAATGCCCTGTATATGTATTGCAAACATTTTTGTTCCACTATCTTATGCTTGCTTGCAAATTTGCCCAGTGTGATCCATTTTTTATCACAGAGAAGAGCTATTGCTAGAGAAATGAGGTAATTCAAGAGCAGAAGCAGTGCCATTTTCTGACAAACTCTTTTTTTTTTTTTTTTTTTTTTTTTTTAACCTTAGGATGTGATATTCAGAATCGAATGGGTAAATTAACAAATAGTCAGAACACAGCATCATGCTGTCAAAGTTGCTTTGATGAGACCCCAAATTAATCTACTGAAAAATGGACCTGCACAGGTCTACAGTTTATAATTTTGTTACAAAGTCCTGAGAAGTGAAGCAGTACTACCTACATTTTTATTATATTATTTTAGACAAACCAATATATTCAATACATAATGTTGTTCCAATGAGTTTTCCAGAATTAAATTACTTGCTTTTAATGCCCTCATGGCAAGGAAGAGATATTGCCTAAACCACTTTCTTCACTCTGCCAGCAAAAGTTTGCTGCAGTGTCAGAATTAGAGCCACATTGCCCTAGCAATGATGGAAAAAAACACTCTTGGGACTGAAGGATAATTCACAGAATCAACATTCGTATCTTGAGGATTATATGAAATAGGAACACCAGATTCAAAAGGTAGGAGAGCAAAAATGTATATTCTAATTTTGATGAAGGTGAATGGCCGTAAACTATTACTCTTACAGCCTGACTGCATCATCAGCCTGATTCCATCGTATGCAATAACATCAGATGTTTAATCCATTGATACACAAATGAGGTGACAAAATTACTAGTTATAGATAATTTACATGACTAAAACATATTGGTCAATAGCAGAGAAAATAATCTGTGATCCTGACTTTAATGAAATTTACTATAGGCAGTGGTACAAATGACACCTTTCTAACAAAACCGAACTAACACACTTAACAGGCATCATGGTATAATTTTAGTGACTCAGGCCTGTGGTATAATTTAGGACAAGTTAACATCCCTTATTCTACTTATCTCTGTGATGCTTTAAAACTTAATAGATGTATAAACAATCTAACAAAGCTAAAAGTGGATTGATTGTGATGGCTGAGATCGTGTGTGGCAGATGATAAATTTGAAGGCTTATATTAAAAAAATTTTTTAAAAAGTCCAGCTATCAAACTGTGTATGTCTGATTCGGAATTGCAGTGTAAACTTGTAGGAGAACAAGGGAAAGGCTTCCTGCTAGACCCCAGCAATTTTCTGTCACAGTGGTCAAACAATGTGAATTTGCTGCCCTTGTGTTCCAGGGACAGCATTCTGCTCAGTCTGGCCTCTGACCTGCTAATTTTCAGGTATAAGATCACCCTTTATTTTATATTTCTTTTTCTCAGACTTTTCTCTTTTCTTTGCCTTTTCACTAGGAAATGAAAAGAATGAGTAGGTTGTTACTTTATTTTGTCAACATGACTTTTGGGTTTAGATTTCCAAAGCTGATTAGGGGATTAAGCTGCACAACTGCCATTAATGTCAGCCTCCAGTTAGTTTGAGAATTAAAGCATGCATCTTTGGGTTTTACAATTTAATGATGGTATAAATTTTATATACACAGAATGAGATTCTGTAACAAGGAGCATTTGGGATCAACTTTTTCCCAGTTCTACAAGAAACTTTTGCTGAATGACTGGTGGAACAAAAAAAAGTAATGAAGTAGAACACGTCCTGAAATAATCAAATAACTAATTCAGCTCTGAATTTGAGTGATATATGCATACAATTCTGACATAAAATTTGATTAAATAAACAACTGAGAATCCATATGAAAAAGCTTGATTTTAGGAAAGCTTTGAAAAAATTATGTGCAGAAAGAAAAGTATTTGTAATAAAATATATTAAAAATCAGAATCCAAATGTAAATATTGTAGTCCAAATGAAACAAAAATTGGCTGTGCCATCTGTAATTAAACAATGTTTATTTAACTTCCTTTTTTTGTATTTTGCCACATTGAGCATGATTACAAATGTCAGACCTGAATCTATATTTCCAGCTTCCATAATAAAGGGGTATCAAACAAACACTGCATGATCTGACAGCACAGTAGTCTTTTGTTCCTAAAGAACAAAAGAATAATTAACTACACTGATGTCTGGGATGTCTGACTTTTCATTTGAGATGTTGTTCCTATTATTTCAATAACATTTCTTGTTATTTATCCCCTGGACTGCCTGGATTTGAATGCAAAGTCTGAAAACTCTGCTTTGTTTTTCTGGCCACCATCAACTCAGGTGATTTAAATTGTTCTGTTCATATGTTTTTCAATATATTCATTTTCTTTCAGCCTGCTTAGCAACATAGAACACTTAATTGTAAAGAACCCTACCTGAATTTAACTTCTCCTTCCCACTTCTCACAAAAAAATTATCTGCAGTGATAATGAAATAGCACAAGTGACAACAGTTCAACCTAATAAGTGACATTCAGGAATGTTGATTTACCATTGACAGTTTGCAGAGTATTACATATATCTATTGTTATGTATTGAGTATTAAACAGAGCTTACATTGATATGTTCAGAATACTTCATAAAGCTCATAAAAGGAAAGAAAACAATGAGACTACTTTGGTGTTGTTGTTGAACCTTGTATGCACAAATATATAAGGGAAAGCCAGTTTTTTTAAATGTGGCATCCACTTCATTGTGTAGGGATGACGTACACAATGTACAGATATGGAAAATTAAACAGGTTCAGTTTTGAGATCAGGCTCCCAGACTGGATGCACAGTGTAACAAATCTTTTTAGCAGGGTGTTCAACCTCCATACAAGGGCTTTCTAAGAGGTGAACTGTTGATATTGTTGGTATTTATTATGCACTCAACAAAATAATCTGGAAGTTAGTTTTAATCAGAAAGGGGATCTAACATTAATTTATTGTTGTTGCAGTTTCAGATTAGTATTCTACAAGCATATTCAGACTCATCTCATGATGATACATTTTGAGTGGGGGGTTTTATCTCTATGATCTACATACGGTCTACCTCAAATTATTGTATAATAGAAATTGTGCCACGTTTGCACAGAATAAAATATCTGAAATTAAAATTTGGCAATCAAATTTATTAAAATTTAGACCAAAATTATAAAATAATTTCTTTCAGTTGGTAGTACAAAGGAGAAGCTTATTTCAGCCTCTGAAAATCTCATCTTATGTGAAATTTGTCTTCACCAAAACTTTGGCTTTGATTTTTCCATTAAACTGCAGATAATAAAATTAACAGAGAACAATTTTATGCATTACCTTAATCTGACATTGTGCCTCAATGTAAAAAAAAAATTGTAAAAAAATATTATTTTTCAAACTCAAATGAATGTTTTTATTTTATAGTCAGTACCATGATAGAGTAGTGGATATTATATATTATATTATACTATATAATTATAAATCTATGGCACACTAAACAATTTTGTAAATCTAAAACTACAGTTGAAAATAATTCCTTGTACATTTATACTAAAATATTGTTTTCTGAGATCAATGCTGTTCATAAAAATTAAAACACATTTTCACAATATTTTGAAGAAAATCAATATAAAATAGGAGGCAAGGATGCAAACAAGGTATCCAATATGAAACCTTTTACAATAAATGTATTTACTCTGGAGTGAATATTATCACAATTACCTGAGAACTGATACTACCATTTGTAATTTTCTGCCTCTAAACCTGACCCTAGGTCTTTGATTTGCTCTAAATTACTCAACATGACAGTTTTTCCAAGGAAGCCACAAGCTCCTCACCCCAGTGCTTTGGTGCTCCAAGAAACCATCACCATTCTGAGGGAGGTGGAAATGGCTCTGGAACCAGAAGGAAAACTGCTGGGTCAGAGTTCTGCAGCTCACTCATCAGGCAAGAAGACTTCCAGGCCACTGAACATCTGGCACTGGGATTGCAAAGCTTATATTTGAACTTGCATGCCTGCTCTGTCTGACACTCAGAGGGTTGGTTTTGTGGGAAGAATTTCACCCAGGAGCTTTTATTTTACTGCTGTCTTGGTTGTGTGGGAAAAATACACAAGCAGCAGAGATCCTCTGTGGTGTCCGACTATTTTTAAGCTGTGTTCAAAGCTTTGCACAGTGAGACTGGCATATGTCAGTCTTAGTTTTACCAGGTTTGGGCCAGGGTTAAATATTGTTATTACATTTTTATTTCAATTTTGTGCATTAAAATGTGAATTTCTGTATACTACTGTATTCTCTACCTCAGTGAAGTTAATAGACCAGTATTATGAAAAATAAGTTTAATTTGCTACGTAAAAATAAATGCTGTCAAGTGAGTAGATTTCAGAGGGCTTTGGCTGCTTTTTATATATGTTTATAAATAAATTAAATCTCAACAGCAAGTTGAAATCATCCTTTGTCTATGAGATTTCTTTTTTCTTTACTACTAACAGCTTAGCTTGGTTCCATGAAAAATTCCTCATCATCTTTAGCTGATGACTTTATTTCTGACATTTTCAGATCTCTAATTTAGCAATAAGAATTGTATCTCAGGGTGAGAACAGAAAAATTAAGAACTCCATACATTTGCTTGTTTTGGTACTTTAAGTATTTTGAACTCCAAAGAAAATACAAGCAGAATTGTACTGAATAAATATTTCTTATGTTTTCTTTCAGCCTGATTTCTTTCATCTTGATTGAAAAATGGAAAATAGGAGATGAATGTTTTCTGTGGGATGTGAACATGCAGTATTCATCCCAACCTGGAACTCCAAGACATGTAACTTCCTTTCAAAATAAAATCTCCTGCCTTCTTACCTGTTGTAGTAGGAGGCTGTGGCTTTCATTCCATTACATAAATAAAGGATTTATAAGATGAAAATGTTAGTGATATCAATGAGATTAAAATCAACATTTCCACTCAGAACATGACATACAGTGATATCCCTCAGGACTTTTTCTTTTTTCTATTTTCTGATAACATGTTAAAATTATTTTGTGGATAAATTTTACCTTAGCATATCAGGGATCACCTGAAAAAGACTATTTGACAAAATAAAATGGACACTGCCTAAGAAATATAAATACTAATGAAAAATAAAAGCTATTCAAATCATAGGCCTTGATTTATAGACTCAACACTTTTTTCCAAATAATTTTGAAAAAAAAAAGAAAAGTTAAGTATTTTTTTATTCATCATCTGCTGTAACAAGTGATCACTCATATTTGAAAAGCCCTGACAGATTTTCAGTGTTCTTGTTACAGTATATTAAGCTGGCATCTAATTCTTTTGAGGTTGCATTGTAGTTTTGAGAGCACATGAATATTATGCTCTGTGAAAATCACTCATAGAAAGAATAAAAATCAGGGTTCTGTTATACACAGCTCTAAATTACACAGCTGCAAATCCAATTGTGCTTGTATGCTGTGATCTATTCACTGTAAGAAAGGCTTTGTGCAGTAATTCTGACTTGCTCTGGACATCCCAACAAATTTTTCATCATGGAACAAACAATATCTACTACTGGTTCTGTGTGCACTCACACAGCATGACCTTTGCCAAATTTAACTTTCTGCAAGCCACAGCTATATGTTAGACTTCCCAGGTGCTTTAAAAATAGTCATTATTCTCTGCATGCCATTATAGCATCTGCTCCTCTGAGAAACACAAAGCAAAATAAAACCCTTTCTTTTGTCTCTCAGGAGTCTCAGCTAGCATGTCAGTTTGCATCTAGACCAGTGCACAAAAAAGAGACCCAAGTCTGAGCTTTTTCTCTGTCCAGGGGGCCACATGTCACCAGCTTACAACCATATGCCTCAGCCACTTCTTTCTCTCCTGCCTCTCCTGAGGCAGGGTTGCCTCATCCATTCTATCTCCTGGAAATTGTTTTTCCCTTTGTCCTAGTCTGAGCTAGGACAGAACCAATTTTCCTTTCAGTAATTTTATTTTTCAGTTAAACCTCTTCTAAATGACTGCACTTTCTGAAGTTAACAGCATGTTTTTCTGACATTGCCTGCTCCTAGAATTGATAACACTTGATGTTTGTACGTATTACGAAGGTAACAGTAGGAATAGTATGCAAAAAGACTTTTGTTTATGCTTGTTCCTATAGAAACCAAGGTCTCTGCTAATTTTTTAATGTGTAACACTGGAATGGTAAAAATTAAGGGCCATAAAAGAGTCACTTGCTCATCCCTGTGGCTTGGAGCAGAGAAGGTGTCTGACAAGCAGACAAGGACAGGTGACTCAAAACTGACCAGAGAAGTATTCCACCCCATACAAGTCATGCTCAGGATAAAGCTGAGGTATCATGAAGGTCAAGCTCTCTCCTGTGTCTGACATCCAAGGATGACTCTATCCCTTCTTCTACCTTCTATCCCAAACTAACCATTCCTGAATCCAGCTCCCATCTGCCACTAAGTCCACCCTTGGGCTTCCCTGGTGCCTGTTCTTCAATGCTGATGGTGACATGATCATCAGTCATAAGGGGAACTCAATGCTGGTTTCATAATTTGTATATATTTCATTATTTTTGCATCAATATTATTGTAACTTTTCTATCAACTGTTATTTTGTTAAAGCTGTTTTACTTTCTTCCCAACCCAGAAGTCTCTCTCCCTTTTTTTTCTTTCCCCTTCTGGTGGGGAAAAGGGCTAATAGAGAGCATCAGTCACCCATTAAATAGCCATCTGAGCCTTGAATCTTGACATCTTTGCTGTTCCCTAAGCAGTGCCTGCTTCTTTGTGAAAATGCTCACCCTAACTAAAGGTGTGGCAAGGATGGACAAGTAATTAAAGAGTGTGAATTACCAGAAGCCCAGTTTGTAGACACATATTTCAAGACTCCATACATACCTTATCTTTCCAGAACTCCTTCTGGTTGTCTAAAAAAGCTTTGCCCTACTTAGCTTTTACTTACAAAGTTCCTTTTTTGTGTGTTTGTTTGTTTATTTTATTTTTCCCTGAACATAGAATATTTGCCAAAACCCCCTCTATTTTCCCAACATCTGCTTGGTTCCTCTATCCCCTAAATTCTAATTCTCCAGAAATCCTGAATAAAAATAACCTAGCCTCCTTGTTGCTCTTCCTTGGTATTTCTTTCATTCCTATTTCAATCCTGTCAGAATGTTTTGTCATCCTGTGGATACACAGCATCTCTGGGAGAAAAAGTATCTGCATTGACAAGTTGCTTCCCACAACTAGACCAGATCATAATAGGCAACAGATTGTGGAGTCATACAAGAAGGTAATTTGGAACGACTGCTTTCTTTATTTCTGCACAACATGATTAAGGCCCACGATTGGTGACTCATTTGAATAACCCTTAGGCAATACAGTATTAATCTCAAAGTCTGGTTTACAAGCAAAATAGAAGCATCTGTCATGGACAAGGAAAGGCAATAATTTACTCTTAGTGTAACTGAAATCGGAAGAGAAATCATTATTAGTGCAGATTTAATTGCTACAGAAAAAAAAAGAATAAAATTTCAGTTCACATGCCAAGAAGTTTCCTCACCTTTTCCTGGTTTTATGCCCACCCTGTCTGCATTGTGGGGTTGGTGGTTTTACTCTGGTGGTGGAGGTTGGGAGGATATTACTGTGAACAACTTCAGTCCTTCACGGGGAAGAATATTATGTTCATGTTGACTTCTTCCTTTCTCTCCCTCTAGAATCCACTTGGGATCATTTTTGTACATTTACTAACATGCTTTTACACCTTTGGTCATTCTTCACTGGTCTACAGCTCCACACTAAATCTGAATTTGCTATATATAGTGCCTTTTTGTGTGGGAGAGACTGTTTCCTTGTTCTCTTTATTATCTTTAAAAAATAGCTGTGCACAGCTCTAGGTCTGCATTTCTTGGATTAACCACTGGTGAGGGAGGTGCCCATAACCAAGTGGTCTCCAGTACCGTGCTTGTGTGCTATCTAATGCCTGAACCTCTTTACCCTGCACCCTGTGTCTCTTCTTCTCTAGTAGTGCCCTGCATATCTCCTTGCTGCATTGTTATGATAGAGTCATAAATATCTCATTCCATGGAAAATAACTGCTTTTAATACAATCTATACAAAGCATTGCTGGTATCACACAAAGAGAGGTCAGTTAGAGAAATTGCTGTCACAACTAAAATGAATAAAAACAAGTTGCTGGCAGTTTGGAAGTTCAAGTAGAGCAAGCCTGAATAACCTCAGTCCCAAAGCCCCACAAATTCAGCCCAAAACTATGGCCTGCTAATAAGAATGGCAATACTGTAAAAAAAATAATTTTTTGAGTAATAAATTAAGTGAGAATAACAATTAATATTTCTCTACAAAGCACTCACAGAAATATAAGATCCATGGCCAAAATATCTGCTTCTAGCTTTAGTAAGTGATTAAAGAGCCTGACAGTACATAAACTAGAAGCATGCAGGTAGTCACACTGATATCCTTTCTTTCTCTGAGTGGGGCAACCTGACAGATGAGAAGCAAGTACTTTACAGTTATGAAACAGCAACTTACAGTTTAATTGCTTTTCATTTTCTCACACTCTTATACTGATATGCCACCTTCTCATAGTACACCACTAAGGAGCTCTTCTGGTTTTGCCAAGGTTGCAGCAGACTGTAGTGATCTGAATATTGATATCGGATCTCATAGTATATAAGAGTTATCTCATTATTTCATGATGTCCCTACTAGAAATAGAGGCTATAAATATAGTCCTAGTAGAAAGATGGAAGGACATGTTTTTCATCTGGCTGGAGCATCTTGCTACGTAAGACTTCCATGCAAAATTGCCAAAGAGATCTTTGGTACATATCATCTGTAAGGAACAACAGTGAAAGCTGGCTGCACTTAAATAGTAAACTCAATGTTCCAGTCTTCAGATCTGAGTGCACTTTGTTATTATTGCCTCTACAGATCCATGCATGGATGGTGAGAAAGAGGTGTAACAGCAACCCAGCTCAGTAATTTTCATAAATTTCCTTCAGCTTTGAGTGCATGCATCTGTGTAGGATGGCCTAATACAGGCCAGTACCTGTCATACTGAATAACTGGAAAGTTTCCTGCTTATCCGAGCTGACTTTGCAGCAGCTTCTCAGTGCTTCTTAACTCCTTGAAGATTGCAGCTCCTTACATCTATATTGCTTGTGGGTGTAATTTTTTTGTAAGCTTGAGATACTTTTACTAGATGAGATACTGCTACTCGATTATACAGAAGTCACATAACTACTCACCATGCCTTTGAGCTGAAGGTACGTTTTTCTCTATTTTTATCTGTTATTATCTGTGATTTATTCTGTATAAAAATGCAAAACAAAAACAAAAACAAAAAAACCCCACCCTATATTTAAAAATAAAACAAATAACAAAACTTAAAGAATAGACCACACAACATTTCCACAAGAAAAGCATATCTTCAGAATAGAGACCACATTTTGATCAGTTAACTTGATGTGATGGGAAATCTTCCACTCCCTTTTCAAAGTGAAACCACACTCTCCAGTTAGTCATAATTGCCACTTCTTAATTCTCCTTTCAAGTACTTCAGAGCAGTGTTCTCAGGCCCAGCTCCATCTCCCAAGGAAGTTTCCACGGTATAAATCCTAACTATAGGACATGTATTAAAAATGTGAGGCACTACTTTTTACTCTACACAGAAATAATAGGAAGCACAAAAAATAGTTCTGGAAAGGATCTATTCTTTACCCTATTATCTAGATACAGGGTCAGTTTCTCTCCATTTTGGAATATGACATTTCAAAACCAAAAAACATGTTAGGGATTTGCTCTATATTTTACTCGTCCACTCTGCAAAGTTTAAGGAGTTTTTGGTAAATATCTTTCGGGGTTATATTGTAAGTATGTACTTTGCAGATGTTAATTATATGAGTGAAATGTTCAAGTTTTTTACGGGAAGGTTTTGGCTCTTCATTCATGCTGGAAGTGCGCTCACTGACTGTGAGTTGTTCAGAATTGTCTCTTCTATTATAGTATTGACATAAAAGATGAACAACAATAAACCAGTTCTAAATATCACAGTCTGATTTTCACATCACAAGATATTTATGTATCCACTTCAAGTTGATGTAGAGGATTGACTGCAGTGCTTTTTCTAATTTTCAGGCTTCTGGGAAGTGATTTTTTTAATTTCAATAGAGAATGGCATAAAAAATTATTTTTTATTTGTGTCCATACTTGTCCTTGTAATTTTCTAGTAACAAAAATATGCCACCTATGGAGAAAAATGCTGAAAGAAGAGCAAAATAACCCCTAAACATTGACTAATTAAAATGGCAAATCCAAAAATATTTTTAAAAATTGTTTGTATTTATAAATTGAACATTTATGAGAAGTAGATAGAAATATTTTCTTATTTATTCATTATATATATATTGTAAGTCATAACAATATGCAACAAGATTGAGTGTCAAGAAAATGCAGCCGCAAATAGCAGCAGTATTTTGTTGTCAAAGACAGAGTTAATGGTGTTATCCAAAGTCTTCTCTTTATCTCTGTTTTCTCAATGTAACTCTTTGTATAAAGTCTGAAAAATGAAATGTCATGCATGAACCTTATCCTATCAGTAGTAACTCATCTCTTAACATAGAATTATTTAACATTGAGATAAAACTAAATCTATACACAATCCCTTGTTATAAGGTTTTTACACAGTGTGCTTCTCTGGTTCCAGTACACAGCAAATGAGAATTCATCCATTGCCTCTGTGAGTATTTCACAAGACTTCCACCTTTCCAAAAACTCTCCATCTGTAATAGCTGCTGAATCACAACTTGAAAGCAGCTGGGTAGCATCTTTTATCCATTTTTTAATCCATACATCTTCTTATGTCAGACTTTACATTTTACCTTATCTCATTTGCCACAATTTCTATCCTACTTTAAGAGCTGCTGGAGGGTTCCTCAGATTTGAATGTGTGAGTTTTTTCACTACTGACTCTGTTGGTTTTCACAAGCTGTGCCCTAAAGACCTTTTGTGTACAGTCTCATTTATCTTCTCAGAGCCTCTGATTCCTTAGGAACAACCCATGATCCAGCATTCCTGGTTGCTGCACAACATCACCAATCTTTTTTCACCATTTAGGGCCTTATGTACAGCCTGCAGGCAAGTCCATGTATATATAGAACTGGAATAAGCAGACCCACCACAGAATCCAGAGGAGAGATTGAGAACTTACAGACACACAAAAAAGACTGGAAAACTTAGACTGGTTGCTCCTTCTTATTTCAGTATTGACCTCTACTTCTGACTTGAGTGTTGAAGGAATTGGAAAATTACCACGGGACAGATCATATTTTTATGATCTCAGACAGAGATATTTTTACTATTGTTATTTGGAATTTTTCTAATTCCAGTGGAAAACAGAATGATTAACTCACTAACCAACTTACACACACACTTGCCTGTCTTGTATAATTTATGCAAGAACAGTATTTATCTCATAAGTGGCAGGAATCTAAACAATAGAGTCTATTTTTCTATTGTATCCTAATATTACATATTGGTGCCTTAAATACGTATATGAGGCACCAGTTTGATTTTATGTATGAACAGACTTTCTTAGATTTCCAAATGCTATTTGCCCAGGGAAGCTGTGGATGCTGCATCCCTGGAAATGTTCAAGACTAGGCTGGTTGGGGCTCTGAGCAACCTGGTCTAGTGAGAGGGGTCCCTGCCCATGGCAGGGGTTTAGAAGTAGATGATCTTTAGAGAACATGAACCATTCTTTGATTCTATGAAAGAAGTTTCAGTGATGTGAATGATCCTAGTCAATGCTGGAAAGAACATCACATTAGATGACCTTGAAAATTTTGCTTAAAATACAAGAAAAAAACATGAGTTTTTCTCTACTTCTGTTTGTAACTTAATTATAACAATCAGTGAGCAAAACTGTTAGAATGTTTATAATTAGTGGCACCTTTAGAAAGTATGAAGTCTGACTGTACTCTGGTTCTATTTTTACCTCTGAACATAGCTACTGATATTAGACTGACAGTGAATTTGAAAGGTTTGACAAATAGCTCATACTATATTAAATTGTAATAAATGTGAAATCACTTTAAAAGAAACCTAAGATTTGTGCTTTTGTATTAAAAAATCTTTATTCTAGAAGCCAGTAACACCTGGTTTACTCATTTTGTCTTATGACCTGAGCAAACTTTCTGTGGAAAATTCATGCATAACTATAGTTAAAAACCCAAAACATCTCTTCTGGAAATTCAGTGATTTCCCAGTAAGGAAAATTTGCCATTCTTACATGAAGGTGGCCATATGAACCAGGAATAATAATTAAGTGTGGGAATCATGTTCAATGCAAAGTGGTTATAGAAACAGCATTAACTATTCCAAAAGAAATATTTTTCCGTTTATAAAAACTTGCTGCTATCCGCAATGCAGTAAATCTCATTAAACTTAAATGCCAGACTATTACTTAGTTGTAATGGTAAGGGATGGGCTGAGTTTTAATTTATTCCCATGATGACCAAAAGAAGAATAATTGCAAAAGATCAGGCACCTATTTTAAAAATAGTTTAAATATCTTTACACCAAATTATATAAGAAGCTTCAAGATAAATTCTTCCTTTGGTAAAACAGTTGGTTGTAGTGAAACAAAGCAATCAGACGCCTCTGATTACCAAGAAGTGGGTGTGAGCCGGTATCAAATCCACCTGTGCCCAACCAGGGCAGGCCCCCTATTGAGCATGTGCAAGACCAGGGGGCCAATAAAAGGTGAGGCTCACACCCACCGAGTAGCTCACTCCCGAGCTACTCAAGAGAGCGTGCTGGTAGCTCATGGAGCGGCAGACCAAACTTGCCAGTTCCACTTTGTGGGCAATAGACTTAGAGCACGGCTCACGAGTCTATATCACGACACCGAGTTAGACCTTGAGGAAATGATCCCTGAAGAAAGATTCGTCTTGCTACATGTCTTGCTACAGTTGGTCTTTTACCATGCTTCTTCAGGACTGCAGGGACACACTAACCTTCTATGATACTTAGGCATGTGTCTCATCACCTCCACTTTACCTCTCTCATCAGGCATTCTCCACAAATGCCTATCAATCCAGGGACCTTCAAGAAATGTTTCTGAGCTTGTATAAAAGGGTAAAAATATGATATTCCTTTTTTCTTAATCAAAGCTTGTTAGAGAAACTCAAAATAACTGTGGTTCAAAGTTTACAGATAAAAGAAGAGGGAATATCTAATATTGCTCAACCAATTTAAGTCTTTGATACATCGTAAAGTCTATTTGCACATTTTTCCACATGGAAGAGAACCTGACAATATAACTTTTATCCCACTACAACAAGGAATGTAAGATGATGCTGGTGTATACTTTTGGGTAGGACATTAATTCCAGGGCAAAACAAAAGAACGCACAAATGAGTCAAGTGAATTCAAGGTTTATCTGTTCAAATAGCCTAGAATTTTTTTTTTTTTAAGGCAGAGCAGAGCAATAAGAATTAGACATTTCCTCAGATCATTCTATCAGTTTCTATCAGTATCTAGTTGAATGAAGATGGTGATATAAAACCCTCTGGAAGCCAGAGTTACACCACAAAATGGCATCTTAAAGTTAAGAACAGGAAATTAATTCATAGGAATGAAAGAAGGGAAGAACTATGTGCTGTTCTCCTGGAAAAAGAAAGCCAGAGGAAAAAAATACAGTAGAAGAAACAAACAATAGTATCACAGCTGTGGAGTTTTCCAGCATAAATAAATATTTGTTCATAAATATCTATTGTTATTGTGGTATTGTTATCTGAAAATTATTTTAAGATTTGAAGCTCCTCTGCATTTTTTTTCCCAAACACTTGTCCAGCAAGAGATTAAGCAGTTTAAAAAACAAGAATAAATATTGGCAGTTTCTCCACCAAAAAAACACACTTGAAGTACAGTGTAAAGAAACTAATATTAAACTACAAAAGTGGAAGGTAGAGAATGTACCGAACCCCCAGAACTGCAATGTGGCATGTAATAAAATTTAAGTGTACCAGTTATAATTTTCTTCACAGTGATGAAGAGTCAGTCTGGTACATTTCTGATATGATATTTCACCATAGGTTACACTGACTAGTTTAATTTACACTTTGAAATGGCAGGAAGCTGCAGAAAAGCTAGTGTGGAGAAAAAGGGCTTAAAGCCACCTAAATGGGGACTGGGAAGGGTATGTCTTCATTGCTGAATATTCAACAAATAGATCTTTCTGCTATTGGTGTCCTTGCTACCACTCTACTTATCACACTGAAGGTAAACTTTATGTCTCTTTCTCTCTCAGCAGGGTCCATACTATTTTATTAAAGGGGATTATAGACATTTGGCAGAAAATAAACCCCCTTGCAATCCAGCTGACCCTCAGATATTAGAGGAGCTGGGGGCAGCTGGGCTTAGATTCTGAGTGATTGTCAACTAACCTTTAGTAGGCCAGAAAAAAAGGGTCTGTATGCACTACTAACACCACACTAGTAAAGAAATTACTGAGGACACGACTGTAATTCACTCACACTAAATGAGGTTTCTTACCATCACATTAGTGAGTAGTGTGATTTATTAAAGCAACAGAACATAATTTCTTTTGGATTGATGGTGATAAGTTTACTGTCTGCAACAGAAGCACGTGTAAAATACCTGCTCAAGGAATACTCTATAGAGATTTCCCAGGGCTACTATTTTGTTACATAGCTATTTATTTTTCAGGGATGACAGCTGTCAAAGACATGATGCGGACTTGGAGTTAACACTGACTTAAATCTACTTCGTCTTTTGAATGTAAGTTCCTTGAATGTTTTAAAGCTTTTCTTTAAAACATAGGATCTGTTAACAGACAGAAAATAAAGATGAAATGCCATGTCTACATGAAATACTGGATGTCTACAGAATTTATAGATACAACAGATCAAGTTGCTTACCTTTACAAAATCATTGAGCATGCACTTAGATATAAACATGCAAGTAGGCCAGAAATATCTCGCTCATGTACCTTGCTTTTCAATATATGTGAATCGAAATTCAAACCAAACTAATTGAGATGTCATACTTCAGTGGTTCTTCTGCATCATAGCACTGTCATTTTCTCATTAAAAAATCATTTTAAGAATGGGGGGTTTTGCCTATCAAAATAAATTTTTGTTAAAATTCAGGGTTATTTTTTTTCAATACTGGTGAGCACTACAATAATGGTTCCAATATTTTCTTTTTGATAGCTTTCCAGAACTTTTTATTTGGGTTTTTATGGGTTTTGTTTGTTTGCTTGTTTTCTAAAAGAATTGTGCACAGTTGATTTATGACAGGAATTGTGAAGCATGAATGAATACCAGAAGCTATTAAGAGAAATCAGACCTCAAATTCCAAAGTTGTACATCTCCAGAAATTTTTTTTTAATTAATTAAAAAATATGAACATACCACAAGTCGTGTTCAATGAAAACCATTAGAAATACATCTAATAAACAGTAAGTATGATTTGTAAGCTCATTACTGCACTAGCTATTAATCTTTTAAAATAGTATTTTATTATTTTTCTTGTGTTCACACTGTAATTTAGTTTATGGAGAAGGATATCTCCACTTAGGAAAGACACAGAATTGGCTAACATGTCATAAATAAGTAGAAGGGACAGTAAGGAGTTGAAAGTTTGATGACAGTAAGAGTGATGAAAGTCACTTTCTGATTGGCAAGGTATTTAGGAAAGTTGAAAACAACAGAGACATTTGTGTCTCTGAAGCAAGTTCAGAGAAAGGCAATCAAGCTGGTGAAGGGTCTGGAGAACAAGTCTTATGAGGAGAGGATGAGGGAATTTGTATTTTTAGTCTGGAGAAGGCTGAGAGGAGACATTGTTGCTTTCTATAACTACCTGGAAGGAGGTTGTAGTGAGGTGAGTGCCGGCCTCTTCTCTCAAGTGAATAATGATAGGACTAGAGGAAATGGGCTGAAGTTTCACCACGGGGGGTTTAGTCTAGATATTAGGAAGATTTTCTTTACTGAGAGTATAAGTAGATCCTGGAGTAGGCTGCCCAGGATGGTGATGAAGTGACCATGCCTGTAAGAATTTAAAAACCATTTTGATTAAGCTTTTGAAGATATGCTCTATTGGCCATGGTGAGATTTTTTTTTTGGGGGGGGGGAGAGAGGGGAAGGCTGTTGACAATCTTTGAAGCCTTTTCCAACCATGACAATTCTGTGACTATGTGATTTGGTGTTCTAATGCAAAGAGCCTTAGCATCAAAATGATAGTAAAACTACTGGTATCACAGATAAAATCTTATACTATAGGAAAGGGAGAACAAAATATGTCCAAGAAACAGTCATGGCATGAAGTGGCTGCTGCTTAGCCAAGAAAATTTATAAAGTTTGCAAAATAATTATTCAAGAGAAATGAGAAATTAAAACAATAAAAGATCAAATTACAGTTTTTGGAGTGCTAAACTAAACCTCAATATGGAATGTAAAAATATATTTTACGAAGCACCAAAGACCACCTGATATCCACTGAATTTTGATAAACTAAAACCAAATGTGGTGGCTCACAGATTTCTTGGCCCAGTTCACACTGAACTACTTGAAATATTGCTGGTTTTCACTCAGTTTTGGAAACAGAAAAGGTTATTTTGAAAATTTCATCACTCAAGAATACATAAAATTAAATGAAAAATAGCATGGATTAATTTAGTTTCAAAAAACCAAAAGAATCATTAATATATAACTAACATGTTCCTATTCAAATAAAAATGATCTGATGGATATAAAGCTAAATTTGAACTTCAGCATTAAAACATTGGGGAAAACAACACAAGAACATTCAAGATTTTTTCCAGACAGGCAATCTGTTATCACTGGAAGCACTGCAGACTGCTCTGTGATTTCCCACTGCCAGTCCTGTGCTCAGTTGCCATCTGCCAGTCCTCACTAATTACTATCCAGTTTATACTACTCATATACAGCTACTATACTATACTACTGCTATACAGCTCCCTCGTCACCCTGGGGTGGATCCCGTCTGGTCCCATAGATTTGTGAGGATCCAAGTGGCTCAGTGATTCACTGACTGTTCCCTCCAGGATGACAGAGTGGCTACTCAGCTTCTTATTTCTCTCTACAAGCCCTAGAAACCAGCTGTCCTCTAGACAATTGAAGTAAAGAACGTGTTAAATACCTCAGCCATTTCCTCATTTTTAATAACTATGTTTCCCCCCATGTCCAACAAAGAACGGAGGTTTTCCCTGCCCCTCCTTTTGCCGTTGATGTATCCCTAATAACACTTTTTGCTATCCTTAGTGCAAGTGACAAGACTGAGTTCAAATCGTGCCTTAACTCAGGCTTTCCACCTTCAGATTCATCTTTGGAGAGTCTGGTTTCAATTCTCTCCGCCTTCAAACCTAGTTTAAAGCCCTCCTGATCAGCCCCACCAACTCATGGGCTACAGTCCTTTTGCCCCCGATAGACAGTTGAAGCCCATCTGATCTGAGAGCAGTAGGTAGCAGGGAATTTGCCCCATGGTCAAAGAACCCAAAACCCTGCCATTGACCCCAGTCCCTAAGCAATGAGTTAACCTGGTGGAGAAATTTAGGAACTATAAAAAGTGTTTTGGAAGTATTGCCAATTCTCAAATGGATGAGGAAGCCCATAATTTTTTTTTTTCATGTATTCAAAAAACCAGACAGACCCTTGGCATATAACCTGCCAGGAACCCTGAACTTTGGAATCTCTGCTTAGACTGCACAGCAGAATTTTCTATTTCAATTTTGCTAATGAATTTGAAAATTTGGGGTCAATTGAAGTAAATTTGTGTTTACATATATACATTGCACACCCAGAAATTGCAAATGAGAAAGGCTCTCTTATTTTCTGTGCAATATTTCAATTAGTTTTATACTAGTTTATGGGAAAAGCACACATTTTATATTTCTCCTGTGTAAGAGGCACATCAAAACATTTGTGCATACTTGATTAGCAGTGTTCTGCATGTAATAAGCCCAGTTTCGGTAACACAATTCAGAAGCTTTAAACTAGCCATTGAACCTTCTGCATAACCAGCTCTTTTATTTTTATGCATGACTGGTATAATAATATGGTTTTATATGCATTTATTTTGTTTCAAACCAGAATAGAACCAAACTTACACTTCCCAGTACAAATTGCCTTTGCTAATATGCCTTACAATCTATCCAGCCAGAAGGTAAAGAAGTAGTTGCAGAGCTCAGCATCCCAGCATATAGTGAGGAAGCTCTTTACCATCTGTATCATATTTAAGCCAAGAGTCCCTGGTACTTCTCAGTTGCTACAGGAATCAAATAATTTTCCGTCTCCTATGCACAAACTGTTTAGGGTTGTGTAGGTTAAATAAAATGGCTACTTTGCTGTTAAACTCTAAGGATTATGCGAAATTTTTGCTTGTGTAGCAAATTCAGGTTTTCTCCCAACTTGGTAGTTGTTTGGGCAGATAAAACCAAAAACCAAAAAAGCAAAACC
Source organism: Calypte anna (assembly GCF_003957555.1). Classification (NCBI taxonomy): domain Eukaryota; kingdom Metazoa; phylum Chordata; class Aves; order Apodiformes; family Trochilidae; genus Calypte; species Calypte anna. The sequence continues at coordinate 106,891,164 of NC_044245.1, forward strand.
AAACCAAACCAAACCCAAAAAACAAAATCAACCAAAAAACCCCAACAAAACCCAAATAAACAAACAAAAAAAACCCCACAAAAACCATCTGTGATATTTTGTGTTCTGCGGTACACGGAGATGTACACTCACCTGAAAACAGGTGAGGTGTAGAGAAACAAGATAAACCAGGTGCCTTGAGTTGCCAAAGAGTGGGTGTGAGTCCACCTGTGCCTGGTTAGGGCAGGCCCCCTATTACCAGGGGGCCAATAAAGGTGGGACCCACACCCACAGAGAAAAAGCTCACTCTGGTGCGAGGCAATGGAGAGGCCAGCAGCTCGTCAAGTCTCAGGAGCAAGAAAGGCTCCTCCCGCTAGAGTGAGGCATTTCATTCTTACCAATCTAGGTCACCAAATATTGAAATCCAACCTGGTGTTTCAACATCAGCTCTTTCCAGATATCACTAGGCTAAAAACTTCAGCCTTGCCTTCCTATCGCTTCATTAAAAAAACATTTCACTTAAATATTACTGAGAATCTTCCTTTAGCACCTCTTAATCTCTACGTGTATTGTTCATAGAGAAATTAATTACAAAATGTGTAAAATGAAACCTTTTTGTATGCCTCTGTAAGGTAAAGGACAGTAATAATACCTATCTATAAGATAAAATTCAACAATCTAACTCAAGACCTTAGCATTTTTAATGAAAAGAAAAAAATTAGTGGTACCTTTAAAATGTCATTCTTCAGATGGTATGGAAAGTGAGCCCAACAACTTCTGCAGGGCAAAAGACTACACTAAGAAATTATATCCCTGTTGAATTAAAGCAATCAAAACATAAAGAGTGTTCTATTTCCCTTGACAAATGCTGCAATTGCTAGCCTGCTCTACCAAAACCACATATGTCTTTAAGTTTGAGTCTCTCTGACTTTAATATTTACCAGCTAATATCTCTTGAATCTCTTTAAATAATATTGTTTAAGTATCTGTGAATATACTAATTTAAAGCATTTGAGATTTGATAGGAAAACTCTATCAAGCCTTTTATAGCTTTTAATGTGTTGGTTTTATTTAACCTTGTACTTATCTATCAGTTCCTTTTTTTGCTAACTAATCTTTCATCATACTTCTTAAAGTGTGGATGCTAAACCATTACCTCACTAATTTCACTTGAGTTTCAACCATTCAGTATATTTTACTGGATCTTTTTTTTTCTGTTTTGGCTCATTGCCCTTTTCCTCCAAGCCTGCAGGTTCCTTTACTTCTTTTGCCAGGGATTTGTCCAGAATTATTACTTTTCAACTTATAAACACCATTCTGATGGATATCCCATATTCTCCATCAAATGTCTTGTCCTTTTGTAAGATGCTACTCTGGGGACTGAAGTGAAGACATGTGAAGTAGCTAATACTGAATGAAGTAATTACTTCTTATCTGATTTGAAAATTAAGCAGCTCCAGAAAGAATTAGAAATATTTATAGCCTCACACTGTCTGAGATGTACTTAGTTTGCTCATAACTATATGCAAAGGATTATGTAGACAAACTCTGAAATATATGTTAGGGTAAAATTAAATGGATAAACAAAAAAATTCTTTTGGTTTTCTGAGCTGATGTGTTTTAAAGACTGCACTTATAAATATCCTCAAAGAGAATTTACTGCTTCTCTTTTTAATCATGTAATCCATTTTTTTTTCTGACATCATACTACAAAGGGAACAGTAACCAACAAGGCTATTAAACGAAGCCCTTACTACCTGGTAAAAAGTTGTGATTACCTGGAATAGTTGAACACTGGAACATTTAAATTAATCCAGGATTGGTTCCCTCATACTCCTACTAATCTGTTTGGAATGACCAATCTTTTAAAATTGTGGGTACTATGGTAACTGGATATTTCAAGGTGTCATGGAGACAGAGTGCTCTTCTGAAAAGCTAGCCTGTTTGAGTCTGCTGAGAAAAAACCACAGAAAAGCCCTTTTTTATCTTCTAAATGCAATTATTTATAAATGGTGACTCATATAGAGTTTGCGTGATGCTGGTGTTTTTAACACACACTGTTTTAAAAAGCTACAAAATCAAAATTGAAGTAAAATAAATACAGTTTTTCTCACAGTTAAACCTCATATAGAAAGAACAGATTTTTCCTGGATGAATCTAAATAAATAAATTAGTCCTGTCACTTTCGTTAGTGAAAAAGAAAAAAATCATGATGCTCTGAGATGAGTTTCTAATTTGTTATAAACCTTAACTGATTTTGTAGATGCTAACTCCTACTTAATTCAGATGTGTAGTCTGGGCACATGCTCATCTTTATCCTGTGACCAATAGAGAAAAGCTTTTTAAACACAAATGGGTCATTCTATAATAAATTTAAATAGCAAATTTTTTTCCTATTTTCCCCAAATTACCGTTCCAATAAATATTTTATTCTTCCTGAGAGAGTTAGATTCCATTTGTATAATGATATTTGTTTTAAATAAACAAATAAACAAACAAAATCCCCGTAACCCTTTTTGTGCTTCTGGCGTCTCATCTTGGCTTGTTTGTACTGAACCCTTTTTGTGCTTCTGGCGTCTCATCTTGGTTTGTTTGTACTGAAAGTTTGCCTTGTTAAACCTTTTTTTTACCTCAGCTATAAGAATCACGACACACAGAAGCTTTAGGTATCACATCTGTAAGATGGACATTTTTAAAACAAAATACTCCTGCTGGAAACTGACTCTGAGATTTCTGGAACAACTTTGTCAGTGCTGTTTAGAAGAATGTTTCCTATAATTTTCTGTTATTGTAAGCAGTCTCCCTAACTTGAGACTCAGTGACACTATTCAGATTGATTGCATAAATACCATTTACCTGTTCCTAGATAAATTTCTTTGCCTAAACCTCACTCCTACCAATTACTCTACCTCCTTTATCTCCAAGGTGTCATTAGCCTTCCTTTGTCTTTTTTTCCATGAATATTTGAATAAGTACTTTCTCTAAATGGTACCTGTATTTACAAGCACACTTCTAAAGAACATTACTTTTCATTCTCTTAATTATTTTCATTAGATATCATTCAATTTTTAATTTATTTTTGTTATATGCTTATGAACTTCATGATTTTCTTACAGATCAGTCTTATAAGATTGGAATTCACACAAACATACCTAGTTTGTCCCCAAGCTACTACCTTTAAAACCTTATTTTTTTCCTAAGTTAACTTCAGTTATTACTGCTTCTCAGTACCTTCGCCATAGTTATCCTTGTTATAGCTGATCTTTTTTCAAATATTTACTACAAATGAGACATCTAAGTCAAAGGCTGAACACAGGCACAAAGCCTTTCATTCTGCTCAAGCTTCCTCTTTCCATTACTACTGCTGTTTTTTTCCGGTAATAAATCCTTCTGATCCTTGAAAATGTGGCCGTAAATTCATATAAAATACATTTAGTTAAACTGGGCAATTTCTCAGAGGAAGAAATAATCAAAACTAAATCTTCTTCATAATTCCAGTTGCTTGTGTACCAGTTACCATGCAAAATATGCAATTGTATACACATTGCCACTACAGATCATTGTATGCAGTTTGATCTCATCACTTTATCATTTCATTCTGACTGCAATAAAATTAATTCTTTGCCTAAATGTAATGGAAATCCTATCTCAAACATTGTCAGACATAACCTGTCAAGTCCCATCAGTTTCTAAGTGGCTGGGTGAATATATTGAATGCTTGCCCAAGTTATTTAATGAAGTTCCTTATGACCCTCATATTTTCCACTTGTTCTGTTTCCAGTTCTTCATAGTCATCTTATATACCTTACTGATGTTGTTTGAGTCCTTTCAATATGGTTCTACATTAATATGAGAAGGGAAAAAATGCTCACCCTCTCTAATCTATGATAATTCTTATTCATAAGACTATTCATTCTTGTCCCAGTCTTTTCTTGTAAGAAATTAAGTTCTCCATTTGTGTGCAGAGTCAGGAGGTGAATTACCCAGTGAACAATTAGAATATGTAGCAGTTTTGGTTGATCTTTTTAATCATTAATGTTGTTTCAGATTTTAAGAGAAGTGTTTCACTTTCCACTGATCAGTCAATATTGTGGAGAAAAAAAAGTCATCAGTAAATATAATATAACAAAAAATTTTATCTTCTCATTATTTTATCTGGAGAGATATAACCACTTTAACTCTCCTTCCAAGACAAGAACAAGATTTTTAAACACAGTTCTGGTAAATTGTAACACTCCCCTCTGCCTTTCCTTCCTTTCTTTCTCTCCTCTTCCTCACCATATTTCTGTCTTCCCCAGCTCCCATTCCCATAATTTCTGGTACATAGGAAAGATATTTTTATAACACATGATATCACAAGTGCATATATTCAATATACTTCACTTTATGAAATGTGCACTGAAATATTTGCACTGCTTCATGTTCCAAAAGGCAATCATAGAAAACACTGTCAGGTGGTGATTCTCAGTGTTTTCATCTTACAGCACAACTCACTTCTAAAGCACTTAAGTTTAACGAAAAAAAAATGAAACCAGCAATTTTTTAATGGAGAAAATATGTGCTTAGAATATTTGTAATGAGCTGAATCTAGCTGGTGGCTGGTCACAAGTGATGTTCCTCAGGGCACAGAACTGGGGCCAGTTTTCTTTAATATCTATATCAGTGATCTGGATGAGGGGATCAAATGCACTCAGCAGGTTTACAGACAGGACCAAGTGAGGCGGCAGTGTTGATCTGCCTAAGGGTAAGAACGACCTACAGAGGGACTTTGACAGGCTGGATCAATGGGACAGGGACAATTATATGAGAGTCACCAAGGCCAAGTGCTGGGTCCTGTGTTTGGGTCACAACAATTATATGCAACACCACAGGCTTGGAGAAAACTGGCTAGAAAGATACTCTGAAGAAAAGGACACAGGAGTATTGATTGGCATCCAGCTGAGCATGAGCCACCAGTGTACCCAGATGGACAAGAAGGCCAATGGCATCCTGGCTTGTATCAGAAAGAATGTGGCCAGCAGGAGAAGAGAAGTGACGGTCCCTCTGTATGCAGTTTGGTGAGGTCACTGTTCTGGGCTCCTCACAATAAGATGTTGGTATTCTGGAGCAAGTTCAGAGAACAGCAACTGAACTGGTGAAGGGTCTGGATCACAAGACTTCTGAGTAGTGCCTGGGAGAACTGAGATTGTTTAGCCTGGAGAAAAGGATGCTGAGGGGAGACCTTATGGTCTGAAAGGAGATTGTAGTGAGGTGGGGGGTTCTGTCTTCGCCTAAGTAGCAAATGATAAAATAAAAGGACATCACTTCAAGTTGTGTCAGGGGAGGTTTAGATTGGACATTAAGAAAACTTTTTTCACTGAAAAAATTGTCAGGCACTGGAACAGGCTGCCCAGGGAGGTAGTTGAACTATTCCTGAAGGTAATTAAAAGACATGAAGAAATAGTGCTTAAGGACATGATTTAGCAGTGGACTTGGCAGTGCTGAGTTAACAGTTGGACTTGATGATCTTAAAGGACTTTTCCAACTAAAACAATTCTATGATACTATCATTGTTCTTGGACAGCGCAAGTCTTAGCCTGCTCCAGCTAGTGTTCTTGACTATAATAAGGCTGTTGTCATTCTTAGCCTGCCCATTTTCTTGCAAAATTCAAATTGCTGGTTTCTTGTCTTCTATAGTTCCATAGCATGAATTTAAGGACACTTCCATTACTTAACCCTTTCATCTGCTTCAATTTCTTATGATGAGTCCTTTTTTATATTACATTTACTTATTGCTATATGGCTGATTTAGTATTGTTGCCCCTCCCCATGACTCACTAGTACTCTTCTAGTATTCTACTTACAGGTTTTCATTTTGTATCAATTTGTTTCAGTAGCAACAAAAATAAGTTGTGAAATAAAGCATGGATTGCTCCATGTTCTCACGTTGCAGTTGATTCCATCTCTCTGCAGGAGAGTTTGTGCAAGTTTTTCTATAGCAAGTTGCTACAAGGATTAAAGTAATTAAAGAGATGTAGTTTATTGGTAGTGAGGTGCTACAAGGACTAAAATAATTAGAGACATGTAGTAGTTTTACAGTTCTCAAGTGAGGAAGAAGAGAAAAGAAGGAAGGCAGTGTCTGTATAAGCTTTTAACAAACACTTTTTAAGCATAAAATTAAAAAATCCTTTAAAAAATCTTTGCTTTATGCATTATTTTTGCCTTCCTGACCAATTAAAATTCAAAGTTTTTTTCAGCTTTTTTGAGAATTTTACAGTGTTTTCCTTGAGAGACTCAAGAAAAACTAAACCATAAATAAAAAGGTACACCAAAAGCAGCACAATAAAATTAAATAAGAAAAGGGTTTTGAAACTTTTTTGCCCAGCACATGGAGCTACTAGTTTGCAAAAGCATTGTCATATATATGTATGTTAGGTTACTAGAAAGGAACAATAAAACCAAGAATAATAAACTTTTTGTCTATGTGGAACATCAGATAAACAAATTTGCAAGTTAAAAATTTACAACAACAGGACATGAAAAGGAGGAAACTTGTGTAAAAAAAGAAATTTTACCTACTTCCTGTAGTTTCTTGTCTTTTATAAGGACAGAAAATGACATCAAGCACAGCAGGATACTATTCTGGAATCAATTTTTAGCTACATTATCTGAGAGCTGATGACCTTGATACAGATATGAAATGTGCAGAGACTCAAAAGCTGAGGAAAAAAACTACATTAACTCCAAGTCTTAAGTGTTCCTTTTGTATTTTATTAATGTCAATATGTAATTAAAATGGCAATAATATTTGTAATATAAAAGTTACAGTATTTCAATAATTTATTGTTCTTATTAGGAATATGATACAGTTTTCATTTAGTTTAATTAGCAGAAGACAACTTCTTTAATAATTTTATGACAGCTAAGTCTTTGATGGTTCTCACTGTGAGGAGCACTTTTTCTATAAACTACATGAACTAATCATGATCATTGCCAATTAAATTGCCTGTAAAATCATGATTATTTTCCTTTCTGAGAGAGCACTATGTAGAGTGTAGATTTTTTTCAGCATCTCTAGTATCACCAGGTACTGAGTGTTAACTGTAAAAAATAGGAAGGATAAACTTTGGTATATATTCTAGATTTGGATGTATTTTTTCTTTCTAATTAAGATGCAAAGTCTAAGTCATTTAATTTGAAACAAATGCAGGTACTTATCTTTGCATGAAATCAGCCTTTTATCAGCTATATAGAAATATTTTAAAGAAATGGTTTTCTTTGTTACTGTACTAATTCACAGGGAACCATTATTGAAAATTGGCAGAAAAACTCAGGAAAGCTTCTAGTTGCCCTGATGCCTTAAACACAAGACCACTGAGTGCTCTGATAGTGCTACTTTAGGATACACAAAAAACATTTTAAATATGGGACAACAGGAAAAGGGGATCCATTGCTTAGACTTTGTCTTAAATTTTGTCTGGTTTTTTGGTACTGGTTTTCTAGTAGAGGAGAGAGAACTGGGTGATGTCAGTTACCCAAGATGTTATCAGAGATGAAGACATCCAGCAAATGATCTTGAAATAATCCTTTGAATGTCACTGCTCTCTTTTGAAGGTATAGGGGTCTCACAAAGTTAAGGAAATACAACAGATATTATTAGAAGCTTTTCTCTACCTGGATCTCTCCTGGAATAAAGTTAATGGTGGAAGAGGGCCGTCTCTTTTTAAAACAGATAACTCTGGAGCCAGCAACTCTTTCATCTTATTCAGAGTAACCAGGAGGATGGAGAAGTTGTTGAGCAAAGGAAATCTTACTCCTCATACTGAGGCAGACAGGGAATGAAGGTTTAACAGCGGAGGGCAAAGAGAGCAGTCTAAATTTAAAAGTCAGTTTCTGAAATGCATCCTACCTGTGATTAATAAACATACATAAAAGATTGCTGCACTCTACTGAGGTGCATGGAACAGAATTTATATGGAGATAATATGATTGAGTTCTTTGTACTGGAGAATATGTGTGGTCAAGAACCTCAAAAACCCCTCAACCTAATCCTCCCTAACCATGCTTCATATCTAAAAGCTTTATATTGCCCTACCTTTATATTTATATTTCAAAAATAAACACTAAGTTAACTGTTCAGTGACCAAGACTAGTGCAAATATTCTGTTCTTTTCATTTTTTTCAGTTACTACAGTAATTTTATGCTGTTTTTCAGATTTTTGGATTGTCTATCAGGAGCTTGAATGCTCTGTAGCACTAATACATCTTTCTTGTGAGGAGAATGGTCACTCCTAGTGGAAACAAATGAATAAGTGTAGAATTCCACTGCTTTTAAAAGGCATATGTTGTCAAGGGAATGGCCAGGGCTGCCTGAAAATGATTCATTTATTCAGCAGCAATGCTACCTTGCTGCAAGGATCTGGTGCTGGTATCATGAATATTTGTCTTTGTTCTCCCACCTCTACTTTTTATTTAAAATTTTAATGATGGGTGCCTATCAGGCATCAAGTAAGGCTTCATGAAAATCCTGTTCTTCAAATCACTTTAATTTTTTTTTATAATAGAAACTCTCAGAAATGTGCAGTTTCAGGATTTCAACAAAAGTATTTGCTGTGACTGAAGATGCACTTTATACTCTGTAAGCAATGTAATATCACACTGTGTTAATTACATCAGAGCCCTAGGGAGCACCGGTAAACTCTTTGCTCACTTTAAATCCTGAAAATATTAACTTTTAATGGGTAAATCAGGGGACTGGAAATATTGCAGGGAAGGGCAGAACAGGGAGGGGCATTTTTTTGCCTTTGTTCTGAAAAACTGATTGCTCAGATTTACAAGTTCAGCTTCCTATTTTGATGACTCTCAATGAGTTGCTGAGCAGTATTTGAATATGGTATTGATGTTTCATTTTCTCTGTTTACACTGCTAGTAGTGTATATTTACCCTCAGCCATTGGCACAGAAACTCTGGTTTCAGAATAGTAATGGATAGCATTACTTCTTGTGATTTGGATAATCAATTTCTGTATTGGAATGACCTGAAGTGAACAGAGCCACCTTCATATGTAATTTTCATATCAGTCTCAACAACAAGAAGAAAATTTTTTGTCTTTTGGCTGTTTTACTAAGAGAAAGAGGATGCTCGGTTTCCAATAAATTTGCCTTTGGCACCAAATATCAGTTGGAAATAAAAAAAAAAAAAACATTGAAAAGTTTCATTTTTTTCTTTTTTAATTTTAATCACCTCAAGCACTTTTTCTCTCAGAGATGAAAAAGGAAAAAGAGATTTAGGGTAATTCTTTAAGGCTGTACAAGTTTGCTCCATAGATGGCAGCTGCAGTGAAACTTGTCTTTCTCCATCTCCCTCAAAGCACTGATTTTGAAAAGAGAGTTCTATGTAACAGGGAACACAAAAAGAAACAGTGTGTTGAAAAATGCTCTATCTTATCAAAGCTGCAGGGTTTTAGGATCACTTTTTTAAAAGTCTGGAAAGTAGAGAGTACAGGAGAAGAATTTAAAGCAGGGGAGCTACAGGGCACACTGGGAGGCATCAGAGAAAGCAACTACAATTAAAAAAAAAAAAAAAAAAAAAGAAAAAGATGGAGAATAAAAGAAAAAGATGGAGAATGGGGTAGAAATCAGTGGAATGATAAGAGTGATGAGAAAGTGGGTAACTAGAGAAGATGAAGAGCAGTAGAGGAAGGAAAATAAATAAGAGATAAAGAAGGGGAAGAGCCAGGAGAGGAAAACGAAACTTGAGTGAGCAAAAGAAGAGAAAATATAATAAGAAACAAATCAATTGCATTGGACCGGAAGGGAGAAGATACTGAGGTACTGAGTCACTAGGGTGATATAAAAACTATAGTGATGTTTAGGCTACAGAGAAAAATAACAGCTATATAAATAGGTTATATAAGAAAATAAGAGAACTAAAGTGAGACAGGCTTAAGAGGAAGAGAAGGGAAGAGAGAAAGAAGCAATCAGGACAAAAAAAAAAATCACACTGAGCTGTGAAAGCCAAGGATAAGGACTAGGGTACAGTGGCAGAATCTGTCAAGTCTGAACTAATTCCTTATTAATGATTCCCAACTAAATCACTGTGACTAAGTAATTTTGTCATTGTGCTATGAAAATGAAAAATAGAGAGGAAAGCATCTGTTTAGTTCAAACTCAATTTCATTTTTTTTTTTCAACAGAAGAAAGAACATGATTCTACACATAGTGCAAGGTTTCCTGTTTTTTCCCAACAGTTTCATATGGTTTTCAGTGTCTACTTTTATGACTGCATAAAACATTCCTTGGAGTAAGGCATGTGAGGATTTATAGCATACCAGATACATCCTTAAAACACCCTAATCCCATTGTTTTCTTTCTCTGGCTCAGCAAGTTCCTATGAGAACTAGATATTGACAATATCCCCACTTTACTGTATCCTAGACAGATAAACGCAGGAAAAAATGGAATCAGACCTTTTAGCTGTGTAACAGTGCAGTAGAATCCTTGTGCACAGCATAACATAAACGACAGGTCTGATTAAAACATTTCCAAAATGACTATTTTAAAAAATGGCCATGGACATGCTGTCAAATTTGTAAAGAGATAATTGGATAATATGGCCTGTACATCTTGATAGGAAGCTTCAATAATAATTTGCTTTCATTAGGCACAGGAGCAAGAAAAAATATTTTAAAGCTGAAAGTCTTAAAAATAACGGATACCTGAAGAGATATGGTCAGTGAGGTATAATGCAGATGTAAAAGAAATAGCGTGCAACAAGTAAAAGAATAAAGAAAGCAAGTGATGACTTGGAGAAAATTAATTTAATTTAGGAGAAGAAAACATAATGTACTGTTAAGATTTAAGGCTAGAGTCCAATCAGTGATGAAAATACTGACTAACATGATTGGAGATTCCATAAAGAAGTCAGAATATACTTTATCAGTTAGAGATGCTAAGAAGGGGAGTTAGCAGCAAGAGCAGATATTCCTGTCAAAACAATATAGAAGCAGTTCTGTTCCAATAAACTGTACTTATTTCTAGAACAGAATTTCAGATGTAATAAATAGATTTCTTCACACAAAAAAGAGGAATGGAATGCGAACTAGCTAGTAGAGGGAAACCCAGTGGATATGCTAGAAGGAAATGGGCATATAATTTCTATGACCATCATACTAGAGAGGCAATAAGGTGAAAAGTATTGTTCATGTAAATCAACTGTCTGAAAAAAAGAAAAATATAGAGATGTTAATTATACTGTGTGTAAAATATCTAAAAAAAACCCTAAATTAAAAATGTACAAATTGTCTAAAGAAAAGCTTGTCGAGTTTTGCATGGGTGGCATGCAAAAAATTACATGGCAATAAATAAAGTATCTTTAGAGCAAATGAAAGGCAAACTACAAAAACCAGGCAAATGTGGATGGGAAACAGCTGATACCTTTACCTGAAAATGTACCAGAAACCAGAAAGGAGGAAAAAGTCAGAAGCTGGAGAACTTTATGGAGGAAAAAAATGAAAAAAATCATCTGAGATAATGCCAAAGTATTGCAGGTATAAGAATAAATTAAAAAAATAAAAGAACTAATGCATAAAGATAAATTTTGGAATAAAACATCTGTTAAATCATTGTATCGATTATGCTGAAAGAGAGCACAAACCACACTGTGGTTAAATACTTCCTATGATAAAAAAACCTAGAACATTCTGTAAGAGAAAAATGATATAATATGTAACTGGGAACTGTTGTGAAACAGTAGAGAAAGCATGCACCAGAAATACAATTCCAAGTCCCATTCTCTGATTAGAGTCCTGTTGGAGTCAACATAACATTTCGTGCAACATCACATATTAAATCAAGCCTAAAAGAAATAGTTACCTGGAAAGCAAAAGATTGTAAGTAAAACCAGCAAGCAATTTTTAGGAAAATGAGTAATTTTTGTTTCTATTTTAATAGTAGCTCTATAAGTAAATACCAAACTCTGCAAAGTGAGCATTTCCAAAGGAGAGTACTCGGTGTAAAACCACAGCATTGCTGTGTGAGTTGGGGAAAAATTTGTGTTACACCCAGAGCCTTGTTCTGCAGTCCTTATCTACTATGAACATATTTAACTTACAGTAAAAACCTGAATGTAAACAGAATATCCACATGAGTAATTCCTGATTCTTTTCTGTAGCTTCAGCCTCTTAACAGGAGAAGAGGAGCACAAAGTGCAGCATTAAATGTCAGGTTTAGTTGGCATTTCGATTTTTTTTAAGATATCGTATTTTTCAGTGTATTTAATTCTAATGAGCAGAGGCAGACTGACATCTTTGAAGACTTAAATGTGTGTTTTAGCATAGAAGCACTGCACCATCTGCAATTAGGACTGAACAAATTGTTCACAAACAGTTTGGAAATCATTGAATTAAAAGTTCACTCAGTGGTTGTGGTCATCTAAGTCTGGTGCAGAAGGTATAGACATCTGAGACAACATACTCAACAATTCAATTGATTTGATATTTTCCATACCCATATAATAATTCTATTCAAAATTGTCCAGACATGTAATTTTGTTATGAAATTATAGTTATAAAAAGCAAACTAAAATGTTTTGCCTGTCCCTTTTCTTAGTCTCACTGCAGCACTCCATGCTTAAGATGTAATATGTACACTAGGGGCTTGGAATTCTTTTTTTTTTTGGCAAATTCTTAAGAATAGAATTATTTTCTGAGAAAGATTTAGGTATCACCGTGTCTCCTTCAGAGGACTGTTTAAAGATGTCTTGCCTGACCTTTAACACGTATAGTACAGCCTATTCCATCTGCAGTGTTTTTCTGTGTTTATGAGAGTGTGATGTGAGGGAAGATGAGTTTGCATTATAGTGAATAAGAGGCTACATGTTGAATTTCCTACATTATTTATCTATTTTTAAGAACACATATCAAGACTAATATTTCCGAAAGTGAGTTTGCATGTTTTAATGCTAACATCTTCAAACTCAACAACCTCAGACTCATATAAAGTTCAATTTTGTTCTTACAGTCGTCAACTGTACCTAAAATCTTTAAGGTTGCCCACTCAGAAAATTAGGCACAACATTGAAAAACTAGATTTTGCCATGAATTATTTTTTTGTTGTATTTGAGGTGGTTTGGTTTTTTTAAAATCTATACGTATCACATAGTTTCAGATCCATCCATATTTAATTCCACAGTCCTAATATTGCCAGAAACAGACAGAATTTGTGTATTTTAGTGGGCATATTCTTGCCCCGTGGGAGGCATTGAACAAAATGTAGCAGCAGCTACTTTCACACCCTGCAACATAGAAGCAAATATTTTAGGTGTCTCTGTTTGTAAAAATATGGCAGAATCTAGTCCTGCATGGCTTCTATGGATTCTTGGGTCTGGATAATGGCCAATGTGTGTGTGTGTGTGTGTGTGTGTGTGTGTGTTTGTCTGGTTTTTAACACCCAGGAAGACTTTGTTTCTATTTCTTTCTTCTTTGGTTTGTTTATTACAAAGAGGGATTAGGTTAGATATTAGAAAGAATTTCTTTACGGAAAGAGTGATCCGTCATTGGAATGGGCTGCCCACTGAAGTAGTGGATTCTCTGTCCCTGGAGATATTTAAAAAAAGACTGGATGTGGCACTCAGTGCCATGGTCTAGCAACCGCAACGGTGGTTCAAGGGTTGGACTCGATGATCTCTGAGGTCCCTTCCAACCCAGCCAATTCTATGATTCTATGATTCTATGATAATAAGCCAATGTAACTCGCAATATTTGAATTGAATGCAGTGGGTAATGTTCCAAGTGTTTGACAAGAAATTCCAGAGACCAACGCTCCTGTCTTTCTGTCTTGGTTTGATTTTTCTTCTATCTCTGGCATATTCTGCAGGTTGCATTTAAGGCAGATTCTCAAATACTGATCTCTATTTCCATTCTCCTTAACAACTATGTGTCTCCAGCTAAATTGACACGTTATTGTGACACTTCTTAAACTAAAGAGCAGGTGGAATAAGATGGTTTTGTGAGTTGCTACTTCCTTTATTACATGTGTGCTGTTGAATTGAATATTGACTAACTAGGATTTTTAATTTTATTTTACCTTAGATTTATTTTTTTTAATATTCAGTCTAATAAAATACCTTTTGAGCACAATTTTTGAGCTCATCTCTGAAGCTGTGAACAACTTGTACAAGTTGGCAATTCAGAGGAGTGTCACAGTGTCAGCTGAGTAGAAAACAAAATTACATCAATTGAGGCTGTGTTGTGTGCCCACCAAAGAAGGAGAGAAGAAATTTTATAAGAGGCTCAAATAATGTTTGGACTTTTGCATATTAAATACTAAGGCTGCTCACACAAAATAGCCTTATATATGTAACTTTTTTTCCCTGCACCATTGCTTAGCTTACATTATTTATCAGCCAGGGATAAATGCTATTCATGTGCTTACAGAGATGAAATGCAGCTTCTTTTTCAGAGTGGCATTTGCTAAAACTACCACTACTACCAGCAACAAAAAAGTCCCAGCTATTGCCTCCAAAATGCTTCAGGAAGTTAAAAATATCAAAATGAAGTGGAAAATAGAAAATACCTGGCTTCTGCAGATTTGGAGATCACCTCTTACCAATCAGATACTCCTTCTGTTTTGTTCTTGCAGCTAAGGTCAAACACTTCAAAGGGAGAAGTTCAAATAGCTGAGACTGAGAAAGTAACAAGCTGTGCACAATTAGAATTCTGTTTTGAACAGCTCTTATATATTTGACATAAGTGAATATTTATGCTTTAAAACTATATTTTGTGTTTTGCGGCTCCACTTCTTGTCATACAGGTTTTCAGTATTTCAATTTACAGCATATATTTGCATTCAGAAATGATTATGCACACATCAGAAACACTACACAATGGATGAGTTTAAACAAGTCTGTTTCTGTACTTTTGGATTAGATACAGCTGGTAGAATAAAGTAGAATGAAAGCAGCAAACATTGATGATCACTGAGCAGCACATTCTGAAACCTACAGACATTTCTAATTACAGGGTTTCTGAAAAGTTTTTTAACATATATAGCTTTTTTTAGGGAGCTCAATTTTTTTGTAAGTTTTCTGAACAGAGCGTTGCAAAAAAGTGTCCGTCAGAAAGCAACAATAGTGAAACTTTCCTTTCCTCTTGTTTGTTGTCACTCCTTTTGAAAACATCCAAAATTTAAAAAAAAATCCACATTTTCCGGAGTTCCAAAGGAAAAACGAAAATAATTTCATATTTTGGGGAGGGAGACAAAAATAAAACTGTAATCTCTTACTGTAATGGATGGCACCATTCTTCTCTGCCTGGTTCTTCCACAAAGAAAATATTACATGCACATTACTGTTGAATGAGTTGAAATCAAAAGTCATGTTAAAATTCACCTTGAATTAATTCTTCCTGTTGTGTCAAGGGGTCTTATATTCCATATTTCCTTCCTTCCTATTCTTCTAATCAGCAGTGCTCCATATCAAGAATCAAAGATACTAAAGAAAAGGCAGTAATTGGCATCAAAGAAAATCACAAAAATAATACTACATGTTGTTTGAAAGTATTATTTGCTTATGTGACACATCACACTTAAACCTTGATATTAAAAGCTTGAGAAGTTATTTGTGAAAAGCAGGTAAACCCTCCATGTGAAGGGTTACTCATAGTTTATCATGCTGAAAATAAGCATGTGCTTAACTGCTTATCTACATCAAGGCCTGTACAGTGGTCAGACATGAATAGAAATATCCATTACCCATTATCATTTTTGAAAAGATTCTTTTTCTTTTAAATAATGGCTACTTTGGCTGCAACATACACAGATAAATACTTAAAGTTAGGATCTTTTTTGGGTAATGAGGCTTTTAGTGTGGACATCTCATTTTCTGAGTTGCGTAATTTACTCTGAAAAGAAATGGTACATCTGTTTGATCTTTTTTTTTTCCTCATGAACAGACTTTATGAACTTGGCACTGGAGATGGAACTCCGCTACTGATCTGTGCAAGCTTAAAAATCTCCTTAGTCTTCTAAGCAAACCCATTAAGAAATATAAAAAAATTAGAAGACAAAGCTCATGCAGTAGACAGATTGTTATGCTACCACAAGTAAGTGGCCTGAACGTAGGACAGTAAGAGAAAACCCAGCAACATAAAATGATAGCAGCAACAACTGGAAGCCACAAAGAATATTTTTTCAAGTCAGTTTATCTGGGAACCTAGCATTTTCAAAAATTACACAGTTTGTTCAGACTTTAAAGTAATCACACACTTCTGTGAAGTCCAAATTTAGGGGATTTTTGTTTCTTCTTGGTTAGCAAAGTCATCTTTGCAGAGCAGATGCTCAGAGAAGCTTTTGTTCACCATGGCAGCAGACATCAAACACATGTACATTTCAAAAGTGCCATTTTATGGTAACTTTGCTGAGAACAGAAAAAAAAAATAATCACACTGGAGCACATTAGTTCTTCCACTGTCTAGTGCTCCCAAAGAATCACACCTAATCAATAAAACCTATGTAGTACTACTGGAAATGGGCAATTAATGTATCTTTTTTTCCTGTAGAATCTAGAGCACAGGGCAAATCGACAGCATAAAGCAATCCAGCAGCTGCTTTCTGACTCTTCCTCTCTGAAAGAAAATGCAGGAGAGATTTTAATGATACAATATTCTTAATATATTGATGCAAAATATGTATTTAATGAAATTATCACCTTTTAAAAGATCCTTAAGAAACACTATTATTGCACTGTTTTAGTGTTAAACAGAGAGAAGAAGAAAAGAAAAAGAATAAATATACTTCAGCCATTTTGGAAGATGAAAAAAATTTCTGGCTGTTTAAGTGAGGGGAATGATATAATTTAATTGTGAATGACAGTAAAAAGCATCCATATCTGGGATTTCATACTGTAAATTACATTTCCCTACCTGGCTTGCCAAACATCAGATAAATAATGCATTTTTACTTTATTTGCATGTTGGCTTGCTATGAAACTAGCTACTGTGATTCACAAATAGGTCTTGTGTCTGTTTGTGGAGGAGATTTATGCATAATGTGTTGTGTGCAGAATTTGAATTGTAACAGTTATTGGCATTCCAGACTGTAAAATAACCCCAGCATATTTCCTTATATAGCAATAGATTTATCTCTCATAGCATGTACTGAAGCTATTTTCAAGATCTGTATGAAGTGGAGTTGCTGGAGGGATTTTACTAATAGCTGGAAAACAGCCAGTTTATTCCAGTTATTTTAGCTGTAAAGCAGTGATGAGCAAGGGAAGTGGAAGCATATTCAAATTTAATTATAATGTCTATTGTGTCACTGTTATTTTACTTATTGAAATGGAGTTAGAAAGTGGAAAGAGTCAGTGGAACTATACCTATAAAAATATGGGATTTTAAATTGTTCTTGAAGATTTTAGTCTTTTTCCACAATTGACAGAAAAGTGATACATGACATTTCATTTTACAAAAAAACCACAAAATGTTGACAATTTTTTTTTTAATGATATAATTTATTGGCAAATATAAGAAATATGGTATTGGAAGAGCTTTATCAGAGATACATAAGGAATAAGCTACACATGAAACTTATGAAACAATCCTTCGTTTATTCTGGTTTATTTTCACATTTTTGTATTTAGTACTAGCTCTATCCTGGAAAAGGACTGTTTCCAAATGTAGAATGAACTTCTACATTCTGGATTTCTTGCAGAATACCATTTCACATTTAAGCCCGTGGAAGTGATGGGAAAGCATTTGACATAATCCTCCAGATCCCTTGAATCTGAGTTTTCAGAGGAATTTTTTTTTTTTTTATATAAGTATACAAAAGTTTTCCCTCTGAATCTTGAGAAGCTCTGGTAAGAAAATTGGTAAGATCTGCAGATAGAAATGTAGGGTTTGAAAACCCAGAGTCCAAGATATGTGCCTGGGACTACTGGAGTCAAAGAACTGATTTGGAGCTTCCCCTGCCCTCACCCTGAGAGACTCAGCAGCAACCAGTTTCATTTCCAGACTGAGACAAAAATGCTTCTTGTCAGGTTCCTGGAGTAGGACAACAGTTTCCACATCTCCCAAAGCTTTTCTTGGATTTATTTCACAGCTCTCAGAAAGCCCAGATTGTTCTCATGAGAAGGACAGTGTGATAATTTTGTCCCTGAGATTTCAAAAGTCTTCCTTTTATAACACAGAGTGTGGGTTTTATGACTTGGAACAAGGTACTATAATTTGTAGTATTTCTTGAATGCCTCCAGAATTCCACAGCAGTCACATTTCTTCTGCAATATTGAATATTGACGGTAAGTTATAATATTTAATGGGATGTATCTGAATAGTTTAATTGTCTGTTTAAGGATTAGAAGACTATATTTTTAATATTAAATTTTGACAGCAGGGAGTATGATATTAAATGTGATTAAAAAATTTAAAAATTTTTAATCTTGTGTCTATTTACAGCACATTCTAAACAATGTGATATGATTCTTCTTCAAGAATTTTGGGGTACAGCTATGCTGAAATGCTGATTCTGGTAGGTAGAAGTTACTGAATGTAACTTTTTTGATAATTGTTAGAATGGGAGATATTTGTATCTGGCATTTTCAATCTGCTTTTGCAGCCAGTTCACATGAGCTAGATGAGTTCCTGAAATTCCAGGCCAAAAAGAGTTACGGAGAAGAGTCCAGAATTAATGGTTTAAATATCTGTCCCACATGCTTTACAGATTCA
The DNA here is from genome assembly GCF_003957555.1 of Calypte anna. Taxonomy (NCBI): domain Eukaryota; kingdom Metazoa; phylum Chordata; class Aves; order Apodiformes; family Trochilidae; genus Calypte; species Calypte anna. Next base: position 106,909,840 of record NC_044245.1, read on the forward strand.
ACAGGCTTGTCTGTTTCTTTCCCTCTCTTACACACGAATGAGTAAACCAAAATCAACTTAATCTTATCAGCTCTTATCAACTTAAACTTATCAGATCCTATTTTGTATACATGAATGTATAATCTGAGTAAGTTAGTGACCTAGCTCTTTTTATTTTTGTTTTTATAACTAATTTTTTTTGTTATAAACAGTCACATTGAACCAAGTAGTATTCAGGCAGTCTATGCATTACAGAATCTGCCCTGTCCTGTAAGAGTGACTGCAAAATTTCTGCCTTAATGTAGAAGATGCAATAAAGGATACTGACTTGTTTATGTCATGTTTGAAAACGATGATCCTAATCAAAAGGTTGGAATTTTCCTCTCAGATCTGCAAGGCAGATCTCCACTCCAATATTATTCTTTCCCCATATGTGTGGAACTTCAAAGGATTATGTCTGTAAAAAGAGAAGAATATCTTAATCAAGATCAGCCATGCACATCCTGAGAGCAGAGTTTGCATCCAAATGAGGACTGGCTGAAAAGTGAAATGTTCATTACTATGACCAGAATTGTGTGCAAAATTGAGAAAGTAATTTATGCTGTCAAGTTCAAAAAGGGAATGGGCAAAGTGTTTCACAATACATGAAAGGGAGCCCTCTTCTGTTGGCGTAGGAAAGGGCTTGACAACCCAGTAGGCAATGAATACCTAAGAGATAAAATGTGCCTGTAAGCACAGCCTTGAGCAAGGAATAGTGTATATGATGAACAACACTGAGAAATACGAGCCTCCAGATAGAAGTTTCTGAAACATAATTGCCTCCTTCTTGCTAGTCTCTAGCAGAGGCAAGTCAAGTCATACCAGCCAGCACTGATTGGCAGATAGATTGGAAGGCAGTGTCTGGCTGAGGAAATAAAATCCTCTCAGTCCTCTCCTCCAGCTCTCTGTTCCTTTCCTGAATGCAAAAGCATAAAATATTTTTGTTTCTACAAGGAAGAAAACCAGACTGTATTTTCCTTTAATAAGCATCTGTGATGGAGAATTGGTTAATGGGAAATGTAAACTGCTGGAGATGTGGATATTTTTTTTTTTTACTGCAACACCTCAGAATGATCCTGTCACTTCAGCTGAAGCTAAGTGAGAAATCTGACCAAATTAATTCAGGTATGTTCTGGATTAGTCACTGAGGCCTTCTAAACATCTATGGCTGGAACACCATATGGGCACAGCCTGCTGTCTTCCCTCAGAGACTGACTAAGGAAGCAGGCCAGGAATGCAACTTATGCTTCTGGAAGAATACGGAGGATTCATTAAAACCTGCTGGTTGGTTACTAAATAGCTAGTTTAATATATTCAAAATGAAAGCAGATGCAATTAGTGTGCATTTTGGTACTGAACAACATAATTATATGCATAAAGATGTATTTCTGCACTAAGGTAGTCAGAACATAGTGAAATTCAAAATAAATAAATAAATAAAAAATACACAGTGTTCTTTAAAGTATTAAAATATTTATGCTCCTTACCTCTGCCTTCAATTGCATTCAGTTCAACAGGTAGCTCCATACCAAGAGACCATCTGCTATGCAAAATTTAATCAATCTCTCTTTTACAAGGGTAACAAAAATCCACTCTTTCTACACTGGCACTTGTAACATAAACAAGGACATCCTGTGTTCTTTCTGATCAGCCATGATGAAGAAGGAGGAATTATCCCTTCCTAAAATAATTTGCCCAGTAGAGGTTGAAGGCATGGGGGTATAACCCAGAGACTTTGGAAGACAAAGATCTCTTTGCAAAGCCAAGAAGCAGTGAGGTGTCACCTTTGGTGCCATGACTATGTGGGAAGAGCAGACATACATATGGTGTAGCTGCATTGCAAGTTTTGCTTACACAAAGCTTTTGTGACAACCTATACCCAGTGATGAAATAGAAAGTGATGTCTTAAGGTAACAGAAATCATAAAAGAAAGATATGCAGAGGAAGCAGCTGTTGTTCCACTGATGCTTCATCTTTCTTACACCAATCATAAAACTTTCTTCCTGCTTTATTTCTGAAATACATTTATTTTATGTTTTATGCATTAAATTATAAGTAAACAGAAGATTAAGCAAAGAAAAAAAAGCTTCTGCATGAGCTCAGAATTCAAAAACAATTTCTTTTTCTTATTCAAGTTTTCACTTCACACAAGCTTGTTTTCTTTAAATACAGCAAGCCCACTTCAAGATTCATTAAATTTAACTTATGTAACCTTGCAATTCAGCACTTATGCAGGTTTTTTTTTTTTTTATGTTACTTATAAATGTTAAACATAAATGTTTTGTTTCATGTTGCTAGGACAATAAATTATTTCAAAGTTAAGTGAGCTGTGTAGTCTTACAAAACATTTACAAGCCTTTATGTTTCTGTGTTTTATGTCCCTTATTTTGTGCTCCATTTTTTTGTTGTGCACTTGTTTGGGAAAAAATTTTTAAAAAAGTTTAATAACAATTGCCTTTTCTATTGTTTCCAGTTAAACCTTGGAGTTGTTGAAGTTAAGTGTTATGCAGTGGTGGATATAGCTCAAATATCACATTTTTAAATTCCCCACAGTGTTAATCCACAAGGATTATGGTGAGGGTCCCAAGTCTAGAAGAGAGAGAGCATACTCTTTCAGAAACATGGGGAGAAGAGTAGTAATTTCTTGGTAAAGTCTTAGACATTTCTCAATTGCATAGCATATGTCCTGGTTTGCACTCAAGTGTGTCTGTAGATAAAGACCACTGAAATTTCTGAGAAATTTGCAATGAGTAATTGTTTTAGGATATCTGCTGCAATTTATATTATGAATACTAGCACTACACTCAATGAATGCTGAAAAAATGCCCACGTAAAACAAGGCCAAGTTAACGACTTGAAACATAGAATCAAAGAATATCAGGTTGGAAGAGACCTCAAGGATCATCTGATCCAACCCTTCTACTATAATTGTTTATATGATATGTCCCAACACCCCATCAAGCTGAGACTTAAAACTTCCCAAAGGGGGGGAATCCACCACTTCCCCTGGGAAACAATTCCAAAGTCTGACTGTCCTCCTAGTGAAAAATTTTCCTCTTTTGTTCGAAAGGAATCTCCCAATGAGCAAATTGTGCCCATTGCCTCTCATCTTTTCCATGTGACTCCTTGTAAATAGTGAGTCTCCATCTTCTTTGTAGTTACCCTTGAAGTACTGGAACACTGTAATAAGGTTTCCCCTAAGTCTTCTCTTCTAAAGGCTGAACAGGCCCAGTTTTCTCAGCATCTTCTCATATTACAGGTGCTCTAGTCCTCTGATCACCCTTGTGGCTCTTCTCTGGAACCTCTCCAGCCTGTCCACATCCATTTTGTAAAGTGGGGATGAAAACTGGATGCAATACTTAAGGTGCAGCCTGACAAGTGCTGAGTAGAGTGAGATGATGACTTCTATGTCACATATGCCCAGAATCCTGTTGTCTTTCTTTGCTGCTGCAGCACACACTGTTCACTCATGTTGCCTCATGAGCCTATGGCTCCCCAAGGTCCCTTTCCACATGGTTGCTCTCTAGCCAAGTGGATCCCAGTCTGAACTGCTTCAGTCCTGTCACCATGAATTAACCTCAACAGGCAGCTGAGCGTTGCACAGCTGCTTACTTGCTCCTCTCCCTGCTCTGGTAGACTGGGAAGGAAAATAAAATAAAATAAAATAAAATAAAATAAAATAAAATAAAATAAAATAAAATAAAGTAATGGGTTGAGATAAAGACAGTGTCATAGGACAAAAAAGGAAGAGAGAAAAAAAATAAAATAATAATAATAATAATAATAGTTTATACAAAAAGAGTTTATACAAGAAAAATCTATGCTCACCACCCACTGTCTGATGCCCAGCCTGTCCTCAATACATATTGAGAAGCCTGGCACACTTCTACAAACATGCCAAGGCAGGCACTACATGCTCATATTGTGGTGATAATACTTCTATTTGTGATGCAGCTGCTCAACTCTGGGACAATTCATTGGTTTGCACTGCATTCAACAGCTTCTTTTGTACTGTGACTTGCAGAAAATGACTCCACAACTTGGAAAGCTATAGAGAGTTATTATTCTGCGCTGGCTGCACAAGAGGATAGTTCCTCCAAAATCCATGCACACCAATCTCACAATTAGGCTTTTGTTACATACACTGAAGTTTTACATATACATTAGATTTTGCAATATCTATACATATGTATCACCTACTCTTGCTTTGTATTAAAATTAGTTCCAAGAGGTCATTTTCATAATCTCTTCCCTCCTGCACTTGTGTAGGGTCTCCTGGTGGTGGTCATGGGGGTTGTGGGGATGAAGTACAAATGAAGCAAAGGTCTTTCTCTGGGTAAACTTTTCACCTCTTCTTCTCTGAGCATGTGTATTTCTTCAGTCTTCAGCTAAGCCAACAGTATGTTCTGTTTCTTATCTCAAGGTTGCTGTAGTTATCAGTTTAGCACATCACTTATATAGTGGTGACTACCTAAACAATTTCTTAGCTTCTATCAGGTCAATGAGAGCCATAGACAATTACCAGCAGGCATTTTATATTAACCCTTACAACTGTTGGTCTGTTGTGAAATCAGTTATGGCAAATAGATTGTAAATCAGTTATGAATTCATTTTCTGGGGGAAACACAAGCAGTCAGAGCAGCCCTTTTTTAGACTTGGCCTTGAGGGTGGTAATAGTAACTTACAGAGGTTATGGACATTGTGAACCCATTCTTCCAATTGTGTCCCTCTTCTTCCAAGTATGAAGGAAACATTCATTCTTCCCACAGTAGCACAATCTGGAAGCTACCAAGCTACCACACTCACTGGGTATGTAGGAGATGAAGTTTCCCATCCTTTTCTTTTTTTTTTCTTTTTCTTCTTCACACACTGGAAGCGAGGATTCAATGTCTGATCAAGGACGACAGGAGATACAGATGTACATCAATACATCCATCACATCTATCCATGTAGATCCACCACATATAGTCCTATATTTTCAAGTCTTTAAACATTCCTGGATTAGAGTCAATAGTAAAAATACTCACTTTACCAGAAGCTTGTTTCTATAAACCTGGCTGAATAGTCTCCCTGCCATCTAAGAGCACATATTTTTATATTGGAGCTGAGGAAACTTTCTCCTGCATGTTACAATGAAATCTGGGTCAGCAACGTATCCTGATTCTAATTGAAATAAAACCTTGATGAGTGGGCAGCAAAAGATATGTTGCAATACCTCTGGACAGGGACATTGAACTTCACATTGAACACACCATGAAACAAAATTCTGTGCATTTAGATAAAACTTCAATATATCTGGTATGTGAGCCAACAAATCCTGCTATAGGTGGAAAGACTGATATTTCCATGATGTTTTCCATGCTGGGATGCTTAGTGGCTACACTATTTCGCATTAAACATTTCTTATCTAAGCCTCTTTTGGACTACTTGAAAGAAGGAACCCACAATGTTTTTTTTCATCCTACTGATCCACAAACACTTCTTAAAGGGCACTCCTCACTCACCCTGTGTATCTAGTTTGCTATTCATTGATTTTTACTTTTCGTTTGAAAATGAAACATTTTATATCTAATGAAACTGGTAGTTGAGCATGAGACAGTGTTGTGGCATTTTTTTTGTTTTGTTTCCCAGTACAGCAAAACCAGATACTAAATTAGATCAAATCTGAACAGATATTAGGATTCATTTCAGCAACCAAACTGAAAAAAAAAATAATACAGAAAAATCAATTATTAATTTAGCTCTTACAAGAGCTTTTTTCTAAGCAGAAGGCTCAGATGTCTACTGGACATCTATTCTATTTGGACTGCCTAATGAGTTTAGATCCAAAGCAACCCCTTAACTCAAGATGTTTTCAAGAGAAGAAAAAAACACCATCCCCTATTTTCTGCCCCTGAAAATTACTGAGCAACAAATTATAAGGCCATATATTTTCTCTAAGCATTAGGACTTCTGGAAAAGATCAGAGACAGTGAATCATAAGCTGCTTACTTAAGTATCAGCATCTAGGTAGACATAATGATAATGCTACAGAAGATGAACAACAAATTTGACCAAGTCCATTAAAACAAGAGATTAAGTTTCATGTGATGACTTGTAGAGGGCAGAGGATACAGTATGGAGGTGAAAACAGAAGGTGGTTGAACAAATAAATACTGTGTCCCAGAAGACAGCAGAAAATTGGTGCTGGATAAGGAAAGAAACAAAAATTAGGTGCATCTCTATTGAAAGATAACAGCCAGAGTTGTTATAGATCTGAGTTGTTAAAAAAAAAAAAAAAAGCTATATAATGATTTTAATACTTTGTCTTCCTCATTTCAATGGGAAATGTTCTAAGAAATGGTTTTCAGGGAAACATACTAGACCAGAAAAAAATATCTTTTAGTAAAACTAACCTATTTTTTTTCTGAATATTTCATGTTGAGAGAATGGACAGAGTTATTCACTGAAGCTATTTAATTAATAAATATACATTTAATAAAGTTACAATTACTTAATTTGAAGAAAAGGTGAAATTTACTCAATAAATTATTTCACATGTATTACTCATCTATATCTAGTAAATAATCAGTTCCCTCTACTTTTTAGTAAACACTGTAACACTTGATTTTCAAAAACTATTAAATAATCAGTCAGCATATCAGCTGCTATTTCTCAGTTGAGGGTTGCAAAGAGGCCTATGGTTCAAATGCAGAACTCTTTCCCCTCAAAGAAAGTTATATTTATTATCTCAAAGTCACTGGAGTCTCCCTGAATTTATACCTTGTAAATAAAATTAAAATCCTGTCACTTGTCTAATGAGTGTAATTATCTTAGATAATTTTTAAAAAAATGTTTCTTTGTTATAAGAACACTTTCATCTTATAATATTTATACATAAGAGGGCTTTTAAAACTTATTTTTGTTTAAATATAAAATTTCATCAAATAATGAGTCAATATGTAAATGAAAAAAAGGAAAATTGTAGAGTGGTCCACTTCAAAAATTGCTGGTTGCTTTTGAGAGGGCTCTAAAAACTTATCAGGATGGCATGAAATGCCAGCATGACTAATCTTTTGCCCAATTGTAAACAGATTCAGTCACCTAAACCAAGGAATGCTATGTCTTTGAAAAACAAACATTCCTCACTGAGAACTCACAGTAAGTCTAAGAAGATTTCTCATTGAAATTTCACTGCAAAGAGCATGGCAGTTTCTGGTAAAAAGTAATTCATCTGAAAAACTTCTATATTCCAAGAAGGGAACACAAAGACAGACAAATATGCTGTATCTATAAAGGTGTGACTGAAAAGTCTGGAAAAATTTCACACTCAGAACTTCAGTGAAACAAAAGATTTCCAAAAGAGAAGCTTTGTGAAATAGGCCTGTAATTTAATTTAATCTTATGTTCAAAAATGTGTTAGTGGGAAAACTTCATTTCTCTGGTGATATGCCTTGCATATTATTATGCATTAATTACCATTATGATATCTTACCTTGTATCTATTAAATCTACACAAAAAAAAAAGCCTCATACTCGGCATATTTGTTTGTCCTTTCTCCACCAGTTTCATTTGTTATCTGGTCTATCCTGGGATGTTCTTGAAGGAAAATGGGAAATATGCCAGCGACTTGATTTCCTTGTGGAACATGATGAAATTGAAATTACATGTTTTGCTAAGTGGAACAATGTTTTAGCTTTAAAATAACAGAATGTAATTTGTTAGTTTCTCAGAACTATATAAGCAAAGTTTTATTTTTTAACATGGGCCATGTCACTTCAATTCATTGAGAAGCAAAACACTGGCATGGTATTAACTGTAGAAATATGTCATATCCATTAGCCTATTCTGAAAAAAAAGGTGCTCATACAACCTCTTGGCAGCAGATAACTAATTAGCTTTGCCTGTTTGGGAATACCGACTGCAGCTATAGTACTTATCTTTACTAATTACGTGTTCTCTCTCTCCTATACCAGTATTAATTGTGTAAGTGGAGGGCTTTCGTAATGATGCTCCATGCTGTCAAGAAACAGATTGGTTACAAAAATTCTAGATGATGGATTTTTTAAAACAGTACAATGACTTCATCTATAACACACAATAGACATGAAACTGGGTCATCATGTTAAAAATAAGTAAGATGTTTGCCTTCAGCTATTCCTTTGCCACATCCTGTCTGCTTTCCCAATTTACCTGTAGCACTGAACCCCTGTCCCTAGACCTTTTCAAGGTTGAGACCCAAAGAGCTCTTTTTCCAAAACACTGTGACTCCAGCCTCCTTTTACTTTGTCTCAAGAAGTTCACCAGGAGCTCCTCCCTCAGTTTTTTTTTTTTTTTTTCTTGTACAACCAATCCCATGTTATTAGAGCTATCCTATGCCTCTTAAGCTGGTGTTTCTCTCAAAGTCTGGATGGCACTGGAAAGGGTGACCAACTGCTGAGCCAGACACCCAGAGTAAGGCTTCCTGCCCACGATGCTTCCAAGCTCCCAAAAAGTATCATAGACGGCAGCTGCTGCTAGAAAACTTGGCTGTTACCCCAAGCTCTGGCTCAGTTCTCGTTTCCAAAGAAAAGAGCCCTGCTCACCCTATACTCTGGGTCAGGAGACAGGAACTAGCTGCTCTGGTAGTGTTCAGCTCATGATTCATATGTCAGAGTCTGCTGGTAAAGACAAGACAGGCAGCAGAAATACTGCTATAGTAGGAAACAGCCTGATTTTCTTATACCCAAGACCAGCTTTGTACAGCGTTAAATCTGTCCAGATTTGGATGTTGCAAAATCAAATATTAGATAGATGTTATTAACATAAAACTTACTTTGAAAACAGATTTCCATCCTCTTACTGCTGTGATGGGTTTTTATGATATGTTTTTATACTCTGTCCCCACTTGAATTGTGACTTTTAATAGAATTAGACATGCTCAGTCTGTCCCCCAAATTGGAGTACTCTTTGGTATTGACTCTGTCAATTAAGTATATTTCAATTATTTCTTGAACTCAGATGTGTAATTGTTTCCTGCATATTTAGTCCAATTTAAATGCATTGTGGGAGATACATAGAAAATGTGATGTGTCAGATAAATCAAGCTAAAGGAGTTCTTTATCCATGGCAACCTTCAGTATTTGTTTCAGATAAATGTTTTGCTATGAGAACTTGATTTTTTTTCTTGACATTTTAAACATTTTTTATCTTTAAAAACTCGTGATCAGTGACCCAGAAGTTCAGACACATGGTATCCCATTAAGGATTGGTCTTCCTTTAAGCAGATCCACTGGCTTTACCCTGTAGTCTAACCACAAAGCTGAGTCATCTTTTTCAAATGATGCACTTAGAAACATTTCAGTGTGGTACTCCTTGAAATGTTTAACCTCTTAGGACCCCATTCCCTTAACAAAGGATTTCAGATGTTCAGAATCAGTAGTATTCCTGTATAAACAGACTAATATTTGAGCTACTTATGGGGATTCATCTGAGTACTTTTTTTGTTCATACCCTGCATACAGATCAAGAAAACAAGATTTAAAATAAGCCCATAGATACTAGCAATACACCCAACTGAAACATGTTAGGATATTGATACTTACTGTACATTTAAATTTACTTCTGTTCAGAGAGTAATTTTTATATCCCAAGTGAGAGAACCAATAAATATATTAGCACCCTATGCAGAGAGTTCTTAATACAGAAAATGTGTAAGAACAAAATATGTAATATTACAGAAATTATTTAAGGGTGTAGGAACAAAATATACACACTAAAGCACAATTGTTTCTGAGAACTATAGAAGTTTTAAAATTGGAGTTCTTATTGATACTCAGTACAGCTGTGTTACTACTTTTCAACATTGGTTTATTGATATTTAAAAGATAAAAAGAGAGCTCAAGAAGGATTTTGAGGTCTCCACACTCTAAGTGATACTACTTTGAAAGGAATATCACCCTAAGAAAGAATATGCCCCAAAAGGTTATTAATTTGCATAAAAGATATGAAGAAATCCTTTTAATATATCTGCAGAAAAAAGATGATTGTCTTTAATTTTATAAATGTAATAGTTTATTAACACTGGAACGAAGTTCAATACCGTTGCAGAACTTAGACCAAATCAGGCATGGATTTACTGTGTCAGTAGTATATGAGTCAATTATATTTTTAAGATTAAATCCCCAGTGTTTGAAGAATGTTGTTATCAACACCCATGACACCACTGACGTTTCTATTTAGGAGTCATGTGGAAACTTGTAAGATCTAGGACTTGCAGGTAAAGATAAGAGAACATCAACAACGGAAATGGAACTAGCCATCTTGAAATGCTTTAAACTTACTTGTAGTTTCTGTAAAATGTCATTTTTCCCACCTTCACAAACTCCATTTCTCTAAAATCGTCAGTGAGATAGGCTCCCACTTCATTTGCCCTTACCTATTTTCCTTCACTGAAATCCAAATGAACCCATTAAGATGAACCTACAACAGTTTTAATTTTTGTATGAACTAATTCATTGGGGTGATCACATTTTCTTAAAATATGATAAGCAAGGAGTTCTTAAATACAGAATTTTTCACTGGAACAAATAATAGCTGTTGATCTGTAGCCACCACTAGTGAAGACAAAAGACATCTTTGGACAGCACTAGTCTGTATATTTATACCTGACTAGAAAGTAAAAATATTACAAAGCTCCTGCATTACTTAGCACCCACAAAAGACCTTTCAGTGAGACAAGGAATTTGCTGCTTACTACTAAAATTATTCTGATTTTTCTTACATTCTTGAAATGAGATCAGGTCAAGAACACTCAAGAATTTTTAGTTTATATAGGAATATTAACATGGAGCTGAACTATTATTTTTCATACAACATGTAGCTTAGTATAGTGGACAGAATTTTAGAATGAAATCAGCAGGATTCGTTGGCTTTATTTGTGTAAATAAAATAAACTAGCTAAAGTAACCAATTTTTTTTAATTAACAAATTGTGTGGGATTCAGTTTCAGATTAACATAACTAAATGTAGCTCCCCACATGAAGGGAAAACAATTGCCTAAACACATGCATCTTATACTTTCTGGGATGCATTAGGGTATACAGAATATCAGAGTAAAGCCATCAGGCATGACTGTATGCCTCTGTAGCAGAACCTGAGAAATAAATGCAGTATTGCCTCAGCTTCAAAAAATTACACCAGATGCCCTTCTTTTAGATATCTGAAACCCATCCTGTGTGTGTAAATTCCTGACACAGAGAAAAATAGGTCAATTCAATTGTCTCCAACACAATCTATAGCATGCCCTATGATGCCCCCAGGCACCCAGCCTGGACTCCTGATGAGGTGTTGGGCACAAGCCATGCACTGCCATGGCAAATACAGCCCATGGCAACCAGCTCAACTCAATATAAAAACCACTATTTGGTCAGCTGAATAACTCTAGGGTTCCTGAACATTTCTGACCAAAGTCTTGTTGGTTGCACACACTTAGACATCCAGTGCTATCTGATATGTTTTAGGTTATCTGAGATATGTTCCACGGTCTAGCAGACAGAACAGGACATACATTCAACTGATGAGTCTCTGGAATGAGAGCTGGAGATGGGTCATACGTTATTCTATACACTTGTGCATCTGAGATGGCACTAAATTGCTGTGTGTAAATAATTTAACCAAGAAGAAGAACTGTTGAAATGTAATTTCCCAAGAAAGCTAACAAAATAATAAAAAGATCTTGTACCCATGATTTCTTCTTTTCTTCCTCTTTCTATACAATACCCACATTAATTTTGGGGTATGTATCTAGTATCTAACTCATTCTTCTACAATTCACTTTGTTGCTCAAGATTCTTTGGATAATTAACCTTAATCTATCTTCCTTAGACAAGACAATGAAGAGACAAGACCTTCTAAGAATAGAGTGATATATTCATATCTTATAATCTTACAACCACCTCTTACAGCCTGTTTCTAGGCCATCAGAGTATCCAAGAGACATTTTCCTTTATCTTTTGCCATACAGCCTGCACATAATGTTGTAAGTAAACAGAAGAAAATTACACACACAGCAAAGGAGAACCTGATCTTGCATTAATTAGACTTCAGTTATGTGGCTACCAAATTAACCTTGAGGACAAGCAATAAAGGTCAAGACAAGAGAGATAGTGAGCAGAGCTAATTGCATGCTTTTAGTGCAGAGAATCACCACAAAACAAAATGGTTTTATTACACCTGATTATCCATCCTTTTGGAAGTTACAGAACAGAGAGAAATCCAACAATCTAGAGAGGCATTAGCAACAGTTGTGCAAGAGTGGTGATTTTGGAAAATGCTGTTACACGTTCTCTTAGGATGAGAAAATATAGGCAACCCAAAATCTGTGTTAAAGTTTTAAGAGTCTGAGGGTTGTACTTTTGCATCTGCAATGTCATAATGACTCCAGGCACTTTCTTTTTGAGCTATATAGCTGTTTTAGAGTAAAACTTGCTTCAATACACAAAAGCTAGCTTAGAAATTTAGTATCTAATCATAAGTGACTATATTCATATTTCTACACTCAAGCAAGTGACTTCCTTTATGAGTTCAGAAGCTTGTCATGAAGTCTAATATCTGAAATGTAAAAAGTGGTAGATTTTATAGGCATAAATGAGGCCAGTCCATAAGCCACTTATGGAGAATTTGCTTCTTTGTCAGAGATTCCTGAAGGACACCAGCTGTCACTGGTCTCCACCTGGACATTAAACCATTGACTGTCACTCTTCAAGTGCAACCATCCAGACAATTTCTTATCTACTGAGTCATTCCCCAAGTAGTCTGATAATGAGATATTGGCAGCTGCATCAACATCTTCAAGTGTATATTTTTTATGTATGACATTCTTTGGTAAGAGACTTTGAATAATTTTTCTTATTCTAAACTTTGTACTTAGGATTATTTCTATTTTTAGCTTCCTTGAACTGACAGTTTACTCTTCTAAATCAATAGATAGTTACAGTGCAACAAACAGTAAGATTCCCTTGAATATAATCAAGCCAAGAAAAGTGGAAAAGTAAGATATACTATTAATACTATTTATTAATACTATTTAATTATACTATTACTATACTGTAAGTAAGATATACTATTAATATGATTGAATAATTAATGGTCACAGGGTGGAATAAACTCTGAAATACAGTATGCTGGCATCCTGAGATTATTTAACTCTAGAGGTATTATGTGGGATTCAAGCCCATAGGCGTCAAATATATTGATTAACCCATTAATCAATTTTGATTAACCCATTTGAGCTAGAGGAGCAACCAAATATGTAAGTTTCAGGTTTCTGAGCTATATTTAGCTTTGTAATTTTTTTGAAGTACTGTGTATAGCAGCTGATGTACAAATTAAGCTATGCAATTATACAGCTGTTCTAGTGTAATAGTAACACTATAAAATATAAATGTACCTGGTATATTTTTCAACAGGAATGAAAGAGCTCCTGCCTACACAGGTCTTATTCAGATCTCCTTCACCCACAAAGGGTAGACTATCCTTCAAGAAGAATGCATTATGAGAGTGAGGTGTAAATTAACCCTTGGCATTTTTCATAAAAAACTACCTACCTTCTGGTAGTCATGTAGAATCTCGACAGTAAGGAATTCCTTTCCATTAATACAGTAGGTTAGCAATCAGTGGTGGAAAATTTTCAGAGAGGAAAAATAGAACAAAACACACAAAAAAAAATCATCCAAAACATGAAAAGTGTTTACAGAGAAAAAACCCTTTATCCAGCAAGAAGATTATAGGTTCTGCTGTACCTCTACATTTTCCAATAAGTCAGCCCAAAATGACCACTGCAATGGAAAAGAATGCTTAACTTTGATTTCACAATTAATTAGAAGATCAAAGATTGTTGAACACAACTGGGTGTTAAGATGTCCTAGAATCTAATTCTAGCCTTTTGATATACAGTTTGGAGCTTTTTTTTTTCAAATGTCACTTAAAACTGACCGAGTCAGTTTACAGAATACCTAATGAGAAAGCACTACATCATTCTTAACACAGAGCACAAGCAAACAGTTTTATTCCTGTTTGTGCAGCTTAACCTTCTGCAAAAGTAATTAGGTCTATAATTAAAAAGCTATTTGGAATGATTAAAACCCTGCTATCTAGTGGCATTTAAAGACAAATGCAAATGTCAGAAAGGATGAAATAATTAAATTACTATTGGAAAGAAAAAAGTATATTAGCGTAAGGGCTAGAAGATGTTATTTACTGAAATGTTACAGTATGAGGTAAAGTTAGATGTTCAGAGGATATGGTGAAGGTTGAAATAATTTTATCTGCCATTTTGTAATGTGATCTACTTCTACTACTCATGAATAGATATTATGTTCATGCTTAGATATAAGCCTTAGATATATGCCTCTATCTATAATTTAGGAGCATAAGGGCTGCTCACAGGAATTTTACATTTCATCTCTGATTACCAGAAGTCCCTTCCTTCCTTCCTTCCTTCCTTCCTTCCTTCCTTCCTTCCTTCCTTCCTTCCTTCCTTCCTTCCTTCCTTCCTTCCTTCCTTCCTTCCTTCCTTCCTTCCTTCTTCCTTCCTTCCTTCCTTCCTTCCTTCCTTCCTTCCTTCCTTCCTTCCTTCCTTCCTTCCTTCCTTCCTTCCTTCCTTCCTTCCTTCCTTCCTTCCTTCCTTCCTTCCTTCCTTCCTTCCTTCCTTCCTTCCTTCCTTCCTTCCTTCCTTCCTTCCTTCCTTCCTTCCTTCCTTCCTTCCTTCCTTCCTTCCTTCCTTCCTTCCTTCCTTCCTTCCTTCCTTCCTTCCTTCCTTCCTTCCTTCCTTCCTTCCTTCCTTCCTTCCTTCCATCTCCTCCCTTCTTCCTCTCCTTCCTTCCTTCCATCTCCTCCCTTCCTCTTTTCCTTTCTCCTGAAGCAAAGCAATACTGCTTTGCCCTCCCATCAATGAAACAATACACCCAGTCAAAAGACTTGTTGCAATTATCACCCAGTATATGTATATTTTAAGACATAGGGTTTGGTCACAAATAACTGTATGTTTGAACAATTGCTGTAATTAGTCTCAGTATGTATCACTGTCATAGTGAATTTTATATATTATGTTCAATATACAGCTTAAATGGCTGTTTTCCAACCTACTTTTTGAAGGAAATGATACTAATTACAAGGTAAATTCTCTTCTCCCTGCATTGCTAAAGGACCATGGGCAGCAAAGATTACTTTTCAGTGCACAGTCCCAAATGTTAACACAGGAGCCATGTGAGTTTCTATTACTCTCAGAAGAATTCTATTAATTCATATCAGTTATTTTGACAAATCTTTGTTTATAAGTCTTGTGTCTTTTTAACTTCGTTATGACGATTTCAAGAGACACTTCAATAATAATGACTGTGAGGAAAAAAAACATTGTGTGAAATATGAATGATCAATTGCCTACAGCATAGAATATTTCTGCGTCTTCCAGAAATGTAGTAATGACTCTTTGCTTCTCAGAAAGTAAGGCTAATTAAAAAGAATTTTAGGTTTTAAATGGTTTGAAAAAAATATGAATTTCAGACTTAAAAAGATATTTATCTTTTGGACTGAAAATTTCAGAATGCTTCCTGATGACTTTAAAAGGAGCAAAAAAGCTCAACCAAAACTACTTGCATAGATGAAAATTTTATTAAAAATATAAAATACATGTATTTCTACAACAAACAGTTTGTTATTGATTAAAATGCATAATCTCTGGAGTATTTCTTTTCTGAATGCATACATGTCAATAAACTTTTACTATCCCACAGAAAACTGTGAGGGCAAGCTAGCCTCATGCCCAAATTTCTTTTATATAGAAGACAGATATACACACACACATCTTTTGACATCATTAAGGATTCAACAGATGGCTGGGACATGTGCTTAGTTCTGGAAGCTCAGTGTTCCCCTGTGCTTTCCAGCGTGTACCCACCAAACATATCTGAACCCATGAAGAGAGTATGTCAGAGTTTACTATATAACCAAAGGTTTTAAACCTTTTTAAATCAGAGTTTTCATACATAAAAAACTTCTTGCTTTCATAATTTTTCTGTACATGCATGTTTTCTGACAGAGAAACAAAGGTGTGAAAAAACTTTCATAGAATCATAGAATCATAGAATTAGCCGGGTTGGAAGGGACCTCAGAGATCATCTAGTCCAACCCTTGACCCACCGGAGCAGTTGCTAGACCATGGCACTGAGTGCCACATCCAGTCTTTTTTTAAATGTCTCCAGGGACGGAGAATCTACCACCTCTCCGGGCAGTCCATTCCATAGCCTAATCACCCTCTCTGTGAAGAAATTCTTTCTAATATCTAACCTAAACCTCCCCTGGCACAACTTAAGACTGTGTCCTCTTGTCTTGTTGAAGGTCGTCTGTGAAAAGAGTCCAGTTCCCACCTCGCTACAGCCTCCTTTCAGGTAGTTGTAGACAGCAATGAGGTCTCCCCTGAGCCTCCTCTTCTTCAGGCTGAACAGCCCCAGCTCTCTCAGCCTCTCCTCATAGGGCCTGTGCTCGAGTCCCTTCACCAGCCTGGTTGCCCTCCTTTGGACCTGTTCCAGGACCTCTACATCCTTCTTAAACTGAGGGGCCCAGAACTGGACACAGTACTCGAGGTGTGGCCTAACCAGCGCTGAGTACAGGGGAAGAATCACCTCCCTGGACCTGCTGGTGACGCTGTTTTTGATACAGGCCAGGATGCCATTGGCCTTCTTGGCCACCTGGGCACACTGCTGGCTCATGTTCAGCTCCCTGTCAATCCAGACTCCCAGGTCCCTTTCTGCCTGGCTGCTCTCAGCCACTCTGTGCCCAGCCTGTAGCGCTGCATGGGGTTGTTGTGGCCAAAGTGCAGGACCCGGCACTTGGCCTTGTTGAACCTCATCCCGTTGGAATTGGCCCAGCTCTCTAGTCTGTCCAGGTCCCTCTGCAGAGCCCTCCTGCCTTCGAGTTGGTCCACACTTCCTCCCAGCTTGGTGTCATCTGCGAATTTGCTGATGATGGACTCAATCCCTTCGTCTAAGTCGTCGATAAAGATATTGAACAGAACTGGGCCCAACACAGATCCCTGGGGGACACCACTAGTGACCGGCCGCCAACTGGATGCAGCCCCGTTCAGCACCACTCTCTGGGCCCGGCCCTCCAGCCAGTTCCTAACCCAGCACAGGGTGCTCCTGTCCAAGCTGTGGGCTGACAGCTTTTTCAGGAGAATGCTATGGGGGACGGTGTCAAAGGCTTTGCTGAAATCCAGGTAGACCACATCCACCGCCTTCCCCTCATCCACCAAACGGGTCACCTGATCATAAAAGGAGATCAGGTTGGTCAGGCAGGACCTGCCCTTCCTAAACCCGTGCTGGCTGGGTCTGATCCCTTGCCCATCCTGCAGGTGCTGTGTGATTGCACTGAGGATGATCTGCTCCATAACCCTGCCAGGCACTGAGGTCAGGCTGACGGGCCTGTAGTTTCCCGGGTCCTCCTTCCGGCCCTTTTTGTGGATTGGTGTGACATTCGCCAACTTCCAATCGTCTGGGATGTCTCCCGTGAGCCAGGACTGTTGGTAGATGATAGAGAGAGGCTTGGCGAGCTCTTCTGCCAGCTCCCTCATCACTCTTGGGTGGATCCCATCCGGTCCCATAGACTTGTGGGGGTCCAAGCAGCTCAAGAGGTCACTGACTGTGTCCTTCAATATTACTTTACTTTGTTCCTAAAGCTACTGTGGTTATTCTTACAGGTTTCTGGGTTTCTCACAACTATCTGCAAAGCTGTTCACAGCTGGTATTAAATGTTGGTTTCTTAAAGTCACAGATAGGAGTAGGACTCTGAATGGAGTGGCTTGTCATGGTTGAAAGCAAAAGAATTAAGCTGGCTTTTCAGCACTAGGGAGAAAATGGCAAGCCTGGAAAAACTGATGGAAAGATTTTGTTTCTTGATGGTATCTTGGTTTTAATTTGTTCATATCAGCATAAAGAAGTAGAAGAGACATCAGTAACTCACTAACTTCTGGTACAAGAGGATCACTGCTCTGCTGTCAGGTTTTGGTTATGTCTTCTTTGACTCATTGTATATGTAGTCATTTTGCATTGCAAGCCCTTTTGGGCTGGAACAATAAAGTGCAATGTGTTTCACAGCATCACTCTGAATTATACTAGACCATTTAGATAATACTGAAAAATACATTATATAATTTTCAGGTAATAAAATAGCTAAGCAATTTCAATTTTTTCACTGGAAAAAGGTCGATGGAAATGTGTCTATTCATTTCCCTTTGCTATGTTATTAAATAATTTGATTAAAATTATAAGTGTGTTAAATGTATTAATGTTTATGTGCACCTAAGTAATCTTTCTGCAAGTCTTTTTACAGAGCACAGCAGGGATCACAATGTCATTATATTTTGACCCCAGTGTGAGTTACTGCTTTATTTGAATATAAGAAAAGTTGTGCTCTAGGCATAATCCTCTACAGCAAAGTCTTCATTCAGAAAGTCATTGCACACTGCGCAGTAAGCAAAAAAAAACATCAGAGCTGGTTAGTTTAGTCTTCATGTGGGAGTAGCAAGTTAGACAGAAAGCATTTGTAAATCTCAAGGGACTTGTGCATTTACTCCATCATGAAAAAACAAGGTTAGAAAAGGCAACAGGGAGTGGTTAAAGTGTGCATAGAAAACATTTGAAAATCATTCTCTACACATGCAGGTTCTAGAGAAGCATTTTATTGCATTTTGCTGCACATAAATTTTGTTTTGTTTTGCTGTGCATTTTTGTTGTGTGGTTTAGTTTGTTTTTTTCCCAGTACTTCTAATCACCACTTTGCTCTCATTTTAGGCAAGCAGGTTTCCTTACTGATTATGGATTGTGCATCTGAGATTAGGTCCTGTTTATATGGGAAGGGGATGAAATAAAGAAATTAACACAAATAAGGGAGATGGATATAATATTGTAATACTGGAGTTGTGAGGATATGCTAAATAAGGGCAGTAGAAGCCCTCATATTTCTTGTAGAAGAAGACATTATAGGTGTTCTCAGCCCCTGTGCACTTGTCTATTTTAGGATCTAATAAAGAGAGCACCAAGCACAACCCCTACCCCACTTTTGATGACAACAGAGTGGGTCTGAGTCAAAGTAGGGCTGACTCATTGCAGCACTGTTCTGGTTCTGGTTCACACATATTCTTCACAGAAACCCATTTATAAACCTTCCTGGAAAGCCACCAAGAGACATAATGCAGTGCCCAAGGGGACTACTGAGTTGTCAGGTAATCTTAGGGTGAGAATAATCTTAGGGTACCTTTCAAGCTGTTCTGCCATTACTTGTGAATCTGTCCCAGAGGGTACAAGTACTAGAGTGACAGAAAAGCTGGGAGAACTGATTCACACCAGCCCTTATCTTTGCTAGACCAAAGTCCAGCCAAATTGTAGATTCCACAACAGGTTATCATACAAAAAGTGTCTAGTTTGCCCTGTCTTGCCAAAGTAGGCACGGCTATGCAAGCATTTATTTATTTACTTTCCCTTCACACTATAGGTCTTGGTTTATCTGATGTGGAATATTCTACATGTCTTTCATCTTGCCAGCCCTCTAGATTTCTAAACAGTGGAGTAAAATAGACATAATAATCACTCCTATGTATGTTACTTTTGTGCTTACTGTTTTTTCTGCTGCTTGATAGGCTTCTTGGCCTCCCAAAATATATGAACAGTTATCACACCAAATATTATGTTTCCATGGGATATATAGCTACTCACATATGGTGACGTAGATAATTCTCAAACTGATAAAACTGACAGACCTTTAAGCATTAGATTTATCTTCAACAGCCATATTCAGAAGTAAAGACTAGTAAGACTATAACTTATGTTGACTTAAGGGAAGAGTGCATTATTAAAGACATTTTGGTGACAGAAATAAAAATGATCTGCTTCTACTTCATTATATAGATACATACATAAATATATATGTACATATATATGTTTGTCATTATGTGGAGGCCTCACAACCAGTTTCACTACTGGCAATGAAGAGCTATATCTGTGATGTGAATTCTTTGGAGTTCAGTGCTGTATTACTGTTGCTTCTCTTTATTTTTGTTTCTACAGTTTCTTTGTGAAAACTTATCCCTCCCAACTATTTGGGGATTTTTTTGGTTTGGTTTGGGCTTTTTTGGTAAATAAGACATAAGTTCAGTAAAGCCAATTGCAAGATCCTGCACCTGGGTTGGGGCAATCCTAAGCACAAATAGAGGCTGAGAAGAGAATGGATTGAGAACAGCCCTGAGGAAAAGGACTTGAGGGTGCTGTTTGATGAGAAGCTCAACATGAGCAGGCAATGTGCACTTGCTTGCCAGAAACCAGCTGTATCCCAGGCTGTATCAAAAGAAGTGTGGTCAGCAGGTCAAGGGAGGTGATTCTTCTGTTCTACTCTGCTCTCATGAGATCCCACCTAGATCCAGTGTCCAGTTCTGGAATTCCCAATAGAAAGACACAGAGCTGTTGGATCAAGACCAGAGGAGGTCAGCAAAGATGATCAGAAGTCTGGAGCACCTTTACTATGAATACAGGCTGAGAGAGCTGGGGTTGTTCATCTCAGAGAAGAGAAGGCTCTGGGGAGGTCTTATAATAACCTGAAGGGAGCCTACAGGATAGGTGGAGAAGGGCTTTTTACAGGCACATGAAGTGATAGGATGAGGAGTAATGTCTTTAAACTGGAAGAGGATAGAATTAGTTTAGACATTAGGAAGAAATTCTTAATTGTGAGTGTGGTGAGACTTTGTAGCAGGCTGTCCACAGAAGTTGTGGATGCCCCCTCTCTGGATGTGTTCAGACTGGATGGGATTTTGAGCGCCCTTGTCTGGTGGGAGATCTCCCTGCCAGAGCAGTGGAGCTAGATGATCTTTACAGTCCCTTTCAAACCAAAACATTTTATGATTCTGTGACAAGTGTGACTAGAGTGGAAATAGGATATTCTTACAGTGGTGGAAGTGGGGGCAGTAACCAGGTATCACTGAAGTTCTGTAGCTGTGGTCAGTCTTGGTTTAGAAGTTGCATTTCCTTTGTCACCTCCTCCTCTTCTAGAGGTCACTGCAACTCTTATATTTATATAGGGAAGATCTTGTGTCCATTCTTTAAAGCATCATGAGTATGGAGACAGAATCAATTCATAGAAAACCTTGAAATGCATGTACTCATATTTTTTTTTCTGTGGGTGAAGAGCCAGTAAATGAATTAGTCCCTCCCTTGCAGTGATGGAATAGAAAACATTTGGTCAAATGCTTATTCTGACAGGTGAGATACTAAATGTAATTCATCGCATCTGGCTTCTGAAGAATCTCAAGGTTAAATGGTATTAGAAGCTGACCTATGTAAAGCCAAATCAGAAAGACACAAGGAAAGTTAATGAGAAATGCCATCTAAAACTATTTCAGAAAATTTCTCTACTCAAAATCTGATATTTAGGATGTCAAACCTTCTCTTAAGTACATTCTTGATGATTCTCATTTCGGTGTCACAAAGAACAGCATAATAATTATGCAAATGACCATCAGCAGCAGATGATGTCTAAATCATCTACTTTTGCCAGTCATCCAAATTAATCCTAAATATACTACCACTCCAATATGGTGTCCTCCTAATGACCAAAGCTACAATCCAAATTTTCACTCAGTCATATACTCAGTCAAAAAATGATCTGGTTAATTACAAAGTGGCTAACTTAAATGCTGATGAATTATTTTAAATAAGAATAACCAATTAAAATTATAAAAGTGTGGTCATGTATTCAAATTTTAAAAGAGGACAACTTAAGAACCTAGAGACATTAAATGTAGGAAGGTATTATGAATCTAAAGCCATGAACCTGAAAATCAGATAACTTATGAGAGAACCTCTGTTCCATATCAGCCGTGGTAAATGTTTTAGTTCACTAAATGCCTTCTGCATAGGTGTCCAGATTTCAATAAAGATAGGTCCAATGAGGATCCCTAGATGTGCTTGAACCACTGGAGTATTTGCAACCATGTCCAAACATCACTGGTAGGTTCAGGCTCCCTTCAAAATGTAGTGAGACCTGACACTTTATTTTAAATTACAGCTTGAGGTGAAAAAGTGGAGCTCTCATACCCTCCTGTGTTCTTCCTTGCTTTATATATAAGAATAATTAATCACTTTAGTGAGCAAAGCCTGATGAATGGGAGCTTTTATTCACTGTCTGACCCACCCCCAAAACACTGAACCTGACACTTTTCAGGACAATGCCCAGCTTAGCTGGGATATGGGAACACTCCTTACCCCTCTTATTCCTTACTCTGTGTCACAGCTCAAACCAGAACATTTTATCATTCAGATGGTCATTCACACTGTCTTATGCTACAGAGAGAGGAAGCGAGCTGTTCTCTGGGAGGGTGCAAACATCATTTGCAAGTATCATTGGTGAAAGAGGGTGCAAGTATTATTGGTGCATTAGAGGGTGCAAGTATCAATTACCCAAGCTCACCTAAAGAAAGGAGGTGGGCTAAGGGAGCAGGGAACTTAGGCAGCCTTGGTCATGATGCTGCAGCAGATCCATTTCTCTTGTTCTCATCCTGGAGGAGTGAGAGTCACAAAATCACAGAACCACAGAGTGGGTGAAGCCGCATGGGACCCCTGGAGGTCATCTTGTCTACCTCCCATGCTCAACTTAGAGCCCAGGATCATGTCCAGATGACTGAATATCTTCACAGTCTCTCTGGGCAATTTGTGCCAGTGCTTCATCACCCTCACAATAAAAAAATGGTTTCTGATGCTCAGAATGAAGCCCTTGTGTTTCCATTTTTGTCCAGTGCCTCTCATCCTGTCATAGGACACCACTGAAAAGAGACTGGCTCCACTGTCTTTGCATCCCCCCTTCAGTTATTGTTATAATATATACAAAATATGTAATACACTATATATATATATTATATATTATATATTATCTGTGTACTTCTAATTTAACAGTAAGATCCCTCCTGATGCTTCTCTTCTCCAGGCCAAATACTCTCACGTCTCAGCCTTTTCTCATAGGAAAGCTACTCCATCATTTTCCTCATCTTTGTGGCCCTTCATTGGACTTCCTTCAGTACCTCCATATCTCCCTTGGACCGGAGCACAGAACAGGACAGAGCACTCCAGGCATGGCTTCACCAGTGCTGAGTAGATGAAAGTATCATTTCCCTCAGCCTGCTGGTAATACTCAGCCTAATGCAGCCCTGTGTACCATTTGCCTGGGCTGTGGCAGGAGCAGATCGCTGACTCACATTCAGCTTCCCACCTTGCCAGTAGTCCTCCTGCTACTGTTAAGTTCCTTCTTTTCTCATTGTCTGTTTCTAAATTGCACAGCAGTCCAGCTGTGCCAGATTGTGTCAAGGTGCTGAGGGCACCAGCAGGATCTGCAGCCTCATCACCTTCCTGGCAGCTGGTCAGCTTAATTGTAAGAGCTCTGACAGGTTCTTCTGTGGCCTCCCTGTCCTGGGAGCTGCTCTGATCCTTCCCTTTACTGTCTGGCAGACTTCCCCTTGCTGACATGGCCCAGGACATGCCTGGAGATCTGGGCTGTTCCTGGGGTGGGCAGAACCAGACCTGCTCTTCTTTTCTTGCTGGGGTATCTTGGAGCTGCATCCCATCCCATCCAGACAAAGGCACTGCCTTGCCAGCTATGCTCCCAGCTTCCCAAACCCTGCACTATCTATCAATCTCCTACTCTAAATCTTGGGGCCAGGGAGCTGATGTGCCACACTTACAGGGTCTCTAGGTTTGTTTCCTCTTTTCTCACTTTCCCCACACCTCTGATGCAAAGGACAAAGGCTGCTGGACCTGCATCATTTTTAACATGCTCATACTACCAAATGGCCTTGTCATACACAAATCAGACATTTTAAAAATGGAAGCATTTCAAGTGAACCAGATTATTTTGGAAGTATATAATGAAATTGAAGATTATTTTACCTGTTTTCACATTTGTTTAGTATTTACTGTGATAAAGATTTGTTTTATTTAGGTGCTTAATATCTATAATAGTAATCTACTGTGCTCTGGCTAAAAAAAAAGTTTCCTTTTTTTTGTTTTGGGGTTTTTTTGTTTGTGTTTTTTCTGTTTGTTTTTTGGTCTGGTTTTTTTGCTTTGTTTATTTTGTTGGTTTGGGTTTTTTTTATGCCCTCTCCTTTGTAACTTCAGCATTCAAACCACTTTGCTATTGTAAACTTTTTATCAGGGAAAGAATCAGAATTTATTGACAAATATGTATAAATTTTTTCCTGGCTAAATAGTTGGAAAATCTAGACACAAGCATTGGTAAGCATTACTAAGGGAGTATGAAATAAAAAAATTCTCTTTTGACAACTTGGCATATCACTTAGCTTCCTTTGGCTTGAATATCTAATGCTGTTGCACAGTGATAAAAACTTGTTTAACAAAACATAGCCACTGCTATCTTTCTTTGATTTGGAAAAAAAGTTTGTATAATCATTTTCTATTTACACAAAAAAAACCCAACCCAAAACACTTCCACATCAGGTGGAGCTTTTAACAGAGAATTGAAATCAGAGGATAATATGATATTTCTAAACTGTGAGTAAGAGCTTCTAAAATGGCATACAATTTCATCAATGCAATATAAATGATCCTGGCCTAAAACAGGCTGGCATCATAACAGGAAGCTGCTTTTTGCACCAGCAGGTCTGAGTTTCACTGGAGAACTCCCAAAACACCGGCAAAGAGCCACTGTTTCGGTGACTTTGGTGGGGCCAGCATTGTACCATTTTATTTTGTCAGGATGCTTTATAATACAAAGAGCTTCCTACATTATAAGCAAGCAAGCTTCTTCTGCTTAGCTTTAGCAAAGCTTTATTAACATGTACTATTTCTCTCTTCATCTCTAGGAAACTTACCAGTGTGTTGACAAGGTTAATGTACTTTTTTCCACTGAAGCAGATTCAGGAATATGCTGCAGATGACATAAGGACAAAGGTGTGGAGTCTTGCACTGCATTTTTTTTTCAGTACATCAATCCTTACCTACCATTCCAGAAATACTCCCCCAGACTCATATTTCAAATGTCCAAATGTGAAAAAGTATTATTAGACTTATTTTGTTTCCCTGGTTGACATGACAGAAATCTTTGTTGTTAAAATCAGTGTAATTTCATATCTGCATTTAGAGAATTTTCCTAAATTTTAGCCAAATTGTATACATAAGGGTATCTAATTAAAGAGAAATATTTATTCTAGCTTTGGCTATTGTCCCTTCCCACTGAATATTTAGCAAATGTTTTCTGAAAATTATCTCACAGATTATATCCAAACGAAAACAGTATCTGGATAGGCTTTAGATAGAGATTTGACATGTTTTCATATTGGTTCAAGTTGTTCTTTAGCTAAAGTAGAAGACAATTCGGATGTAACTGGGATTCTTATTGATCTTATTAAAAGGTCTTATTAAATCATTACTCTCTTTTTGTTACACCTTCTGAAGCTTCAGAGATTTTCACTGAAAAAATTGGCCAAGTTTTCCCAATGGTGACTACCATTTTTCCAGAAATATAGAGCTTGTGTCAGAATTTTTTAAGTTAGGAATAACACATTCTCATTTTAGTTTAGGCTACCTAAATACATTCAGAGCTTGACTGGATATATATATGAGAACTGCAACTTTATATGGTCACATATAACTAAGTATTCTCCAAAGAGTAATCACATCTGAAGCAGTGAAGGACACCTCTGCAGCATTAAATGCAGAAAACCATTCCAGTAACAACAGTTCATTCCTAAAACTTTGTGGGCAATCCTGGAGTACAAATAGATGAAGTGACCAGTTACATAGCTCAGGTACAAGAAAAGAGCTCTCTCCTATTTTCAGTATAAAAGATAATGGCACAATTAAGTAAAAACCAAACAAACTTCTGATAAAATTGCCAAAAAAAAAAAAAAGTTTTAGCTTGTTACATTTGTTAAGAGTTATGTTTGAAGAATACTGTTTGTTTTCTGGCTGGATTTTTTACCAAAAAATCAATTTCAAATTAGGAATCATTTAAATTAAACACATTTTTCAATGACTGCTAGCTCTTATTTCCAAATGTCACATTCAAAATCCAAAGTTGAGGACAGAAGACTCTTGCCTACAGAATGATTTTTCATGTGTATTTCCAATTAAATTTAAGAGAAACCACTGAACATGTAGATTGTTTAGAGATTGACAAAAATAGACATGTTGTTCACACTTGAGTACTCAAACTATTTCTTCTAAATATCAAAAGAATTATGCATTTATTTATTTTGCTTATAAACAATGTTTAATTCTCAGTTGCAGTTGAAAGGGAAATTAAAATGTAAGGTATACGTGTACTGCTGCCAGCAGATTTCTGAATCTGGTGAAATGGATTGCTTCTGCTAACAGTCAGTTAAAAGGAACATAAATCTAAATTTACAGTGGCTGACACCTCAGTCTTGGTGAGAGATTCAATTTATATATACTCACCATACATTTTATTACCATAAACTCCCTTTTAAAAAGACCTCACCAAGCAAAAGGCAATACTTTCTCTCTGACTTAGTAAAAAGCCACACCAAACTCCTCGTTTCACTAGCACTGGCCAGGCCCATGGAAATTGTTATTTTCAATGTAATCATTGGCTCATGTTAAAAATCCATGCTTCTTTGTGATAATGCTTCTTGCAATTAAGCCATGCAATATGACAGGATGTGTGTCATCTTGCCTCAGGTGGCCTATTAGGTTTAGAGCTGAAGGCCAAGTGACACAGCCATCTGTGCATTGGTACTGTTTCTGTCTGATACCTTCCCTCAAGCCTCTACTCCAAGGACTTATCTTGGTTACCAAATGTCCTTGAATAATAGATATATAATTAAAAATAAAATGGAGAGTGATGTATTAAACTTACTAAAGCAGCGCTCAGTTTTAACAGACCTGATGCCTATGCACAAACATGCAGTCTTCTTCAATTATGTGGATTTTTAAGGCCTTCAGACCCTAAATGCAAACTTTAACATTTAATACATAGATAATACAAACTGTAGCATCGGATTAATCATTTCCATAATATGCTCAATAGCAGCAAAGGATAATTACAAATATCATTGTGTTTTTTCACACATTGCAGGTGTTTTCTGCATATATAAGTATAGTTCTGCTTTTTTGAGAAGAGGATAGATGATAGAGGATAGATGGATAAGACAAAAACCAAAATACTCCTAGTTACTCCTTTTACCCATAATTACACATTCTTATTTGCAAAATAAACCACAAGCACAGAGTACATCAAAAGCAGGGACAAATAAAGAAAATTCATCAGGGGCAAGCATAAACTTCCTGTGATTGAACCCCAATAATTTTCCTCCTACTAAAAATATGTCATGCATGCAACATGATGTGTATCATTACTCCAAGCAAGAATAAAAACCTACAAGAAGCATCCATCCACCCATTGGATTTACATTTAATATATAGCCTGATGTCTAAAAAAGTCAAGCAAATGCTTTTTCAAATCTCTTTGGGAGAATGAGAGAAATGAAAGTGAATCTTCTACAGATCATACTGATCACAGGGCTACTGTACAAAGAAACAGAGAACTGTCTGCTTCAGTTCTGAAACTTGAAACTACATCTTGGTCTTTCACAAGTACAAGTTGAAAAGTTGAAGTTCCCCTGATCCAGACATTGGGGAAATGTCAAAACTTTTTTTTGTCATACTTATCTTGAGCTGTGTCATCCTCTGAGGTAAAACTAAAATCCTACTCATCACACCATGATCTTGTTCCTGTGTCTACTTAGTCTATGAAAAATCTGTGTATTTGCCTTGTACCTAGTAAGGGGAAAAATAACCCAACTTTACTGTGCAGGTGAACATGTTAAAAGCACTTAATCAGCTTTCCATGGTACATCAGTTATTATTAGGGTAAGTGAGGCCACTTAATTTTGGCCAGCCAGGTTTCAAGATTAGTACAATGAGCACAGGACAATCTTTTCGGGATTTTTGGCCCTTACAGCACAAGGGGAGCTGCAAAGTCTGGGACACTTCCTACTTAGCAGTCCTTTGAGTGGTCACACTTTTCCTTTTTAACTTTGATTATTTAGACTTAATTACTTAGTTTAGACTAAAAGTAATTTATCAGGACTTTTTTATAAAAATTGTGCTTCTTAGTACAGGATATACATTTAATTTGAAGACCAGATGTCTTTTTATGTTGAGGCAGTTTTTTTTTTTTTTACTACTTTCAGTCTTTATCTCTAGCTCTTTGTCCATCGTGTTCTCTATGGAAAATGTAGTTAGAATTAAAAAAGAAAAAAAAAAAAGTTTTTAAAAGTATATGGTGCAATGCTTATTTTTAAAAATTTTAGTAATCTCAGTAGTCTGTTGGGATTCTGTGCACTTCAGTCATAAGCATTGACAAGAACAGTATTTAAATATCCCTTAGAACAGAGAGCTGCTCCCATGGATGCTTCCCTAACATATTTCTTTTTTTTCCTGGTAGAAATGGCACTCAATCTTAAGTCAAATATAATGACAAAATGTCATACATGAAGCTGTAAAAACTTAGCCAAAGGGACATTTTTCTTTGAAAAATGTCAGAAATGAAACACTATAGCCTCAAACCTGATTTTCCATTCAGACCACCTGTCTTGTTCCACTGACAAAAAGTTCCCTAGCTAACAGAAACACCATGAAACTTTTTTTGTGTGTGTGGTTTTGGAATAAACGACTGGTAAAGACAGATAGAAAGAGCTAATATCTTCAACATTTTATTCAGGACTCCAAGGAATAGTTTCTGAACCCCTTGCTGTTTTGTTTGTTGGAGAGAAATGGAGTAAGGTGCAAAATGTTACCTGCTAAGGTTCCTTCCTTGTGGCAGATCTCCCCAGGTATCAGAGAACCTGTGCTGAGAAGAACAAATCCTAAGCTTTGGTGTTTGCCACCAGGAAGAATAGTGCTGCAAATGACAGACACAGTGTCTTTTCTCTGCCTTGACCACATACCTCAAAGAAGGAACCTGAAAAAGAACTGGAATGCTTGTTTTGAAGAGATCTACCTTAAGAAATAGTCTGTAAAAAGAAACAGTAAGTCTCCCAAAAGACAGAAGCAGTAAATGAATACATCAGAAGTGAGAACTGTTTGAAATGAACACACTAAGAAAACCTGCACTCCCACAGCAGAAGTGGCACAGACCCCCCAATACCACTCTAAAGAGAACAGAATTTCAGCAATCATAAAAGAACAATTTAGGGAACAAAATAAATAAGGCCTTATTGATGTCATAAAAGGTAACAAAAGTTGTAGGTTGCAGGAAGGCAATACCATGTAGACATAAATAATTTTATTTGAGTAGGTTATACATCCATCTTGCAGAAGAAGTAAGATAAATTTTGGAATACCTGTTTTTTTATCCACTCACTGCATTCATATTGTGGATGTAGTCTGCACATTTAGTTTTTGTATTTTACTCTTTCCAGACCACTCATGTCATAGCCTCATGTCATATTCTCAGTTCCCACTGCTACATAACTTCATAGCTACATTGTCAGGTGATGTAAAGACCTTCATAGCTACATCTGCAGATATAGGGGGAAGTCTCCTATTCTTTGCCTCTTTCCCCATACTCCTTTTTTTCTAAATAATATTTCCTTGGTCTTCAGTGGAAAAATCTTTCTGACTTTCCATACTTCTGCCTCTTTGGAAAACATAGTGTGAGCATTTTTATAGACCTGATATTATTTCTATTCTAATACATCTTTTCCTCTTGGGGAAAATAGAAAATGGTCTGAGCAGCTTCAGAAAATCAGTTGAAAATTTTGGAGAAAAATAATCCATATCTTTTCTTCATGAATAGTGTTCGAAGGAATATCTGTCAATTGAGTTTTCAAAACAGACGTCATAAGATCTACAGAGAAAAAACTCATGAGATCAGTCACCACAGTATTATAATTTGCACTTTGCAAAAGTCCATTACAATCAAATCAGGAAACAATTCAGTTCTGCCTTTCAGTGGCCCTCAATGGTATTTCTCCACTGACCTTTAGGGAGGCATTCATCTCACTTAAATTTAGCTATGTTAATGTTTTAAGCATTTAAAATGTTTTAAACATCTCTCTTTATTGTGTATTTTAAACTAGGTGTGGATTATTTGTATCATCTTCTGATGTTTGATACTTCCAGTCAGCCAAAAATAATAATTGCACACAGAAAAATAGAAATGGAGACTTTCTGATGGCTTAATTTAGGATAAAAGCTGATAGTTTTTCATGGATAGGGTAGGAAGTGTCATGGGCATGTGAATCATGGACAATGTATGATTGAGGAGAGCTTTCTGAGTCACAGGTAAATGCAACATGGAGGTGTTTGTAGGATTACTGTTGACATGTGGGTAGATCTCTAAGGATTACTTCAAAATTAATTCTAATGGTCTGTCCCGTGATGTCTCAAGAGGACTAAAAGAAAATGACAACAGGGTAACTCCAAAGATTTGTAGTGCAATTGTAGTGTAATCTATATTACATTCATTTCCCCTTTCTCAGTGAATGAGAAGATTGGAAAATGGGGAAATAGTTCAAAATAAGTTTGCTTTTGGAGACCAAAATAAGCTCTAACGCTTCACAGTGTGATGATAAAAAATATCACCAGCAACTTATCCCTACAATACATCTGTATCTTGATTCACTAAGGAACATTACATTACAAAGTTTTACTTTATCAGATCTTAATTTTGATATCCAAACAATATTATTTGTGTACCTTGCTAGTCCACCTTTGGTCTTTGCTTTCTGCGTTACTTACAACTCAAGCAGCAAAACTAAAAATAATGTATTTCGAAAAATTGGATCTCTGAGTCACTCAAGATACCAAAGAAAATTAAATGAAAATTGGAAGAGCTAGTTTTTTTTTTTCACATGAGTGAATAGTTTCTTACAGAATAAATACAAGGTTGTTTGAGTGGAAAAAAATGCTGATTGCCAAAAGACAGGAGGAAAGCTGTTCTATTTTACATATAAATGAAACAAAGTAAATTTGGAAAAAAACCCTAAAAAAACCCCAAAAACCAAAATAACAAAAAACATGTATTTAAATCACAGAGACACATTGAACTTTGGTTTTCAAAAATACAAACATACCCACTAAAAGCCTTAAAAGCAAGTTCTGGTCTAATTAACCTCTCTCCTGTTCAGTTTGTTACAGCGAAGGATTCAGTAAAAAGGCAATTTACTGGGACTCTGATCTAATGTCCTCTGAAATCAATGGAAAGTTTCCCGGTTTCTCTTGTTTTGTGGCTAAGCTTTTTTCTTGTTTGGCAGAGGCCTTATTCAAACTTTGCTAAAGAGAGTAAAAATCTGCTTTATATGCCTAATTTTTTAAATCACATTTTCCAAAATACTGAGGGGATCTAAAACAAATAGGAAAAGTTACATTTCTGAATGTCATCTTATGTGTTTTATCTATGATATATAGTTCAGTCCTACCTGAATGCTTTTTTTTTTTTTTTTTTTTTTTGCTTTTTTTTTTTTTTATGATTGAGATCTTATGTTCACAATGTTTTATAAGTTTTCATGCTTTGAGCCCCCAACCTTATCAAACAGTTGTACCTAATCTGTTACATCATGCTGCCATTTTCCCAAGACCTGTGCATTTGTCTCATGGCTTCTTTGCTACAGCTCTGTGTTTCTTTTGATCCATAACAGCAGTGTTAGGAACATTCAGGTATGTGACTGTATTTGTGTAGATCAGTGTTGTGAAACTGTTGTGAAACAGAGCTAGGTGCCTCTCTTTTACATTCCTATCTTTTTTTGTGTTAATGTCATGCTGACTTTTTGTGATTATCATTATGCTATCAGTATAGTGTAATTCTTCAGTGATTTAAAAAGTTAGAAATGAAGAAATTCATTTAGAAAGAAAAAGAAGAAGGTGGTCTATTACCCCCCAGACAGAGCAGTAGTTCTAGTGTTTTGGGTTTTTTTTCCTTTCCAAATTTCTACCATGCTTTCTTCCATATCCTTTTACATTTTGTTTTGTTGAATTATGCTACACATATACCAAGTCATATCACATAAAATACAAGCTAATGTGACAAGAAGTTGGATAGAAGGATGAAACTTGCCCAAGTTCTAAATGATTTTTCTTCTACTTCTGTGCTTTTGCAAAACAAAGTTTTGTTGAAACCACCTTGCAATAGTCTGGGTCTGATTAAAATTTAAACTTTTCACAAAAATGGCAAAGTTGCCTTTACCAACTCTTATTAGATTCCCCATTAGAATTTTATACTCTTTCAGAGGCTGAGGAATTTGTAAGATATTTACCTTTCATTCAAAAGTATAAATTGAAGATGTAATCTCCCAGTTTTAAAGCTACACTGCAGAAGCCATTTCCTCATTCTGCCTCTTAGTGCTGTCTATCAGAACTTGTATTTTGATTCAACAACCAGTGAAATTAATCCAGAACTCAAATCTCTGATTTCAGAGATGCTGAACACACTCACCATCTCTAAAGAGCATTTCTTATTTTAGCTTCTATGATTTGTGGGGACAAGTTTTCATTTCATCTATCCTTTCTTTTAGAAGTGTCTTTGGGTTTTACAAGCAAATGATATGGAGAAGTTCTGGTATCAGAAATTTATTTCCGTCTTCATAACCGGCACGGAGAATATTTGCATTTTAGTGAGCCTGTAGCCATCAATATGAGTGCATAGTGGAAGGGAATATTTCATCTACCCTTAAGGGTAGTGTACAGAACTGTAGGGTCTTAAGTTCATGAAGTGACATGAAGCCTCCAAATTTTAAATCTTTTTGCTTAGGCTTTCAATCTTGGAAAAAAATTACAGCATTCTGTAACTCATTGTAGCCAGGCAGGTAAACCAAACCCTTTCATGCAGCTGTGTTGTCAAAAGGCACAAACGCATTTAATTCAGGGATACTGAAATCATGGAATTATAGAATCGTAGTATGATTTGGGTTGGAAGGCACCTTAACCACCATCTAGTACCACCTGTCCCGCATGGGAAGGAGATGGAGGAGAGCAACCTGTGATCGAAATGTAAATACATTTCACTCCAACCTCACAGAGGGTCCAAAATGCTTTGGCATCTCCTAAATTCCTACAGAGAAAGTTTTTTTATGTAACAACTATAGATTTGTCTCACTTCTCAGCTAGAAGGTAGTATTTTTTTTTTCCTGGAATAGCTGATATACTGTTCTTCCTGGACATACAAATTCCTGCTCAGATAACTTTGGTTATAATTACCAAGAATATAGCAGCCAAAATAAATTAAAGAGACCTAACCTGATTTATTGCATTTTTAAAAACCTGTAAAGATGGGGAAAGGTTTATGACAAAAATGAAAGCTAAAGTGCTGCTTGAAGCATAATGAATGAGAACAAATTGGAAGTCTGTTGTTCCTCAGGCTTGTTCAGATAAGGTGTCTGAAATTTCTTTCACAACCCAATATATTTTAGGAGGGATAGAATGGTACAGATTTTATGCAGATCATTTATGATTGTAAATTTACGTTTGCCAAAATATTCTAGTCGATATTTTTACTATCAGTAGCTCCTCTCAATTCAGATCATACCCAGTCCAAAATGAGATAATAATGGCAACAGCAAAATCAGTAGAGCCTCAATTCATAGAATCACAGAATGGTTTAGGCTGGAAGGAACCTTAAAGATCATCTAGTTACAACCCCCTTGACATGGGCATGACCTCACAATTGGCCTTACTGAACTTCATGCAGTTTTTATGAGCCCACTTCTCAAGCTTGCCAAGATCCTTCTGGATGAACTCCCTTCCCTCTATTTTGTCAACCAGACCACAAAGCTTGGTGTCATCAGCAAGCTTCATAAGGGTGCACTAAATACCATTGTCCATGAATGTGACCATTCAGCCAATTTGTTATTAATAGAGTGGTCAATACTATTGAATCCATGTCTCTCCAGTTTAGAGACCAAGCTGTTGTGTGGGATAGTTTTGAATTTGCAAGATTCCAGACAGATGACATCAGTTGCTCTTGCCTTATCCACTGATGCTTTAGCTCGACCATAAGAGGCCACCAAATTTGGAGTGGGCATGATGTGCACTTGGTGAAGCCATGCTGGTAGGGACCAATCACCTCCATATTTTCCATGTGCCTTAGAAGAGCTTTCAGGAGAATCTACTAGATGATGTTGCAGGGCACAGAGATTGACTGACTTGTAGTTCCCTGGGTCTTCCTTTTTTTCTCTTTTTGGGAGTTACATTTGTCCTTTACCAGTCAGTAGGAACTTCAACAGATTCTCACAACTTTTCAGTTATGATGCAAACAGTTTTGCAACTTCATCCACCAGTTCCCTCAGGACCTGGAGATGAATCTCATTAGGTCTCATTGACTTATGAACTTTCAGCTTCTTTAGATAGTCTTGAACCTACTCTTCTCCTGCAGTGGACAGATCTTACCTCTACCAGCCCCTGCCTTTGAATTCTACATCCTGGATGTTGTGGCCAGAGCTCTTGGCAGTGAAGAGTGAGACAAAACAGTCATTGAGTACCTCAGCCTTATCCATATCCTGTGTGATCATGTCTCCTGCTTCCTTCTAGATGTACCTGTAGAAGCTTTTTCTTGTTAACCCTGATATCCCTGGCCAGATTTAATTCTATCTGAGCTTTAGCTTTCCTAGCCTGATCCCTGGATGCTCAGGTGATTTCTTTGTACTCTTCCCAGGCTACCTGTCCCTGCTTCCAGACTCTGTAGACTTTCTTCTTACATCTAAGTGTGTCCAGGAGCTCCTTGTTCATCCATGAAGGCCTCTTGGCATTCTTATCTTCCTTCCTCTCTGTTGGGATGCATTGCTCTTGGGCTTGGAGGACATGATCCTTGGAAAATGAACACCCTTTTGGACTTCCCTTCCCTCCAGGGCTTTATCCCATGGTGTCCTACCAAGCAGATCCCTGAAGAGGTCAAAGTTTGCTCTCCTGAAGTCCACAGTAGTGAATTTGCTTTGCACCTTCTTTGTTGTCCTAAGGATCTTGATTTCCACAGTTCTGTGGTTACTGCAGCCAAAACTAACCTTTAGTTTCAATTCCCTTCAGTTAATCAGAACAGTAAATATCAGTGGATTGTCAACATACTCAAAATATTTGTCAATCACTAAAAATAAGAGCAAAAAAAACCCCCAGAGCTTGCATTCCCCCTTATTTTAGATTCTTCAGTGAGCTACATTACACTATGTTCAAAATAAAGTCCAGATGTCTCCATGCTGCTGGTGCTTGAGTTATACAGTCTTCAAAGCTCCTTTCCTGTGAGATCAAACATGCTTGTTTTTCATTCCTAAAAAGACATAGAGCTGAAACCTATTGCATTTTGAAACAACAGAAAATAATTCAGTTTCTGTCTAAAGTGGTTTGATTAACTGTAGCAATGGATAGGAAGAAGGGAGTCTGGGTGAGGTGATAAAGATGGCTAAGCAGGGACAGGTTGGGCTCTTGGACCATAAACCTTGAAAAAATCCAATTTTTCAGTTCACGTATTCCCCATTATTCAAAGGTCTCCAAACTTTGCCATCTCTTTGGTTCATAGTCCAGTGAGACCATCTTAAACTAAAAAATGCATAAACCGGAACCCAAGACAGGAGTTACAGAAATGGTTTATGAAAGAGTTTAAAAGGATCCTGTGTTCTCAGACATTGATTTGGATTGCACTCCTCTTCAGTAGTTTTAGTCTGTAATCTGCAGGGACATATTAGGTCATATTAGTGAAAATACCATATTGAAATACATCGTGTATCTTCATATGGTTCTGAAGCCAACCGTTACAAACGCATGTATTAGGTTTCTTTTCCCTGTTTTTCAAGCATGAATGTAGGAACATGCAATACAGCAAAGTTAAGAAAACCCAGGGTTGGTTATGTAAATTAATAAGTGCCCCAGGTTTAGTTACTGGTATTGCTCCCTGCATAGCTGTTTTTCCAGTATGATATTGAGACCAAACCTGCTTTAAAACGCTCCCATAAATAGGTGAAAAAGACAGACAGAAAAGCCTCCATAATTGAATTACAGGTGGGATATTGCTGCACAGAGTTGACTCTTCACAGCATACAGATGCTTGTATAAATTTTCTGATTAGGGTCTTTAATATGCTATGAGACCTGATTGCTCTGCATTGAAATCAGCTGAAATATTACTAATGATTCCACTGGAGAGGGGTCAAGCTCATGCATAGTTCGTGCTCCAAATCCTAGAGAAGTGGCAGTTAGCAGCAAGAGAGGACAAGAAGATTTTCAGAGCTTACAGATAGAGATCAAATGGGTTTGCCCCAGTAACATTATATTTTCTACAAGTGAATTATTCTAAATATCTGACATTCAGCTCTAGGGTAAATAATAGTACCTTCTTAACTTTCTAATAATAATGAATTTTCGAATAATGGCAATATTGCCTGTGATATGTGCTCACAATTAGTGTTCTCTTTTCTTTGGCAAGAAAAAACAATTCTTCAATATACTTCGATTTAACCTTACTGACTTGCTTAGTTTTAGTGAGATTTTAAAACTCTATAGAATTTAAGGAGTAAGGCTATTAGTGACTTCTAAAGGTATTTACAGGCCTATATAAATTGTTTGTTTGTTTGTTTGTTTTTTAAAAAGTTTCTCTTTAGATTTCTGTATTCCACTTCCAGGAAGTGATGGTAATCCCATGAGCTCAAACAAGAGTAATGATGCTCTTCGAAAAAATTTCAGAAGTTCTTTCTGTGACATAAATATTTTCAGATTAATAAACTGTCTGCTTTAACTGGGATTTGCAAGGGATATGTAAATGTCTTGAGAAGCCTTGATCTTAGCACTATCATGATTACTAGGCTTGCAGGTGACCTCTCTGTTAGCGTGTGTGTAGCTTTAAGTGCACAGGGGTAATTTAAGAGGCAAAGAATTTTAAAATGTGAGTTCTTATCAAGTGGGCTGGCAGAGCTGCTCCATTAGCACATCTGGTAGAGATGCTGCTTTGAGATGTGACATGGAGATGGATGAGCTCCAGGGTAACCACACTTCCCACAGGCTGTAGAAGCCAGCAGGACTGCCTGCCAAGCCCACTAGGTTCATTAAGCTCAGTAGAACCCTGCAGGAAACAAACAATTTTTAAAATAGCTTTGAAAGGCTCCCTGGGTTTAAAAGTTCTGGATTCTTTTCCACCCTACCATGCGGAGAAATCTTTACTTCTAAAGCACTGTTTACGTTCCCTGAATAAAGAGAGAGAGAAAGAAAAATCTTTTTGGCCTGCTTGATGCACATGCATTAGCAAATTTTTTTTTTTTTTTTTTGGAAGTATTTTATCATAATAATCAGCTTTGCTCATCTAATTTTTGAGTCACTTATAAGTGACCAAAAGGTAGTCACTTTGCTGAAAAAATCTGCTTCTCTCTGCCCCTTCAGAAGTGCTTAAAACCACATCTTGAAGTGCTAGGCTGGATTTCCAGGTTCTTATTTTTTCAACACCATGTTTTTTGGAGATGTTGAGAGCTCAGGCTTTTACTGGTTTTGCTGTTGTTGGGGTGGGGAGTGGAAAGGGGTTATCAGCCTGTTGCCAGTGCAGGAACTAGAGGAAAATAATCTCTTCAAATTCACAAAATGTGGCATCTGAGGTACATACACCTTTTCTCTATTTTTACTATATTATTAATATTAGCTACTATTTCTTTTCTTTCTCCTACTGCATTAAGATGTGGTAAATATTTAGACATTTCATAGACTGAGTATAAGTATGGATGTGATCTTTTTGTGTTGACTACCCTTTTAGTTTTTCTTGAAAGGATGATACAGCTCTATAAATTGCCCAGCTCCTTCACAGCAAAGAAAAATTTCATTGCACACCTCAGGTAATGAAAGATTAAAATCTTATTAATAGTTCTAGACCTCACACTCAATTCTACAGTGATAATCTTTGTGCCATATGAATTGTTCATGTGTATCAGACAGACTATGGCTGAAATTTTTCAAATGTACAGGCACTGATAAAATTCAGTCACTGGAACACCAGCTGCCTTATGCATGAAAAGTTTAATACTGGGGGTGTTGCATAGAGGCACTGTATAGTAGCTAGAATTTTCACAGCTGTTACAAATTCCTCTATTTCCAAGATGCAAGATATTTCCTTTTACTTATGTCTCTTTTGACTCCATTTCATTCTATCATGGTCTCCTGATGATACTGGTAGCCCAAGCCAGTTGACAAAACCTTAACCCATCTAATACTATCTATATGTTGGGATTTAAACATGGCAAAAGAGGAAGACCTGCCTATGCCCTTTGGAGACTTTCAAGTTGTTATCCACAACCAAAATACATGCTTTTTAATGAATTTTGGTGAAAAAATATATGCCTGCCAAATGAAACAAACATCACATATCTGACTTTGATAGGTGTTTTTGCTAGTTTGTTTGTTTGTTTGTAGAAGAAATATTTTATATGAAATAAACCTTCCAAGAAATGGAAATGTCAGATTGAGATGACCTGTTGTACAGCTCTTGTATGAAATCATACCTGGTGATCCTTAGATTGTTAAATAAAAGTCCTCTGTGGCAATATTGAACCTTACCACCAGACAGGAGACCTTGGGTTTATTGACCTTAAGAGTAGCAAAAAACAGTTGTTTACCAGAAGTACCATACACAGAGCTTTGAAAATTACACACTTTTTATGACCAGCCATGAACAACTGTGAGTGAAGAGCTTGGTGTCCTTAAAGTAAATTTGGTTGTAGAAGAAAGAAGAAAAAGAAAACAAAAAAGAAAGAAAACAAAAGCATAATGAACTGCTTTTAGACAAGTAAAAATCCATTAAAAGCCTTAAGTTATAGAGAAAAAAGCAGGAGCATAATTAAAACAACTCACTCATGGAAACTCTGACTCTCAAAATTTAAAGCACTACTGGAAGACGCTGAGATGTTATAATGATGACAGTGCCACAGTGAAACTGTAGAGCACGGAACAGGATGAATCTTCAAATCTGTGTGAGGGAAATGAGTCACATGATGCCCATTAGTGTCACTGAGAATTTTTCAGTGAAAATCCCATGCATTTTTGAAAGTATACTTTTAAATGTTTAATACAACATGTACAAGAAAAAATTAGCACAGGCACAGGGAATCTATGCTAATTCTTTCCATCATCACTTTCTTTATTATGCGTTTTTTTTTTTTGTAGGCTGAGGCCTCTGTACCAGGCCAGACCTTTTGTCTCACCATGCTTGGTTTAGTTTGATGGATTTTTAATATAGCATATATGGGTTGAATGACAGAACAAGTGTGTGCTAGCAAAGATACCATTTAAGCTTCTGCTTAAATATTTAATTTTTAAAAAACATTCCTGTCTCATGAAAAAATTTGACAGCTGTCAGGTCAGACACTGAGTGTGAGGAGTGAAACCGAAGACATCTTCCTGCTCTTCCTTTCTCCGCAGTTTTTGTCTGGGTAAATACTCTACTCTACACACAAGAAGGTACTAGCGTAGCACGTATTTTTAGCCAAACTAAGAGAAAGAAAAATTAGATCTTCAAAATTCTCAGTTTTGTGCTATAAGTAAAATCCCACTTCTTAGCTCAGTGTGATGTGAAGGATAATGTAATCTTAACTAAGTGTATACAGCACAAGTCTTCACAAAGCTCCGTGCAAGCTGGTGCTTCTGTCTGTGAGACTTTGGATTCAGCCTTCCTTCTTAAGGATGACTTGATTTTCTCTTATGCTGCAACTTGCAGGATTAGAGTCTGTTTATGGGTAAAAGATACAGAATGGGATATATTCCTCTTTATTGATAGGAAAGCAAGTGCTTAAGCAGACTGGTATGATTAGCATGTAGGTGGCTCACAATGGTTGAATTAATTTACTTGTCTTACCTAGAAATTATAAAGGAGAAAAAAATAGACACAAACATCAGAAAGAAATTTCAAAAGATGTGAGAGAATGGGCTACCTCCCAGATTTGGAGAATGGGGGTGATGTAGGAAGAAAAGAAATCGTCAAGGGCCTATCATGAAATAGGTAAACGCAACATTGACTCGGTTGTAAAGACCAAGGAAGATAAAAGACTAAAGGACTGAAATTCTGTTAAAGGAATTAATATTATGATTTCTCACGTGAGATTCCCTGGGGCTGCCAGCAACATGCCTGGGAGAAGATACTGGTGACAAGTAATACATTTTCCACTGTCTGCCAAAGCAGACAGGCAAGGGAAAATACTTCCACTTGTGGAACTGTAGAGGAAATTTGGGTATTTATGTGAAGCAGCTTTGATGAGAACTAGTGATGAACAGATGGAAAACTCTATGATTCTACACTAGACAGCGGAAGAAGAAAGAATATTTCTGTCAGATTCCTTGGCTCTGAGCAAAAGATTGGAGTGATTACAATCTTACTGACTGTACTTAAATATTCAATAAAAAAACAATTTATTTTTTACCTGCCAGTAGTGGATAACAGGATATATATATTTTTT
The DNA here is from genome assembly GCF_003957555.1 of Calypte anna. Taxonomy (NCBI): domain Eukaryota; kingdom Metazoa; phylum Chordata; class Aves; order Apodiformes; family Trochilidae; genus Calypte; species Calypte anna. The sequence continues at coordinate 106,950,296 of NC_044245.1, forward strand.
TTAAAAAAAAGATGTTCATGCTTTTTTTAGAGCCATGATGTTTTGGTTGGAAGAGTATGGCAGTTTGAATAATTTTAATTCAAGTCAGTCAGAAAGGTAAAATACTAAAAAATTATAAAATGTATGAAAAAATTAACACTGTCCATGGAGGTATAGTCAGAAACTAAATATAATGATGACTGTAAGCAGAAAAGCATGCAGTTACAATAATCAGAAAATTTATTGATGAATAGGAAAGTTTGATCAGTCTTTATATTTGTAAAAGCAGTTTTAAAATCTTGAAAGATTAAGAATACCAAAAATTATGCCCAATAATCATTGTCATCCCAGACTACATCCAACAGGAAGTTGGAAAGATGAAGACCTTAAAATTAATAGAACATCATTAATCTATTGAGCAAAAAAGACCACCAGTTTTCTGTCTGCCCAGATGTAGGCAGAAGAATTAATGAAAACAGGCAGGAGTCTTGCATTGTGCATGTCACTGACAACTGAAAGGAACTGAAACAGCCAGGCAAGAGCAGCTCAGAGCCTGAACCACTGTCAGATACCACACGTAATTCCTGTACTGTGTCCATCCACAAAAGAGAAGTGTATGCTTGGCATTTGGAAAAAAAAAAAAAAAAATAAAAAAGAAATAAAGGCTGCAAGAAGCTCCAGGAAGACCGAGTAGGAATTTTCACATGGCAGAAGACTGTGCACAGTATGGAGAAAGGGTTGGTAACAATATGATTAGCACAGGGACATTTTCATGGTATCAGTTGAAAGCTCTACAGAAAAAAAGATGAATGGGCTATTACTCTGGAAACAAATGGAGCATTTATTAATTAAGCAGGAAACAGGTGCAGTGGAAACTATGGTATTCAAAAGCATTATTAGCACTGGCAGAATGGACAGGGAAAATATTTAAGGTACATGGATGGAAGAATGGGTTGCAAGTAGTAAGCTTCTGCCCTAAAAGTAAGCTTATCAGCCAAATGTGATAGTAGTTAATAAATTGGGAAGGAAAGAGGTATGTAAGAGAGGAAATAACTTTCACATGTATTAGAAGGATGAAAAAACCCAAAAATTAATCAAAATGGGCCCGGTCTCTGGACTCATCAGTAAGGGCACTTCAATGAAAGACTGCAGAAAATGTTAGGGGATCTATTCTAGAGGAAAGTCAGGTTCCTGAAAGAGCAGAGAATAGAGCTGAAGAAAACAGTTACTCCAAATTACTCATTTCCTTGGCATTATAGTATAGGAAAAACAGAGATAACAGAAAATGAGCACATGTAATGGCTGGGAGAAAGAAGACATTCGGCCAATGAACCCTCAATATCATTTTCTTTTAGGAAAAAAGGAAGGAGATCAAACTTGTTTATATCACAGAAAAACAGTAAAAAGACATGACCAGAAAATCCAAGCAGTTCTGAGAAGAGCCAGAGATCAAACCCAAAAGTTACAGAAGCTAAAGGAATTGTTTCTGTGTTATCTCAGGAAAACAGGGAGACCACAGAGAATGCAGGGAGTAAGGAATAAAAATATCCATAGAGTGTAGGGTTTTCTGTGGCAACTGATGTCCATCCAAACTGAGGATCTAAATACCTAAATATGCTTCCTAAGAAAACATATGTTTCAAATCTTATTAGAGGCTTTAAAGAACTTCTCTCTTAAAGTAGTTCGTTAAAGAACTTCTCAAGAAACACAGTAGGACTCAAGGACTTCTTGCTGTCTGACAACTGTCCATTCTGAAAACTCCAACACTATTCTAGCTGTTGTTCCTTAAAAGAAACCTATTTTTATCTGGATTATTTCTAAGCACCTGACCTATTACACTACTTTTGATATGGCAGTAGCTTCCATTTAACACATTAGCGATCAAATCCAAATTAAAATTTATATTTTAGTACTACACAGTTTATATTTCTAGTAATGTTCACTCAGAATGGCCCTCGAGATGTGTCAGTAAGCACCTTTTTTCAAAGACAAAATTTTGTATTATTGATTTTTTTAAAATGTGGATATATATTTGTATGTTTGTATAATTATTAAATTGGAAATGAAGAAAAGCTCTATTTGCAGTCAGGTCATAAGACAACTCTGGCAAAATTTGAAAAAGCAGGGAATCTAATGTCATAAAACTGATTTTTAAACTATCATTAAATGAAAGTTTAAACATATCATGATATTTCAGCACATATGTTCTCAAGATTATTTTTATTTGACTTTTTTCATCATTAAGCCCTCTGATTGAGGGGTTATAATTAAGTTTTTTCCACAGAATTAATTAATAGAAATACATTAAAATTATAATATATATTAAATTTTGATATAAAATATATTTTTCATAGTCCGAATCATCCATCCTGAGTCTTCATGATTGGGTCAAAAATTTTTTCTGACAATTTGCAAAGCTGGTTTGATGTTCCTACAAAAAGGAATACCAAGGAATGTGTTAACATCTAGTACAACTCTAAGCATATCTATTGTGAGACTAGATGCTTCCATAAGCTTCAGCAAACTGAAACAGTTGACTTTTGCTGTTTATGTAGTCAACAGAGAGCTTTATTCCCTTCCCTCCTGCCAAACTTGACTGCTAATTGCTTTTTGAACATTTACACATTGTCAGAAGTTCTATCAGACTGAAGATGGAGCAATTATTTTCTGCTGGTTATTTTTAAGGAAACCTTACACAGGAAATGTCATCCATTAAAGCAGCATGGAATTTTTTCCTAGTGCCACAGGGACTGCTAAAATAACACCTGAAGTGCACAAAGTGATGCTTCTCCACATGTCTGGCCCAGGTGCACTCAAGGTTTTGGATAATTTTTATGATGAAACAAAGAAGAAAAATAAAAGACTTTTGATACATTTTGCCCACACAATGGTGAGATAGAGTTACCACAGAAAATGCTGTTTATAAAAGTGTTTGCCATTTCATGAATGAGCTGAGAAAACTGTGTTAAGTTTCAGTAATATGAATATGTAATGAAGTTCCAATAAAGAGTCAATTGCTGTTTTAACAATAATTTATTGTGGCCTCATAATCCATCCTTAATATATTTTGAGCCAGTTAAAATAGCTACCAAAACCTGAACAAGAAAGCATTGGTAGGGATTCATGGGTCAGGAATTCTGAGCCTACACAAGTCACTGCAGTTCCATAATGTGGAGTTCTACAGTCCCCACAATGCACTGGAGGCATTTGCAGGGACAGTTCAGAATAGACTCCATGCAATGTAGTCTGGAAGAAAAACAAGCCCACAGGGTCGAATGAAACACACCTTCAGAACTGTTCTGGAGGAGAAAAACCATTTACCCATATAAAAAGTAGAAATCCAAATAGCTCTACTGTTCCAGGGAACATAGAAAAATTCTCTTTATAGAGAAACCTTTACATAGTCGAAAAGAAAAAGTGGTAATTTTGAGCTAAGCATATTTTTCTGTATATTATTGAGCTATTTATCACATAAAAATCAAATTTTTACTTGTATTTAAAATGAAGACCAGGGACTTGCTTAGATTCTTTTCCAAGAATCTCTTCATATGTAGTATCCAGTCTGCATTTACATCTGAGCCACAACTGTAAAATAAAAGAGCATTCGTGTGCACTTTGTGCATGTATTTTCAAAGGCAATTTCAGTGCTTTATGTGGAAAAGAACTTCTGCAGTTTCACTGGCTTCTTACATTGTGAGCAGAGCAAAATATATTCAAAAGAGATGTGAATCATAACCCCCTGGTGAGTGACATTCAAACACGAGCACCATTTATGAAATGATGACTGTAAGTTTCAATAACTTTTTGACCACAGGTCCCTGGCCTTTATCACTTTTATACCTGTGTCCTACATCCTTACCATTAATACTTCACAGAGAGATTTTTCACTCAAACATATTCATTCTGATTTTGAAGGAAGACAAGTGTTTAAAATTTCAGGCAGTGAAATGAAGCTTAAAATATTTAATCAATCGATCACAAACATTCATTGCTGTGTTTTCAGAATTCTATGACAATTCATTCAGGGAAGAAATTCATGACCTTTCCTTATGATAATGTTTCCAATAGCTGAAAGCATCTTTCATCTTCACTTAGACATTAATTGAAAAAATTGATGGTTCAAGTACAGATGGGCTAGGGAAAGAGGGGCTCAGGATATGAATGAAGAGCATTTATGTGAGGAATTAAAACTAATGGAAAACAACAGAACAGGAAATTGTGTTTTGCATTTCACATCAGCTTACACACTTCACACATGAAGATAATAGATTTTACTTCTGAAAGTTGTTTGGCAGCATGCATCAACTTTACTGGTGGTTCTACTCTCTTTCCTTTGGGGAGTAGCTGCAGCCTACATTAAGAGCATGCACAGACTAGTACTGCTCTGGAAAATCTTGCCCAAAAGTCACAGATAACAAGGAACATTCTTTTTTCAGTTCATAAGGCTGGGACGTGATAGCATATGTCTGGAAGAAGAATGAAGGGGGTTGATGGTGATGCTATTAAGAGAACTGGTGCTCTGTCTCTTTTGTCTTGTCATTTGTAAAATCATGAAGCTTAGCACTATAATAAACAACTTTTCACTTGTCCCAGCTTCACTCTGAAAGATCTGTGGTGGACAGTATTTATACACTAATCTCTTTAAATTTAAATGTCAGTTAAGAGGCTGATGGGATACCAAAATCCTTTTGAACCTGAACAGGAGTTAGATAACTAGCTACCAATGGTTTGGTTTCCAAAGCCCCTTTCTAGAATTCTCTCAAACAATTCCCTTTCTCTAGGTGCTAGTGAGGCTACAGAGGTGTAAATAAAGGTAAAAGAGACAAGAGTTGGTTCACTTCACTATAAATTATGGTGCAGCCTAGCAAGATAATGAAAATGTTATTGTTTCATGAATAACAACCAAATATCCATGATTTAAGGGATGGAGCTGGTTGGGGAAAAGTAGCTTTTTATAATATTAAACTCACGAGAGTTTTTTTCTTGTAAAAGTCATTTCTTCATTAAAACTGTAATTGAAAAGGGACATACTGTTCAACAAGTTCAGTGTTTTATATATGACATAGAAATCCCACGACGTGTCTAAAAATGAAATTCATATTAATCACTGACGTCCTAATCCTCCTGATATAAGATCTATATTCAGGGATATGTTCTCTTCTGAAAAAACAGAATCAAGTCTGAAAATGAGATTTTAGATTAGCTCTTTAGATAGTCTTCTTATAGTCTCATCCATATGACATTTGCTATGTGCTTTCACAGCATCTGGGGATAAAGAGCTTCTCACAGTGCTCGCATTTGTCATACATGGTTAGAAAACTAAGGTACCATTCATACACTTCACTTTGTAGTTCTTCTGAAAACATCAATCACAATCTGCTACTCTTTCCTCCAGTGATTGGACAAGCCACTGTTCTGAACACAGCATAAACCTCAAGGTCATTTTTCCCTAATTATTTTGGTCTACTCTAAAAACTTCATAAAAAGTTGTAAAAAACGCAGGCTTTTGGAGAGAGACATTTTACTATCTGGCATCTTTCCTTTCTCTGCATTGCTCTTTATTTGTTCTTCCAAATGCATTTTGCAGCAAACTGCAGATACCAGTTATAAATCTGCATTAAAATTCCATCAAAGCTGTCATGGATATGTGTTTCACTATAAGCAGTAAAGGTACCAAAGCCTACTTTATTTTCTAACTCCTTTTTCTTTCACTCTACATTTTTTGAAAGGAATGCTTGGTTCAGAATTTCTGCTAACATTTCACAGTGACAATTCAGGTAATAATGTGTAATATAGGAAAAGGCCTTCCACAAAGTAATCTGATGCTGAGGGAACACTTCAAATATACGCAAGAGCCAGTCAAATCAATGAATTGGGTTTCTTTTCCGAAGAACAAGTTAGGCTAGCAAAACATTAATCTTTCAATCCATAAAAAAGAATGAGGTATACTGTATTGGACAGAAAATTCATAGCTTTTGAAACTTCTTAAATTCATGTCAAAATAATTCTATCCAAGATTCACAAAGCAAAAATAGATTAAACATCAAGAGCATTATTTTAGTTTGTTATTTCCATAATAAGTAAATGCTTTTGCACTTTTTGCAAGCAGAGCAGAAACATGAATAATATAATGCAAATGTTCTTCCAAGATATTTTAGCACCTTCAGTATTACATTTGTAAAATCTGTATTGTCTTAATCACTTTATTAGCAGGCTTGCCAAAAGTACAAAGCTCTGTGCTTTCCACAGCTGTAAAAATAGTAATAATATACAAAACCAAACTATGCACTGTAGTGTAACAAGGCAACCAGGTGCCCCTAATTGCCAGGGAGTGGGCATGAGCTTGTGTTAAGCCTACCTGTGCATGAGCAGGACCAGGAGGCCAATAAAAGGTGAGGCCTGAGACACAAGCTCAGCTCAGTCCCAAGCTAGCCAGCAGAGAGGCCAGTTGCTCTTGGAGCACTGTATTACCTTCATTGCGTCATTAGCGCTCATTGCCGTCAGGGTGAGGCTCTGAGGAGTCTCAAACCCGTGGCCTTGGCATTGCAGTACTGTCTTAGCAAGCTGCGCCACCAAAGCCTCACCTTGAGGGCAATGAGCGCTAGTGGCGCAATGAAGGTAATACAGTGCTCCAAGAGCAACTGGCCTCTCTGCTGGCTAGCTCGGGACTGAGCTGAGCTTGTGTCTCAGGCCTCACCTTTTATTGGCCTCCTGGTCCTGCTCATGCACAGGTAGGCTTAACACAAGCTCATGCCCACTCCCTGGCAATTAGGGGCACCTGGTTGCCTTATTACACTACAGTGCACTGTGTGGACACTATCTCGTCTGTAGTTTAAAAGATTAACATTAATAAATTTCAGCCCCCTTTTGGCAGGACTTAGAAGCTAAGTCGCATACACCTTCTTAGAAACTTAATAGTATGTTGCTTTACGGATGTTCAAGGTGAACTGCCAGCACCTAAGAACAAAAAGATTTTTCTTCATTAGATATTATAGAGACCATGTGCAATCCCAAAGTGTTAGAAGTTAAACACATGAGGTAGAAGCCCAGCTTGGCTGAGCAGGGATCTGCTCCTACAAATCAGGTAAAAAAAAGAAAGTGTATGCCCACTGGAAGCTAAGCCAGGTGACATGGGAAAAATACAGCAACTCTGCTGAATACTGTAGGGAGCAAATTTGAGCAGCCAAAGTTCAACTGGCACTGAAGCTGTCCAGAACTGTAGGGGACAATAAGAAAAGTTTTTTCAAATACATTAATGGCAAAAGGGAGTGTAGAAACAACATTGGTCCCTTACAGGAAACAGATGGTCACCTCACCAACAGGAATATAGACAAAGTAGAAGTATTTAATGCATTCTTTGCCTCTGTCTTCAACACTGATGATGGATCAAGGGGGACTCAATACCCAGAACTGGAGGACCATGACTGCAGTGAGGATCAACCTTTAGCTGACTCTGAACTTGTATGGGATCTGCTGCTGCAGTTAGATCCCTGCAAGTCCATGGGGCCTGATGGCATTCATCCAAGAATCCTCAAAGGGCTGTCTGATGTCATCACTAGGCCTCTCTTGATTATTTTTGGGAGGTTCTGGCAATCTGGAAAGATCCCAGTCAACTAGAAGATGACTCATGTTGTACCAACATTCAAAAAAGGATAGAAGGAGGACCCTGGAAACTACAGGCCAGTTAGTCTAACATCAGTGCCTGGTAAAATTATGGAAGAGATTACTCTGAGAGGTATAGAAAAATGCCATGAAGACAACACAATCATTGGCCACAGCCAGCACAGCTTCATGAGGGGAAAGTTCTGCTTGTGAAAAAATATCCTTTTATAACAGGGTAACCTGAAAGCAAAGGGATATACTAATTCTGGATTCCAGGAAAGCTTTTAATACTGTCTCTCACAGTGTCCTCCTGGATAAAATGTCCAGCACACAGCTTGACAACTGTGATATATAATGGGTGAGCAACTGGCTCACAGGTGAAGCACAGTGGTGCTTCAGTGAATGGGGTAACATCAGGCTGGTAACTGGTCACTATTGGTGTCCTATCCTTGGCCCAGTACTCTTCAACATCTTTATCAATTATTTGGATGCAGGATTAGAAGCACTTTTAAATAAGTCTGCAGATAACACAAAACTGGGAGGAGCAGTCTACCTTGTCACAGGCAGGTCCTGGAGAGAAACCTGGACAGGTTAGAGAGATGGGAAATCACCAACCCCATGAAGTTTAACAAGGGCAAGTGCAGAATTCTGCACTTGGGACAGGACAACCCTGGTGGCAAATGGGAATGAGTGGGGATGGAGAGCAGTGAGGCAGAAAGGGACCTGGGGGTACTGGTTGATGGCAAACTGAATATGAGCCAGCAGTGTGACCTGGCAGCCAGGAGGGACAAATGTATCCTGGGGTGCATCAAGCACAGTGTCATCAGCCATCTAAGAGAAGTGATTGCCTTTCTCTGCTCTTCACTGGTACAGCCTCACCTTGAGTACTATGTGCAGTTTTGGGCACTTTAGTATAGAAAAGGCATTAAGCTGTTGGAGAGCATCCAGAGAGTAACAAGGATGCTGAAGGGTCTGGAAGACCTACGAGAAACAGCTGAGGTCACTTGGATTGTTCAGTTTGGGGAAAAGGAGGCTGAGGGGTGACCTGATAACATTTTACAGATTCCTCAGGAGGGGAATAGATAGGACTCTCCTACAATGGTCACTCCTGTGACTGAAGAGAAGACTTGGGGAAATGGTAGGAAGCTGAATCAGGGGAGGCTTAGATTAGATATTAGGAAAAGTGGTCAGGACACCAAGCCTGCCTGAGTTCAAGAAGCATCTGGATGGCACTTCAGGCCATCAGGTATGATCCTGGGGGTGCCCTACACAGGGACAGGAGTTGGACTCGATCCTGATGGGTCCTTTCTAACTCGGCATATTCTATGATTCTGTAAGTGTAGGTAATTTGCCTCTTTCCAGAGAAAGAAATTCACCTATTGCATAAACCTGAGAATCTAGTAAGTTGAAAATACTTTTAATTCTCCAGTTGCCTTTAGTTTATTACAAAATTATAATTATTACTATGATGCCTTTATGAATAGTATGAAATCTTGAACTGAATCTATATAGGCATAAAGAACTGGTACCTCATATAGTTTGCATTGCTGAAAACAAAACAAACCACAAAAACAAACAAAAAACACCCGCACACAAAAAATCCCCAAACACACAAGAAAACAAGGTCTTTATTTTTGTTTAACTACTTTTCCTTTTCCTTTCCTGAAAATAATGAACACTGTCCCAATTTTTTACATAATTTCTCAGAAAAAGCAGCCTTACTGATCCTAAATCCCAGACTGAATGAATAATGCTAAACTACCACAATTCCCCAAGACAATAAAACATATGCAAGAACCTGATCCAATGACCCTAACAGTCTCAGAGCAATATCTTCTCAGACTTCTTCAGACTCTCTCTGTGTTATGCCAGAGAAGGCAGACCATTGCTTACAGAGTTCTGTGATTTGAAGGATCGTTCCTCTCTGCACTTCACCTTGGAAACCAGATTTGAAAGCCAGCCCTAACCCTTAGATACTTAGTTCACTTCTGCCATGAATTTTCTTCTATTGCCACCCTAGCCAAAAAAGCTGATTTTCTATGGGCTCTAGCTAACGTTTTTCCCATGATGTTGCCACTGAACAGGAAAATTCCCAAGTGAGCATCCCTTTGGTTGTTCATCATGTAGGATATACAGGACACAAGCTCTAAATGAAACAACTGGTTACATATACATCCAGATAGATTCAGCTGTCTCTAAAGAGCACTGCTGAAAGAGGATCAAAAGGGTAAATTTAGAGTTTAAGCTTGTGTGTGTTAAAACCAACCTTTTAAAATTATATAGGGCTTGGAAAGAGAATAGAAATTTCCAGGAGATACATTTGTATGCATAATAGGTAGTACACGTTAAACAGTGTCTCATTCATATTCCTACCACCAAGGAAGGTTTTCTTTTGTGTTTTCACAGTCATATATTATTATTCCTGGGTGGGTGGGTTTTCTAGAATGAGAACTGCAAAACATGCAAAAAAAAAAAATAAATAGTGAACTATTAATCTCCAAGGTGAATTTAGAGGCTCCACTGCAGGGGGTCACAGGACATAGAAGCAGAGGAAGCAAAGGAAGATATGCAAAGAAGAAAGGAATTGAGTTAAAAAGGAGCACAGAGCTTTATCAAGGGACTAGCAATCCATCTTGCTTCGCAGACCACAGCCAGGGGTAGATATTTTTCTTTTTGGAATGACACGTGTTATGTATTTGAAATAACTTATTCAAAAGCTGATTCTCTGGAACTAATCTCAGCTAAAGAAGGGCATTGTTCAGCCTGCTGTTGCCTAAAACACACCAACAAAATCCCTCTTGATTCAGGATAATCACTGCCTTTGCCATCTCTTGGCCTAGGATGGCTGTATTTCAGATTTTGTCTATGGAAGAATATTCCTACAAAAAATGCATTCAAGCTCATACGTAAGTTTTTGCACACTTTTAAACCATAATGGGGGAGCTTAAAATTAAGCTCTAAAGGTCACATTTTCAAAGGAATCAATATGAGTTAGGCATCTTACCTTATTAAGCATTATTTGAAAATTTCATTTGTGCATTTTGGCAGCTAATTTTTTATCTGTGAGGATCTAGACCTAATTACTTTCCTGCTTATGAATGACCTCAAAAAGTCTAGTGGTTAATTGTTTTCCTGATTTAGGGCATGAGCATTGTGACCTCTGTATGATACTGAAACATTCTGGCAAAGTTAAGGACACTTTTGTGGATTTATGATGTTTAAAATGTAAATGTCAATTTTATTACAGAGGTCTGGGGCTGGCAAAGGAGGTAAATAGCTCCTTAAGTTGTGGTAGAAATGCATCGATTTTAATGAGTTGAAAGTATGCCTCAAACCCTTTAAAGCTGAATAAATTATCAATGCATTTGCTAGATGTGAGAATGTCACACAACTGGCTAAGCAACTGCAGCACATCTCAACATTTAGATTTCACAAGAAGCGTTGCTGTTAGAAAATACAAATGCATGGTAAACCTGATTCCTTGCTGACAGGCTCATGTGAAATAAGACATTCCAAAGGCAAGGGGAGGAGCATGAGGGAAATCAGCAATTGTAATTTCACCAGGAAGAGAAGCAATTGAGTTAAAATAGCTTAATAGCTAATGATTAATAGTTAAACATTATAGTTAATGGTTAATTATTATTAATTAAAGATCTGGGTTGTTAATTTTAATCTTACCACACAAGAAATATTGTATGATGGCTTTGCACACATATAGAATTGTAGAAAGGTCCCCAGGCTTCTGTCTGTAGCCTAAAATTCCATCTGAAGTGGTTGGTTTGTTTGTGAGCTGTGACTCTGTCCTCTCCTCACAGTTGCCCCATTAGGAAAAACAGTCTGGGCTTCCATGGTGCTAATATACCTGCACAGCTTGAGTGGGACCTGGTTCTTTAAACTGATGAGCATGTGAGGAGCTGAGATAATACAGTAATTTATGCAGTAGTCAGAAGGCTTTCCAAAAAATAAAGGAAAATATGTTATCCTACATGGTGTAAATGAATGTACATCCCCGGGGTTCTATGAATTTTGGTCCAATGGATCAGAAGCCTTTGTGCTGAACATGTGGGAAAAAAATAAATAAAATAAATGCATTTACTTGTCAACTGAAGATATTGAACATTACACAAGATGGCTGAATCCCTAAATGATGTACAGCTCTTAGTTTTGTACCACCTGTAACTCATCCTCAGTAAATTAAATAGGAGATCATGGGAGTGGAGAGGGACCATCAGGAACAGTCTCTCCTGGTAGAGCCCTGGCCCAGTGATGTAAAACCACCCTTTAAAGATCCCTTCCTGTTCCTAGGTGGGCCCTGAGAAACCTCTGTGGTAAGCTGTTTTGTACTGCAATGCTGAGCCAGCCCTTCATTTGCTCCATCTGGGCTGGTTCAAACCCAGACATGGCCATTCTAGGAGGCAGAGTAAGTTCATAGGTGATACCCCTTGGCAGTATGCACCTCCACAGGAACTGGGAATTTCTAAGTGTACATGATGCTGACAACTGATGTTTACCTGCCTCAGATAGTCATACATGAGCACTCAAAGTAGCTACTTTTAAAAACCCTGTTAAGATTTTTAGTCTGTTCTCTCATCAGCCTGCTATCATAAGAGAATTAAAATTAAAAGAGCAAATTTATTTTTCTCTTCTTATTAAAACAGCAGTGACTAGCACAACTGAACACTTCTCCATGTCCTTTAAAATGAAAATTACTCAAAATCTCCCATTTTATTTTAAAAATGTTGCCACAAAAAGCCTCAAAACATGAGTTACAAACCAGGAGGCAACAGAAGCTTCTCCAAAACCACTGTTAAATATGGAGGATGTTTGAGACTTCTATAACCTTCTATAACCTTCCAGCTAGGGGAGAGAAGAGAATTTATTCATCATTTCTACAGGTTTTGCAGCTAGCAATGCTGCTAAAGCCATCAAAGTAGCAAAGAAAATGCATCCAGTATTGCAAATCTTTAATAGAAGCACTTGCACTTCCTCCTGATCTTTGTTTAGAAAGATCACATGAATGTGGGTAGGGAGAAAAAGATTCAGGCAGCTGAATCTGCTGGTCTGGTCCCATGGCTCACTCTCAGCCCTTATGTGCATGTGCATTCCAGCACAAATTATAGCAGCTCTACTGCCACTCAGAGCAGAAAACCAGATCTGGAACAGGTAAAGTCTGATGAAAAAAATACTGTGCTGAGCTTTACAGCTTAAGCTCTTTCCTGTGCTGCTCGACCTGTCTGGAGTTTCCTGCATCCCAATGTATTTTAACACAAATTCAAGGACTTAAAACATTGCTGGAAGAGTAAATAGAAAGGATAAATAAAAATAATAGGGGGGAGGAGGATTGTGTCATACAATGGTATGTGGGACTACTTGAGTGAAGGTAGGCTGCTCTACCTTTAGCCAGCAGGTTTTATTGTATTTATTCAAGCAAAGTCCTCATTTTTAGTCAAGTGCAGTCTCCAGCACCATACCCTTGAACTAAAGAACTATGTGTTTTTCCTTTCCAGCTGCATAAAAAGTAATCTTCACAAACTGTGATTAGTTTGTTAACTCAGAATGTAGCTGAAAAATATCAACAGGAAAAAAAAAACAAACCAAAGCAAAGAAAATTCAAGTATGGAGGAGGTCAGGTGTTTGTTGTTGCTTGTTTTCTGTTAGCTCTTTTGCATGTGATTGCAGTTTCTCCCTTATTCACAACAAGTATATATATTAAGAAAGGTACAATTTAATAGATTGTATTCAACATTATTCCTTCTTCAATAAGCCTAGGACCTTAATATGTGATGAAAATTATGTTTTCTTCATGTTGCACTCACTAGTACCAAGTAAGGATCCAGACAGAAAGGCTATATAATAAGCAAATAATCTGGATTTCTGACATGTTTGTTCTACATTTTTGCTTTTTCTGAGTGCTTTTCTCATCACTATGTAGATAGTTATTATATTTCTTTGAATGAATCTTTAAGGCATACAAAGTTAAATAGATCAGTGTTGTCTGTTTGTGGTATTATTATTTTTTTACTTGGATTTTCTGTATGCTGATGTTTAGAGCCAATATGAATGCTAAGGGAAAGTTTTTAGAATAGATATTAATTAAATATTATTGTTTAAAGCCTACTAGTGTTAAAATAACTTATTAATCGTGTAGGAATATTATTATAATAGCAGGAATGCTGTAGTAGCAATACTACAGAAACAGAAAGGAGAAATGCCATTTTTTGGTTGTGCTGGCATTTTTATGAATCAGGTGAGTTTCATGACACAGCTTTATGATGTGAAAAAAAAAAAAAAAGAGAGAGAGAGAAAAATATCTTCAGCATATCAGAAGGTAACTTAGTACTTATTAATTTTTCACTGATTTTTTTGTTGTGGTTTTTTTTTTTTTTAGTACTGTGCAGCAGGCCCATTAAAACTCTTTGCCTCAAATTCTGGCTCAGTTCCAGTTAAAGGAAGCGTTATCATTGGCTTTCAAGAGGCGAGGATTTTGTGTGAATAATTATTCACAAAGCCATTCTGATATGAATGCTAAACATTTTTATGGCTATTCTAGGCATTAACATTTTAAGGTTGTTTTTTCCCCAATAAAGTATTTGTTAATTACTTCCCTGACAAGTCTTTTGATGATCAGATAATGGTGATTGTCTGGTTACAATGCAGTAAGACATTGTCAGTCTCCATTGTTAAGGGCTAGGACTTGTGGGTCATTTTTTTTCTTATTTCCCTTTCTCTGTGTGCAGCCTAGAGTTGGAACATACTCAGCTGGGGAAAGTTTGTCTTTTCCTGAGTTGCATAAGCAGCACTGCTATTAGCATAATGGGTCTGGCTCAGTGCTTTGGAATAAGAATGAGCTATGTTTCATTTCTGAAAGCATGCAAGAAATGTACTAATAATGCCCTTCAGAAACATCTAATGTGATTTTTATGAATCACACCTAGCAACTTATAGTGAGTTTATGCCAGATGGATTTCTGATTAGGGTCAGCTAATTTAGGAGCCTCTGCACTATGAGATGACCATTTAAAGCCTGATGAAAAATACACAGAATGATCAAGTGCCAGGTGATGCCAAAAAGAGTTGTTTCAGAAGACTCAGGAGCAAGACCTTTACAGCAAGTAGATCTCTTCTGGTCAAGTAATTTTACTCCACTTTTCTCTTTTACAAGTTTCCCTGCTGGTTGCATAGGTAATAATCTGTAAGTTTCTAAGGTGTTTCCTTAGAGGTGTCTGATGTCCTCCTCACAGAAGAAAAAAATCTTTTCAGCAATGGGACTCAGGACAGAGTTGCAAATGGATAAACAACATCATGCTTATTCCAAAAAATATTGATGATGTATGATAAAATGAAATAACTCATCCTTTTCAGCTTATTGATGTCTTTTCGAGGTACAGGACCAAAAATTTAAAAATTACTGCAAGGGTAAGTTTCCAGGAGCATTTCCCAGTTTCTAATTGTAGCCATTTTAGCAGCCTTTTTGTATTCTTCCCTCACACCAGAAAAATAACTTCTATTTTTAACTCTGGATAATTTCTTTTCTAGTCTGACACGCACACCTATTTTAATCTTATTGCTCTGATACTTTCTAAATTACTATTAAATCCCAATATGCATTTCATATACTTCTAAGTAAATTACTTACCTTAAAAATACTAATTTCCCTTGATATTTTGGTACAGGAGCATCTCAAATGTGTAAAGATGACAAAGAACTCTAGTGCATAAATTATGAAGCTACAGGTGATATGCACAACAATAGAAACATAGCATATGTAGTTGCATTTTATTTTGAATAGGGAATAAAAAGTGGCTGGCATCATCAAGCCCAAGAGTTATTGGGAGCATGAAGTGAGTTTTGAAACCTCGTGATAGAGTGTAACCACAATTCCATTAAAGTAGAGAACTGAGTCAAAGATGTTTCCATTACTACTGCACTGATGCAACAAAATGAAATATGGAGATATTTCCACACATCTCTCCCATGATAAATGACAATATACATGTAGATGTACCCAGAAAAAAAAAAATCATTTAATTTTCATGCCATATAGAAGTTATGGGAAAATGCTGATTCCTTTAGACCAGAAGTTTAAAAAATAAGAAAGAAGGAAATTAACATTCACCAGAATGTTCTTAATAGAATCCAAATGATGGTAAGTTTAAGTTGAAGTTGTGCATTGTTCTGCAAAGATTCAGAATACAGACACAGAAGTCTTGGGAAAATTACTGCTGTTGACTTACCTACATCACTATGCAGTGGCATTACTTAACCATTTCAGTTTCCAATTGGAACTGGTTTAGCATTCTCAATATACTAAATAGTGCTCTACTTAGATATTAAAGTTATTCAGGGGAAATGGTTATGCAAATTAATGTTGATTGGTCTAAGAACAGGGAAAATAGCACAAAACCTCAAGTTAATTTAATGCTAAACCTGCAAAATTGAGCTCTCTGCAGAAAATGAGCATTTAAAGAAAGAGGCTTCTCCTCAGGCATTAGCTTGGCCATATTGCAAACATCACATATTAAGATTGTATTTATGATATGAAAAAAAATCTAATCATATCTGAATTTAATTGGAAACATAAGGAAGAAAGCCCATCACATTACTATTCATTGATTCATTGATTGTAATGCTTGAAGAAACCATTACAATCATTTGTAATATCATCACAGGACACAGGACTATTCTCAGTAATTTCTGCCTCAAGTTCACAATTTATAATTGAGTATTATAGGTACTATTCTGTATAAATCTGTGCTATTTTGTGTCTTCTAACAAGACCTCTAAATGAGCTTATTCTGATGAAGCTATATTCCAAATTATTAATGTGATCCTATTATTACTATTCATGCAGCATTCAGAGGCCTGGCCTGAACTTGTAGCTTGACTAGGCTTGGCACAGTACAAGTATGCTTCAAAAAACCCAATCTTTTTCACAAAGATTGGCATCAAGCAGCAGATAAAATAGAGGCATACAAATTGTCTGAAGGTCAGAGGCTGATCTGGAAATAAGGATTTTTGCTTGTCCCCCAGCTACAGAATTAAATTTCCATGAAACAGAAGCATCTTCTCTCAAATGTTATCTAGGGGTCTTGCAATTTATTGACCCTTTACTGTTTTGTTTTGGTTTTTTTTCCATGCACTGAATGTTTATTAATATTCATCTTTCCCTCTCCCCAAAATTAAGTGCTTGTAGTTCTGTTTTGAAAAAGAACAACAAAAATATCAGAAATCTGTAGTCTTGGTAATCTGAAATGACAGGTTGGAGGTAAATTTACTAGAGGTCCAACCTCCACTGTCAACATTGCTTGGTGAACTCTTTGCCAACGATGACAGAGAAATGCAATGTGGCAATTTTTGCCTCCATCAGATTTGTGGCTGCATCAGGACCTGGATGTAGTTGACAAATTAGCTATACTGGTTCTCTTCCTGCTCCCAGTGTCACTGATGTGACTATTCTACTCTATCCTTCAATGAAACAGTGAAAAACTTGCTTATCACAGTTCCACTGCATATATCAGTCACACTGAGCCAGCCCATAACAGTTGTTCCAACAAGAAATAGTGCAGCCTAAATTGTATTTTTATAACAAAAAAATCATTAATAAATCATCATATACCCTGTGCAAAAAAAAAAAAAAAAAAAAAAAAAAAAAAAGAAGATAAGAATAATCACATTTGTTTCAATTATTCATATTTGCATGACACAAAAATATTGTGCACTGTTGAAACATAATAAGGCCTGACAAAGAGCAGCCTAGGGCACAGGCAGCAGGTTTCCAGCATGGAAAGTGCATTCAGGTCTCCCTGTTGGGCAGTTCTTTCTGGGGTATTTATACGATGACTACCAATGTTTGTGGTAGATGTATGTCTTATGTGGTCCTTCCTAGAATCACCTGTCTGAGGACATGTGATAACTTTCAAAATCAGAAACACTACACATATTACTGGGGGAAGAGAGGCAGAAAGTGGAATTTTATTGCAACCCAGCCTCCACCAAATGGCAATGCCAATTTTGGGGGTTTTTTTAATTTTTTTTTTTTTTTTTTTTTTGTAGAGAGATTTGTAGGTCTGAAGACTTGAGCAGTTTTTTGGTAGGTTGGTTTGGTTTTAATTTTATCTGGTTTACTCTTGTGGAAAACAATGCTGATATAATTTTCCCCCAAAAATAAAATAAAATAAAATAAGGAAAAAAAAAAAAAGGCAGGTGCCGCAGCTTCTTACACTGGAAAAAAGGTGAAAAAAAAAAGCCTAAAATTGCAGCAGAATTGTAACATTTCCAAGGGGCATTAGTAAAAGGCTATTGTAATGGGCTGGAATAATTATTTTAATGAAAATTTGAATTAATAATCACAAATGAATTTGGAATTAATTTTTTATGTTTCAGATTGTTAAATATGTGAACATGCCAGAGTAAAACTAAGCAATATGTCACACCGAACTGTTTTGTTATTGTTATACTATAAGATAAATATATTATTACCTAAAATAGACTCAGTGAATATTTAAGGCATATGTAAATTAATTTAAAAGACCTAGAGTCTAATAAGTAAGTAAAAGAATATGCATTAATTGTGCATTTTGTCAAAAACAGGCAATAAAAAATGCTAAGAAAAATACAGGGCAAATCAATCATGTGATTCAGAATAATATTTCATGTAGTATACTTGTATAACTATGTCTGTTCTCACATAAATCTCTGTGCATGTATGTCTCTACAACATCCACTAAAAAAAAAAAAAAAAAAAGATAATTTCTTCAGTTTCTGGCACATTGAAATTCTGAGCTTCAGACTTCCATAATACCTAAATCCAGACGGAAAATGGATGTTCAGTTTTGGGATAAAGACAAAGCTGTTGAATTCAGTGGGCCCAAGACTTCATAACCTGTTTTCAGGTCTATATCAGGATGGTATTTTATAGTAGTTATTATCTGAGTTGACTGAATTGAAAAATAATTCTACTTGAAAATATAATTCATGTGGGATTTTATACACATCCATTTTTAGCACAAGAAACCAACACCTTAGTATCTTATTATTTTGTAAAGTATAGCATGTATTAGGAGAGGACCTAAACAGATTCTCAGTACTTCAGATGGAAAAAAGTATGATAGTTAGCAAGAGATTTCAAAACTTTCCCATTACTTTCCATTATAATCCAGTTAAAATAAATTGAGCTGACGTTTATGGTAAGTGTCTATGAACAGCATACGTTCCTTAACTCTTTAGAATATTGACAGATTTATTTTGATTTTCCTTCCAATTAAATGTAAGAAATATGCACTTGCTTTTAGTTTCTGATCAGCTTTCTAGGACATAGTGATGTAATGAAAACCCATGTGGTCCCTTGCTTTCCTATATGGAAAGTGAATGCTTATTGATGAGACAGCAGCTGCAGAGGAAATGGACTGGGTCTGCAGGAAGTGTAAATCAGGTATAAATCAATTTAAATCAATAAAGTTTTGGCAATCTATACCGTCTTAAAAACACTACTGTAGTTTTAAAATTATTACAAATAAATCAGAAGTTATTGATCAAAAAAATTGATAAATAATAACAGTGTGCTCATAATCTAATTCATGTCAAAATCTGACTTGCAAATTAACTTAGTCAATGGTTTTCTTTGATATTACGTGTTCTGGGATATACCAGCTCTATTCTCTTTATCCAAAGTTGCCAGCCAGGCTACAAGAAAACCTCTGCATAAAATGACTGCAGGCTACATAGTTAAAAATGTTTTTCTCTAACTATTTTATATGTATTTTATATTGAAAATGTAATGTTATGGCATTTTAAATATTTAAAATTTTCTCTAAAGTGCAAAGTCTAACTTGACTGGTATCACAAAGCTGAGGAGTCTGAAAATAATGTTGAGAGAAGGTTTGAGGATATAACCTGAAAATTATGTTGACATCATATTTCCCATTAATAGAAATGACAGAAACCTTTTGCTTTATACTGAAATGCTACTTCTAAAATTAATTGTTAATATAGTACCAAAGAAAATGTGGATTTTTCCCTTCTTTTTTCTAGTTTTACAGGCTGAAGTCTCTTCCAGGTAACCGCAGCTACTTTTACAATGGTTCTTTATTCTGTATCACTATAAATCAATAACACTCTTAATAATGAACAGTGCATTTCAGATATGTTGTTCATTATAAAACTGATGAAAGTATATGTTACTCAGGAAGCAAGAACATAATAAAATACTTGTCAAATATAAAACCCTACACATTTTTTTCTGGGCAAGCATGTAAAGGACTGTCAGAATGTCAGAACTCTTAGCTGTAGGCAAACCAAGTAGTTCATTCTGGTGTAACAGCAGTGGTATACACTGCCTAGGCAATCAATTATAATTGACATTTTGTTAGAATAGGAGTATCCATAGCTTAGAGGATGAGCACTTTCCATTGTAAGTTGCTAATCAACTCCATCTATAAGTCTAACTCAGAGATTTCCTTTCTAACTTCCTTTTACATGCAAACATCCAGCTATAGTAGAATAAAGCACCAATGCTGCTGATTATTGTTTCCCATTATTAATGCAGTGGAGTTACTTGGTTCTCTTTCATGTCAATGGCCGTTCATCATATGATAAAAGTCTAGACTTTTACAAGCATATAAAAACTTTCAGAATTTGACTAAGTAACGACATGATACAGATTCTATAAATGACAAAAAAAAAATCAAAGTTTTTCACCTGTGCTTCAGATCAACAGTGTCAGTTGGAATAAGTCACACAGAGAAAAATATTCGGACTTAAATGTCAATGAATTAATGCTAGCAAATGCTGTGACTTTTTGTTAGGTATTTTAATGCTTGCATTTAGACACTCAAGTTTGAAAATGTTGTCTTTAACCTCCAGCTATTGTAAATTCACGTTTCAGCTGAGTTTGGCTCCACAGAAGTAAATAAGAATGGTTCTGTTGTCATAAGAGCATTAAGAAAAGTTCATACATAAGACACAATTCATAACAGGTTTTTTGGAGGTTTTTTGCTTCAGTTCTCCAATTAATAATAATACTAGAATCAGATGGGTACATTGCTTCTGCTCTTGAAAACAAGATATGTTTGCTGACAGAGCAAATTGAAAAGAGTATAACAGATCTAGTAATAATAAAACTTCTGTGCTATGAACCTTGGTTGTAGTCTTAATCAACTTAATCAACGTTGGCCTTAAAACAAATGAAAAGTTTTGTCCACATCGTTTTGATAAGTATTCTAATGGAGTACAGTTCCAGCACCCTACACTGTCTGTTAGATAGTTTCTTCCTGCTTGCAGAAACTTCACCACCCAACAACCTTTTCTCCCTCACTGGGGTTGATCATCATTATGCCTGCTCAAGTTTCATTTTGTTCCTTTCCGTTCCTCCATGAGACTGGCTTTCCTTCTTTTATTCCCCTCAACATTTTTTGAAATGTTTTTATTTTGAGTTTCCTTTTCTTGAATATGGGTCTTCAAAATTATGCACAAGATTGCCAAAGAAATCTTAGCAGACTTTTGCATAAAGCAGGATGCCTGTTGTATTACAAACATGGATAGAAATATCACAGGATTGCATTTGTCTGTTTCACTTTTGGATTACTTGAATAGTTTTCCTTTACCAATTGACATGATGTCCTTTTCATCAGGAAAACAAAAATGAAATTATTTGATGATACATAAATATTTGGATAAGTTATATTGCTGAAGAAAAAAAGAAGTTAAATCATTATAGGCTGGTCTCTTCAGGAATATCACATATGCTACACCACTACATTTTCAAGCCACAAAACAGCCCTTTTTATTAATCTCACTCTAAAGACTAAGATCCTTTTCAGTAACGGGTTTCTCATATTAACCAGCCAACAAAAAAAACAGAGTTTTAAAAGAAAACAAACCAGGTTATTCTTTTCTAAAAGTCCCCGTTTCTGTCATAAAAATCCAGAAATGAGTTCAACAGGTGGGTGCTGTAGCATGGCTGGAAGATGAATCTACTTCAGTGAACAGAGGAAAATAGAGAAACTCATTTTCAGACCAATTTGTTGGCAGCCCTTCCCTTCCACAAAAGGGCAGAACTAGCCTGTAGTGCTGCAGAACTCCAAACCCTATGGTGCAGGCGAAATAGTTTGATATGAGGTAGAGACTGAACCATTTACCAAAAAATAATGTTCTCCAGTCATTTAAAACTGGCAATCAGTGTAAAAGAGGAGGGTAGTAGCAATGACTCTTCTTAGTAATAAGTCTAAAGCAGTGTAGAGAGATAAATAGTCCATGCTTACCTCTGGCTCTTTCGTTAAATCCTCTGAACAGATTGTCAATGCACTGTAATAAACAAATTCGAAAGATAGGGAAGACATAGGTCACAGAAGTCAAATCCTAGAGGAAAAGCTGCAATTTGTTTGCAGATAACAAAAAACTGGGCTACTACCTTGAGGGCAGGCAGGCCCTGGAGAGAAACCTGGACAGGTTAGAGAGAAGGGAAATCATCAACCACATGAAGTTTAACAAGGGCAAGTACAGAATTCTGCACCTGGGATGGGGCAACCCTGGTGACAAGTACAGACTGGGGAATGAGTGGATGGAGAGCAGTGAGGCAGAGAGGGAACTAGGGCTCCTGGTTGATGGCAAACTGAACATGAGCCAGAAGTGAGACCTGGCAGCCAGGAGGGACAACTGTGTCATGAGTGGATCAAGCACAGTGTCATCAGCCAGTCAAAGGAGGTGATTGCCCCTCTCTGCTCTGCACTGGTACAATCTCACCTTGAGTACTGTGTGCAGTTTCAAGCACCACAGTATAGAAAAGGCATCAAGCTGTTGGAGAGCATCCAAAGGAGAACAATAAGGATGGTGAAGGGTCTGGAAGGGATGACTTAGGAGAAACAGCTGAGGTCACTTGGATTGTTCAGTTTTGGGGAAAAGGAGGTTGAGAGGTGACCTCATAGCAGTTTATGGCTTCCTCATGAGATAGGACTGGCAACAATTTCTTCACTCCTGTGACCAAAGAAATGGTAGTGAGATGAATCAGAGGTTTAAGTTAGATATTAGGAAAAGGATTTTCACCCAGAGGCCAACTAAGCACTGGAACAAGCTCCCCAGGGAAGTGATCAGGACACCAAGCCTGCCTGAGTTCAAGAAGCATTTGGATGGCACTCTCAGGCACATGGTGTGATTCTGGGGATGCCCTATGCAGGGACAGGAGTTGGACTCGATGATCCTGATGGATCCCTTCCAACTCAGTGTATCCTATGTTCTTACGAATTTCTTGCATTGCCTACCACACATGACACTTGAAACAATTGAAAGCTTAATTTGAAATTAGTTTTATTTGCACACAATTTTATGGGAAAATAAGAGAGCTGCGGAACACAGAGAAAATTATTCCCAGGATTCCACAAATCCAGCATAATTATTTTCTACACTTCCCAAGATAAGCCATCAGTCAACTAACTTATACATATGGTCTGTGCAGAATGAGACATCATGATGTGCTTTTCACTGTTAAAATATAAAGACGTGTGTCATCAGCACACTAGAATCCTTCCAACTTACAAACAGTCACACTCCTGGTTGCTTCATATACCTCTTTGAATAAGGGGTCTGATGGATCAGATTCTCAGCATGCATCAGGAATATGATTGTGAGGACAGAAAGTGGTTTGGTATTGCTTTCTCCCTCTTCTAGAAAACTGTGAGCCTGGCTTTGAGATGGAAGACTGTGAAGCATGAAGGTAATTGGAGGTAATAAGTAAAGGTTGCTGTATGATTAAAATATTTAGTGAATGTGTTTATTTTTAGCCCTGGACACATAGGCTGTGACAAGAGTAGTAAATTAAACATGCTTGGGATCATTTCCTGGCACTGAAGCCAGCTGGCATGGAATGGCCCCTCTCTATACTATTAAATTCTCTTTTGCCCACCATAACTGACTTTTAGGCCTGTGTTAATTTCTCAGCCATACTCAGAGTTTTTCTGGAGGGTGTTAGCTGGCCCAGAACAGAACCATGCAAGGGATTATTCCAACAGTTTAACAGTATAGACAATGAAGTTCCAGTGTCCCAGAAATATTCACTTTCTTAGCACTTTAGCATATGGATTTGATTACGTATGGTTATTCTAAAGGGTCTCATCCTCTGTTCTGTTTCTGCTCTGCATATGAGATAAGAACAGGAGTTAACAATTTATCTTTTTTCTTCTTTTTTTTTTTTTTTTTGTGTGGTTTGGTTTGGTTTGTTTGTTTGTTTGTTTCTAGGTCAGGAAAAATATTTGTTTTTCCAGGTTTTTGGTAGGGTGACTGAGGGATGGTTACACAAACGTAGGAATTTAGGCTACTTCTTTCAGATTCAAGTGAAACTAAGGGCGTGGAAAACTTGTTGGTGAGCCCAAAATTTGATATAGTTCAGTATCCTCCCTCTGACAGTGAATAATTGCTGATACTTAAGGAACAGTATGAAAAGAAATAGTAGCAGTTATTTATGATAGTGTTATACTCTGCTACCAAATAGTCAGATACAGTGTGGGGAGTAAAAAGGCTGTTCCCTGAACAGTACAATTAAGGAAACTTTGGGGGTTTTATGAATGTTGTACAATATGCTCCTATTTGTATATCCCAATCTATGGAAGAGCTAAGACTCATATGGAAGTTGTGTCCCCAGCGTAAGAAAGACATAGAGCTCCTTGAGCATGTCCAGAGGAGAGCCACGAAAATGATCACAAGGCTGGAGCACCTCCCCTATGAAGGCAGATTAAAGAGGTTGGGGTTGTTCAGCCTAGAGAAAAGAAGGCTCCGAGGTGACCTTATAGTGGCCTTGACAAACCTGATCTAATGGGAGATGCCACCACCCATGCCAGGGGGCTTGGAACCAGATGATCTTTAAGGTGCCTTCCAACCCTAAGCATTCTATGATTTTATGATTCTAAGTTATATATGTTTCACAGCTGCCCCAAAACATTTTCCTTAGTATTTTTCTAAGCTATGTGTTTCTTAGCTGATCAGCAAGATTTGCAGAGATAGACGTTCTGTCTACTGTCAATGAAGATGCTGATTTCTTCCAAATACTGCTTTTTACAATATTTTTAATTTGCTTGACTCCTCTGATAAATTATTTTGTGTTTTAATTCTAAATTCAAAAGGTCTCAGAAAGAGATTGACTGGCAGAGGAGCAGATGGACTATAATTCAGACAAAAAATATCATCTTAGAGCTAATTAAAATATTACCAGCAAGCTTACTATTTAAATATAGTCATCACCCTTTTCCTTAATACACACATATCCAGAAATTGCTTTATAGGTGCTTCTGTTTGCACACAATGCATCAGGCATAGTATGTCAGATGAGGAATCTTCACAGATTTAAAAATATGTGTGACTTCAAGCCAATAATCGATTTAACATAAACCTAAAATAGAAAGAAGAGACAGCTATTATTTTCACTGTGCCTGACAGGCTGAAAGCTGGGTTAGTAGGCTGCCATTTATGGTATTTGGGAGAGGCAGTAATAGGGTCACATATGGCTTGTCAAGTAAGTTTTCTTGCAGTTGAAATGGATATTGCAAGTAATCTCAGTAAATGAAAGCAACTGTCATTCCCCTGATACCATCTTCAGTATTGCTGAAGAGAATGGTAATACTCCTACTGACTTCCAAACCGTCTGATTTTTGGTGTATTTTCACAGCTGTTGTTTTTCAACAAACAATGAAGTTGTAGAATAAAGCAAGCACTTACCTCTACTGAGGAATTAACACTCAAGTCCAGCTCCTTCAGTGGGATTCCTGGTCCCAGAAATGTGTAAACCCTCCTTCCACACATTTCTGTTGGAAGGAAACACAAATGTAAATGATGGGAGGATGCTGTGGTATGCTCAATGAGTCTGAATGACCAAAGGACAAGGACAACAAATGCACTGTGGAAAACAGGGAAAAGCTAGCTGCTATAGACACAGCCTGGGCACACGCTTTCTACTTGTTTACTCTTTGAAGCACATCCTTGACTGCTGCAGTAAGGAAGACTCCAAAGGATTCACTTATTAAAAATATCATTTACTTTACCTGTTTCTTTTTTTTCAAAGCATTTCTATATCCATATGTAAATAATGCATTAAGACCTCTAAGTCACCACACAACAGCTGACTCACTTAAATGTATTTCAAATCAACATCTGCACTTACTGTTTTATGTCTAAAACCAAAATAACCAAAGTACCTGATGCACAATCAGCAAATTCAAGCCTAATAATATATTACATTTTTTCCCACCTAATGAAACAATATTATAGTGACTATGGATTTACCATACAAAAATGGTGAATCTTTGACTCTAATATCGACATAGTCACAGCTCATTTATTCAGCAAATTTCTCAGGCCTAATTATTCCATGCTTGGATTTCTGTAGAGCTAAACACCTTAATTTACTCAACACAATGGATTTTTGGGGAAAGGAGGATTACACTGAAGAAAAGAAACTAGTCATGTTCACATGGGAAAGCAGTATAAAATGCAACCACCTTTGTATTCCTTCAGACAAATATGTTTAGTACATAATCAAAAAGGTAAGACTTTATAACATGAGGCATTACAAGCATAAATACATGAGACTGAAAATCCTTAGTAGGAAGACCTTACATACTACAAATATTTTACATTAGCTGCACAATTATTTTTTTCCACCTTGACAAACTCACATTAACAGACTGCAGAGTTCCCACCTCATTTACTTATCCACTCAACTGCAGTGAAGAAGAAAAATAATTTAAAGGCCAGTAAACTTTAGGAATAAGCTTTATTGAATTTATTGTTGTTTTAAATAGAAAGAAATTAAAGAAACAGCATATGTCCTGGCTTGATTTCTATTCACCATTACAGCATTCGTATGAGTACAGGCAGAACTTTTCCTGCCAGAAGTGTTATCATGAGGACACTACATTGCCTATTTTTCAGTCCTCATGGAAATAAATCATCAGAATCAGGTACCTCTACATTACTGCTTACTGTGTCCTGAGAAGCAGATGCAGTAAATTCTACCTCTGTGACCTTTTCAGTATTCTGTGTTTTGACTGAGTGTCCATTCTAGTCACAGGTTGCTGAGGTTACAAACAGAAGACAATAGGAATGGCAAGCGAATCAAATTACAGAATACTAAAAAGGTCAGAGTAGTACCTTTTATATTACCCTTCACAGAACAGATGAGGCAGAAAAAGTTATACTTCTGTCTCATGACAAAAATTGTAATGATTCAGTAAACAGCACCAGTGACAAAATCACACTTGTGCCAAATGGTTGCACTATAAAGAAATAACTGTAATATCCAGTGTTCACATCTGAGATAGGGTTCCTGTTAAACTTAAAAATGAAGTCTCTTGGAAGCTATGTTGCTTTGCAGTAGTATCATTCATTTCTGAAATAAATTTGAGTAAAATCTTTCTGAAATTAATTACAAAATTATGTTCAACTAAAACCAATAAATTGACATGTCTCTATCCATGACTTTTTCTACTGTATTTTATTTGCATTGCAGTAGTATGAACTATTTTCCTTAAAATCTTGCTTTTTTAAATTAAAATTCACAGGTGGCCAATGATCCTCCTTAGTATTTAAAGAAAATCACTGCAAACACTAAATTTTTCTAGTGTAGTGTTGGATTAATGTCTGTCAGCACATGTAATTAGGATTTAGTATTTGGTTGGCAAGTCCTTATTCAGACTTGCACTCTTTTACATCAATGTAATTTTGGAGCCAATTTCCTAAATGTTTATATAGTCCATTATTATTACTAAAGTGTTTCCAAAATTCTCTAAGAGATGCAATGTTGTGGAAGGATTCTTATGTTTGTTGTGGGACATACTTACCCCAAAATTATTTTCTTCTATAATGCCTAATATCATAGAAGCAAAAACCAGTTTCCAAATCTTTTTTGTTTCCCAGAAGATTTTTCTTTTTATCAAAGTGGTTACCATGTAATATGAGTAGAGTAGCTGCTCACACAAAATTATTCTTCTAATAAAAATGATGACCAGACATCTGTGAAACTGAAGTCTGTTATGACTGAAAACAGACCAGTTCTCAGCAGCAAAGATCTAGCAATGGTAATGGAAGATTTTTCACTGAGAGGGTATAGTTCATAATAAAGCAGAGCAATCAATCTACCTAATCAACCCCAATCAACCTCTAGGTCAATCTACCTAGTTTTCAGAAAATCTAGATAGAGATCTCTGATCCAGCATCATATTTAACATAGCTAGGTTACTTGTTGGCTTTTGATAATACATCTGTGACAATGGTTTCTTAACAAGAGGCAAGGGAACTCGTTTTGGCCAGTTTTCTCCTGGTCATTATTTAAACAATAATCTACTTACCATCTACATGGGGTGTGTGATGTATGGATATAATCAGAACTGGTAATAGGTCAGCAGCCATTCTCATTTTATAAAGTGTCAGGAGCAGGAGGCACTACTATCTGTATTTAATTCAGAAATTTCCTTGTTTCTGAACAAAAGATTGCAGCGTTTGCAAATCCTTCCAATCTGGCAATATATCTGTAGTATTATTTAGCATGATAGGGATGTCAAAGAAAGCTGGTACCAGCCTGCAACAGCAGAAGATGGCCTGCAACATCAGTCAGTTCCAGAAAATAGTCTTAGTCGTCTAACATAAAAGTGCTTTCTACAGGACAGTGACATGCACATGTATTTCTTAGAAATTGTATTTTATATAGCCAGATTCTCACATGTACTCCAGAGGCAGGTACTGGGGATGCAGGCAATACAAAGAGTCTGTCCTAGCACGGGCTCAGAGTTTATCTGATATCCTTATTCCCATTAACTCATCCCTGTGCAGAGTTTATCTGCTGGGACTGAGCAGGGAAATGGTTCACGTTCCTTCCTTTCAGGACAGATAATGGTGGGGGTACCACCTTCAGCACAGCCCTGCAGAGCACAGCATGAGGTGGAAAAGTAAGGCCCTGGCAGCAGACTTCTTCTTTCTAAAATTTTTATATGCTTCTGCCAGACATGCGCTTAGAGGTGCCACCTCATACAGGTGACGCTGGTGGTCGCCGCTCCACATCATCTGTGTTTTAGATGATCTTTTGTAGCAAGACGAACCTCTTTTAGGGTACGGCGCTTCAAGGTCCAACAGGTGTTTCAGCAGAGACTCACGAAGAGTGCTCCGAGCCTATAGCCCACAGGGTTGACTAGCCTAGATCGGTGCTGTTGCTCTGAGAGCGACTGATCCCTCTGCTGGCTAGCTCAGGAGTGAGCCCCACCTGTGTCTTAGGCCTCACCTTTTATTGGCCCCCTGGTCCTGCTCATGCGCAGTGGGGGCCCACCCTAATTGAGCACAGGTGGGCTTGACACAAGCTCATGCTCACTCCCTGGCAATTAGTGGCACCTGGTTGCCTCGTTACACTACAATCTTTCCTCGGTTTTTTTGCTCAGCTGCCCTCTTATGCACTCCTACCCACTTCCATGCATTATTCACTTGTCTGGTCCTTCTGGTCCCAATTCAGAAAGGCATCTCTGCATGAGCCTAAGGAAGACAGAGGAAAAAATAGCTTAACACAACACTCAAGCGCTGTGGAAAGATTGAGCAACCCTTCTTGAAATGGGATTTTAGCTCATAGGGACTCTCTCAGTCAGGCTGGGTTTTCTCAGAGGAGATCAGGGACCTGTTTCCAACAGAGACTTGTAAAAGCTAGATGCTCAGTTTTCTTGGCTTCCTTTAAAAAATGCCTTCAGCAAGGACTTTCCACAGCATTCAGTGTAGCAGCAGTCCACTGAAGTCAGCAGAGTCCAGTATTGAGGGGGTAAAAAACCTGTAGACAATATTTGAAAACATTTGGCTTAAAAGTGAAAACAGGAACAAGTCACCTAAATGTTGACTGTACCTGAATTTTTAAGTGTCACAGTCCAGCAGTTTTAACATGCATAAAACAAAGTTAATCTGGGGAGATGATATTTTCTCTTGATTATCATGCAATCCTCTTTAACTCAAATCCCCTTTCAGGTAAAATGTCATTGGAAGTAATTTCATTATAGCAAGAATTATAACTTTGAAGGAAAGCCTCTGATTTTACACAAATTAGTTTTAATAAAATTAAACTATTGCTAAGGTCACAGCAAGTAAATACCTGTGCTGGTATGGAAGCAAGGGAAAATAGATGAGCATGATCCAAAACCACTGATGTGACAGTTAGACTGTGCAAGAAAACTAAGGTTAGAAATCTTTTGGTCTACATTTCATGCATACTTGAGAAAACTAAGGTTAGGAATCTACACCTATCTCTTTTGGTCTACATTTGACGTATCCTTGAAACTCCCACTCAGCTCAGCTGAAATTCATATGTTGCAGATTTTCACCACCACATACCAAGCACCTGCACTTCTGGGCTACATTTCTACATACCAGTTCCATTTTTCACCCTGATATAACCCAGGTACATCCACTCTGATATAAATGTCATCTCCAGACATCATACACCATGATTTTACATGGCCAGCTTCCCAAGTTGCTACAAGTAGAGAAGCAAATGGCACTGTGGCCCCATGTTCCTCTCAGGGGTGACATGTCTTGAGTAATGTGCAGTTTTTACAAACAAATACCAGCCTTCTAGCTCTGGAGAAATAAAGATATAGAGATTTGACATTACTAGCTGGGGACCTGAAGTTAACTACAAAATCATGCAAAATTCCTCTAAAGGATGCAAAGCAAAGCGGCATGCTCAGAGAACAGGGCATGATCTTCCCCATTTAACCTGTATCAAAGCAGGTAGACCATTCTTGCTCTTTATTAGGGTATTTCTCTATCTCTACAGTAATCCATGTAGAGACATAAAACTGACTCCTATTAAAGAGTGCAATATGGAAAGTCAAGGTATTAATTTGCCAGAGGAATACAAACCAATATTTTATTTCGTTGAAGGATTTACTTAGGCAGGATTTTTAAGGTGGCATTTTTTGTATGGAGGGAATGCCTGAGATTTAGACTTTGACATCCATGCTGCCCTGTTATGCTATCATTGTATTTAAGACTCTTGTTAAAATCCAGTGAGGATGGAAATTGAGAGAAATAAAAGAAAATGACTGTACAATTCCTTGCTGATTTCAGAGGCCATTTGAAGTTATTTTGTGCAGTTTGTATGTATATTTAAAAGCCCCACAGCAATTTCTTAAAATAAAATATGCAGTAAAAGGGGGAGAAAAGGAAGAGAAAATACAGCTTTTTAAAGCTTCTGTTTTATACATTCATATAAGCCTACTCATTTAAGGAAAACATAACAAGTTATGCTCCTGTCTCACATTTTAGTATTTGCAGGTTCATCTGACTTTCTGCAAATGAACAGTATAGGATTTCCTGATGTTTTGTCTTCACTGTTTTCCCTTTACTCTTGACATTGAGTATTCAATTCCTCTTAGCTTTCTCTGTAGTCTTGCTAGTGACCATTGCCTGTCTATAACAGAATGAATTATAGACTGTCACTACCATTGGGCAAGAACAGTACATCACTGTGCAGTGGAATGCCAGAATATGGTCTTTTAAGCCCTCTTTGAGCCTTTCTGTGTATATTCATTTTTATCTCACTAGGAGTACTTTTCCCCCACAACAACATTAACCATGTTGGCCTGCTTTCTGGGAAGAGTGGGAGGCAAAGATCTATTCCCTCATTCCTGAACACTTAACTGGTAAATGTATGGAAATAGCAGCTGGGCAGGACCAGCTGGTCTCCATATGACAGATTTCCCACACACCCATGTAAAGAGGCACAAAAGAAAACCTCTTCTTTTCTTCTTTCTTCTGCCTGCTTTACTTTTATCCCAGTCCTTATTTTTTCTCTCTCTTTATTTTTGTTCTTGTTCTAGCATTCTTTCTCTATTTTAAAATGTCTGTTCTTCCTTCTTTTGTTTCTATTTCTCTTGCCATACTTTAATTCCTAGTTCCCCATTTCTGTCCCGCATCTTTTTCTACTTCTTTTGCTCTTGCTACCTACCATTTTGTCTTCTTAATTGCTTTTATTTAATTTAAGATTTCTTTTGAAACATTATTTTTTCATTTTTCCAAGAAACTCTATTCACAGTTTTAAATGGTCCCGTAAAATAATACTGTTTCATAGTATCTTTGCCATGGGTTCCAATTTAAATTTGCTTCTCCCACAACTTATAAAAAATAAATTATTTATTAATTTTTCAATTTTAATTACTTGTTTCCTAAGCACAATATTAATAGGAAATACTATCATTAGTTATTTAAACTTCCTGATTTCTTGACATGGATGATAAAATTTTGAAAAAATCCCTTCAGATTTTAGCTGGTCTCTTATACCAGCTACTATTTTTTCCCACAGAGATCAAACTCTCACCCCTTTGATTTTTAACAGGGCTCTAGGATGTTAGCTAGTCTGAGACCTTGTTGGGTTTTTTGGTTTGGTTTGGTTTTGAGTTTTGTTGGTTTGTTTGTTTTGGGTTTTTTGTTTCTTTTTGTTTTTTTCCACAAACACCAGAACCCAGTAATCTGTATTCTGTTGGATAAAAATAAATAATGACTTCATATACATTAGGTGATCTTGTCTTCTACAGTGTCATATCAGACTCTCTATGCAAGTGTTTTAATTCCTTAAGAATTTGTAGTAAAATATCACCCTGGAATTGGTATTCAAAACCACTTGCATAAAGGTTCAGATCTATGGGAAATTCATGACTAGCACACTGTTATTTTTCTTCCAGTTCCAATATAGTATAGACAGCTTTTACGACATAAACCATAGCACACGTAAGAGGAGATAGGACTGCATAATGATTAAAAAAATGACTGGAGCATGGACAGTGTGGAAACTTTCCATCCTTCTTGAATGTCAAAAATGTGCTGAAGTCATGTTCAGTACCACAACATATTATAGCAATCTACAATATATATTGCCTTTTCCTAACAATGTAAAATGTGCATGAGAGATCAGAAAAAGTTGCAGAGTCTCTAGGTGCAGACTATAGTGAAGATAAATCTGGAGGGATTTGTAAATTGGAAAATAAAAAACCCAGTTCCACTCCTTGCCCTTAAAAATAACATGGGGTTATTTTCAGTTATTTTCAGGAAAAGATCAGCTAGAGTACAGGAAAATCCTGATTCTCTAGAATCTAATTAAAGAAAACCAAAAAAAAAAAAACCTCAAGAAAACTCTTTTGCTTACAATCACACTGGGAGTAGGTTATGTATTATCTAATGTTCTAATTTAATTGTGTTTTTTCTGCACGAAACCCAAGTTACATGGAGATGAAAAGCCATTTCAGGTATTGGGTATATCATACAATAAAATTTAATATAGTTTGCATACACTAATGTAAAAGGCAAACCTTGTGTTTTAAAACATGGCAAAAAGGGTTTAATCCTCCCGTTTTTTTTCACTGGTACATGCTGTGAGCAGTTGTACAAATTTATGACCCCCTGGCACATTTTATTTCTGTAAAAGCTGACAGCAAAAGCTTAGTCATAAGGGCCAAAGAACCCTGATTTAGCTCTCTTGACAACAGGGAGCTTGCACCGAGGAAGAATTTGGTCATTGAAGTTAATAAGAGCTACATGCACATATCAAAGACAGAACCCCTTAAGCATACTGCTAAGGCAGATGTGTGCTCAACTATAATGGCATTATAAAACTAAGCCATAAAAACAGTCACTCTGCTGACTAACATGAAATATTAGGTTGGTGGGATAAATCACATCTTATGTTTAATTCACTGGTAAATTGCATTAGAGTTGTACAGTGTGGGAGCAGAGAATGCACACTGAGTAAAAAGCCTTGCTCTATCAGTTAATTTCCTGGAATACTGAAATCAGTTCTTTGAAATTTGCTGGTGTGTGAAATCCTCATACCTACATGGTACTATGGGCCATTACAAAAAGACCACCTCATTATCACATTGCAAAGTATCCTACAGCAGAAGAAAACTATCATCCTCTCTCCTTTCACACAGCCACTTCATTTGTTTAGACATATTCATTGCCAACAATTCTGAGTCAATGTCTGGAAATGTTTCTATACGAATGACCACCAATTTTGCACGAAAGGGCTGTGAGAGGGCAGCCACACTGGGATAAAAAGAAAGTGTTTTGAACAGTGTTCAGAAATCTGTCAAGCTAGAATGTTCGGCTTAGCCAAGGTCAGTTGTCTTTGCCTCCTTTTCAACAACTTTCTTTCCTCCATTCCATTATTTTATCATCTCTCACTGATAAGGTCTGACTATTCTGGCAAGGGTTCAGAAACCAAAACTGAGGGCCCCACCATATCTGCTGCTGGAGTGAAATAAATAGCTCTAAGTGGCTTTCAATTCTACCCATGATGAAAGTCCACGCTATCTAATGGGCATTTTATCTGGAGTAGTTCTAAAAATAGTAAAAAGTGAGTTATGTGCAGGGTAGATTAGGTCCTAAAATGTAAGTTGTAAACCCCACAGTTTAAGAATGTAAGTAGGAAGACAAGACAGATAACTGTGACCCTGAAGATCACCAGCATGCACATTAAAACGCTAATGCTGCCATTAAAATTCCAGGTTCCTTCTATGCCTTCCTTTTTTATTTCTTTCTTTTCTGTTGCTACAGCTCTTTGTTTTCTGCTTCTTGCAGTAGACACCAGGACCAGAATCAGCCACATGTGATACTTCAACATCTGCTCTGTAATATTTCATGCTCTGCACAGGACAATGACTAAAGCTGACAAATATTTTCCAAGTTGTCACATACAATCACCCAGCTTCATACACTGTTTTTGTTTTTTTTTTTCTAAGGACTGTGGAAACAGATGTTAACGTGGTGTAAATGGACACATCAATTCTCTCACACCTGTGATGACAAGTGTTAGGGAAGTTTACTTGAGTTCAACGTGCTGCCTGACCTCTACCTTTCTCCCTCTGTTACATCAAGTCATTGTACTTCCATATCAAGGTTCTGAGATTCTATTATAGGGTAACATATGGTAAATTTCTTGATAAAGATTAAAAAAATATCTTTTTCATGTTTAGCTTTATCTTAATACTACAAATTCTGTTTTTTGCTAGTACTTAACATACAGTGTTTCAAGGGCAAGAAAAGTGTAAGCTTTCAACTGGCTTACCTTAAGTATCATTTGCATAAAATCTATTTTAAAGCAATGACTCAATGTTGTTGAAACATCAATCTCACAACTAGAATACTAGCTAAGTCAGCAGACAGTGCTTAAATTGACTATTGTGGATTTAACATGCTGGCTTCTAAGCATCCGAGCACAACTTCAACAGTGATCTATAACACTCCTCCCTGTTGTGTGATACATCACCACTGCAGAAATTGAATTGATGACAACAGTGATGTTTAATGCCATCAAAAATCATATTTCAGTACAGTGGGCTTGCTGTTTTGTTTTTTTTTCCCCAATCTTTTCTTCACTGACCTGATCTGGGCAGTTGGAGTCTCTTCAGAGGGGTAATGGTTTCTGTGTGCATCTTGGTAAACTAAAACAGAGAGGGCAACCATGGACATGTTTCACAGCACCAGCTTGTTGGGCTTGATGGGCAAATAATTCAGAAGCTCTTCATATTTCCCCAAAGTTAAAGCACAGAAACATTAAAAGATTAATAGAAGAAGAGGAAAAAGATAGCTGAGAAACTAGTATACTCATTTAGATGTTGCTACTGAAATTTTGAAAACTTTACTTATTAGATCTTTTAATAAACTGTGATCTCAGTTGCATAGTCTACATTTCAAAACAAATTACTAATGTATCAAAAACACAGCAGGTTAGGAGAAGCAGTAGCACAGTTCATTCTCTCCTGGAGCTTAAAAACTACATATGTTTTCTTTTTTCCTCTCCTTCAGGAACAGTTAATTTCTTTTTTTTTTTTTTTTTTCTCTTCTCTTATCTTCTTCTCTTCTCTTTTCTTCTCTATTCTTTTCTTTTTATTCAGAACAAATTTTCTTTTGGATAAGTGCTACATAATAGTTACATAATAAAAGTGCTACTTTTGTCTGTGAACTGTTGTCATCAGTGATGCCAGTAACTACTCCAGCTATGCACATAGGGATTAAAAGAAGCGTTCAGCTGCCTAGCAGGCATTTAGGGACCACTTTCCTGTGGGTCATTTACATCTACATGGGAATGAGTATTGTATATTTTCTGTATTCAGAAGATACTTTGGGGCCTAATTTCTGAATTAATGCCATAAATGTTAATTATGAAAGTTGGAAACCAACTGCGATAGAGGGAAGCACTTAAGCACAACAACATGCAATCTGAGATTGATGATGTAGTAATCCAGCAGTATAAATTAGGGGTTCAGGTACAAGTAGCAGTATGAAATTTTGTTAGCACAAAGTTTTTTCAATGAGTAGCTCTCAGAAGTTTCCATGACTGTGGGCACCCACGTGTAGCTGTATGATTTTATGGTTATACTTCTGCTACTACCTAAAGTAGTTGATTTAAACTATCTCAGGTATGTCTATATTTGAATAAGTAAAATTTAGTCACAGTCATATAAAAGCATACCTTGCAGCACTTATGTGACCATCATTATTGACTCCCAGCTGCCAGTGTGTGCTTTTCCTCATAATACTTTGTGCAACAGAAAAATATACCTTTTGTATGACTGACTCAGAGCTTGACCACATGGGTAAAGTATTGCAGATATCAGTATGAAAGCAGATTTGTTTATTAGAAACCTGAAATGCTGTACCATATTGCGTCTCCATCATCTACATTTTGAGATTCTGTGCCATGTTTTTAGAAAGATGGATTACTAAATATGCACATAGACTATTTGTGCCCTTGTTTTTCTTCCACTACTTTCTACTTCCAATGGTTCTTGGGACTGTTGGCCCCTATCAATCACATTTGGAAGTATAGAAGTCTCAATAGCAGTCACTTACTTCATGTTTTTTAAAATGTAAAGAAGGGATGGTAGGCAGTATGAATCTTCAGCTCAGCAGCAGTTTGGCCTATCACTTAGATGCAGAAATCCACTATGTCCACAGTTGGAAGACAGATTCTTTTCTTAAGAATGAGCCAGCAAAGTGTAGATATCAGGACTACATAATTCAGTCGCTGCCTTAGGAATAAATAATGAACATCTACTCAAGAATAAAAGCCATAGTGTAAATGTTGTCAGGTTTTTGAAATATACTGATCTCAGCACGACTTCCATACATGAAGCAGCTTTGTTGATCCACTACAATACAGCTGCACTACTTTATTCCATGAGTATTTTGGAAATGCATGTTACTCTCCACTCTGATTTTTACAGCTGTCTGGACTGGACTGACAGGATGGTCTGAGTTTATAAAACACTACGAATGTTTTGTTTTGATTAGATCCCATAATTTGGAGTCTCTCAATACAATCAGACATGGTGCTGTATTGAGTAAAATACAGTGATCATTCCTACACTCAGAAGACTCTATACTGTTGTTAGGGTTAGAGTTATCAAAGAGTACAGGACACAGTGAGCAATTAGAAGACCCACTTCTCCACCATTTGGGCAATTATCCTGTCAACTAAGTAAAGCTTTCCAAAGACACTGCAGTACCAATAAACTTACTGAAAAAAAAACATTTGTTCCCAGATTCTGGATGAAAGTCTTAGTATTCCAAAATTTTTTTTTTTTTCTTTTTTTTCTCATACTCCTAGAACCAATGTGCTGTTTGAAGGAAAAAAAAAGGAATAGTAATATAAAATAGAGTTCTATTCAGGATCTCCCATTGAGCCTGACACCTTAGTCGCATAACACCTCCTTGAAGTACATCAAGTAATTGGACTGGTAGTCTTATACCTATGTCTCATTTGCGATTCTTTTAAATGCTAGGTAGGTGATTTACTTTTCCTCTGCTGAATCTTTTGTTTGAATCTGTTGTTGTTATCTAGCTCATTCTGTCTTCTGTTTAGAGGATTTTGCCTTCTGCTTAGTTTTGCATCTAAATTTCACTTCTAATTTACTTCCATATGGCTCTAGCTCTGTAGCGTTGCCTGAGGACACTGAAAGATGATAAAGTGCCATTAGTGTATTAATGTATAATAACACTGAGCTTACAGTATCAAAGTAATCCTCATTGATTGGTGTCTCCTAAGACATGAGACAGAGAATAACAATATTAAGCAGCACAGTTTCCCTCCAGCAGGAGCTTTAGCCATTATTACACTTCCAGGGACCACCTCAGTAGCTGTATTTTGGAGACTGAGGAAATCAGTAGACTCCTTAAGCAGAGAAATGTTACTTTGATGCCTGCATAGGTGTCCCCCATTGTGACAGCCCACAGCTTGTATATATTACATTAAATGCTATGGAACACCCCAGCAAGAAGAACAGAGCAGGTCCAGGGATGTCCAGCCACAGCCCAGTGATTGCTGTTCTAAGGTAAAGCCATAAAGTCAAGTCAGAAAGTAAAGATCAGCAAGGTACATGGTAAGTATAACTACAACAGCCCTCTGGCAGGGACTGAGGGAAGCTCTCAAACAGAGGGGGTTCCAGCAAGGCTTTTCCCAGCTCATCTTGCAGTGATGTCTCACAGCTGCCTGAACCCACAACATTTATACGCTGTCCCCATTGCTACAACTGATATGTTTGCACTCACAGCTTCCATTTTGGTTAATGAGTCAATTAACTATCAGTGAGTTATGCAGACATATATAAAAACTGGGTATAGACTGTATAATTTCATATAATGAAAGTTTTAAAATCAAATTACAGTATAATATTAAGTCAAATATGTTTATCAATATGTCTATAACAGCCAGACGTGTAATCTTGTCAACAGGGAAGGAATTTATCTGCAAAACATACATTTCTTGAAAGCACGTGGCATAAAAATTATATTTTTAAATTCTAATTATTTTATTTTATTCTTTTATGTGATAACTAAACATTTTATTTTATGGAAATAGTTCTACTTCATTGAGATCTATATTTTGAGAAGTTTCCTTTACCATCTTCTTCTTCAAGCACATTTATCAACTCTGAGTGCTACGACTATATGACAAATTCAGTGAATTGCATCCTCTACATAAAACCAATACTCTATATCCAATACTCAGATCTCTTAGAAACTTTAACCTATACATTCTTTTAAGAATCATCATCATCTAAAGAAT
Source organism: Calypte anna (assembly GCF_003957555.1). NCBI lineage: Eukaryota > Metazoa > Chordata > Aves > Apodiformes > Trochilidae > Calypte > Calypte anna. Next base: position 106,988,948 of record NC_044245.1, read on the forward strand.
CCTTCGTTCCCCTTTTACTCACAGCCTACCTTGAAGCATGGTTTGTGCTGCAGTGGCCTGAGCCCTCTTTTTTCAGACCTACTGAAGATAAACCAGCATACTTCTGTGGTTACAAAGGTCTGTCCCTTCTCCCTTCAAGTTTTCAGAATTTCATATGGCTTCTGGAGCTTAACATGGTTATCACTATGCTTGCTAGGCCAGATCACAATTCTGTGTATCTACCATGTCACTGCCTGAAGATGACTGCCTGCACCATCCTAATTATATGTCATCCAATGACTCTTCTTGAGAGTCTTCTTGAGAGTTTTCTCCATGACAAGTGAGCAGCACTTCAAAAACTTGAACAAAGCCCTGCTGTGATAAAGGAAAGCAGAATACAGGTTAATGCTTTTTTCCTTTGTGTAGCTTTGTTTGACATCTGTTATCTCAGGTCATCTGATAACCCTGATATTCTGAATAATTCTGGGACATATCTTTTATTCTGTTGCTCTGCACCCAATACTGTCAAGAAATGTATGTGTCTGCCTTTTGCCTGAATTGGTGCTGGATGGTTCATCTTTCATCTCCATCCATTCCAAGCTATTTGTCTTCATGACTGAGGGGCTGAGAGGTGATTCAGAACTGACAGGTAGCTGGGTTTCCCAGTGAAGGATTGGCTCTTACTTCAGAGTCTGACTGTCTCCCTTCATACTGATCTTGAGATAGTATGTCCAAAAGACAAAACTGTTCATGAGTTAGGCAACATATTATTGAGAAGTAAATAAACCAACTCTAAAATAACTAGCCTAATAAATAAACACATTACTACTGCCATTCCAATCTGGCATTCTATGATTCTGTAATTTCTTCCATTTCTGAACTCACCTTTTTGCCTCCTTCACATTTCCACTTCTATGTCAAAACTCCTCACAGGCAGCAATCCCCTACTTGCCTTTTTACTTCATTAGTTCCAATTCCGCTATACCTGTAATCCTCTATTTAGTTCCAACTGACATATTTTCTTTTGTACAGATAGTCTGCAAAGCAGAGAAATAGAGCAGGATGTTTTTCAAACTCTTTTGTGCTCATACAGCAACCTTTCCCTTTAATTGCTTTAATGACTCTCCTGATTCCCTGCAGAGGCCTTAGGTAGCTATGATGCCTGGTGCTCCACAGAGACCTCTTGCTCACAGCAGTGCTGAGCCACTGGCCCAGATTTCAGGTAACCACAGCAACTCACACAAAGATCATTCTGAAAGTCTGTGGTTTGCCATCTTAACCATCACACCCTTCAGAATATTGTCTCAGTGTCCTCCTTATATGAAGACCTTGTATACCTGCTTGAATTGCTGAACCTAAGAAGTCTACTGAGTGCCCCCCATTGCCTTCAGAGGAGCCATTGTCACCTTTGGGATTTCAGCAGCTTCCCTTTGCTTCTGCTCAACAACTTTGATCTGTTCTCTGATAGAAGTCTGAACTTCTCAGGCATGGTGTGGAGGGGAAGTGGCTATTTGGATAAAGTTGCTTTCATTTTATCAGTCAGCTAGTGTCAGATGTATCAAGAGCAGTTTTATCTGAAAGCTTTCTTATTCCATCACTAATCTCAGTCTTTGTTTGCTGCTCTTGGAAAAGTACTGACTTAAAGCAATCCACCTATCAGTTGCCTCAGGCAAATCTTACCAGTCTTTCCTAAGACTTCTATTTACATTTTCCCTCTCATTCACACTGTCCTGAAAGATTGTTTCCTTCCCACTTTCCTCCATGAATTTTCATCCTTAGGAGGTGGGTCACAATTCAGCTGCTCCCTAACTGCTGCCTTGATGAACCACACAGCTTTGCTAGCCCAACCAACAAGGCAGTTCTGAGATTTCCTTCCAGAGAACCTCACCTCATAAAAAAACCACAACAAAGCACAAAAAACCCCAACATGAAATGAGGAACCTAAAAAATGGTTATGACAATTTAATGATAATTTACATTAATATTTTGGCACTGAAACATTCACTTCTTTTCAGTTATCGACCACAGTTTTCTGACAGTATTTTATAGAAGAAAAATCTAACCTCACTTACATAAGTATCAGAAAATGGAAAAATAGAGACATGCAAGAGGGGTTTTTGAAAGCCTAAGCCTTGGAGACAGAAGATGCCATTACAGAATCTACTAAATAACATCCCATATAAATTGTACTGAACCATGAACAGCTTTAATACATGTTCCAGGACCTCTACATCCTTCTTAAACTGAGAGGCCCAGAACTGGACACAGTACTCGAGGTGTGGCCTAACCAGTGCTGAGTACAGGGGAAGAATCACCTCCCTGGACCTGCTGGTGACGCTGTTTTTGATACAGGCCAGGATGCCATTGGCCTTCTTGGCCACCTGGGCACACTGCTGGCTCATGTTCATACATGTACATACATTCTTAACTGTCGCCATATTGTTTTATTTATCTTTAGTAGCTGGTTGCCAAACCGTTAACTCAAATCTATTCAAGACACTATACTATGTCTGAATAACAGTAATTATATCAATTTTCTTGTCTGAAACACCTCAGGGATATATGTTATTCCCCAGAAGCACCTGTGGTCAAAGCTGTCCTTCACATCCATCTTTCAAAATGGCTTCCACTTGAGTTAAGAACAAGATGAAAATGTTTTGGAGATTTATTGATTATTCTCAGTTGACTCAGTTCCTACTTTTCTCACACAGTTCTATCACATAATACTTGTTTAGCTTCTTTAGAATCAATTAGGTTTTCTCATCTTACCAGTTCTATGGAGAGGGGGATTTCAACCATCAGTACTTCTTGTGACATGACAAGTCTTCCTATTTTTTGTTCCAGGTCTACTCAACTCAGAACGTTACTTTGTGCAAAACAATATTTTGTCACCTTGGCATGGAGATGCTGCTAAATATTTGTGTGAGATGAGGGTTTTTTGGTAAGAAGTGTCTGTGTTCTTTCATTCAAAGAATAGTATGTACAATCAGCTCTAGCAATGCTATATATAAGCAATTCTTACGTTGTTGCCACTGGACTTTTGGCTGCATAAAAAGGTGGGATAAAAAATAATGTGGTCAGAATTAAACCTGCATAGCATTAATCAGAGGTAAGTAATGTTAACACTCTGTAATTATGTGTAGACAGCATGGGATCTTATATAATGCAGTGTATTGTTCAAAAATATGAAAAATACACACCCCAAAACCTAATAAATTGATGTTTAATACTGCATATCATTACACTTCTACATAAGTGTTCACAAAATTGAACAATGAACAATTTCCATAATAAAATCAATTGTGTGTACATCAATAATTTATAGGAAATCTTGCCTGTTCTGTAATATTTTATGCCCATGGAGATCTTACTAAAATCAGCATGCCATTTTACACCAGATGGGCAGGCCTGAATGCATGTAGAATCGGAAACAACAGGCCTAACAGGCCAATGACACTGTGTTATATCCCTCTGTAGCAGAAATAATTAATAAGCATCTATGGAATTGAACTTGGGGAATTTCAAAGCTACATACAGGAACTAAGGTGAATTTAGTGAAAATTGTCCAAGAAACAATATTAAAAAAAAAAAACAAAACTATAGAAACCACTGTATGCTTACATTATTAGTTCTGTAGAGGAAAGAAAGGAACCTGAGAAGGTTGACAAACCTTATTTTTCCAGCATATTTTACTTCTGAATGTTTACACAAATCTGAATAAAAGTGATTTTTTTCCTTGAGGGATGATTTTCTGTGTGATCACAAATTCTCTGTGCTGATTTACAGGACAGAATGTGTCAATCCAATCAGCAAGTCACTTTTGTGTGTGCATGCTGTACAAGCTGTCTGTGAAGTTCTGCCTGTGCCATTGGATTTCAAAAGCAGAGCAGCTTCAGGAGTTTTTATCTCTGCATGACTGCTGGCTAGGGATTTGAAGAGAAAAGAAAACTGCAAGAGGAAATTGGTTTGGACAAGAAAAGCTTCTGTACATAATTCTTATTAATTTGAAGACGAAATGCAGTCTCTTAGAAACAAAAAAAGATACTGTGTGATGGCTTACTCAGTATGGTTATTGATATGAGATTCAACCCCATTTTCTAAGGATTAGAACTACCTTCCCAGCACTACCTATTTACTGGGGAAAGAATTACTCAAATTCTTTCCCTTGAAGATGGGATGTGTAAAGAACAAAACGAACCAGAGAAGAGTGAAGCTCTTTGGTTTCAAATATGAAGGGGAAATACATGGCAGCCTCAAGGATGAAAAGATAATTATTTTTTATCTGAGTTCTTTGGTTTTTGCTATGGATGAGGTTTTGGCCAGGAAAGCTAAAATTGATACTGAAGGAAAGAAAGTGCAAGGTGTTGATATTTGTATTTAGTATGGTATACGATTTGACTTGAGCATAAATACCTGATAAAACAGCCAAAACCAATTTATTCTCTGGGGCAGTGTTCAAAAATGTTGTCCTCTTCCTCTTCTGAGTTAATAAATCACAGTACACATTTGACTTCATATCTCAATGAAAGCAGGTTTCTGAAATGGTGGAGAAAAGCCCCATTGCCAATTCTGAGGAAGAAGAAAGCAAAAAAAAAATTATTTGTCAGAGAATTTTGGGGAGAACATCTCTTTACTGTTTATGTATATTTGCTCTTGATTTGTTTGGCTCAACACATCAGTAGCTTCAGCAGGTGCCTGTATAAGTATAGTTTCCAAACAGTAGCAGAAACTGATTCTATAATTTAATGCTAGAGATGGTATTCTTCTCTTAAAGGTGAAAATTTCCTTTCTCCTGCTTTTCTTTTGCTTTCTTTTAGTCAGTAATTTAAAGCATTTTTATGAGTATCAGAACCTATCGCAATACTCTTATGTACTCTCATTCTCTGGTCATGAAGGTATAAATTTTGGAATAAAATATCTCCTTCTGCTTAGTATAGTGTTCATTTTATTATCTGATGCGTGATTTACTGTCTCCAAGTGCAGCTGACTATTAGTCAAATCAAAGATCATAAAAAGGAAGAGTGGAAGCATAACTGCAGGGGAAAATATAGAAAACAATAAGAATCCCTTTTTTGGGCCTGGCAGGTACCTAACTGTAAATTTGCATGGCTTCAAAACCAGGAAAATCATAAAATATAGTCCTATTTAGTACAAAAAATTACTTATCTTAATAGTGTTTTCTGAAGCTTTTGCAGAAAAAAGACTTTCCAGAACAGTAATTTAGATGAAATAACTTACAAAATGAAAGAGGAAAAAAAAAGAAATGTTGTCTTTAAGATGTCATTTAAGGGATATATAAACCTGAAAATTGCAGAAATAGCTAAATAGACTCATCTATCTGCATCATACTGGCTGCATGAAATTTGGGCCATAGGTGGGTGCAGCTTCTCAGGATAAATGACATGGATTCCTTTAAATATAGTTAGCATATTGTGTTGTCCAGAGAAATTGTACATTTCAAATGCTATTCCACTCAGAGGAAATGAGTCAGGGAAATTATTAAACAACTGAACAGTTATTTACAGTTAATTATCGATAATGACCTATTATCCTGCATATAACCTGATAGGTCGTATGACCCTATAAGATTACAACCTAATAACTATGGAGAATAAAATAAATATTAGGTAAAAATTATCCCTGAAAATTGGCTTTGCATTTTTAAATTATTGTTATGCGGTGTAACAAGGGACTAAATGAGTCAACAAGGGTGACTACATTAGAGATACTTCAAATTTACCTCTGCTGAATGTTTTGATTTTTTTCATAATAAATATGTTTGATGTTGATCTAAATTCACAGGAGTGCTAGGAAGCAAATTTGAAGAAGACAAAAAAATATTCTGAAGGAAAAAGAAACAATAGGTCCCATAAAGAAACCCATCTTAAATCAACATAAACAATATGAAAATACAATGCAAATTAATTTAAAAGTGTTTATGTAAAGCGCATTAAGAAGTAAAACTCCCTTTTTCATATAAAGGTTAGATTCTGAAAAACTGTGATGTACAATGAGATAGCATCTTCTCATTATAGCTGCATATGCTTAGAGTGCAAGTAAAAATAAAAAAGAGTAAAACAAAAGATTAAAATAAAAAAGAATTACTACTCTTAAGAAATACATGGTATTCAGCCCTCAAGTTCTGCAAGACAGCAGTGAGTCACAGTTTCATCATGGCTTTGTAGGTTTGCTTGTTGAGAAAGACCACCAAATAATTTAGAGAAAGATTCAGAACTCTGCAGTCCTCCCTGGGTATTTCCGTATCAGGTACTTTTGGAACTCTGTTTTCTCTATTACTTCTAGGAGGCTGATGGACCATTTCACTAGATAAGGCAATCCAAAGAGTATACAAACGTTTCAGTCAGATTTTTCAAGTATTCTCCAGGACATACTATTTTAAATTATTGATGATACAAAGGTTCAGAGTAATAAAAATCCTTCAAAAATATTTACCTAGTTTTATTACTTGGAAAAAAGCCTATCAGTCATTCCTGAGATTGAAGCTACCTCTTTTTTCTGTTTTTCTTTTTGTTTGGTTGGTTTGTTTTTAAACTCCATCTCTCTCTACACTAATTCTAGGACTAGCGTTATTTATACATACAGGCTTTTAATAAAACAGCAGGACCTTGGCAGGAGCTCTATCAGCTCTTGTCCAGATAGACTCAAAACATCAAAGTTTCGGGGAAGATTCAGGAAAATGCCCTATGCATAAGAATATGCTTTTTTTATCACCAAACAAATCCAACACTTGAACCTAAACTCAGCTTTCACCTACAACAACTGAAATACACAGTTATATTAAGACATACTGACTGTGACAGAAAGGATGCATCAGCCATTTAACATAACAACATATTTATATATCCACAAGGAAAAGGTTCTCTCAGAACAGAATATGATTACCATCTATCTGGAGGCTCAAGCCATGTAGCCAAATTAAGGCTTTAACATTCGAAATAGTGGCCAGCTTGTTACAAGTCACCTTCCATTTTTCTTCATATCTTAATTGGCCAGAGGCATTTCCTCATTGAAGGGACGAGAAAGGATGTCCATGAAGATTCATTTTATGTAAGTCTCTTGTTTTGTCCTACAGCAAAATTTCTTCATTACAAAGCATGCAGGCCACCTGCTAGGGTCAATGGTTGACCAACTTTCCTATTGGAAAACTCCCAAATTCCAATTCCAAAACTTCCAATTTCCAAATGCATTTGAAAAGAGTTTGATCATCAAAAAATCAGGGACGTATACACTTTCTGCCTAACATCATTCACATCATCTGTCTCTGAATGAAATTAATTTTCATGTGTCTGTACTACTTGAAAATCCAGCTTCAGCAGATGACAACACTCCAAGAGTGACTTTGGAATAGCTTCTTGGAAAGATACAGTCATCAGCAGACCTAAATGGGTGAGTAGCTGCACATTATGCTTTATTTATCACAGACATTCAACATAAAAGAGGCCTTTGAGAGAGATTGTGAAAAACCTTTTAGTAGGGCCTTTTGTGATAGGCTAAGGGGTTTAATCTACAAGAGGGTAGATTTAGATAAGATATTAGGAAGAAGTTCTTGACTTTCAGGGTGGTAAGACACTTGAGTGTCTTGAATGTAATTCTTGACACTTGAATGACACTTGAATAAAGCTGTGGATGCCCCCTCCCTGGACGTGTTCAAGGCCAGGCTGGATGAAATGTGGAGACTCCTGGCCTAGTGGGAGGTGTTCCTGCCCATGTTGGGAGATTTGAACTAAATGACCTTTGAAGGTACTCTCCAACCCAAACCATTCTATGATTTCATGATTCAAGATTGTCACTTGAAAGCTACTGTTTTCTTAGCATAATTTTTGGTATACAGGAGCATGGATCTCCCCACCTTTACTTTAAAAACTACAGTGATGTTTTTCACTGTTACAAGAGAAGAGATGCTGGGAGACAAAAGGTTAATATTAAGACATTGTGAAGGACCTCAGCCAGCTGCTTCTTCCTGGGTATTGTCTGTCTTTCTCAGTTGTTTCTCAGCAGGAAGCAATGCTTTTGAGCTTCTCTTCCCATTCACTAAATGGCTACAAGGTTTTTTTTTTATGTCTAGCTGAAAAATGTAGTGATTAGATTAAAAATGTAGTGATGAACATAAGCAGGAAGATAAAAAACAGGCAGGGCCTTCTGGAATAGTGAGGTGCAGTGCAAGACCCTGGTTTTAGTTTCTAGCTTTCCTTCTAGTAAACTCGTAAGTCTGAATATATAGAGAAACTATTGAATTCCTGTCAGGTTCACTATTCTTACCTGCAAATACCAGGATTACCCCTGCAGGAATTACATCTATTTGGAAACCTCTGCAGTAAAGGTTTGTATAGAAAAACTTGAAAACTTGACCCAAGTTTATCCTCAGAATCCATGCAGTAAAAAAAAAATGTCTGTAACTGAAAAGTACTTGTCAGTGTTTCATCTTGGTGATACAGTCATCTTTATTTAAGATTTGGAAGAAGGCTTTGCATGTATAAGAATTAAAAATATTGAGGAAATATGAGGGGAATATTGCTACTTAAAGCTGACATTGGCTCCTCACAAGTAATCTTGCTCATAGATTTAAGAACAAGGTTGTTACAATAGATATTATGAAAACACTCTGAAAGAGTTATGTTAATTGGCAAGCTTAACTTCTTTGTACAAAAATGAAGATATTTACTGAGGAGAAAAGATTTGTGGTTTATTGTTTTCCATAATTTTCCAGGTATTGCATTTCCTATTCCAAATAAAAAAATTGTTTCTAAATAAAGTTAATATAAGAAATACCATAGTTGCATCCTGTTGTTTCATGTTGATGATGCCAAAACAAATTCTTTCCAGTGACAAGTTATTAATATTTTAAAAATTAAATAAATAATAATAATTAATAACTAATAATAAATAAGTAAACTACTACTACTAATAAATGAATTTTAAAATAAGAGAAAATATGTGCTCTAAAATGTCAAACACAAAATACTTTCCATAGTTTTAAATATAATTTGCATTAAAATGACACATTTTCACAGATATCTCTGAGTTAAATAATCTTTTTTAAGAAATGATCCACTGGAAAATCCATGTCTGAACACATCCAGAGAGAAGGATATGTAATGAAAGTAAATTAAAAGTAACAGTTTGCAACAGCCTAAAAATCTAACTTAAAAATTTCTCTAAGTAGTATAGTTGCATTGTTATGAACCCCCTCTTCAGTGGATTGTATAGACTGCAGAACTATTTAAATAAAAAAAAGTGATTTGTTCCATCAAGATCATGTTTAATATAATTTTCATTAATTACCCAGGAAAGAGAATAGGTATTACATTTCTAGATGAAACGACCATATAACAAAATGTGTTCCTATTTCAATTTCCTTATATATAGACCTTTCCCACATCCATTACAAATAATTATGAGGTCTTTTGTATTATAATATTTAACAGCTTCAAAACCTCAGATACATAACAATCAGGAAACTCTTGTGAAATGGTAAAGTTTTATGATTTGTCTTCCAAAAAGTGTATATTCCTTTGGGCAAATTCTTATTTAATGATGTTTGAGCATAAATGTGTGCAAGTGTATCTTCAGGAGACTGAACTCTTGAAGTTAGAACTCTTCTTTATTCAACACCATCAGAAACAATGGCAACTGATAACAGTAATAGTAGTCCAAGCAGTCCAATTCTAGAAAAGCACTCACCATACCCTTCACACAACTGGAACTACCTGTTTTTAAGACATTATTCTTTTTAATGCTGCCAAATAGGAAAGTCCAATCTTCCAGCAGACAGCCACTGTGCATAAAGATTTGCAAGGAGGAGTTTGCTGCCTCCCAGCAGTCTCAGAGTTGATGTTCAATGCAGGGACTTCAGATCAAGCAGGCAACCCTCAGCTAGCTTCTAGACTAACTAGCAAGTGCTCTGGCTGCTAGCACATCACTGTTGCTTATCAGAGATGAATGCAGGCTAAGCTCTGTGTTGCTATGGTTACACTGATAGCAGTACCCAACCTAGTTAGCTTAAACCTAGCATATGTCTCCTGCTGCTAGAGAGAGCCTTGGTGACTGCCCCAAAGCTGTGCCTGGATACTCACTCTGTAAGGATTCAACTTTGCAGAGCCATTGCAATACAACTCAGAATCATCAGTCCCACAGGCACTTCAAGGAGTCCTACTCCCTGCCTTCATTAGGGCAACATGCAGGTATATGGCAGGCTGAATACATTGAAGGTGTTTTATCAGCAGTTTACTAAAAAGAAGATTCTTTATGACTATTGTGCTGTGGTTGGCCATTCTGAGCCTTAGAGTGTAACTGATTAATAGATATGCCACCCAGTATCCTGATTTCAGATACAGTAATGAAACTGCAAAGTACTTTTCAAGGCTCTCCATACCTGCAGGGGGAATCAAGGATGTTAACTGCCATTTTCCAGCCAGATGAGTAAAAAGTTATTTAGTAGGAGAGGAAAAGCCTGGGGCAATATCCTGCTTCCTATCTTTCTCAAAGGGAAAATTATGTTTTGTGCAATATTTCATTTACTTCATTGCAAAAGCTTAGAAAAGTTGTCTCATCCACAGCTTTTAACTGTTAATTGTAAAGGTCTTAACAAGGGTGAACCATCCATTTGAAAAGACATGCACTGTGTAGAAAATTAAAACTGCCTGAGAGATGCAAATGTGGAAATCTTTGGGCCAAGCCCTACACTTGCCAAGCCTCATGGTAAGATCACCTTCTGTGACTAATGAACTATTACAGATGGTTTGAGTACACTAAAATATATTTTTAAAATCCTTTCTCTTATATTAAGACTGCAAATCCATGGTTAACAAACTGGGAAACTGAACAATCAAGTACTATTCATCAATAAATAGCAGTGGAAAAACTAGAGTTAAGTGTTTTCTTCTATTTTGCATTTGTTTTATGTGTTAATTTGTTAAATTTCTTTTGCAAAATAACCAAGTCACAGTATTTTTTCTATTTAGATTCCTCCATCCTGACGTCAGTTTGCAAGCACTAATTTAAATGTGTAGAAATTACATTTTATAGAGTCCTGTCTACTTTTTTCAATACAAGACAAAGATAATTTGCAACGTACAATATTAAGACACATATTTAACTTATTTCTTCTTATCTCCATAAAGACTTCTAGAAAAGAAGCATCAATTTAATAGTCTTTCTCACAGTGTTAAAGCATGATAATTGCTGTTCTTCTAATAAAAAAGAACATAAATTAGTTGGAGATTTCTGAAACAGTCATAGCTTTTTCAGTCCAAGTTCCTTGAACACAGAACAAGAAATAGATTACCCAAAAGGAAGAAGAAATATGTTTTTAATAGCGTTTATTTAGATTTTGTGGTTAAAAAAAAAAGAGAAAGAGAGAGAGAGAACCCCCACAAGGGTATAGGTTTTTAAGCCTGTCAAAGCCTAAGTCTTTTGAATTATTTCAAAATAACTTCTGAATGAAGAGGTTCTAAAGCTGTGAAATGAAGAGTGCTTAGGATTGGTTTAAGCTAAGAATATTAAAAGTTATTAACAGCAATAATAAGGACTGTTGTGATCTGAGGGAGCAACTCACTACCTTGGAGAAGACAAACATGGTGTTTCATGTGGAAAGTGACTTCAGTGATCTGGATGAAGGGTGAACTATTTTTACGTTAATTGTACTGGAGTATTTTCTTAATCTTTTTTATCTTCGAAGTGAGGCTGAATACATCTTCTGACTAAAAATCCCACCAACAAATAAAACATTTTTCAGAGGAAAACTAAAATGAGGATTATCACATTAGAGAAGCACTGTCATTTGAAGTTGAAAACCAGTGGGGAATCAATGAACATCTGAAACAGCAATTCCAGAATGCTTCAGAAAGAACCTGTTGCTCAACCTTCAAGAGTTGTAACACAATTACTGGTACTGCCAAGAAAGACCTTGAAAAACTTGAGGCCATCTCTAAGAATATGTCCCATAATGTGTTGTTTGTAGATTTCGGAATACATAACACAATAACAGTTATAGTAAATCCCAGGAAGAAAAATTCAGACTAAATTTTGTGGAACAGGCTTTATAGGAAGAGTAACAGTAAAAAATATTTTTAATAAGCTACTCAGAAATCTCATCTCCAAAAAACTGCAGATTAAATGAGTTTAAAAATCCAAAACACCCAAGAATCAATACTCTTCTTTCTTCAGTTTCATTTCCTGGCCAATATTAATTACTAGAATTCCCAGTAGTGTTGTTTTGTTGATATCTTAAGCATGCTTATAATTAAATTATTTTTCCTAATTTATTTTCAGTTTTTAGATATAAATTTTTGTCCTATGGGTGATTGATCACTGGGACAGATAGCCCAGGGAATCACAGAATAGTTCATGCTTGGAAAAAGCCTCTAAAATCACGGAGTCCAACAATCAGCCCAGAAAAAAAAATACCATAGGACAGTGGACAACACGCAGATTAATATAATTGAAGTATTGCTGTTTATTGGGAGCAGCAGTAGCCCTTTCATAAACAGTCAGGCTGATAATATAAGCATATTGCTGACTGGTACAACACATTTTTCATATGTGTTTTCACATGCCACGGTGCACTATCTAATGGGTTAAATACAACTCTTTATGTGTTGTCTATGAGATGATTTCCCAGCCTGTTATTCTTCTTTTCTGCTACCTACTCCCTTATCTTTTGCCCGTAGCTGATCTTCCAGTAACCTTGCAGCTGGGCCTCAAGGCCCTTAGCTCACTCTGGTTAAAGCTGAATAGTCAGGATTACTCACATGTCCTTTTTCTTCCAAAAAGTCTCCAACACATACCCACTAGAGCATATCCTGAAGAGGCATATCTACACATTTTTTTAATGCTTTCAGGGATGGTGACTCCACCACCTCCCTGGGCAGCCTTTTCCTGTGCTCCACTCCTTTTTCAGTAAAGAAATTTTTCCTAGTATTTAGTCTGAATCTCCCTTGGTGCAACTTCAGGCCATTTTCTTTTTCCCTCTAGTCCTCTTGATATTTACTTAGGAGAAGAGGCCAACACCCACCTCACTACACTCCCTCTTCTCCAGACTGAACAATCCCTCTTCCCTCAGCGTCTCCTCATAGGACTTGTACTCCAGACTCTTGGTTCCCCTCCTCTGGACACACTTCGGTAACTCAATGTTCTTCCTGTAGTGAGAGGCCCAAAACTGAACCCAGTTTAGTGCGTCTGCAGTGCCAAGCAGAGGGACACGATCACTTGCTTAGTCCTGCTGCTCACACTATTTCTGACACACGTTAGAATGCCTTTGGCCTTCTTGGCCACTTAGGCACAGTCCTGGCTCATGTTCTTCCCTGGGAGTGTTCAAGGACTTATTCTCTTTATCTTTATTTTCAGTTTGGACTAACTGACATATTAACTTAGTATGAGGACAATATTACTCTTGCTTTCTAGAACCTAAAACTTGTCTAGACCATTCTTTGTATCATTTTTTGAACTGTCTCATTTCAAAACTTTATTGTACTTCGATACTTTTCTCAGTTTACCTTTTCTACTAATACTGAGAATTACACATGGTCTGTCCAGTTTTTTAGTATATCTTTAATGCCAAAATAGCACCAGCAGAGGGGTTTTTTTAGGTATTTTGGTTCTATTTATTTTTATATAGGCTTCTTTTAAAGGGTGTTGAACATGACACAGATAAAGAAAAGCTTTAGAAAATTCAAATTTATTCAAAATTCAAATTCACCACAAACAATAGTATTATGCTTTGGTCTTGGCATCAGAATGTGACAAAAGGCTGCTTATAAGAACAGCAGGAATACACTATCTGTAAGCTGTCACTAATTACCACACATGGGCAGCAGAACTGAAATGTAATGCAAGCAAAAAAAGTACTGTAAGGGAGATTATACTGTACTGGCAGAGTTACACTACAGTTACTTTTAGTTTTAGAGTGATGCATTACTGGAAGTTTTATGTTGGGGAAGAAAATGGCAAGTTACTTTGAAACTTTGGGACTAGGTTTCTCTCAACAAACACAGGCATACACTGACCTATTTTTTGACTCGAATACCACAAAGGAGTAAATAAGAAGTAATAAAAGAACCTGAATTATATTAGCAACAGTGACTGCAAGGAAGTGTCAAAGGGTCATGGGGATATGTTGGTCCCTTGATGAAAGTTTCTTAAACTTTCTTTTTACAACTAAAATAAAAAGGTATGCTGAAATGCTGAAGATGCTATGCCTTGTTGCCTGACTGTTGTGAAGCACAGCTGTAGCATCACAAACAAGTATTTATTTTCCAGAAAAAAAATCACTCCACTGAAGGTAGTAAGAGCCCAGCATCCAAACCAATATCTATGGGATATTTTACACTGTGTGGTTTCGGAAGATTGCTTGACACAATCTAGCTGTTCTAATAGGAAAAATATTCTGACCTAAATCAGACTGTACACCCAGATTTCAGAGAATGTTAGGATAAATAAGACTGTCAAGTACAGTCTTGTGAGATTTGGACTATATTTATTGCCCATTTACATTATATGATGCAAGCATGGAGATACTTCTGTCTGGATGAATGCTACAAAAGAAAGCAATACATCATTTTGATATAAATGTGACATTTTATTTTATTTTTTCATGAAACTGTGTTTATGCCTCTGTTCCTACAAATATAAATGCTCCAGAATCCTTAATCTCCCTTACTGGAGTAATGATTCTTGGTCTCACACAAATATTTTAAAGGAGACTCCTAAGTCTCCAAAAGTGGCAGAGAACATCAAGAACATCAACTTCAGATTCATCTAAGAACTGATTTTTTTCCCCTCAGAGTCTTGTACTTTCCCAGACCTGCTTTCTAGCTCCTGAAAGGTAGATTGCAGAGTATTAATTTGAGCAAATTAACATCAATTATAATTGCTTATTATTTCCAACATTTCTCATCAAGAATTGCTATTTCACTTGGTACACCTTTGAGTACCTTGACATATCATTTGAGATGCCTTGGTTTTAATATTTCCTGCCAAATACATGCACTTATTCATGCAAACTGAAGAATTCATGACCTCCAGATGCTTCTTTACTATCTGGGAGCTGTTATTAAAAGATATGGGGACTTGTATTCTCTCCTGCTTCTTAGAATGTAATGAGATTTCCATTTTGTCTTGCCCAGTCTTTTCTTTTCCCTGACCTGATTTCTGTTTAGGTAAACTTGTTTTCTCTTTTTTAATTCAGTAACAGTCTGGATTTGTTACTTCTGCATGCCTCATGATCGCTTTCACTTTTTACTTTTACATCATCCTTAGTACTTCAACTTATCTTTATTTCCTCTAAACAGAATGTTAGTTCTCAGATGATTTGTTACTGATTTAAAATCTTCTCTCAGATATGTTTTCCATCCTTAAGGGAAGCTATCCAAATACATGTGAAAGTGAAAGCAGCTAAGAATCCTTTCTTTCCCTCCTTTAGCTTCTTGTTCATTTATATTTCCACTTGTATTTTCATATTCCTGTGATGGGTTTCTATATGCTTATATATTCACAAACATTGTAATAAAATCTTCCCCCTCCCAAAAAGTGTATAAAAAACCCAAGTCTAATGTTCATCTTTATTGTGGTCCAATACATATTGACTTAAATACTCAGTTTGTTTTAACATTACATTTCACCTTATATATGACTATTGTTTTCCATTAGTTCATCCATCAGAGTTCTTTTACTCTCTAAAATATATTTTAATGCATTTCACCTCTCAGTTTAGCATTGTATGCACTGTATAGCATGAATAGCAAAACTTTTCTTCATTGTCGGGATGATTAAACACTAACTTATTTTCTTGCCCTTTCTTTTTATATTTCACTTTTAACTATGCTTTATTTCACTTCAGACAAAAGGTACTGATATTTACCCATCTGGAATACAGAGGTTTTTCATGGCATGTGTGAAGCATGTGATGTTCTAGGAGAAGAAAAATATAAGAATATGTGGAAGTACAGTGGATTGAATAATACTGCATCAACATTCCTTTTAATTAAATAACTCAATTAAGCCACCTAATTGAGTGTTCTTAGGAAAATAGTTTTAATATTGAAGAGATAGTATATAGGACTAAGACCTGTATTAAAAAGATATTACATACAGCCAACAAATAAAAGTATTTCGTTCATGTAGCATATTGGTCAAAAATATTTTTTGACTGTTGCTTAATAAAAGCTGAATAATCAACTAGAGAGGAAGTCTTCTAAATCCTGATTATTCTAAAACATTTTAAATACTGCAGTAACTTGAGAAATTTATGAAGAAATTAAAACAAATGGCTAACAGATGAGGAAGTCACTTCTAATGCGATGTTATTGCTTATGTTTAACTGATAAGGCTTCCATTCAGTCATGAGGAAAATCCTATTTCAAAACTTCATGTCAGTGTGACATCACGATTTCTCTCACACTTTCCAGTTCATACTATAGATATGTAAATTATCATGAATGTATGTCTTGTTTTAGTATTTATTGTTATAATCTTGGCCAGAAATAGAACACTGTACTAGGGATTATTGAATTTGTTCTTGGTTTTTTGTTTTATTTTGTTTTATTTTGTTATTTTGTTTTATTTTAAGTACTATCTGGGTCAGGAAAAAAATTCATCACCCATGGGGTATTTTTCATTCAAAGAGGCACTAATAACATTTCAAAATTATATGACAAATAATGCCTACATTTGTAAGTATAGGAAAATCCCTAGACTGGGACATGTTTGAAGATTTGAAATTAACATTACAAAGTTAAAATAATAGTACATAATTACTTAAGTAATATTTACCAGCATTTAGCAATTGGCTAGCTATTTAATGGCCCAACTGAAAAGACCATAGCTTTTATTTTTTTATATGTTGATAAATTAGTCATTTATTTGTAGTTAATAACCAATTTTCAAGCACTTTGAATGCAGAACATATTCCATTAAGTTTAGAAATTCATAAAAATCCCTGCTCAGCAGATGGCATAAGAAATGTTTGAAGTACTCCATAATTAAAGCTTCTAACATGTAACAGTCTGGTTGTATGTTTGACAGTTTGTTACATACATTAAAGCTGAGAGCACTGCTAAATGTTGTGCAAATAACAAATTGATTTCTAATGGCTTGGATTTAGAGCCATTCAGATAGAAAAGATCGTGACTGTGACAAATTTATATTCTGATTCTTGAATTTGCTGTCTTCTTCCTGTTATTCTGAAGGACAGGGGTCATAATGCATTTTCAGTGTCTATTAAAGCAGAGAAAAACAACTGACTGAACTAATTATATACATATATATGCATCATCTGTCAGGTTGCAGAAGAATTATACATGTAGGCGAAGTAAGGAAAAAATGGTGTGCTTTCTTTTGTGGCTCTCTTCTAGGGTACACTTAAGAGACAGTTGGTCAAATGTTTCTTCACTTTGTAGGAGTAAGCAGTAACTCATTTCCTTGAGAATCCCAACAAATACATAAAGGAGAAGAATCTCTTAGCCAGAGTCATGCACACTGACCCCTAAAAAAATGCTGAAACCTGGTGAAGTCCCTTTCAGGACTTCAGAGAAATGGGATTGATTTGCCAGCCCTTAGGCAAGATAAATAGTGCAAGGAAGATTTAATTCCCAGACTAGAAGTAAGAGCTATGGCAAGAACTCCAAACTGTGAGGAAAATGTGTGTTTCAGCAGTTCTGGGAAGTTCTCTTGGCACTTCTGAGAAGTTCTCTGATAAACAAGATCAGCCCATCTGGCTAGGATAGACCAGAGAAGCCATGGGCAAGATGATGTCTGTTCTCAGATTACTTTGTTTCTAGGTCAGTTAATCTTAGCAGTGGTGCCAATGGAGACCAAAGGTGCCAAGGCTTCCTGGTGAAACATAAAGACTCAACACGAAGACAAAAGGAAGTTGTATGCAGGCAACACCAAGGATCTGAAACTTCCTCTATGTCCCAGCCACTCATGAATGGTTCTCAGCAGGTCTGACAGAGTGAGTCCAGCTTCACTGCTATGGCCAAGATATCCACTGTACTGTGGTCTGTCTACTATTTAATACCAGATACTACCACTACTACTACTATCTAGTAGCAGATACTATTCCTAAGAACACCCACAGGTTTGGCAGTAAACCTAGATACATACTTCAGGTACTTCTCCATAGATTTGGGGTCTTACTGGATCAATAAATGTGATGTTACGGGAAAAATTTGTGGTGGTGTCAAATTCTGTTCACTTTTATTTTAAAAGTAGAAGAAATGATTAAAAATTCCCATTTTTTTTCCTCTTTCTCAAGAGTGATGGGCTTCAAAATTATCACTTTACTACTTAATGTGTTAATTGTTGCAAAGTAACAGCAGAAAAACTTAGAGCTTCCTCCAGGGGACTTTCTCTAAAATGACATTGCACTTACACCGATAAATCAACATTTTTTTCCCCTTAGTTTTTGTTTCATTATTTTGTCACCAACACCTCATAATTTGAGACAGTTATACAACCTTGACTGGTACTTCTGAATCTGCATTATTAAATTTCAACCTTTTTACATCATCTTGTAGTGTGTCCTTACTCTGGAGGCTAATGATCCACTTTTTTTTATCTCTACAGAGTAGAACAGGTGAAAGTGAATAAAACCCAGACCTATTATACTGAAGTTTCAGCATTAAATGAGATACTTGTTGGGGACATCAATATTTAGCCCCACCACACTGACAGATTCTGGTTCAAAAAAGAGGCCTACATTAGCCCACTGAAACATAAAATTCAGTAAATATTCCTCCCTCTGTATATCTCTGAAGTAAATAGGACCATTACATGAAACACTGTAACCTAGAGATTAAGAAAAAAATGCATTCATTTATTCAGTTAGTTTAGCTGCTGGACAAAAGCCAAGAAGCATAGCATGGGTTAAAAGTTCAGATAAAATTCCTCTTTGGTTATTATTGTCATACATTTCTTCTTCTCCACATTTTTTTGCATCATGCATTTTGATAGAAACTTTCCATGAAACTTTCCTTTTAAACAATTCTTTACATTGGCAAGAGATTGAAATAACTACTTGAAAAAAATGTTCTGTACTTTATTCTAATATAACATTTACATTTGATTTGAGGCTGCAGATGATGAGTGTTTACATAGATTTAGAAAATGATTGAAGAAATCATGGGGAGAAAAATCCTCCAGGCATCATTAAATAAAAAGCTGACACTTCTGACTGATATCCCTGAGCATTAGTTCACTGTGGCTTTGGAAAGAAGACTACATAATTTTTCTTCTTTCTTTTCCTTTACTACAAATAAATTTGGTCTCTTTCTCACATTAGTTTCATATAAATTTGCCACTTTTCCTGGTAAAAGGAACAATCAATTTTTTTGATTGTTTGCGCATTAAAAGGAAAACTCACATTTACTTCAGTTTGGAAACTTGACTTGCAAAACTGAAGTTGAATATATAAAATTAAATTAACAGAAAATCTGCTGATTTTAGCCAAGTTTTCATGAAAATTGAGTGTCATCAAAAAGATGAAAGGACATAAAGCACAGGGAAGATAAATCCCCTTTTTACGTTAAAAAAGGAAAAAGGAAGCTAATAAAATTTTGAAATACCAAAATGAGGTTGACTTCTTTCTTGTACATGTTCATTTTTTCTCTAAATGTAAATTGAGTTGAATTCAGTTCAATGGACATAGGACTTTTCAATTTTAAAATTTCAAGTAGATTGTTGATCACACTAAGTTCCCTTTAAAATTCCGTGATTGGCACATAATCACAGTTGCCAAAATAGCCTTTTCTGTGAATGTTTGGAAGACTTTTTCTCCTGTCTCTGAGCAGATATAGATTAGATTAGTATGAAAGCAATACATCTGTACAATGATTCAGCAAACATTTTGGCAAGAGAATTGTCTCTTCCTTTGTCGGAGTCCATATATCATGAGATAACTTTGTGTACTGGAAGCAAGGAGCATTCAGCCTTTCCAGAATCAAAATTCTCCTTTGCTTGTCAGTGAAAATCAGCAAGTAGACATGGCATTCAGCCTTTGCTAAACAAGAAAGGAAAATGTGACCTACTGCTGAAAAGAATAAAAAATTTAAACTATGGATTCTTAGCTAGACAAACTGCTCTTGGCAGTTCAAAACTTTGCTTCCTTTTTACTCTTGTTAAATAAGAGGTTCTCAATTATATGCTGTAGAGATTAAAAAAAAAAGAAAAAAACCACCAAAAAAAAACAACAACAAAAAAAAACGTGGATCATTAGGCTCCAGAATAAAGACACACTTATTTTCTGTGAAGGTTCTAAAACTATCATCCAAAAGTGCAGACACTTATCTAAAATATTCTATTTTTTCTATTAGTGCAGTAGCATGAATTAAAAAAAAATAATAATCTATCTTTTGTTTCTTACAACCTGGTATGGTTCTCATTAAATCTATGTATAGAATTGAAGTGTGCTGAGTTCATAACTCTGTAATCATACTTCTGACTGTTAGAGGGATACTAAAAGGCACAAATAGCAACCATTTTAAATGTTGCTAAACTTAGCATATGTAAAAGCAGACTCTTTCGAATGACTTTATTAACAAAATTAATCTTTCCATCTGATGAAGATTCTTTGAGAAAAATACTTTTTATAGAAGGATTACTAAAACTGCTATTAGCTGTCTGTTAGTGCCTATGTAGTAGTAGATGGAACCTCAAAATGAGTAAATTAAACAGTGACAAGTAATTTAAAACTGTAAGAGAAGAGAGTGTGAGATTTGCCTCAAACTCTTACTTGAGTATTAGTTTTCTAGGTTTTTACAGTGATAGCTATTGCCCCCTTCTGATGTGAGCTAGAAATAGCCCTCGTTTTCACTGCCTATGATAGCTCTCAACCTTGGTTTCAGAAAATGTGTTTCAACTTCTCCCTCTTTGTTCTGCAAATGTAAAGTGTATGAAAACCTTCATCAAAATATAGACCACCGTACAGTCAGACATCCTGCACTGGAAGTGTGGACTTTCACTGCTACAGATATCTTTATCCACTTTTTAATGTCTTGCAAAAATGTACAGGACTTTTTTAGGGTATCCAAACATTTTCTTTTTCGCATGTGGCAAGAAAGTGTGACCTTCTCATAAGCTTGCAATAGCCACAGATCATCCTCAAGCAAAAATATCTATGATATAAATATTCACCAAGAATCATTGTAAGCAAATCTAATATTAAGGAAAGTATAAATTTAAAATTCCATCTTATGGTTCCAAATTACAACAAAAATTATTTTTGCCTAGGTCTGGTATAATGCTCATAAGTCTGATTACCAGAGGCCAAACATCTCAGTGTAATCCTCAGTGATCCAGGTTGTGCAAAAATGCATTTCAACTGGTACTCTCATTACTCTCATAAGGTGCAGATACATTTTCTTGGGCTCCAACTCCACTATTTTTGGAGGCACTTGCAAAGGAAAGCAAAGAGCAGGATTGGAAGTTATTTGTGTAAATCTGGTTCATGCTCTGGAGAACTAGAATTACTGAGTATATCTGCAGCTTGAGTGAGGTAGGAATCTAAGAGACTGAGTGGGGATTTAATTCTGTGAAGGGTTAAATAAATATCAAAGATACAATAGTGGTAGGAGAATTTCTCAGAGATCATAGAATCATAGAATTGACTGGGTTGGAAGGGACCTCCGAGATCATCAAGTCCAACCCTTGATCCACTACCGCTGCGGTTACCAGACCATGGCACTGAGTGCCACATCCAGTCTCTTTTTAAATTTCTCTAGGAACGGAGAATCCACTATTTCCCTGGACAGCCCATTCCAATGCCTGATCACCCTCTCAGTAAAGAAATTCTTTCTAATATCCAACCTAAACCTCCCCCGGCACAACTTAAGACCGTGTCCTCTTGTCTTGCTGCTAGTTGCCTGGGAAAAGAGACCAACCCCCACCTGGCTCCAACCTCCTTTCAGGGAGTTGTAGAGAGTGATGAGGTCTCCTCCAGATTGAACAGCCCCAGCTCCCTCAGCCTCTCTTCATAGGATATTTGCTTAAGTCCCTTCACCAGCTTAGTTGCCCTCCGTTGGACCTGCTCCAGGACCTTGATATCCTTCCTAAACTGAGGGGCCCAGAACTGGACACAGTACTCAAGGTGTGGCCTCACCAGGGCTGAGTACAGGGACAGAATCGTTTCCTTGGACCTGCTGGCCATGCTGTTCCTGATACAGGCCAGGATGCCATTGGCCTTCTTGGCCACCTGGGCACACTGTTGGCTCATGTTCAGATGTGAGCCTGTGAAAGATTTATTTAGTATCACCTGACATTAATATGACCTTGGGACTTGGTTTAGAGATTTGGTTCATAGAGGAAGTCAGGAATCTCACCACTCCAGAATTCAGAAAATGTGGTTTTGTCATTTTCTCATCATGTGTAGCTCATTCCAGCAACAGAAGTGAGGATTGGTGTCACCGCCTGGTCCCGTTCCCACTCTGCAAGAGTCATAAAGCAAGCAGGGAGGCTTGGTTGTGTACTGCCTCACTACAAAGCAACATGTTCAACTCCCAAGCCTGCTGGAGGCTGCAATGACTGTTCAGTTGTCAGTTCCTGCAGCATTTGATCAGCTTCCCACTCAAGGCCCAGAACATCTGCTGTAATTTGAACAAATAATGCAGCTAAAAGTGGAATATCAGGTTTTTCTTTGCAGTTCCTCAGTCTTTCTGAAATGTGCCTGTATGTCTGTCACTCTTTTGGGTTTTTATCTGTCCGATTTTCCTTGGCATCATGACATTTTGTTTGATGGCATTGGCACGCTCATACTCTTTATGACAGTTAAGAAAATAATTGCTTAACAGAAAAAAAGGCAGTGTAATTTAGCAGACCTTTTGCTTTCTACTTTGCTTTCCATTCCACTTCCTTAGTCTCCCACGGCATTTCTCTGAAGTTTGAGCTATTTAAAGGTCACTGGAATGGCCATTAGCCCATCACAGCTGCCAGTAGTAGATATTGGCTATTCTAATTTTCAGGCATATGGGACCACCCCAGCTTGATCAATGTATTCAAGTATTGTGGCACAATGTACTCAGTTACCATGCAAGTCTGTTGGAGTGTGGTTTGCAACCCCTGCAGGTGAGCCTGCAAGTGAAAGGAGAGCAAGGGTCCTGACAACTTTGTTCAAACAACATCCCTTCAGTCAGCAACAAGGAGAGCAGCAGCAGGTGAGCCAATATGTCAGGAGGCTGTTTGAAGGATCTTGTGACACCGTGACCCTGTCTCTGACTCAGAGCCTTTACAAATGCTTTACACAGCTTCCCTTATCTGTGCACGATGTGCTCTTGCAGGCTTCTGCACAGAATTTCACAGAATGACTTTTCTGAGTGGAACAGATTCTCACTAGGAATCAAATCCCATTACGTCAAATGACAGCCAGTCTAAAATGTCTTTCCTGCTTCACTTACCCAGCCTAAATTTTTAATTTCATACACATTTACCCATTTTTCACTGAAGACCTCTGGTATGAAACCAGGTTTACTGCTGTAAGGCTGTTAATTACATCAGAGTGTTGTTTTGTTTATCCCATTGACCAGTCCTCTTGGTTTGATCTGTGCAGGGTTGTTTTGGAGCTACTGGAGCAGGATGAAGATTAATTATTTTAGTGCTTTATTCTTAGTCAACTAAGATTATGTTATATTAAGGGCTGATACGAAAAATAAAATAGAATTTGAAGGGGTTTTTTTACCCTATTTTCTTCCAGACAGGAGAATTTTGATTAAATCTCTATAGTTATTATGGAGCTGTAAGACTTTTAATTTTTGTTTGTTTTCCCCTAAGTGAAAGAAGTGAAAGGTTAGCATATGGTTATACCTGCAAATGGCTAATGGCTTCCAGCAGATTCGCTAAGCTATAGCGTATTTTTTCCAAACTCCTTCCATTCTCCTGATAGTTTTTTTGTTTTTTTTAATGAATTTAGCAACCTTGAAGAGAAGCAAACTGATTGAAATTATTCCCCACAACATTACCTAAATTTAGAGAATGCAATTAACTTGGCATACACATCAACACACATAATTTTGTAAAACACTTATCTTTGGTAGAAATATTGCCATTACTAATTATAAAAACATAAACTGCAAGAAATAACTAATAAAAAAATTCACAGGAACGCTGTATTAAAAATCACAAGAAATGCTGCACAACAGAGTTGGAGGTAGGAAAAAATGAGGGTTTAACTTTAAAAAAAAAATTCAGTGTTACTTTGTCTTTATTTTCCATGGCACAAGCTGATTTGTATCTGATTGAATACAAAGTCTGCTTATCAGAAACTCTTAGAACTTTACAATTCTGTCTCTCCTAGTGGAAAAAAAAAAAAAGTATTTACTGGAATTTCATATCGTGCAATATATTTATCTAATGTTCTAATAAAACTGAAAATCTCTGCCACCGTATATGAAATGTGCTACTGTTAAGATCCATAATCTTGCATTATTTTCACTGTTTCTTTTTTTTTTTCTTTCATATAGAGTACTCAGCTGTAAGGCAATAAACTTAGATTTTAACATTATGCTTGCCATTTTTCAGTTTGCTTTTTGACATTTTTTTGTTTTTTAAATCTGATATGGTCACCTTTCCTGTTTGTATGTCTGGTTTCATTGAAAATCACAGGAAAACTGACAAAGCTTTCAAATTAAGAGTCTGAGAAATGTTTTTGCAAAATATGTCACTTTTGCAATAGGAGAGGGAGAAGTTTAAAGATTTTTAGCTTTTAGCCGTACATTAAAGCTTCCCCTTCCTCTTTTAAAGTGAAGCAGTGATTTTCACTGATACTTTGATCATAACAAGAGGCAGGTATATTTAAATCCTGTTGTTTGGATATTTATAGCTGTTTAAACCTAGGGTGGTCTTCATAAAACTGCAGGATGTCCTACTAAACTTTCTGGCATTAAGATGCTTTGGTTTGTTCTACTGTGACAAGAACCCTTCAACCTCACTACAAATTATTTTTACTGACAATACAGACGTTGCATCACCTAAGTAAAATTTAATTCTTTTTATCTGTGAATGGTAGTGTATACTTTCAAGGACATAAATAATCTTCTGGGAAATCTGAGTAATTCATATGAACTAGTAAATTGTAATGTGGGTTTAGTAAGGTGTTGCATATCTAAGAAAAAATTAGAAGAACTACATTAACATATCTGTAAGGCTATCAGAAGACTAAGATATAGCTCATATAAGAAGAAAATATTGCTACGTAGGTGGATGCTAGGACTAAATTCTGGTAAAACTCTGAAATGCATGACAACCTAGTTTGTAATATTGCCCTAATTTGGCACTTTGGAATTACCATTCTCATACACTGAAAAAACCAGCAAGTGTCTATCAAGTTACTTGGAAACTCCCAGACTCAGTAAAATGGCAATAATCCTTCCTTGCGAATAGATGATGGGTTTACCTATTTTCCATATGGGAAGGTAGTTTATCTAGTTCTAACAAAAACATAGTAATCAACTGTACACAAAATCACTTTCTAAACTGTATTTTCCACTTTTTTTTATTGTTAACATTGCTGTTGAAACTTCCCTTTTATTATATTCTATTTACCTGTTTATATGTTTATTATTATTTTCTTGGTTTTATATGACTACCAACAGTACTTCATCTACTGGATCTTATGGTAGTCTTCACCTTGTGTTTTCAAATGTTTAGTTTTGTTTTTAGGAGGTTTGATTTTGGTTTTGGTTTTTTTCCAAATGAAGTCCACTGTAATTCACTGTTGTGCTGTAGAAAAATGAAGAGGGTTACTATTAAACTATCACTGGTGACTGAATGTCAATCTTTGACTTAACTTGATATGGAATTGGACAAGGAACAGGAAACATCACTTTTTTTTTTTTTTTTTTTTTTTTTTTTTTTTTTTTTTTTTTTTTATTGCAGCCTTCAAATGGAAAATTTTAAATCAAAGATTAGCTTTCCAAAATTCAAACAATGCTACAACAGAGTTCCAGCTAACTCTGTTTCAAGCTCCCTTATATTCACTACAAATCCGAGTCATGTATCTCTGGAACTGCTTTTGTTTTCTTTATCTAATTATAGTTTTCCATTTGGGGATTGAGGGGGTTTATCCATTGAATCCATGTGGATGTTCTCTTTTTCCTTCCAGAACAAATAGTAAAAAAATATCACCTCTTTAAGATCTCAGTCCACTTCCCCTGAGGTTGCTTCATAGATTGTGTGTGTAGAGTCTCTAGGTACAGCTGTATAATCTGATCCTTGTGTTTAGTGGGCAACAGAAAAAGTTATTGATATAAACAACTTCTATTTACCCTGAGCTCTTTGCTTATGGTCATGAAAGAAAAGAAGAGCAATATAGTAAAGCAGTACAGTACAGAAGAACGGTCAATCTACCCTTTTAAATAAACTTACTTCTGCCAATACATAGACTCAGGGAGTTATAAGGGGTCTTGAGGTCATCTCTAATCCACTGCCTTGCTTCAGGTTGACATCTCCTACTCCAAGGTGTTATTTCAAGGAGATGCCTTGTTTAAATTTGTTCTTGAGGACCTTCTGGTAACAGAGTGCACAAAGACCTCTAGCATTATTTCTAACTTGTATAGTTTTGCCCTCATATCTAACCTGAAGATCCCATGTGGCAACTATGATCGTTGCATCTTCTTGCATTCACCCGAAACACAGAGAACAGATTGTCTTCAAAATTTTTCACTATGTGGAAAATAAATGTTTAAAATAATATTTATTGCTTTAGAGTGTTTAAGGTAAAATTTACAGCAAATACCCACAGCTTGCAAAGGCTTTGTTTAAAATGGAAATTTATCTAACTTCTTTCACCATTTCTTTTGTATATTTCTTTGATATATTTCTTCTGTGGAGCAACAAAAAGAGGAAAATGAAAGTAAATATTTCTGTAATTGTAACTAGGATGCAATGTAGATGAAGAGTTCAGTCCCATGTTTGCTGAGCATTTTGAGTGCTTACTCCAAAAGGTTGAGCTAAAAATTGCCTTGATTTTTCTTGTTTTGGTTTGCTTGGTGCAGTTTTCATCAAGAAAGTTAGAAAATTGTCTATGAAAAACACATTGTATCCTGACTAAGTAATCATCAGCTAGTGGAATATTTATTATATTCAACTAAAGAAATAGCTTCCAAGAGGCAGCAGTGAGACAATTGTCTCTATAGTGTTATGTTTTCAAAAAATGCATATCCCAGAGCCCCTTAATGGCTCCCTTCACTGTACTGTTAACATGACCATATCATTATTACATACAATTACTGGTTAAATTAATATAACTTTTTTCTTACTGATTCTTTGAAGACAATGTGGATAGCCTTAAATTAATCATGTTTACATGAGGGAGACCTTAATTTAATGTTATGATAGGTTTTGCTTTTACTGTGGACCATTTGAACAGACTTTCACAGGACATTATAAGAAATGTATGGGTATCTAAATGGATGAGCTTTAGAAATAGCTGTCTTGATTACAGATTACTGAGCTATGCATTTTCATCAAAGAATAACAAAATAAAGACCAAACTGAATTCCTTTCTGCTGAGCAGCAGGTGTAGCTAGGCAGAGGAGCAGGTGACATGACTTCCATTCACTTCAAAGGTGTCGATGAAATGAGATAGTGTCTAGATGGAATTGGTAGGTGATGGTGCAAACAAAACATAATTTCACATTGCATAAAAAACTTAAAATGCACAAAATAACCTTGGATTAATAGATTTGAGCATGTAGGCTTGTAGGAGTTGTCTGAGCTCATAGTCAAGATGATCCCACAGCTGCATTTATGAGGGGGTGGGAGGGTGGGTAGGGTGTCCTTATGCAACTGGAACTGTAAATCAAAGCATCCTTAAGATACAGTGTTTAAGGAAAATTCCAATTTGACTTATGTCTTATAGAATTTGTCCAGTTTTGAGTGTCTTGAACAATATATTCTGTGGGTGACCTTTAGAGCCTTGCAACATTGACTTTTTGAATACTCCAAGAAAATTAATATGCTTATAAAAGAAAAAGCAATTTGAGAATATCTCAAATACCAGAACCCTCATATGGTGTTTAAACTGTATTTCATAGAGCAGGTGTAGATTATTATCAGTTATCCAAGCTCAACAAAGGAAAATTTCCATTTGAGAAGTAGTAGTTTGTTAAGGTATGCATACTAGCGTGTTAGTTTACTGCACTTCTGCTCCACTGTCTTTGTTTCCTGATGTAATAGCTTTTTGCTTGCTTGATAGCCATTTTTTAAATTATATTCCACTCAAGTCAAAATTTTTATTGCCTTCAGTGAATTCACGGAAAAAGACATCAGAATCCACTTTCAAATGTTAGACCCAAAAAGTAATTGCATGTGAGACTGATTCTTACGTAAGCTTACTGAACAAATCTTGTGATGAGTTTAGGACACTGATTTATATTAATTTTGTAACATATAAATTAATTTTTTATCTTTCAGGGGAGATTTATTTTTTCTGTGGTTATCATTTTAAATCTATTTATAATTTATTAAATTTCTGTTGTTCCACACCTAATTTTAAAATACCTCAAGAACTTCTGTGACAAAGTAATACTTTTTTTTTATTCCTCCCTAAATAAGAAAAAAAAAGCACAACAAAACAGAAAACAACAGTCTTCATCAGTAATGACACCACGGAATAATGTTTCTATATAAACCTGGCAATAATCTGTTCTCACCACAGATATACTTAATTGCTTCTGCATTTATAATAGACAGAACAGATGATTAATGCTTGGTGCACTGAGCAGCAATCTTTGGGAATTACTTAAATAACTTTTGTATAATACCTTAGGCCACAATTATAACAGTTTATGTAACTTGCAAATGATGCAAATTGTGTTTTCCGCAAATATTTAACAAAACAGCAGCAGAACAAACCACAATTCTAACAACTATAAACTGTTCTTCATTTATTTGGGGCATTCCATAACTTGAGCTAATTATGGTTGTTAGCTGTTGATAAACATATTACTAAAATACCCTTTAGTGCCTTCAAAAGAAGAAATATGAACGTTCTACAGTTATTAAATTACTGATGAAAAATATTGAGGAAATATCTTTCTTTAAAAACTTGGAACAGAAGAGATGCCCTCAGCACCTGTAAATTTTAATTTCCAAGTTTCTATATTTATCAAGTCAATTCTTTGTATACAGACATAGAAATCATTATGGATCCATATTGACACCTCGAGGATAGCTTGGTCAAATACAGTGAGGGAGTTTCCATACTTATTTTGCTTGGATTATATTAGTCTTCACAGCTGACTCACAATTAAGGACTGGGAACTGTTTCTGTATTTTATTAGGAACTTTTATCTAGCAATGAAGTTTGTAGATGTTATCAAATTGGTGGGCTTAGTAGGTGAGAGTCAGAAAATAGAAGCAAGTTGACACCTATAAAATGCCAGCATTGACAGAACTCCTTAACATCACACTTTTTTTAACTGCTTAACTTTAGATGGGAAAAATCCTACTATAGTAATGTACTCTAAACATTAAACTCCTAAGCTTAAACACAAGGACTAAACTCCGTTTACCATTTGAGATCACAATGTCTACTAAAACACTAAATGTAGGAGAGGCTATGCCATTTTTTATGAAGACCCAGTCACTGACTGACTGTTGATAAGGTCACCAAAATTCCCTCAGTCCCTTATTTCACAAGTATATCTGTTTTTAGAGACCTTATTTATTCCAGCCTTATCGTACTTCATACTTCATTTAGTCTTCTCCATCTATTTCTTTGACTTTGTTTTTCTGGTTATACAAAAAAACCCCAACACAAATGAAAACCAATCAAATAACCAACCAACCAAACAAACAAAAAACCCTAAAACTAAAAGAGCTTGGTTTTCCTGCTATACAGGACAGTGACCAAAGAACAGACATGTCCTATAAATTACAAACGCTGCTGTCAAATAATTCTTAAATTAATATGTGCTGGAATACTGAAGAGGACTAAATCAATATAATTTGGAACTGAAAAATGTATTAAAAATTGACATTATAAAAATTGAATATAGGTACCATTACAATCTTTTTTCCATGTCATATTCTGAAATTCCTTTTCCAAGAAATTTTTTGATCTATGAAACTGCAGAACCCATCACAACATGCAGAGATGTGCCATATGTATCTAAATGGCTTATAGGTCACTTGCAGAGTATAAGAAATTAGCTGTCGAGAGCTTAGTCAAAAATAATATTCTCTGTGGATAAGGACAAGCAAAAGGCAGCCACTTTGCTTCAGATAATGACAAGAAACATGAAGCAGCCTACTGAAGAGCAGTAGGAGCTGCGACCAAGATCTCAATTATGCTTTCCTTTCCTTTTTCCTTTTTCCTTGGTGTATTAATTTCATGGACTCAGTCACTCTTCCAAACTGAGACAAATGGAGAAAAAGTTTATTCATTTGAGGATCCATTTCTATTCTCGTACTCTCCTGTGGTCTTCCCACAAGATCTTCCCACCACAGTCCAGTATTTTTCCATTATTTTGTTGGGTTTTTTTTCCAGTAGTTTTCCCATATTCCTCAGGTAAACAAGAAAACTTCATTAGTACATTCCTTTCTTATCACCCACATTAACTTTGCTCCTCCCTCTATTCCCCTCCTGCACTCTTAGGTTTCTCTTTTGGTGCAGTAAAGTAGGCTAACTTTTGACTTACATGCTTTACAAGTCGTGGAGGGTAATGACCATCATAGGAAAAAAATATATATCAGAAGAGCCTTTGCTATTTGTGTTCTGTTTTTTAAACAAAATAAAAATATTGATTTATTCTGCAGCTGATTCCTTTATTCAAACATCATATAAAAGTCAACTTGATCTGAACATCTGAATTCATTTCTACTTTGTGAAATAGGCTTGATATATGTGTACTATAAAAATGCTAAACTGTGGCTTCAGTATTAACTTGGAGGATCACTCAGGCAATAGAACTTGTACTAGCAATATAGATTCAACTATATATCAACTTAAACACTGAAATCAATGTTTATGTGATAATGCTGGTGTCAACCTTTATTAATACACTTCAGTAAATTAACATACATGCTATCCTTGGTCTACCAAGTTTTAAGTAGAAGACATTGCTCAGCATATTCCCAAGCAGCTCAAATCTTTATGCCTGAATTCTTTCCATGTGTGAGAAGAAACTGTCATGTTATAAAACTGTAAAAACTTCATATACAGGATACATTGTTCAAAAAACAACCAGAGAAAATCTGCAGAAATAACTTATGAAATATTTCTACATATTTGCCATCGAAGATTTGTGAATTAGAATTTTTCAGTTAATGTGATAGTTATGACACATCTTTGTAGCACTGAATAAGTCAATACAGCGTCTTAAGAATTATATACCTAAGAGCAAATCCTTTTCCTCTGTAGGGATTGAGGACAACAAGAGCCCATATAGCAGAAACACTGAAAAAGAGAAGCCAGGTCAGAGGCCAGCATACCACTTCTGGTTCTGCTCTCCATTTAAATCCCATGAAAACAATCTTTCTCTTCCTGTAGCAAAACTGACTTCATCAGGTCAGGGTGTATGAACTTGCAATAGCTCTGAACCATGATCAATATCAGTAACTAACAATAGCCAGCAATTAAGCTATCTTCTTAAGGTGTATAAGACTTCAGATAAAAGTCTGGAAAATTTAATGGCTTAAAATATCAGCCAAAAACTAAAAATAAAATGTGATGTGAAGTGAATATCTCGATCTGATAGTAGGATTTAACTGGCTAATTTCTTCACCTTATCTTTAGATCTCCAGAGTGCTTAACGTTTCTAAATCCCTTCAATGCAAGTTGCTTCCTTCCGCTTTTAAGTATCAAGACTATGCAAAAATACAATCTCTTGTGCTGTCAGAGGACTGAGTTCTTCATCTACGTGGCTCATGATGATCACCTGCTGCTGGATAAGTTGCTGCTTGTCAAATATGAGTGCTTGTTTGATTCTACTCCAGTCTTTTCAGGGGACTGTTATCATGGACATTTGGGAGGGCAGCAGAGAATGGGAAATGGTGTCTGTGTATATATATGTCAAGGATCAGTGGATGGCCGTCCATGTGAATGTATAGACCCAGCAGCTCTTTCAAGAGTTAGTAAGAATTTGGTGAAAGAGATGTAGACAGAATGGAAAGAAAAATGAAAGGAATGGGATGTACATGGATCAGAGCAATCCCAATGGCAAATAAAGTCTAGAAGGAAAATGGAATAAAAGTAGAAGGTGTCCTTGCCCATGGCAGATCCATTGGAACTAGGTGACCTTTAAGGCTCCTTCCAACCCAAACTATTGTATGATTTAAAAAATATTTTATCATACAATTACATCACTGAATCAGGCTTAATTTAAAAAAATACAGACTGCTACATACAGGAAAGCCAAGTGCTGCCCATGAACACAGAATGATTCCTCACAGCTGAAAAGCAAAACCTCTAGAGATTACTGTGGATGAGAAGAAATTAATGTGTCAACCTGATGACAATTAGTGGTGGAGAAGCCTAATATAATCCTTTTTGTAGGATAAATGGAAATCCCAAATAACAGTGTGAGTGACCAATAGGATGGTTTAACTCACACAACCTACAGTTCTGTGCCAGCATGCTGGAAAAACCCACAAGAACAGAATTCCTCTAGCCATGGTCACAAAACCAGAACAGAGCCTTTCTGTTATTGTGAATATGTCTGTTGTGGGGGGACTTTTAGATTCTGTCCAACCACCTCATGTACCAAATTAGGTGTAACTTAATCAGGAAGCAGCCAAAGTGTTACTAATTTTTAGTGCACCTGGACAATAACTAACTGAATTTCCATGATGTTAGCTCTGGCTTTCTGGTAATAACCATTCTACTGTAGCATGAGCTGAAGTATTGTCCTCCAAAGCCATCTAAGATTTTGATTAGACTGCATATCTAATTGTAGAAGTGTCTTAATTATCTCCTTGGTCTTTCAGGACCAGAGTGAGAATGATGAAATGAGTAAAGTTTTTCCAAAACTAGAGATCTGTAGCATTCTGCACTTTGATGCTGAATCAAGCAACCTAGTCACATTTTTTCTTATAAAGCCTGTCTTGAAAAAGCAAGCAAGCAAGCAAACAAACACCAAAAAAACCCTAAGAATTTTGATGCACATTCTTAATGGGCATGATGCCCATGACTTAATGTCACCTACAAGCTTTGGCTGATTTTTGCCTTTAGTTATATTGTTTCCTGTGCAGAGGGATTGCATGTGCCAGCCTGCTCAGTTCTCTGCTAACTCTGCCTTTACTGCAGCCTCACTGCGGGGCCAACCCAAACCCAAGGGTCACTTCTGTATACTCTGAACAGAGGGAAAATGGGTAGCTGAGCTGAGTTTGACACTTGATCCTTTCACATAGAAAAAAAGCTGAACTTTCACAGAGGGGAAAAGATGTGTGGAGAATACATTATTCTCACATTTGTGTGTAATATATTTGCATACATGTTTGGCAGACAAAGTGAGTTATTTTGCAAGCATTGGGAAAAGATGTCATTTAATCTTAATGAAAGATTGGCACAGACTTTATTTGGTTTTATTTAAAGGTTTCTCATATGGGCACCAGCATTTGGCAATGTGTTATCTCTTGCTGAGAGACTAGATACTTTGAAGGGGACATCCTTACAGAATTGCTGTGACTTCTGATAATTTTAAAACTCAGTTTTTCACAAATCAAAAATCCCAGACCCAGAAACAGAGCATCTTTTCAGAACCATTTCCCCATTATGAATTCAAATGGCAAAACTCTCTAAAGTGAAGTGTGTTTGTCTCAATTTAAAAATAAATTTTCAGGAATGCTATTTCATGGAGACAAGAGAATGTGTACTTCTCAGTAGCATTTCATCAAGTAAACAGCTAAAGACTGATTCTATTTTCCTCATCCTCTCAGACACAAACACACTTGATTTTCATTGCTCATGCTATGCTACTTGCAAACCTGACAACTAAATAGAATTCTCTGTGTACTGCATCCAAACAGTTTTAAATGTGTGTTTTACCAGCCATTCAGTGCTTTCCCTGCACTTTATAATTACTTCTGTTTCC
Organism: Calypte anna; assembly: GCF_003957555.1. NCBI lineage: Eukaryota > Metazoa > Chordata > Aves > Apodiformes > Trochilidae > Calypte > Calypte anna. The sequence continues at coordinate 107,022,964 of NC_044245.1, forward strand.
TCTAAATCTCTCTACACAAAGCAAATAATTCTGGTTCAAGTTGTTTGGTTTTTCTAAATCTGTCTTCATAAACAGAGTATATTGTGTTCATTTAACATTAAAATACCAATAAGCTTTGGCATATGCAGCAAAAGATAACACAAACAATAATAAAGGAGAAAAAATATGAGAAACTGTTACTTAATGGGAAAAATGTTCATGTTTATTCAAGTGACAATATGACCTAGCGGCCATCTCTATTTCATTGGCATGAACTTTCATTAAAAAACACGACTATGACAGATAAAAGCATCTCCAGGTGTCAGTGACAGAAGGATTTTAATATCGTTCAGGTTGCCCAGAGAAGTTGTGTGTGCACCCACCCTGGAAACGTTCAAGGCCAGGCTGGATGGGGCTTTGAGTCCCTGCCCATGGCAGAGTTGTTGGAACTGGATGATCTTTAGGATCTCTTCTACCTCAAAGCACTCTATGATTCTATGATTCACCTATCCCAAAATGACACTGTGTATTTTATATTATTTCAGAACAGTGCCACATTAGCTGTGCATTTATCACTTCTTCCATCAATACAGTATTTTTAGAAAGATGCTTAAATTTATTTCAGAAGCTAATCACAATATATTTTTATTATTCAGCTGACGAGTATTAAATTGCCAAGTACGTGTCTGCAGCTTAGTGTTTTTTTAGAAAACACAGTCATTAAATTTATTACATTTAAATATTTTTTTTCAGTAAAGAGCTAGCAGAAATTTAACTAACTTTTTTTCTGTTTAGCTAACAGAGGTAAACAAAAACAGCTCATTTAGAAAAATCATTTAAAAATAAATTTTCCTTGGGTTTCAACTACCATCACTAGCTCCCACTATGCATCTCTTTCCAATACTAAATTTATATTAACCATTTTATTTTTGAAGTTCATATCACTGTGTTTCAATATTCAGCTCTAGATTAACTTAAACCTATGGATCCTCTTTGCAATATTACTTGTGAGGTTATGAAAAGTTTACAGTACATTCCCCCAAAATGATCAAAATTTGTCTGTGGAAATATAAAAAAATTTAGTCATCATAATTCATGTTTTATAGCTAAAATAGCCTTCTTTTATCATTTGATTGGTGAAAAATTAAATTGATTTTTTGCCCTGGTCAACTTTGGTTTGTACCTGGCTATAGCTGGTGTGTGAACTCTCCCTGTCTTTGTCACAACTCATGAATTTTACTCCCCACCCACAGGGGAGGGAGAAGTAAGTGAATTAATGTTATTTGTTGCCAGCTGGGCATAACCTAATGACACAGTGAAAAATTTCATTCTAATATTTAACCTAAATCTATGTTCTTCCAGCTTAAAGCCATTACTCCTTTTCCTATTTCTACACAGGCTTACAGAGTTTCCTCCCACTTTTCTTGTTGGCCCCCTTCAGATACTGGAAGGCTGCTAGAAGGCTTCCCCAGAGAGGCAAAACCCAAAAAAGCCATTAGGTCTTTTATTATGAATATCTTTTAAACTAGACAGCAGTCCCCAGTTTTATCTCTAGCTGTATCTGTAAAAATAACATTTCCCACATTCAGATCATATGGAAGGCATAACTATATTAAGCCACAAGTTCAATGGATACTCTTTCAATAGTCAAAACCTTTTACTATTTCTTTATTTCAACAATACATCCAACTGAAAGGTAAAAGCGTTCTGCAGGATGATTTTTGAAACAAATGCTTCCACAAAACAGGTGGAAGCAAAAATTACAGGTTTTAAGGAAATCAAAGAATCTTCCTTAACATGAAATTCTTTACTATGCTGCAACATAATATGACAATACATAAGCAACACAATATTTCTTAGAAGTTCCTTTGTGGATTAATAGTTTAATTTCATTAAAGGATTTCTGAACATTGGTGGGGAGCCCTCCTTCACAGACCTGTCAGAAGGAATGGCTACAGAATAGAGAAATATCAGGCTTCACACTGAAATGGGAATAATCCTGATCAGCTCAAAACAGGAGACAGTTCTCTCCCAGCAGTTCCTACTTGGCAGTTTCTAGGATGTTTGCTTCTAGAAAAGTGTAGATTTAAAAAATGATGGCATATCAGACATAGATTAGATAGAAGTTTAAATCTATGCTTAATAGGCTTTATATGGTGTCATTTTATATTTGTTTAAAGTGGTGATTCTAAATCTGCACAGCGCAGTAACCAGGAAATTCAGAGCATTATCCTTGGCTCACAGTATTGACTGTTTTATCTATGTCACTTCAGCAGCAGCAGATTTTTTTGGTGCTGATAAACAGGTAGCTTCTGAAGCCAGAAGCAAGTGATGAGGAAGAACAACTCCTGCAGTACCATTTTGGAAACAAATGTGTAGTCATGGTACAACTATAAACCCCTGTGATTTAGGGTTTCAATTTATTTTTAATTAGCATCAATATATAAGTTTAGCTATTCTATTGGGTTATAAAGCTGCATACTGTCTTCTCTGTAGATGAAAACAGAGTGGGGATATTGAAAGAGAAAAAAAAAATCTCATTTCTCTAGGTTTTGTACTGCAAATCATTGTCCAGGAAAGTACTCTGCTTCATTTCTTTCCTTCTGTTTCCTGTCCTTGCTGCTCCTCCATTGAGGTACAAACAGTTCTCAGGGGTTAAGCTGGAGCAGATGAGCATGGTTTTCCCATGCAGATTGCACAGAGATCAGCCTTAGGCATGTTGTAAATAATTAGTGAACAGAGGATCTGATACTATAACCAACATTTTGATTAATGTGTCTTGTTTCCAGAGGTTCATTCATGAAGTTTAATGAGAACAAGAACTTCAGTACATGGCAAAATGAGATAAAAGCTTCTTTAAAAAATGTTTATAGTGGAAATTGTGGATTTTCACAGACTGAACTTCTAAAAGTATCAATCATATCTTTATAATACCATCCCCACAATGCACAACAAGATGATTCAGAGTCAGAAACACTAAAGTTTCTTGTCTTAAACCATATATAAAACCCCAATCTGTTAGTATTGTAATGATCTCAAAAGTTGTTCCCCTCCTAATCCCCATCTAACAGAGTGCTGAGTACCATACAACATAACACTTCTCCATTCCTTGTTCAGTTTCTCAGCACTTCATGAAATGGGAGGATGAGTTTTGTGGATTTCTTAAGGAAGGTGGGGAGGAAGAACAGGGTTAAATAAGACAGGTCTGGGATCACTGCCTGCAATCTTTTGTGATGAACAAAGGGCATAAAAGGAGTACTAATTTGTTTTATTTAATAAAAACAAACCAAAACAAAACCCAAAACAAACAAAAGAAAGAACCAAACCAAACCAACAACCAAACAGAAAACAACCCCATGACTCCTGCCTCTGTGCCAGAGGCAGCCACATCAGACAGAAGGCTTCACTTATTTTATCTGTCTGCAAAGGGCCCAGAACAGAACTCTAGGGAAAGGTTCTGAGCAAGCCCCTAATGCTGTGTTGCCAAAATATTCTTTGCCCCTCCAGCTACTGGTGTCTTAGTGACCATGAAGGAGAAGATAGCAGAATATGCTGGGTGATTTGCTGAAGACAACAGGAAGGTGCCCAAGGCAGGGGAGGTGGCCACAGGGGAGTGGTGCTGGTAAAGCCATGACATCCCTGGAGTTCCCTGAACAAAGTCTGCTGCAATGTACTGAAGGCTGAAAAGTACAAGTCAAATTTATTGCTCACTCTTGGAATGTTTAACCTCTTTTAGCATAGGATGTGGACAGATAAAGTTAAAGAGGTAAAATTTTAATCCAGCTGCAGTCACACATCCTGCATTATCCTAAATACCTGTTCAACTTATGCAGTGTTGCCTGCAGGACAAAAGGTATTTTACACCCTGGTGCACTGTGCAGCCTCATGGCTCTGCTGCTATATTGTGGCTAAACAGCTCTAAGTCCAAACAGTCACAGCAACTGCCTTTAATATACCTTTCAGAGTCAAAAGAGCATTAAGGGGATGATGTTCCCATCCATGCCACAATTAACACACATTCACTGAATGGCATGCAACTGTGCAGGGCTCTGATCTTCCTCCAAATGTAATACTGTGAACTGAATCATAGCAGTTAGCATCTGACATAATTTTTTTATTATGCACACTGTTACATTTCCTGACCAGCATATTAAATGTTTTAAGAAGAATATTGCAGTTACCTGCAACGGATGCTCAAGACAGAAGAGGCACAGAAAATAAAAGTATCTAGAGACTGGTAGCTCAAAGGGCAAGCTGTGACCATACTCTGTGGAGTAATATATAAAAAAAGTTTCTATTCTATGTTGCTACTGACTAACAACATTTACCTTGATAATTGTCAAGTGTGTTTGTCTTAGTACAGAAAGAAAAGAGCGTAATCTCTGTGTTTGTTGTACATCAAGGCAAAAACATTATTTTATTAGTTTTTGTTCTAGTGGGACACTTTTTTTTGCAAGCCCTATCCTTCAGAATGGATAATTCTAAGATTATGTTTATCTTTTACTGAATACCTATAAAAGCTTTAAGAAAACTGTCTTAAAAATAAATACCTCACAACAAGCATATATATTAAATATTTTTCACTTTTAGCAACACATTAATTATTAAAGAAATCTGGAATTCCTAGACAACAGCATACTTAATAAGTATCACATTATTCCTAGTTGCATGTATTAAGCTGCTATTGCTGTTTCACTCAATAACTGATCAAAATTGGTCACCTAAATCAGAATTTCCAGTATAATTGTTAAGACAGAAATTTCTTGGAAGAAAGTGGAACAAAACACATATCTTCTTAAACTTCATTTTACTGGCTTCTGCTCTCTAAAGAATGAGCAAGCTTAGCAACCACATGTTGAGATTTTATCCCATTTATTTTGTACTCTGTTCCAACTGCTACTAGCATGAAAGTCTCAAGGGACTAACTACTCAGAAAATAGACATGACTATTTTGAAACCACTCCCATTTTTAAAATTTATAATGAACTATTTAAAATCTTTGTAAAACAAGTATCATTATGTTACTTGACAGAGGAAGGATGATGATAATACTTTACAGAACAGCTGTTACAAAAAAACCTCCAAAATATTTATTAAGTTATCAAAATCAGGAATCAGCAAGTCAGGTATCAGGAATAAATTTAAAATTAACCGTGCCCTTAACATACATTTGTTGATGAAACTGGATTCTAAAATAAAACTAGCAAAAGAAAAAAAAAAAAAAAATCTATACCTTTAGATTCCCACACAACTATTTCTTTCAGTTATATTTCTTTGATACTCATCACCTTTCAGTAAGGCAAGATACTTGAATAGAGCCACAGGATGTTGTATTGTTCTCAGTTTCCTGGGCTTCAGAACACTTCAAACTTGTTTACTTGAATAACCTCAGTAGAAGATCAGACTTGTTTGACTTCATGCCTCCCCATGTTGTCCCCTAAAATTACTGTTGAGCTCAATGTAGCATTTATTTTGCTTGTTCTGTGTTAGATAATGAAAAAGAAGGAAAGAAAGCAAAAATCCTCAGGACAAAAATCTGTTACTCAGTCTCTGAATACATTGGACCAAGCTCAAATCACCAAACCTTTAACATCAAAATTCTTAAAAATGTTTAAGAATTGGGAAAATCATAAGAAAGGCAGATATTCACATTGAATCTTTCTCCTTGCAAGAAAAAAAATAAAGAAGTTACTCTGCCTGCACTGAGGAGTCACAAGAAAAACTTGTCTTTTAATAAGTCTTTAGATAATAAAGGGGAGGGTCAAACCCATTAGAGGTTAAGCCAATAAGAGGACCTAACCTTTCATTTATTGAAGTTAACCTGGAGGATATAAATGAGTGTTGGAAGTTAAGCATACTCTTGGAGACAAAAAAACCCTAAAAATTCTGATTTCATCTTGATAGTCTGACTGGTGGTGTCATTCAAGACCACTTATAATGAGATTTCTGGTATTACAATTTAAACAGCAGTGACTGTTCACAGAATGGAATACTACTAGTTTAAGACTCAGTATAAAAAAAAAATTGTATGTTCTAGGAAGGAATGCATTCACTGCTGTGATAAGAAAATCCCACCAAATAAAATAATTTCTCCTGTAAAAATTGCACAGAGCTCCAAATAAAAAGCAGAGAGGTATCAGTGCAAAGTCAGTCTTAGCCATAAAGAAATAATAAATTAATAACACACCAAAATGGAAAGCATGGAAGAAAACTCTTCTTGGAAGTAATAAGAAACAATGTGCCAGGCTCAACTTCAAAAGGGGTAGTAGTAAAATTGTTTATTTTGCCCAAATCAGACCAAGTTTAAAATCTAGCAAACCCTATTGTCATCAGAATTACAAAAGAACAAAAGATAAATAAAACTAAGGGAGAGAGTGGGGTGGAGTGGAGGACACTTATCTAACAAACATGTAATGCCCGTCTGTTTTACTAATCCATTTTCTAGTAAAAAACCCAAAGAAACTAACTAACAAACAAGACTGCAAAATTAGATCTGTAGCAGTGGTTACCAAAACATAACACCACACACACACACACAGGAATTTGTGGTATTTTTTAAAGCCTCCACCAGTTTATAGTAAATTATTTTTATGGTGATAATGGTTTCATAATAAGATGTGGCTAAAAATTCTGCCTCAGTCTTATCTCGAATAATGAACCACTGCACCATTTTCCTTTGCACTTCAAAGTGAGGAGGAAGAAAGTCATCTATCTTCATGAAGCAGCTGAAAGAAAAATAGCTTATTTTCTTTACAGTATTATTTATCTCATAAAATTCCCAGTTTTGACTTCTCCCAGCCTGCCACATCAGCATATTTCATTGAATAGCCAGCTGTGGCCTCAGTGCTGAGAAGAAATAGGTTCACACAAACGTGGAGCCAGTCCAAAGTCCTGACTGTAGATAATGATCCTAATTAGCCATTCCCAGGGGAATGATGTGCAAAGAAGCACCAGTTTAACGCTGTTAAAAATTATTTCCAGAGTTTCCAGCATCTTTACCGAAGGAATCAATAAAAAATGGCTTCAGAAGAAAATGTAATTGCTTTCAAGGATTAAAATTTTAATCATGAGTATTCAATTAGCAGTTAATGTTGAGATCCACAGTTTAGATTTTTATGCAAATGTACCGTTCTTATATTCAGTCTTGAAGATAAAGACAGTTCATAGCTAATGTAGTTCTGTCTCTCAGCTCATCAAGTCAGTGATAATTTACTTTGAAGAATATTTTACACTTGCTACATTTGGAAGTGTGGAAATTAGTTCACTTTTTCCCCTCCTACTGTAATTAATCTTTGCATTAATAATGTGAGGCAGCTCACAGCATTTTCCTTCATGTGCATCTGCTGGTTTCAAAGAGATCTGACCAATGTAAGATAAATAATAGATATTAACTGTGTAGCCTGAACTGAGATTTGTAACAGCTTCTTCACACTTACTTCTTTAAGAGCAATCCTGGAAAATCCAGAACTAAAAGTTGCACAGCTGCTAAGAATCAGATCTTAGAATCTACTAATAAAAATGTCAGAACCTCTCTTTTAAACTCCTCTCCTAAAACATTAGGTGTTCTGAGAGCAGGGAGCAGTATAGCTTGCACACAGGTAGATGTAGAGCTACTCTATCGTTTTTTTCCAGCATTATGTCACTTTCTTTTACCAAAATCCAGCTTCAGTTATTTGATACAGAATTTTGAATTCATTATTACAGATAAATTTCATTATCACATATTTTTAAATTAGAAAATGTTACACTTACATTTGCTTGTTGGAGATGGACAATATATCAAAAATCTGTTAATTTAAAACTCCCCATAGGGCATGGAAATGTATGAGACTATTTCCTTGCTTCCATAAAGCTTTTGATTTTCTGATATATATCATAAAATATGCTATTTTATCCCTGCAGTGTAGTCAGTACATATCAGAAACTCAGAGAAATAGTTAAATAATTTAATTTCTCCTAAAAAACTTCAGGCAGTGACTGTTATAAATGGCACAATCTATTTTTATGTAGCATCTAAGACAAATAGATTTGTTCAAAGGCCTGAACAAGTGAGAAGAATTCCGCTGGAACTGAAAAGCTTTAGATCTGACCCTTTTCAGCCATCTAAATTATATTCCAGTGTTATTTATGCCTTAGTGTTCCCATTTTTATTTAGAAATCTGCCATGAATATGTGGCCAAATGTGTCAATGTGTACAAGTAAACTTAAGCTGATTATTATCTGCTGAGAATTTGATCTTAAAGATCTCACTGTCTATGAAAAAACAACAGATTAAATTACTCCTCTCAAATTAAAACAAAACAAACAAGCAACCATTTCTCTAAATATTACTTGAATAAAATGTCAAATTAAACATACATCAAAAAGTTTATAGGGTCATCAGCATTTTGACCTCTGATTTTTTTGCTAAGGAGGTAAGTGCTTAAAAGCACTTAGTAAGGCTGATCAGGCATGGAGTTGATCTACTCCTGGGTGTTACTTGTGCCTTATTTAAATAAGATCCAATGCAATAACCACCAAGGCTACTAATAGTTTTAGCTGGTTTGATTTTGGTTTTTTCCCCCTCAAAATGAACTGTTACTGATATATTTTTGTGCCATTATTGTGGAAAGGGAGATTGGGTGATACACAGAATGCTGTATTTCCTGGACCAAGTGTTCATGAGGTTATTTTGGAGACAAGTCCCATCATCTGACTCAGTTCTTTCTAGGGTGTCCTGTTGCCACAGAACTTGCCTGGGATGGTGTTTGGGGCAGCTGTGTGGATCAGAGGGTATGTTTTCTATGCTAAGTGTCTCTACCATAGTCACATACCACTGTGAGTATCTGCTATGTTATCTTCCTCCTCCTTCTCTGTCCTAGGTATTGCCTCTGTTTCTCTCTGTTTTTTCCCTACCTCCTCTCTCTGAACAATGTCGTATGGTATGGAATATCCCTGTGGTTGGTTTGGGTCAACTATCCTGGCTGTTCTACCTCCTAGCTTTTTGCTAGGCTAGTCATTTGGGTGGAGGAGAAAACAGCAGAGGGGGAAAAAAATGCAAGCAATCCTTGGTGCTGTGCAGCTACTGTTTAGCAATAGCCAAAACATTGGTGTGTTATCAACACTCTTTTAGCCACAGTCACAAAGAACAGTACCATATGAGCTCCTATAAAGAAAGTTAAGTCCATTGCAACCAGAATCTCCACAGTCTCCACTCCTTGCTCCATACTATTTGCTTTAAGCTAAGGTCCCACATTAACTGATACATCCATGTGTCTCCTGACCTAATTAACATATTGTTTAATCTCTACACCGTACTCAAAGCTCCTAACTTACCTACCTAACCAGCACTGAATTTCAACACAGAATCCTAAAACGATTTGGGTTGGAAGGGGCCTTCAAAGATAATGTATTTCTGAGCTCCCTGCATGGGCATTGACAGGTCCCACTAGACCAGGTTGCTCAAAGCCCCATCCAACCTGTCCTTGAACACTTCCAGGAAGGGGGCAGCCACAGCCTCCCTCGAAAACCTCTTTCAGTGTCCCACCACCCTCACAGAAAATAATTTCTTCCTAATGTTTAACTGAAATCTCCCTTCTTTCAATTTAAAACTATTACCCCTTGTCCTACCTCTACCTGCTTTTTTGAAAAGTCCCTTCCCAGCTTTCCCGTAGGCCCCTTCAGGTACTGAAAAGCCACTAGCAGGTCTCCTCAGAGCCTTCTTTTCTTCAGACTGAACACCCCATCTCTCTCAGCTTGTCCTCATAGGAGAGGTGCTCCATTTCCATGCCCACCTTCATGTCCTCCCTTTGGTCTTCTTTCAAGAGTTCCACGGCTTCCTTGACACAGGATATGACACAGTACTCCAGGTGGAGTTTCAGGAGAGTGAAGTACAGAGAAAGAATCACCACCCTCAACCTGCTGGCCACACTTCTTTTGACACAGCACAGGATGCAGTTGGCTTTCTGGGCTGCAAGTGTACATTTCTGGCTCATGTTGAGCTTTTCATCAACCAGCTACCCCAACTCTTCTTCCTCAGGGCTGTTCCTAATCCAGACTCCATTTTTTTTACATTTTCTTTTGAAAGACTTCGTTTACCAATTACACTCCACCATTTTGGACTCCTCATTTATCATACCATCAATATTTGTGTCATCTGCATATTATATGAGTAGTATTTACTTCCAAATCATTTTTTTTGCCCCTTCTGTGTGTACACAACTTTACAGAGATGTTTTTTTTTGTCAAATGTGTTCTGAATTTTTGTGTTATAGGGATCAGTTTCAAATGAGGTTTTCTTGGTCTTTTTGCAGAGATTTTAACTGAATGAGTTGAAGTTTCAGATTATAAATAACACAGCCTAGACTTCTAGATATACTAACATAATTCATTAGAGGTAGGAAAGAGAAACTGCAGCATCTATCAAATCTGCTTATGTTTATTACACATTAGGGAAATGGTAATCATAGGACGAGTGATATTCTATAGTTTAATAAGGAGCAACAGATTATGTTAAATTACTTTTATTATGTGATGAAGACAGTTTGTTTTGGTTTGGTTTGTTTTTTTTTTTTTGCTCATCTGCACCAAAAAGCAAGAGTTTGCTACCAGTGATTTATTTAAAACCAGTACTCTGTTTTTAGGGGAGGCATTGTATGCTTATATTTTGCATATGGATTGCCAACTCTTATTCCACAAAGGAGGAGCTCCAGATGTTTGCTTTGAGTTCTTTTCAACCTTTGTGGAAAGTTTTTTTTCCCTTCCTTTTCCCTGGAGACTGTTTACTTTGTATCATGTAAGACTTCAGGTGACCGAATTTTCTCTCTTAACAGATCTGCATCTTTTTTAGTGCACATAGAGAGATCTAGCCAAAGAAGCTGTGTTTTTCTTCATCAAACTTGTTTGGAAAGTACCTTGTCTGACTGTGAAGCCTGCCTCTCCCTGGGGTTTTTCTAAAGAACACTCATTTTTAAGTGAGTCAACACCAAAAGAAAAGTTTGGAACTTTTTTTTAAAATATCTTTCTGATTTTGTGCCTCTAGAAATCAACAAGAGCTCAACTGAGCCTTTTAGGTACTGCTCCATGTTGGGGATGGTGCGGATTTTCAGTTCTCCATCAGGGGCTCTGGGATGTATTATGCCTGAGGAAAGCACAATACTCTGCACAACTCCTAATACATGGTGGGAGCACTGCCTGGTGCTGCCTTCCCTAATTGCTGCTCGTGCTCCCCTTTCCACAGCTGGCACTTCTGATGATTATTGACTGGAGACCATGACCCCATTTCATCTGTGCCCCTTTTAGGTTTGCTACTGTTAGGAGCACTGAGCAGAAGCTTTTTATGTGTCATTTTTATTACACATATGGTACATGTCAGAGACTTACAGTATTCTGCTTCCCTAAAAGCAGGTTCCTAAGAGCTACGCTGATTCATTGGGGCATATATACATTATTAGAGATTTAACTCTAGTATTAGAGTAATTAGAGCTTACAAAACAGGCATGCAAAGGAGCCAAATGATCTATTTTTTTCCTTTTCACAGCTCACTGTCTAGCAAAATGTCAACAGTAGGGAAAAGCTCTAAGTTGAAAGCTTTTAGGTTCCTCTTTCTGGATAGGCACCCAGGTAAGTCACTTTTGGACACTCTCTATCCTTCTACATAAATGTTCTAGTTGATACTGCACAAATATGTATTGATTTATTTTCAATTTCAACAAAAATAAATAGAGGTGTCTGTCCAGACATTGCAGTCTCTGTTCATCAGAGTAAAGTAAGATTCAAACTGAAGTACCATGTTGCTCTTTAAAGCCATCAGAACTAAATCATTGTACAGTTCAGAAAATATATAATTCTTTTCCTGCCACAGGAAAATAATACTTATGAAATCTATCAGAAGCAGCCAAAAATAAGTAAAAACTGGCAGGCTGGAGGTTTTGTTTTCTTGTGTGGTTTTTTTAAGAAATTTGGGAGTATTCATTAGCTTTCCTAGTGTTTGATATTTATTTATGTCTCTTATCACTTCACACAGAGGTCTATGGCATGTTTTAATTATGAAGTAGAAAAAAGGGACTGAGCTCAGAAAAATTAACAGGACTTTTTTAATAAAGGAAATTCTTAGCACACAAGTGTTGCAGATATTTCTGAGGGGCATTAATAACTTGATCAATTTTGACAAGAAAAAGAGCCAGACATCTGTATCTAATAAATAAATAAGTATATTTTAACCAGAGAAAATACTGAAACAAATCAATGTAATAGGATGCACCCACCAGGAAATAGAAAAGCTATTAAATCGCTTTCCCTGCAAACAACTGACTTTAGCAAAGACACAGTTCCCATGCCCTGCAAAGAACTGACTTTAGCAAAGACACTCAGTTCCCATGGAAGTTTGTGTTTATGTTAAAAAGAAGGAAAAAAAAAAAAAAAAAAAGAAAGAGAAAAACAAAAAGAGAGATCCATTTATAGACAGCTATGGTCTATCCTGCCCCTTAACAAGAACAATGGAATAGCTCACTGTGTGAAGGAGCCCGTGCTGAGTGGATTTTGAGAACACAGCTGATCTGGCATTTGTGGAACTGGTGCCAATGCTCAGTGCTCTGCAACACTTCCAACATCCCTCCCAAATGCTGACAGTTGCTCCGAGCCCACAGTGTGCATTACACCGAGTTTGTGCAAGCAAGCGGCTTGTGTATCGTGATGACCTAGGGTGAGAAGTGCCCTTATGGAGTTTGGTAACAGAAGCTTTGGCTGTCTTACCTCATAAGTGGCTAGAAACTGACTTTGAACTGTGAAGGAATGTTTGCTTATGCAGGAATGATATCCTCAGAGGACCTGTTTTCCTTGAGTGTAAAAGATTGTTTTAATAACAGATACAAGTTCTGCTCAGAAAAGATATTTTAAAACAAGTTAACTGGCCTTTGAAGCCACAGATACATTTTTGGATCCAGATGTTTAATAAGTGTATGTATTTAGCACAATGGATGTACAGATAATAACAACAATAATAATAATTAATAAATACCTCAGTTCTTGGATTTGTGAGAAAAGCTGGTCAAGCATTTCAGCAAATTACATCACTTTTCATTTAGTGAGTCACTCGGCAATAATTCATTACAGTTTAGTTAACACTACAGATGATGCATTCCTTCTCCCAGGTGACTACTTTGCTGTAATGATCATCTTCTCTAGAAACAGTCTGATTTCAAGGAGAAGCTGTCAGATCTATGTTAGACCCTTTCAGAGGAAGAGGGAATGAGAAAAGAAGAAAAAGCAGATGGTAAGCAGAGGCACAGAATGCAACAGCTTTGAGTTCAGGTTTTATGTTCAATCTCTTGCCCAAGTCTGTTCTTGAATGAGTCAATATTTATTTATGAATAATCAATAGTAAGGGGAAGACAGGAGAAAGATCTAGGTCTGTTCTTTTATCACAAGAGGATATCAGAGTGTGTGTAGGAGTTCAAGCTCTTGTTTTTCCTTAAAAGACAAGTGGATTGAACCTGCATTTCTGACTCCTCAAACCTCTGTGTATTGGCTATTAAGGAGTGAACCTCTCTCAGCTAGGTTGCCAAGATTTTATATCTCATGGAAATGAAAACTGTTTCAGTTTGTGATCTCTTTATTTTCTCTCATATGGATTTGATATTACATTGTTATACCACAGATTATTTGTTGGGAGTTTTTAATGTCCAGTCATTGTCTGCAATCTCAATCAATATATAAGGTGCATTTATAAAAGTTTTTCTTTAAATGTGTAACTGGAAATCATTTCTTATAGAGAATCCATATAATAAAAAAGCCCACACTTGGTATTCATCAATACATATATAGCTGACGAAAATAACAGAAGGATTTAATGTTTCACACTATACATGTGCCATGAAAATGTGTTGGCATTGGAAAAAACCCTAAGGACATGAGAAAAACGTGAATATAAATAGATCTAGGATTTTAATTATTTGTAAATTCTAGATTTTTAATTATTTGTAGTATTACAGTTCCTTCTAAATTAATATTTTAAGGCTGCTTTTTTCTTAGGGTGACTAAAAATACCCTAATTTTCTTCTTGTTTTTAGTAAACTAATAAAAACGTAGTATGTATTTACTATTAAAAAGTAAAATACACTCCAGTGTGTGTGTGTGTGTATATATATATATGAATATAGCTTATTATATGTGAAATTGTATGTGCTTTTTTAATATTTGGAATCCACAGGAAAGTGGAAATACTAAGACTCTGACTGAGTGAAACAGTCCTTTTGGGGGGGAAGAAAAACAATGTCTGCAACAGTGGAGGAGTGGTATTGTAATGAATGTTTCTATCAAGAATTTCAACACGTATTATAACTGTGCTGTGTGATTACACTTCATATAAACCAAATATGTGAGTCTCAAAGGGCGAATGCCTTGTCTGTTTTACTGTGTCTGGTTCAAACTAAGATTTACCATACCCAGGCAAGGGGGAATTGAGTACATGTGCATTTATCCTTCAAAATCTTAGTTCTTAGCATCCTATATATGCCCACTGGAAGCCTCTGTGAGGAAAAAACTAACAAAGGTTTGTTTGCTGTTGTTTTTTCATATTGCTGAAAAAAATTATAAAGAGTTTATGTTGCTGTTAAACTGCTTTAAATTTTATTTTATAATAAATAACAGAGCTGAGGCCTTTTCCCTGGCTTCCTCTGGGATAATGCAGTAATTTTCTCCACAGTATAGATTAATGTGACTTTGAGGCAAAGTCTCCAGTAAATCACCAGAGAAATATTATTTTCAATGGAGTTGAGCTGAAGTACCTCAAGCAAGGTCTTTTAAAGAGTGGGTATATTTACAGTTAAAATGCAATATCATACCAGTGCTCTCAAACCAAGTGGATAGAAATTATAGAAGTAACAGCTGACATTTAGATTCTTACTTGGGGATGCAATGGATGCTGGTTGTTCTTATTCCCATTGTCCTTGTAATTGCTGCCACAGACAGTCTGATCACAGGTTTGGGGAAAGTGGTTTGTCCTCTGAGAAGCAATGTTTAGTTGTGGAGAGCATCAGTATTTCTGTCTGAGTTTACAAAACCAAGCACCACCTCCCTAGAACTCAGCTAAATGATGGGGGTTTGCACAGCCCCTGGATGCCGCATCCCAAGTTGTGTTGTGTTATCCCCAATATGTGGGAACATAAGAGGTAAATAACATAATACCTTCTCTTTATTCTTTTTTTTTTCTTTAAAACATATTTTGAACTTTTTTGAAGCTTAATTTTATATACACATTGCAGCTCTTTCAGTTTTTACTGATGGAGGTAGAATGTTTCCAGCAATCCTTAGTACTTAAAACAGTATTTGAATGATATCTGGTTTCAGGTAATATTGTCTGGGTAGAATCCCTATATGGTCCATAAACAGCAGAAGGCTTGTTCAGTACTGACTACGGTTGCAGTTAATGATGAGTTATAGTGTTCCCTTTGCCAACCTTTTGTGAAATCTATTCAGGGACAATATAATGTGAGGAAGTAAATGGCATGTAGGAAAGGAGGACACATGAGTGAGAAAAGTCAATCTGAGTTTGGAAAAAAATGAAAATCTTAATGTTAATTGGTGCTTAAAATAGTATTGATACATGATTTTGCTATTTTTTCACCTTAAGCAATGAATGAACTTTAGAAAAACATCCAGTGACTGATAAAGGAAACGTTGTGCAAAGTTAGAAAAACATGAAAGCTATCAGGAAGCAAACATGAAGGAAACGATTACAGCAAGTGTTTCCTAATAGCTTTGATGTTAAGAGTATTTGAAAAGAAGAAAGCTACCACTGTTGAAATTCTTATGTTCACCCTGATTATGCCTTCCAAGCGGCCAAAAGGAGCAACATAAACTTTAATCAGCTCTGTGAATTTTACCTTGAAATAAAGTACATCTAAATTACCATCAGTTTAAGAAGCTGGAGTAAAAATACTTTGTCTTCTGCAGTGATTTCAAGAATAAACCTGGAAGTGTTTTAAAGGAATCCCTATAGCTTTAGGAGTCTCCTGAGGGTACCTGGGCTACCAGACACCAGAGGAGAAAACATAAACATGGCTTGGAACAACATCACCTCCCAAGCAATGCCATTTACACAGATCACACTTTGTTTAAAAGTGACATGGATTCCCCATACTCAGATATTAAAAGAAAATAGACAAGTGTATTTAGAAAGTGACAACATGCTTTGTTGTGGATATTCTTATGCTCATTTCAAGTGTATGCAGGCAGGTAGTATGGTTGAATCAACATAACCTTCTATCTCAAGCAGAAGTTATGGAGAAAGAGTGAAGAACATTTTCATTTGTACTTTTACCATGGTGGGTTCAGCAATTACTTAAACCTTCAGAAGATTCAAAGCAATTTTCCCCAAGACAAGGCTCAGACAGAGTGTTTTACATCTACTTTAACCACATATTCTAATTTTGGTGCTTCAATGCATATCTGTAGCCATCCTCAAACTCAGCTACTAATCAGAGTCTGCAGGTGGAGGAACAACATTGGATTTTTTTGTGTCAGCAAAGAAATAGATTTAATCATGTATCTTTCCTCTCTAAAGATTTTTTTTTATGTCCACACCAGCAGCTTGGGGTTTCCAAGCTAACTTAAAATAACAAAGTCAAAACAATATATAAATTTGAGAAAGAAATGGGGTTGCTTGTCTACCTTTGACTACTTTGCTTAAAATAGGGGAAAATGTCAGTGTTGTAAATGAAAATACCATATACATAGTCCACACACACAAAAAAGCCAAAACCAAAACCAAATATTAAATCCAAGGAAATTGACTTTGGAAAGCATTAAAATAGTTTCTTACAGTAATAATCAGTTTTGCGTCAATTTAAGAATATTGATAAATTCTGGCCTGGTATTGACTGGGGAACTGTAAAGCTGGTTCTGTAAAGAGTTGACTACAGTCAGAAAAAAACTAACCAAGTCAGAAATCATATAGTAAATGTTCTAGTTCCAGCATTTTATTGTGTGCAGTATGGAGGACTGAAGAGGTGCAGTGAGCCTTTAAAGCTTTTACAGACAGACCTGAAATGATAAAAAGAGGTTTTAATGTTTTTGCATTTGAGATTTCAGATTGTTTTATTTATCATAGGATGTTAATCTGTTGCTCTTTACCTTAATATTAACCTCCTTTTTTACCTCTGTCTTTTTTTCTTTTCTTTCTTTTTTCCTTTTTTCTTTTAATGATAGTACTAATCTGTATAAAATTTTAAATGTTTTTTAAGTCACAAAGCCAAGATGGGATTACTATTTTAATGTTAAGATTAGGCAACTAAACTAGAACCTTAGTTTTAATTACATAGAATAGCTAAAAATAAGTGTAATCATTGTATGACTCAGCATAATATACATAGAGGTCTTTATCTGCAGTATATCTCCAAGTGCCTTGGCTCTTTTTTATTCACTAATAAGATATTAGAAACATTCTGAAGCTGATGATGTTTTCTTAAGAAGAAGAAGCGAGAAAATTAACTGTCTGATGTAATTCAGTGAGCAAAAGCAGGGTTTTTTTGAAAAAAAATTCAAGAACTGTTGGTAATCAGTGTTGTCTGAAGGTTGCAGCTTTACTGTTTAACTTGATTCATGTTCTTTATTGTCTTCATATGGTCAAACACAGAGACCAAGTTGGTAGTTTTCCAGCAGTAAGTTCCAAAAAATTTCTAGAAAATATTCTTTGTTCTATCACCTCCTTCATAAGCCAATTAAAAACCAAGTTAGTGTCTGTCAAAAAAGACTTCTCTTTGTCATGCTTGTTCTAGTTGGACAAACACCTCATCTGCTTATCTCTACAATTCAGCCTCTTGATTTGGTTGCAGATTGTGTTCCAAATAATCAATTAATTCAAAAATTGGTTCACTTCTGCAATGTCTGAGCAGAAAGCAGTTATCCCTGTACAAAAAACCCTAAGAAGGAGAAACTATGTGGCCGTAGCTTGCTTCACCTTTAAATTCTAAAAACAGCAACAAAAAGCTTATCTATGCTGCTTTTTGCATTTATTTCCTTCTTTTATAGCTGAAATACTAGATACATACATTTGTACCTGATACTAGATAGATACTTTTTATTGCATCCAGTCTGTTCTCAAAATGGGAACTGCAGTTCACTTATTTCCAAGCCTCTCTGCTCTGGTGCTTATACTTGGATCAGTCAGTTATGATCACTCAACAATGTAAGACAGTCTTGGTGAAGCAGGTGATGCTCTGACTGTGAGGAAAAAATTCCTCCTTCATTTCTGTTTGCTAATTGATGATTTTTTTTCCCTGAGTTTCATAGGCCTAATCTTCTCTTCTAATTCAGCATTTAGGTATTGATATAAAGTGCTCTTTTGATGATGCAACACAGAAGTAATTGCAACTGGAAACTAATTTTTTTCATATTTACATCTTTTTTTCATTAAATTATTTGCTTTCTTCTTCTATGAAAAACTGAAATTTCAGTGCCATATACATGACAATCTCTTTAATGTTTTGGTTCAAAATGCAGAGGCAAACAAAAGTGGGGCAGCAGGAGCTGACAGACGCCCACATGTGCCCAGAACAACATATGGATCAGCGGAGTTAAGAAGCTTTCAATATTTCCTGTTATCTGTCAGTTTTCACTTTATGCTAGCACTATATATCAAGAAACTATTTTGGAGTGCTTTTGTCTTTTTCAGCTGTGGGATTAAACTCAGGCAGTAGCTCCTATATTTGTAACCACTCTGCAGCAGTGTTTGCTGGAAGAGCCCTTTGTGGACTCATCCTGGTTTGACCAGATTGCTGCTGAAAGCTATCAAAGAGCTGTCAAAATCCCCAGCCCTGGCTTTACCTGTCCTGTGGGCATTGACCAACGTGATAGTTACTTCTGTTCACAGCTGCAGCTGCAGCTTTTCCCTTTCAGGTCCCCAAACTGCTCTGCAGCAGGAATGGCAAAGCCTGTCTGTTCTGACCTGTAAAGCTCCTCTCATTTCGTGCTGCCTTTGTGCCCAGGAGGGGATGTAACACTGGTACAGCCTCTGATTAGGCACAGGGCCCTGGAGAGTGGCTGATGCTGGAGCAGGAACACCAAAGCCAAAAAAAATATTGATATCTAACACAAGGATTTGAAATCTAATCAAATTTCAGTAATATCAGCCTGTGACCTTTTCTCTTATTAGTGAGCTTAGTCCCTGGGTCCCTTATCATTTTGTGTGTGCTGGTGTTGCCTTCAGCATAATTATTGGAAAATTTTGAGTCTTAATTGAGTATGATTGAATTTTGATATAAATCATGTGTAAAGTATGTGAGGAGAAAAGCATGACTGCATTTTCTTGGGGTGGGAAAAAACTGGGTGAGCAGGCTTTGTTGCAGGACATAGAATTCTGATTTTTCATGAACAGGTTGCTTTAATGTAGTTCTGTGAACAGAAGTCTGGTGACATAAAGCCATGTGGTACCATACAGGTTTCACTTAAAATCCATTAAATGTATCATAGTAAGGCTCCTTGCAGCACTGGAGTGGAAGCTCAGATAAAACTATCTTTTATAAACCCTGTATTTTCAGGTATTTAATGTAGCCATGAAACTTTGCTTTGGGCAGAAACTTGACTAGCAATGTCAAAAATAGACTTAAAAATTATTTTTTACAAATACTTTCCAACGATTATTGGCATAATTTCATAAATGGTATGCTCATGGACTATAATAATTTGCTAATGTTTTGATGCTCAGTTCATACTAAAATTTCAAAACTGTTGTTGTCTTCCATATATTTTTTTAATTATTGCTAAAAATGCTTCATTCTTTGTATTTAAGCTTACTAGCTAATTACATGGTAGATGCTGAAATAGTTAAGTCAGTTTTTCCATATGAATATTCTAATCTCTTTTCATTTTCTTTTTGGAGGTTGGTGATATTTTTCCCTTGGAATTAAATTGCTTTTCATTTGGAGTAAGGATGTATTCAGATGATGTACTATGAAACACCCAGGCATGGTGTTTCATAGAGGGCTCCAAGGTGACCTTGTAGCAACCTTCCAAAATCTGAAGGGAGCTTAACATAAAGCTGGGTTAGGGCTTTTTACAGGTGTGCAGTGAGAGGACAAGGGGAAATGGTTTCAAGTGTGAAGAGGGGAGATTCAGGTTAGACATTAGGAAGAAATTATTTAATTTGAGTGTGGTGAGACACTGGCATAGGTTGCCCAAGGAAGCTGTGGCTGCCCCCTCCCTGGAAGTGTTCAAGACCAGGCTGGATGGGGCCTTGAGCAACCTGGCCTAGTGGAAGGTGTCCCTGCCCATGCATAGGGGTTGGAACTGGATGATCATTAAGGTCCCTTCCAACCCTAGTCATTCTACGAATCTATGATATGTACCTGTAAGTACATATATACTTCTAAAGAAAATTCATTTAAGAGCATGTAATATGAATCTTTAAATCTTATTATCATACTGAAGTTTATATGGATAATTCTCTTATAAGGTCAAGTTAATCGTGAAGCTTTGTTTGAATCATAAGGAAAAATTTAATAACATCAGCAGTGTGTAAAGTGTGAAGGAAGAAACCTTTTCTGTTTATTCTTAAGTTTCCACAGAATTTCAGAAAATGACCTGCCCAGGACAGCCTCACACCTAAAGGGGGTTATTGATAGACATTCATTGGTGATGAAGAATCTGTCATTTATCATTTCTTTTAATACTTTAACTCTTTTGTGTGTTGTGGGATAAGCTGCATTCTGCCAAGGCTAAGATTTCTGGAGCTTCGTTTGTTCTCTTTTGTTAGTCATGCACAATTTTTACCAGGATGAAGTTTGGGATTTCTGATTCCATAGGATGAAGGAAAAACAGGACACCACTGGATGAGGCTTTGAGCAACCTGGTCTAGTGGGACGTGTCCCTGCCCATGAAGGGGGGTTGGAATGAGATGATCTTTAAGGTCCCTTCCAACCATAGCCATTCTATGATTCTATTATTCTATGAACTACAAAAAAGAACCAGTTATTTCAAGCCATATGTTTAAAGCTATTCAGCCAGGTGTAATAAAAATCTTAAAAAGAACCAAGATGTTTCAAATAAATGAGTAAGTGAAGGTGTCTATAAAAGGTTGGATTTCAGATCCAACCTGTGCTGTCCTTTGCCTTTTTCACGATTCAGTTTGTGTTCATCACACCAGCATTAGCACAAATAAGAAACTTGTCTACCTCAGATGAACTAAAAGCATTTTTCCCTTTTAGTGAGGACTTTTGTATCATTTCCATTTTAATCTCATTTTTAAGTATCTCATTACTTTATAGTGCCCTGGTATAGCCTGAAAATAAGATTCAGCTTTTTCTTGAGGCCAGCTTATGATGACATCTTGCAAATTCCAGCAATTGAGTATCTCTGCAGTGACCATCTCTTACAGTTCACAACATACAGTCTGCATTTAGTGTAATCAGTAATATAGTGATTTCATCTGGTGAAGAAGGTGTGCAGGACTTGCAGGACATCTTGCAGGACTCTAAGGAAGGGACGCCTGTGTCATTCATTAACAAGATACAGTAAATTAACTATTCCCAAATTTAACTATAGAGAGGGTGAGAAGAAAAAGCATATAATCATGTTTTCAAAGTCCTCTGGAAAAAAATAGGATATTGTATGACATGACGCAAAATTGAGATATTATTAATCAGAATTCTTTGAGGGCTGGGAAATATAGTGTTATTAGCACCAGATAATAGTATTAATATTCTTTTGCATACTAATACTAATACTAATACTAATACTAATACTATTGCATAGTATTAATATTCTATAAATGTTGCCTAAATATTGTTTAAATATAGTGATGGATTACTTGGGAAGAAATAAAATGTGTTACTTTACGAACAGCTTTTCTGCCTTGTGCTTTATACAGGATTTAATCTATACTGCATTTAGGTAATGGATCAGGTTGATATTAAGCACAACTAATTGACTGTGTTTTTCTCAGCAAGTTACAGCTAAGCACAAAATTATAGAATGGTTTGTGCTTGAAGGGACCTTCAGAGTTCATCTAGTCAAACCCTGCCATGGGCAGGGGCACCTCCCACTAGACCAAGTTGCTCAAAGCCCCATCCAGCCTGGCCTTGAACATTTCCAGAGCCTGTGCCAGTGTCTCACCACCCTCACTCTAAAGAATTTCTTCATTTATCTAATCTAAATGTACACTCTCTTAGTTTAAGACCATCCCTCCTCGACCTGTCACTGCAGACACTGCTAAAAAGCTTCTCTGTTTTTTACATAAACCTTCTTTATATATTGAAAGGCTGCTGTAAGTTCTCCTTCTTTAGGCTGAACAACCCCAAGTGTCTAAACTTTTTTGTCATGTCTTTCTTGTACTGGAGAACTGAGAACTTATCTTTAACTTTGTGCTGGGCAAACCTGGAGACAGACAGATGCTGACCTGATTGATCACCCCCAGTACTTATGGGGTTAAACAAGACTGGAAATGGAAGCTACCTATGCTTCTTTCCAAGGGATATAGAGAGCCCTTTGAAGTCCCAAGATGTTGGATCCATCACTCCATTTGGACAGAAATTTTATATTCTTTCTGTGTTCTTGTTTTTGAGCTGAAATTTGTGCAGGGACAACTGGAGAAACAGTACTGAAAGAGAATACTCATTACCTTCCCAAGCATGTCCCAGATGGTTAAAATGAAAAAAACTCTGTTCCTAGCTCGGAAAAGAAGCTGGTGTAATTGTATGTAGGGCAGTGCTGTGTGCCACAAGTCATATAGCACATCACTGCTTTTGGCACAGCTTGAAGATACCTGGACTCTGCAATGCCTATGCAGCATATATAGTATTTTGTATTTCAGACTGCACAATTTTGTTTCTTTATGGCAGTTTGTTGGCAATGTCCTTGCTGAGAAAAAACTATAGGAGAAGTATCAATCCAAAACATATCTTTTTTTCAAAGGGATTTTCGTTACTATGGGATACTTTGATGTCGTAATTTCTGTGGCAAGCTGTGCTGTGCTTTCCCAGCAGACAGAGCAGAAGGTCTGGAGCAACAAGACTATCTTTCCTTTTGATTATCCCAAGTGCTATATTGAAATTACTTCAATGCAAAGTACACATTGAAATTCTGCATTCAAGCTCAGCTTTTTGGAAAATACACAAATTATTTAAACATCACCTTTATATACAGAGGACTACCATTAAACAAATTAACAGCTCTTCTATAATGGAGGGTTCCATCTACTGAATTTTTTGAGAGGAACTTTAAAAAAAAAAAAGTGTTAGGTAAGAAAAACAAGCTAATGGGTAAAATCTGACACATTATCAATATAAAATCTAATCTCTTTTGCCTCTGGTAAAATCACTATTCCTAGCTTTCTTTTGAAAGAGCTGTTAGATCTTTCAGAGTCTCAAGGAAAGTTGAAACACTCGGTGATGACCTGGCTGGGTGACAGATGATTCACCTGTTTTACTATTTTATGCTGTTCCCAGTGAGCGTGGAAGATTATATATCACATTTGATGTTGTACAGTGAATTACAGATTACCAATAAGTTATTAAGAGACTTGTGAGTTGTTTGGAGAAGCTGGATTAGTTCCTGTCTCTGGTGTTGAGTGAGAATTAAACTGCTCTCTGATGGCAATGTCCCTCTCATGTCTATTCTCTCGTATCAGTGAACATTATATCATTAACTATAAGCTCTTATATCCCATTGCCTATCCTCACTGTCTCACTTCATGAATGTTTTTTCATTGAGTGTAAACATCCTCAAGTTATGTTATTTCCTAACCCCAAGCGTTTTAGCCTTATAATTTCAGTCAAAGACCTTCTTTTCACACCCTCCTCCTCTAGTTCTGTCTAAGTCATGAATCTATGCTTTTTCTTTCACAGAACATGTGCTTCCTCTTTCCCTGCTATGAGGAGTTGCCATAGTCAAACATTTATTTGCTCTGTACAAAATAATTTTGAATTGTTTATTCTCTTTCAGCACGAAGGTTAGTTATTTTTTTCTCATTAAGGATTCTGAAGAAACCTTCCTCTTTGCCTTGTGATGTTTGGAAAAGCAAAGTTTTCTCTGTCTCAAGGACACACACTCTATCAGTCTTGGCAGAAATTCATATTAGTTTGTGAGTCTGAAAATATTCCACCAGATCTAATTTTTTATTCTCTGTTCTGTTCCTTTTTTATTTTTCACTTTCTGCTCTCAAGAGACTCTTGCATTCCCAGAGTAACATAAGCAGACATATTCCTCTATTTTGTGCTTCTTTAGCAGGCTATTTCACAAAATAAATTTCTGGAAATTAATGCTGTCCAAGAAGAGCCTCAGTTAATAGTTAAATTCTTGGGGGAATTTAAAAAGTTTTATTTTCCTTTTCCCATTCTTAAGTTTGCATCCAAAAATATATAGTTATAAACAGAAGTGTACAGAGAAATAAACTTTATATTCCAGCAGTTTTCTGAGAGATCTGATATCATTACAGTGATTGAATGACAATTCTGACTTCTTCTGCAAATGCAATTGTCCTGCTCATTTAATTTCCTTGATCTGTAGCATCTATAAAAGAAAAGCAAAAGAATCAAATGTTATTTATTTAGCCTGGAATTTTATGAAATAGCCCTTTTGATTACATAGTTCAACAGCTTAGAAGGCTGAAGCAAAAGCAGTTTTCTTGAGATGCTTTTAGTAATAAGAGGTGCCAACCTGCTTGACTGTATTAGTATAGCTAGACTGTACTATAGAGGTATGGTCTCTGCTCATTTATTGATGCAGGAAGCAGCAGGTTATGTTCAAGTTAAACAGCTGTTTTACTGAAAATCCATACCTTTTGATTCCCTAAATATTGACAACTGATTTTGTCAGAAATGTTACTGAGTATCTCCTCAAAGTCTGTATGACGAAATGTCAATGGAAGAAGTTCCTCCTCTGGCTATGCTGGGTATACTACTGCCTCCTTTTATCTTTGTCTCTCACGGGTGAGAAGGTTTATTTTTAAATATATTGATGAGCTGAGAAAAGTTACACAAGGTGGGAAACCTTGAAGAGGCCATAATAGGACAGGAAAGCACAAACAACATGTTTCCCTCTCTAGGCAACAATCAGTAGAGGATTATGACAGAAATGAGTACTTAAAAGTACTGTTCCTCTAAGTTATTCATGCAGATAAAAGAAAAGACATATAGAAACTTTTTAGGTAATATGCAAGTTCTTATCTTTCTCTTACAGGTTTTTTGTCAGAAGATAACATATTAAAGTAAAAAGCACTGGAATAAATTCAGGAACTTTGTTTCTCATAGTAGATAAATGGAAAAATCATCTTCAGAAAGAAAAGAAAAATAAAGTGCGTAATAGAGAAAAACATTAACAGAAAACATATGATGGTTTGATTTCCAGTAATTTGACATTAAAATAATAATACCAGTTACACTTCTACATATTGTGAAAGTGTTGGCATCTCAGTAGAGTCATGAGCTTTTCCAGCATCATATATAACTCAGGGATCTTCCTCAAAAGCAAACATGATTAACAATGACATTCTTTGTGCAGGAATTTACTTTTTAGTTTATCATATTATACATGTTCAGGTTATGTGTTACTATAATGGAAGTAGGCTTATTAATTTCTTGTCTTTCATCTATAATAGCTGTGGCACTTAAGCAGCACTTACTCCATGGTGTAACATGCAGCTAGTTGTGTACTTCATCATCAGTCACAGCATTTGTCAGTATTAGCGAACAGATAGCAGACATGATAAATGGACAAAGAGCAACATTAAGTTACTGGAATTCATCCAGAATAAACTGTCTTATGCCACAAACCTCACATTTGAATCCAAATTAGAATCCAATTTAAAGGGATCTTAAATTAAAAAAGCTTACTTAATTCCTTCAATTTGCAGAACTATTCCATTCCATTAAGCAACTAATTTCTACCTGTCAGATACAGAAGAAAGCAGTCCCTCTCTGGAGGAAACTTTCTACTTGTAATTAGGTATAAAGAACCTGGGATGATGCCTGTACTTTGATAGTTGCCTGTGCTTAACCCTCAGAGCTCATCAACCCATGGGTAAATGCAATTGAAGTGTCAACTTCAATAGTTTCACGCTACAGAAACTAAAATGAGGTTATATATTACATAATTAAATATCAAAATTACTTTAATTTTTGTTAGAGAATCATGAAAGGTTACCTTTGTGAAATCCATGTATATAAATCCCTTTTGTTGATCTATTATTCTAATAAGCTTTTAGAGACACAATGAAGAGGTCTTGATTACTATTAGAAGATAAGCACCAAGAGAATCCCAGTAATGAACAACATCAAGGCATTAATAAACAACACGAAGCTAACAACAGTGCTGACAAAATAAAATTGCTCCTTCTGCAATTCTGTTTGGATTGCAGCTCCCATTACCTGTTAGCTTTCTCCATAAGAGCATGTGCCATATTGGTAGGGGAAAAAAAAACCTACAATTTACTGGAAAAAAATTAATAGCTTACTTGTCACATAAAACTGCTTCCTTGTGTTTCCTTAAACACAGTGCAATTTCTTTTTAGAGAAAAAGAAAAATATATATTCATCCAGATTCATGTTTTTAAATAAAGATAACCCGGGTTTGGATCAGATGAAGCTTGAATTAACCACCCTACAGATAACAGCAGGCATGCTTTTATATTCTTTTACAACTTCATATATTTCATTTTAAAGGCAGAACTGAGTGTGGGGAATTCACACTGATTTATCACATTATTTCAATTTAAATAAAGACAAATTGTGAAGTCTGTAATTCAAAAAGGTCATAAGCATTATGAACTGACTTGCATGTGTAGTGGTGAATCTTGGGAAAAAATTATTTGGAGTGGAGGAAAGATTGGCTTTATTTTCATGTCTCATCCCTGGAGTATCTTCATTTTTAAACAACGTGAGCATTAAGCTGGCTGTAAGTCCCTGTAGGTGTGAACACAGCTTTGCAAAGGTTAAGAAGGAAAATCTCTGTAAATCTCAGTTGTTTAAGAAAACAGAAGCAACTTCTGATTCCATGTAAGAAGAGGAAAAGTCATTTTTTTACATTCCTGAAGAGTTCCTTTTATTAAAGTGCATAATTATATTGAAAAAAAAAAAGCTGATATTAGATGAGCGTACCACCAAGAATTCCACAGCATACTTTCAAGAATGGTATATTTTGAAAACAGTAACCTTTTATTTTACATGTTCTGCAGTGCTTACCATAATATTGTTAGCATTTTAAAACTTGTTGCAACAGTAGGGGGTTATGATCCCACAGCATCAAATTAGCATAAGCACAATTCTCTTGCATACAGCCTGGGACAGAAGCGACTTGTTAGGAAATTATGTCGGTGAGAAGTAATTGTTTTGTCCTAGAGGGGAACGAATTCGGAAAAGTTTACCCCAGATTATCAGGAAATGTGGGATGCTATTGTGCTTTTACTTGAATTCTTGAGCCTCAGATGTTGATAGAATTTTTAAAGGCTACACTGGCTGTGATGTTAAAGTAATCATTGTTGTTCTATAAAACAAATTGGATTGATATTGTAAATACTGAAAAAATGCAATTAAAGCACAATATATATTGTATACCTTGCAGCTGAATTTTACATATAGTAATATTTATTCTAAGCAACCCCTAAATTTGAAAATTTTTTTTTTGTATGAATATGAGTATATCGGCATCATGTAACTGAGTTAAAAATATCTTTGTCGACATGTTCTTTCACCAAGAGACTTCCAGTTGGCGGTGAAAAACACACTTTAAAAAGCCTCAGATTGCTAGACTGGAAAATATGTTTCTTCAGAAGGAATGGAGTTTTTATTTTCTAAGCATGGAATCTGTTTTTTGAGGGAGCTATGAGAGCATTCCCAGTGCTTGCTTGTTGTCTGGAAAACAAATATCACAGGAAGAGCATATCCTCTTGAAAGATGGAATACTTTCAAGAGGTGGTTGAAAACATTTCACAGATAATAAAAAATACACACTTATGGAAATCATTATGTGTTAAGATGAGATTTTAATTTCCACAAAGTTTTTTTTGCTAAACTCCTCTAAAACTAAACCCAGTATTTTCACATAAGACAAATACTAGTTTGAGTTTGTTTAATTAACTTTTGAATTATATCAGCACCAATTTTAAGACTCTACTTGATTACCTATACAATCTTGAATATTTCTACACCACAAAGTGTATATATTATTTAAACAATATTTGGTCCCTAACGAAAATAGTGAATTTTCCCCTTATGTGGGGAAAAATGTCAGTTCTTTCTTTTGTCTTTAAAGAAACACCCATCTAAACATATTAGAAGATGGAGAAAGAACTGAGAAGGATAGCTAAGACCGATCTTTCAGATCTCTTAGAGATGACAGATATTAGCAATTCAGAAATACTTCTATAAAGAGTGCCAGATATCACTGTGTGAAGTGACATGATACAAAGGCACAAAACAATGAAAAGCACAAAAATATTAAAACTGATTCATATTTACTTTTTCTTATTTAAAATGTTTCAGTTTAATGAAGGACAAGAAATTGATACTGAACTGCCACTAATTTAAAACAGGCAATCCAAATACCTTTTAATTTCATATACATAGAGCTTCTGGAACCAGTGAACACTGTATCACCTGAATCAAAGAATTTCATGTAATTCATGCAATGAATGCATCATTTATAAGGAAATATTACTTTTAGTTATCCTACAAAATTATCTCAGGCTCAAGAAAAATGAAAAAACGTTTATTTTTATTTCACTTACAACATTTGTCTTAAGTAACAATATTAGAAAATAGATATTGGACTATGCTAACACAAACTTTATTTTTCAATTCATCAGCTGACCAGCTATGGTCAGTGTTGGAAAGCCTTTTCAGTAGTAAATGATCAGTGATCAGTGATCTGTATTCTCATCCTTTCCACTGTGGTATTCATACTCTGTGCCTGCACCAAATAAAAACAAAACACTGAGCCACTCCCACCATATGTCCTTTGTTCATACCTGCCCTAATGTAAAAAATCATATGGACTCTGGTTAGGACTATGGCAAGGAACAGAATTGTCCTTGTTAACTGATAAGGTTAGACTTCCTTGACCTCTCTCCTAACTTCTTTGTTGTGTTTGGGAGTTTCTAGATGCTACCTGGAGAAGGAGACAGACATTTCAGTGGTCAGTTGTAGAAGATTATGAGAAAAGCCAATGATAAACTAGATTAGGAACCTTTAGGATTATTAACCTGCGAAAATGGGGAAAAGGTTTCAGGTCTGTGTTTCCCTCCCTGGTCCTCCTTCTCCTGTGGTTTGTAAGTCCCACCCAGAGATGTTCCTTTGAAGCTAGCGTGATTGTAGCTATAACTCTGTGTGTTTTGCATGTAATCATGCAAGTCTTGAATTAAGTTTATTTTTTACCTGATATCTCCAATTTAAAAAACCCAAAAAGCAATACACCCTAATTTTGGTAATCACTATTTATAATGCCCATTCATATCCCAGATTAAAGCTGTCTGTATAAAACTTTTTTGCCCCATAGCTTTATTGTTCACACAGAGAGTAAATTTGCTATAAGTATTGTATTTTCCTTCCATGTTCTTCTGACTTCTTGTATACAGCAGGGAGAGGCTTCTTTGCAGTTTTTTAAATGCAAGAAATGACTTGCCTTTTTGTGTTGTTTGCTTCTCAGAAATTGGTGTATAATAATAACTCAGTTAATCTTTCAGGTCATCAAAACTCCAAGTGAACAATGCATTGAACCCATAACTAAAATTTTCTTTTTTAGCAGTTTTGGGAAATGTTATTAATTTAACAATCAAGAAGGAAATAATCAAATGTTGTGATCAAAATTATCAGCTGTTGCAATTTAAAGCAAAGATGAGAAATCTCTGTGAAATCTCTCTGTGAAGATAATCTATGATTAAGTTGCACCATATAAAATAAAAAGCTATTGGCTTTAATAAATATTGTGTTAGTGATCTGAATCATCCCGGGAAAGCCATATGTGCATATTAGACTACTATGAGAAAGACTTTGCATAACATTTACTGGCTTTATCTTATTTCTTTAAATCTTTCAACATCTCTTAAGATTTCTTAAATGCAAGAGGCAGAAGAACAAAACTTATGCATGTTTAAAATTGATTTACAACAGTGAGAGAGAGGAAAGATTTTTTAAAGACTAGTTGAATATTTGTGGCTAGTTAGAAGGTATAAAAAGATATTTTAAAGTAGAAAATGCCAAATAGATGTAAATGTTACCTAGCTACACAGAACTGACATCAAAAATCTAACACAAGATTGTCTCTAGAAGAATTTCAATTAATATTACAGAATCCCTAAACATATATTTCTTGTGATATTTCAGTCAGAAGCTCAATAAATTTTTTCAAATTACTGATGTTCTAGAATCATCCTCAGCTATAGTCAAATGCACACAAATGAAACTAGATGCCTGCTTCAATTTCATTGGCTACAGCAATATTTAGTGCAGTTCAGAGAATTCTGATAATGATGCACACTTTAAATATGCAACATTTTTTTCAGAATACCTGGATGCACAATCTGATTTATGTTTATGGTAAATGTTTGGTGTAGATCAACAAGATTACTTGATTACTAAGCCTTCACTAAATAACATGATGAATGAATGCTAAAAGGTCATAAAATTAGGTCTAAATACTATATTTGAAATCTTAGCTTCAGAAACATTTGGCCACTATTGTGTCTTTCAGGCTCCTGTGAAAATCACCATGGACTGAAAACAGTGTATTTATACTCAGAAATGCAGTTATCTTTAACAAATTCTAACTATGATTTATTTAATCCAAATAATTTTTCTACTGTCTAATAAAAATCTTCTCTGTTTAATAGTGACCTCATATGGTGTTTTGCTTTTTTATAATTTAATTGACCTAGGATTTGGAGGACTTGGCAAATCTGCCAAACAAACTTGTGATACATGTAAACCCACCTGGTTTTAAATGATTTAGAGACTGAACTACTTTACCATTCAGATTGCTTCTAGCATAGAAACTAGTTTAGCATAGGTTACAGGTAAGTTGATTAAGTATAAATTTATGCATAGTAGTCTTCTCAATGCTTGAATGGTTAGAGAATTTATACTAAAATTCAGAAAGTTTTGAAGGTGGGATTTGAGTGAATATTTAAGGTCCTTGTCTGGTCTCAATAAAAAGAAGAAGGACAAGAAAACTGCTGCTGGAAAAGCCTAAAGGGGTTTAACAAATAGAAGACTAAAAAAATGTCCTATGAAGTGGGATTTAAGATAATTTATATACACATCCTCAAGAATAAACAGTGTGAATAACAGGTTAACAAATTTTTGCCTGATATGGCTTAATTAAAATTAACAAAAATCCAAGATAAAAGATGTTGCAATATCAAATTTACAATTGAACTTTATAGAAAAAAAAAACAAAAAAACAAAAGAAAAACACTTTTTAAAAATTTCTGCTAAAAATTAAAACCTTATTCCATTTTCCAGGGTTGCAAAGAGTCAGAGAAAACGGAAAATAAATAGCTGCAGATAGTATTTTTAACAGAGACTTTAAATAGTATTTCTGAAGTGGCCACACTGATTAGAGGATGCCTATGAGAAATCATTATTTTATAATGTTTAACATATTTTACATACATAAACCTACTTTGGTTTATAGTCGGTTTTGAAAGCACCAGCAAAACACCAGAAGCTTTGTCAGGAGCATAGCAGTGTTTCCAACACTTTCATAATGACAGTGAATACTGAACAGAAAAGCTGGCTATAAGAAATAATCTGGAAAAAACCCCAAACATTTGTTTCTGTATGTAATACTGAGAAAGACTAGTTTCACTACAGTAGAGTGCCATGTTCAGGATCAAAGTGTCAAGTACAGTTTTGCATCTTAATGTTTATGTATACATTTCACTAAGCTAACAAATCAACATTCAAAATGAGTTGCTTTATTTATGTTCTATCAAATATATGATGGTCTTGGAATCACACCTTAAAAAAAAGTGCCATGCTGTCATAGGCAATTGCCATTTCTATCAACTATGCTGATGCCATGACACTTACTATTCTTTGAAATTACGTTAAATTAAAAAATAAAATGCATAAAGTTAAATGCCACACCTTTGAAAATGCTTCACAGATCAATATGATGATCGATCTATGCAATATCACTAGCATAATCATCATTATTATGAGTCTTACAATGCATCATACAGTCATATAATGGTTTGGATTGGAAGAGACCTTCAAAGATCATCTAGGTCCAACCTGCTTCCCATAGGCAGGGACATCTTGCACTGTACCATGTTGCTCAAAGCTCTGTCCAACCTGGCCTTTAATACTTCCAGGGAAAGGGCATCCACAACTCCACTGGGCAACCTGGTCCAGTGTCTCACCATCTTCTTCATGCATAATTTCCTACTGTCTAATCTAAATCTCCCTTCTTTCAGTTTAAGATCACAGTTCCTTGACCTGTCACTACAGGTCCTGGTAGAAAACATCTCTTAAGCTTCCTTTAAGTATTGAAAGGCCACAGAAAAGTCTCTCTGGAGCCTTCCCTTCTTCAGGATGAACAGCCTTACTGCTATTTCATCCACCAGTATCCACCAGTTCTTTTCTCTAGGACTGCTCTCAATTCATTCATTCCTTAGTCTGTACTGATACTGGCAATTGCCCTGACCTAAGTGAAGGACCTTGGGTTCACTCCTGAGGCCTTTCAAGGTCTCTCTGTATGGCATCCTTTCTCTGAAGCATATCAACTGTACTACTCAGTTGGGTGTCTGCAAACTTGCTAAAGGGTGCACTCAGTCCTGCTATATCATTGATGAAGATATGAAATAGTGTCAGTCCCAGTACAGACCCTTGAGTGACAGAATCTGTTATTAATTTCCGCTTGGACACCGAGCCATTTACTGAAACTCTTTGGACACAGTTATCCAGCCAGTTCTTTATCCATTTAAAGTGGATAAAGTGGATTTCTCTTTTTAAAAATGTGCATCATATGCCCTTTCTCCAGTCACTGGAGACTTTGTCTGACTGCTATGACTTTTTGAATATGATGGAGAGTGGCTTAGCAATTACATCTGCCATTCCCCTCAGGATCCTGTGATGTATCTCATCAGGTCCCACGGACTTGTGAATATTCCTCAGGTGGTCTCGAACATGATCTCTTAAAATGGGAGGGACTGTGTTCCCCCGATCCCTGACTTGAGGTTCAAGGATTTTAAAGTGGTGGGATGAATGCTGGGGTGCAAAAATTCTTAAGCATGTCAGCACTGCAGCCCACTCCAGCCCACCAATCCCTTTTAACATGTCTCCAAGGGATATATAGAATCTTTTGATGGTTCTATGTTGCCTCATCACAGTATCATTAGACCCTACATGGCACAGTAGGAGCAGATGATAATCTGTAGATGATAATTATGTAGAAGGCACACATCTCTAGATAAACTGTCTGGACGACAAATGGATGCATTGGTAGCTCTCAGCAAGGAATCTCCACTTAGTAATGCCATATGTGTTTTTCTATTGGCACTGGTTCTTGGGTGGGGGGATTTACTTGTGTGAGTCAGCTCAAGTTTGAATTCAGGCTTACCTTCCCCTTGAGAGCATCAAGACTGAGCTATCACAGCCTGGGACAGTGCACAGATCATGCATTAATCTCCTGCACAAGTTCCAGGGTACTCTGCTTCCTTTAGAGTATGAGATAGCTCTTATTAATGAACAATAGAATAAATTAATTAATGGTAAGAAAAGATCCTTTATAAGTAAACTTTTAATAACTGTTTGGGTTTTTTTAAGCTGCCATGAAAAAAATTCACTTACTGTTACACAAATTCAAATCAGGTTGATACAAACTTGCAGTAAAGACTCCAGCTGCATACAGAAGATCTGGAATCCAAGTTATAGTAATTTTTACTGTTACAGCAAGATGGTCCTGGGAATCCTGGGCACACTTCTTCTTCCAGTCACTATCCCACCATTTAACTTTTTCATGTGCTTTCCAGAAGCTAATTAGCCTTGATGGGTTTAGATCTTAGCATGTCTACATGATGAAAAGTAAAAAAAATTACAGTGAAGAAAAAAATTGTTAAAGTGCCTATGAAGTACGTTCTCTACTTTTTGGCAAGATTTAACTGCAAAATCCTGGATGATTACATACAATTTTTACCAAACTAGGCACTCAAGACAATTTTTTTGTGCATAAGTTGAATTTTAATAGCTCTCACAGGGAGGCGTTGTGGAAATTGTCACACCACGTTTGATCACTATCTCCATCCAGCTTTGACATTATGAAAGGAAGAAGTAGTACCTGATGTTTTAGAGAAAGATGAATCTTTCCCATTCCATTATACATTATAATCATAATTATGATCAGACCTGTTTGCATAGGAGCCATTCTCCATAGCATCATGGAGAATTTACACTTTGAATTGTAAGGTTAGATTCATGGGCTATTTTTTGCTAAGGTACAAGCATTGCTAGTCATAAAACTATTAATACTGTTAAAAAACCACGTCCTTTATTTTTCCTTCAGTGTCCACTTCTGGCTGTGAACCTTACAAGTTAACAGTAGACTGCATAGGGAAATATATGCATATCTAGGTCAGTAAACAGAAATACTTTTTTCTTCATGAAAAACGAATGAAAATGTGGTGGTTTGTTTCCCTCCTCATTTCAAGTTCTCTGGATTTAAATGGCAGGAAAGCGGTCTTTCTTCTTCATTTTCCTTAATACAAGAGATTGATACTATCCCATAAAATCTGTGCTTCAAGGCTCAACAACCCTAACAGGACTGACAGTGTTAGGGAGCTCACAGAATATTTTTTTCCCCCAGTAATACAAATCCAGAATAATTAGACTTTAAATTGTGGTGGAAGATAGATACAATAGATAGATAGATACTTGTGACTTGTGACTTCAGATGTAGCTGGGAATGGAGACATCTCTCATGCTATTGTTGTTTATCTCCATTTTCACCTATGTATTCATAAATAGTTTAAGTCAGTAAAATAAAAAAGGACTTTTTCATCAGTGTGAGAGGCTGATCTTACTGATTGGAATTTGCCTCAAAAGGACAATTTTAAAGTGAATAGCCCTGGCTAGGGTGGAGGACCTGACCTGGCTAGAGGAGAGTAGGGGGTGACACCCAGAAAGAGATGAGAACTAAGAACTAATGGCTGGGTGGAGACTGCTCCCCTTTTCTGAGGGCCTTCAATGCTGGAACATCCCTCCAGGCACAGTTACCCTGGCCAGGGTGGAAGAAGCCACCTTGATTTTACTGATGCTGATGTACCTGGCTAAGGTGGCTGGAACCGAGCAGGGAGTGATGGCTGGGAAGAGATAAGACCTGGGTGCTGGAAGCCCCCCCTGCCATCCAGGAGAGCCTGTCTGCAATGGCTCTGATACCAATGCCCCTGGCTTCTGTGACAGGTGACTGACAGCTGACCCATTGGAACAAAAGGAATTCAGGGGTATATATGGCTGTCCATGCTGTGGCTGCTTCATTGTCTCTTGACCCACCGCCATCTCGCATCAGACCCTGTCCAGGATCAGCAACATCTTGAAGAAACTTGCTGGACAGCTGGACCCCTGGTTGTGACTCTCTCTCTCTCTCTCTCTCTCTCATTCTTCCAATTCTCTTACCCCTTTTCTCCCTCTCTGTCTCTTATATCTTCTTTTCCTCTCTCCCTCTTTTGCCTGGCTTTACAGTTTTGCTTGTGTCAATTGCCAAATAAAGTCTCCTTTCACCCAACCCTTCTACAGTTGGACTTTGTTTCACAGATCCAAAATAAAAATAAATTTAAATGTTACTTCTGACTGCAACAATAAAATATACAGAAAAAATTATACTTAAAAAGCAGGAAAGTAACAATCCCTTCAATGTAGTTAAAGCTCTTGAGGGAAAACTTTAAGTTGATTTTAGAAGTCCAGCAGGATGAGAGCTTTTATTTTTCAGTCCTCAAATTAAGTACTCAGTTTACTTACACATAATTATAACTGTAATATTTGAAATTCAAAAATGTTGTTAATTTAGACATCAGAACTGAAAAAAAAGAGTGTTCTTTACACAGTTCTGTGTAGTGGCAGCAGAGCTCCGAGACCATCTGTCCTGTGGAACTGTCAAAAGGGACCAAGTTCTATGCAAACCGTAACCAGAGGCTGACTTTATCTTGGATTTTGTTCTAAACAACATGAAACATTGTGCCCCAGTTGCCTTAATTATGCTGGAGTACCTGAACACTACCTTCCCTGCATGTTGCAGAGCTCCTGTGGAGTTCTTTTGTAACTCTTTTCCTTAGAAGTTTAGCAGCTCCAAAGGATCCTGGCATTCTCTCTGCTATGCTGCTAATGGCTGCTCTGGCTCCCACTGGCACAAGTGGCAGGTTGAGTAACTGGTATTAGAGACCCTAAGTAGATGGAATTTGCAACTTGAGTATTTCTGAAGTGAGTCTTACTGCCCTGCATTACCCAGGACATCTTGGCACCCTTGTCTCTCCTGTCAGGTGAAAGCAAAAAAATAAATACAAGATTTTTGTAGTGTTCCTTAATCATGTGGAGGTGGAGATTCGTCAGAGGAGCCAATTTATCTTTTTTGGAGCCTGATGTGTTGTGAAGGGCTGTCATTCCTGCTTGTTCAACCCCCTTTGTCTCTGTTGTTATCATGTGCTACATCTACAAAGACTTCAGGAGAGGAAGAAGTGAGCAAAGGGGATGATGTGACTAGGATAGACAAATCCCCCTTTAGACAAGCCAGGTTTCACTGAGCCTTGAAGGTACACTTATTTGATTGTTACGTAAGTAAGAAACACATCTCAGGATTTTGGGGAAGAAAGAAATACTTGTTTCTTCAGCTTATGTTAACATATTTTTGAATTTCAAATTTGTAGTTGTTGTTTGAATGTTCAACAAATTTGGGCCAAGCCATGCCAGAGTTTTATGAGAGATGGAGATAACAGATCCACTGGAATTAGAGTAATTTTAAGGACTGTTTGGCAGCAGCCACCTAATGCTTTAAGGTTGAGACATTTTTAGCAGCCCCTATAACCAAAGAAGGCATTTCTGTCACATGCCAGAAGTTGAAAACCCTGCATGAGTTAAAAATGAGATTTGGGAGAGGTGAAATTCTGCACTAGGCTTCAGGCAGACTGTTTTCCAGACTCTGGGGAACTGTTGAAGGCCTTGGCACATTTTTACCAACCCAAACACATCAGAAATTGAAGAAAATGCAAAGAAGCTAACAGGCTTTTCTTCCTTGGCAAAGTCCTAATTGCATGCATACCCTTTTTTATATGTTACTGAAAAACAAATGATTATGAATTATAAAATAATAAGCCAGCATGATTTTTATCATTGTTTCAAAGTCATTTGAAAGTGTTTTCTTTAATACCTTTAGCTGTCATAAGGGATACCATGTGGATGCAAATGACCTGCAAAAACATTTTAAAAATTTAGATGTTGACTACTGAAGAGAATAGTAACTGAAAGGGTCACCTGCTTTACATGTTAGTAAACAAAGCATCAGTCCTCTCTGTCATAAGTTTGTTGTCTGATGAGCTGTCACTTAGAAGCTTCAAAATGTCTGATAAATTACAATTATCAAAGTTGCATTAAAGCAATTAGAAGATTATAAAGGGATTTTAGCACTTGAGCTTTCTGAAAAATGGTCTTATAACAACAATTGGTCAGTTTATCTCCTTTTCTGCCAAGCATTCACCTTCAGTGAAAGCTCTGCATGCATTTTAATTTGTCTTAAATTTATGCATAACTAGCTTAGCAGTTCCTGGCAATCATTTGTTTTGCTTTTCTACTTTCAGCCATCTCTTTTTTTTTTTCTTTTTTTTTACCACCTGCTGTATTTGCCTTCTGCTCAGAGTATGCTGTTGACAGTTACTAATAATGCAGATTAAATTTACTTACTGTGACAGGCAAAACACTGAGTAAAAGCAAAACAATAGCATCCCACATTTTTTTCTTTAAGTAGTGGTTTAATAGGCCTAAATGGATATGTAAGAGTATTACTTCATTAAAAAAAAAACAGGTACTTTATTGGACTTAATTATAGTCAGTGTGGAAAGCTGACTATGATGGCATAATACTGTGATGAGTGTAGTAAATAACTGCTCTCTGAACCAGCATATCACTGACCCACAGTATCCTCCACACAAGATCCTGGCAAATCTCCTGCATGAAATGCAGCAGTCTACAACTTTTCCCTATATTTAACTTGGAAGATGATTTTATAGAAAAAAAAAACCAAACCAAACTGGAATGCTTTATGTTGCATTATAATAGAATCGTTCCATAAATGGAATTGTTAAAGGGAAAAGAATGGGTTTTTTTGTCTAAATCTAGGTCAAGCTATAGTAAGCATATTAGACAAAATTTAGGCCCCAGGTACAAATATAAGGGCCCTTGCACAGGGAAATATGAATCATTTAGAGTACAAGATAAGAAGAAAAGACGACCTTCAAAAAGATGATTTTCTGTACCGATATAAATGGGATCTTTTAGAATATGTATATACCAGTGATTCATAAGTAGTCAACTATGCAGAATTCCAAATTAACTGGAAATTCACTGCCTGATATATTTTTAAGAAGAAAAAAAATTGTATGAATATAAAATTGATTGTTAAATGTGTTATTTTTCTTTCCAGCTGGGGCCTCTTAGAAAGGCTTTCATTAGGTTTACAGATTACAAGGCCTGATATTCTGTTGTAGCTAGGCAAAGTGGATTTTTTTTCAGTGTCTACATAAGACACCTAAATTGGGAGCCTCAGTTAATTGTCTAGGCTCATTATATACCCAAAGAATACAAGTAAGCATCTCCAAAGGGCACCTCAGAGCACCTTAATTAGGAGGCTTCTACCTCCATTTATTATAAAGAGAACTGAGACTTTTAGCTTTACATATCAGTTTTCTTTACCTGTGCACAGAGACTGTGAATCTTTGAGTAACTGAAGTTTTTCAGAAGGCAGGTTTCCAGGGAAGTATTCATCACCTGCTGCAAAGGTCCAGATTTCTCTTCAACTGTCATTAACAGGGAGACCTCAGCCAACAACAAGCTCATTTAATACATGATGTAGCATCAAAAAATAAGGAACAATATCATCATCCAGACTTGGGTATTAACAAAATATGAGCTTGTTGTTTTTAACTGAGGACAATTGTACAACTCATGAAGACTTGTACATGCCATGCACATGCTCCCCCTCCCTGGAAGTGTTCAAAGTATGGTCAGATGGGGCTCTGGGCAACCTGGTCTAGTGGGAGGTGTCAATGTCCATGGAGGGAAGGTGTAACTAAAAGCCTTTTAATTTCTATTCCAAAGCAAAAGATACTATGATTCTGTGATTATCAGTAGAGAACATGGCACATCATTGAGGGGAAAGGAAGCCAGCTTCTGTAGAGGGACTACAACAGAGTCTATGCTAGAGAAATCAATGTGGTAGAAATGAGTAAGTGTTTTGGTTACTGCCATGGTGTCTTCAGAGTTTGCATTGCCAAGGATGAGCGACTGCTGCAGTAAGTAGCAGCGAGTTTTGGATCTTGGAAGCTGTCAGCCAACAGAAAAAAAACAAGGACTGGGAAACTGTTTTCATGGCACAGCTCTGGAGAAGAAATATCCAGCAGTCATTAAAAGAATTGGAGCTATTCAGTAGTGGGTGTTACAAAGTGATAAAACTCTGCTTTAAAAGAAATGGCAAAATGATCATGCTTGCATCTGGAACAATGCAGTACTACAGTAAGACTGAGTGACTGTCTGGTATATAATTCCAGTTTAGAAGCTCATAATTATGTAGCTTGTACAGTTCTGTGAGTATCTGAAGTAGTTACACATACTCACTGAAACACTTAAAATAGGAAGGGAAAAAAGGAAGCCATCAAAAATGAATTAATACATATGAGAAAATATTTTAGGGAATACAGAGATCTGAAAAAATAGAAATATCAGGAACGGTAAAAGATGTGCTCAGTCTGACAGACTTAGTGAGGACATCACAAAAACATTGAAAAGGTTTTTAGAGGTGAGAGAAATGGGAGTGAAAGAGATGTAGGATAGAAATTTGGAACACAAAGGAGAAAAGCAAATGTTATCTTCTGGCACAAACAGCTCTAGATTCATAGGCTTAAGAAATCAGCAGTTTGTAACATTACTTTAGATCTTACCAGTTAAAAACTCACTTGTGATTTATATCAATTTTCACAGTGCCTTGGTTTATATGGACAGGGCATCCTAGCATGTAGCATTTTGCTACAGGTGAGGGATTGCAAACAGACAGACATTCATTTCAGAATGAATGGATACAAGTGCATATTAAATTAATGCCAGACTTTCTCATAATCTGTATTCTTTATACACTATACAGTCAGAAGAATTTCTGCCTCCTCAATACTTGAGATCATTAACTTATTGAGAAGCAACTCTAAAGCAAAACTCTTCCTTCAAACTTCATCACTTACATAAGAATCACAGCAAAAATTGGGCACAGGATGAAACTGGGAGTCCAAGGCTTCTGAATTTAACATTTGACATATTCTTTAAATTCATATGCACCAAGCAGACATATATTAATAAGAAATGAATCTATTGTGTCAAGTGCATCACATCCTCTGCACTGAATTTTGATACCCTATAAAACTCCACGAGTCGCTTTGTCTAGCTCTAGTCATAGTTACTTGGCATTGAGGTTTTATAAGGTTTACTGTTTTAACATAAACTGTTCTCATGCCAATTATTTTTTATCTGATCTACTACTTTCCTTTTAAAATTTTCGTCAGAAATCTCACAGACTTTCACTTTTGGCTTCTAACTGTTTTCAGTATTAACAACGGTTTTTGTGATAATGATTTCGTACTATGTGACATTTCCAAGATATTCTGTTTAACATGCAATAAATGTGGACCTGTACTCTGTGGGGTCATGATTTGGCACCCTAAGTCTTCAAAGTCTTTTAGCATTCTGCAGTTGAAAGCATTATTACAAAACTCATTGCTTTAATTTAAAATAGATTCAGAGCCAGACAACTAAATAGTATTTTAAAAGTCAAGACATCGATTTGGACTTCAGGATCTCTGAAGTCAGAGAAAAAAGGTAACAATTAAACATGGAAGAGACAAGATGGAATATTATTCTAACACTATTATTAATATTTTCTAAAAGAGGTCCAAACATGAAAGAAATCAGAGAAGAAATGTGCAACACAGTTAGCTTTTATCTTTATTTTCTATGAGAAACAGCCCCCAAATAGAACTTGCAAAGATGCAAGCATAAAAATAATTATTCTATTGAAAAAATACAACAGCAAGATAAAGCAAAAAATAAAGGGACAAAGAAAAGAACATGGAAAAAAAAAACCAACAAAGGAGACAGAGAATGAAGCATAAAAAGATAATTCATTGTGTAATTTCATTCCTATCCTTTTATTTTCTCCCTTCCACCTTCCTTTGTTCTTTTTTTGTGTGTTTGGTTTTGTGGGTTTTTTTGGAGTGAGTTCCTCCTTCTGAACAGTGACTAGCATATCGTGATTGACATGTCATCCAACAAATGATTTTCAGAAATTGAGTTCCTATCACAGTTTGAATACGAGGAACTAAAGAAGGAGGGTCTTAAGACCCTGAAGGATCTGAGGAGGGCAGAACTCAGAGGGGACAATATTCCCTCTCATTTCCTGCCCATGCCCTATAAAATTCACGAGGACCAGAAGCTCAAGCCCTTTTTTCCTGATCCTTTCTTCTGTACTCTTCCCTGTGCTTCTTTATCATTATCCTGCCATGTGTTCTTCAGCATCCACATCCATCAGGTGCTGTGAAAAGCCATGGAACCCTCTCCAGAGTTGGCCCTGCTTCAAGGGGCCCTCAGACACCTATCCCTGCCAGCGTAGAGAGCACATAAAATATATAATATTTGTATACATTTCTATTTTTTTTTCCTTATCCCATGTGTTACTGCCTTTCCCATGTGGTAGTTTTAATTTACAACTTTTGTCTGTCATCCTCATTGCCCTTTTATCTTCCCTTGGGAGGTTTCAGGGGAGGTAATAGAGAGCAATTCTGTTCTCTGGTTTTGGGTCTGCCCAAATTGCTAAACTGGGACAGTTACAGACCACTTACAGGTTGTTCTTCAACTGGCTGCACAAAATCAAGGCCAAAATCAGACTGGTTGATTCATCTTTTGTAATTCCAAGAACAAGTCATTTGCAGATGGGTTGTAAAACATTTTGGTATAGTTTTTATTTTCTGCTTTCTGAGCCCCAGACAGACACCAAATTCCAAACAGAACTGTGTTAGTGGACAGTGCTGTTCCATTGTTAAAAAAAAAAACAAAACAAACAAACAGCAACAGCTGAAATAAAAAGCCAACCAAAGAAATTACTTGGAAAAAAAAATTTACTTTAGCTCAAAACAAGAAAGATCAGTGGCACTGACACGGTGAGTTTAAAGTCATATAATGAAGTTATAGCCCAAAACTTAACCTTTCCTAAATTAGTTTTTTATCAGGACACAGGAATTTGTGTGGTTTTGTTTTTTGTTTTTTTCTTTTCTGAAATATTTTAACATTTTTTGTCTATTGAAATTAGCCCCTTGGGAAAACGTGTGATAACTCAAAGTCTTATTTATGCTGGTATTGGGAGCTTAGGGTTAAAAAAGAGAAAATAAAACCTAGAAATTAGAGAAAATATAATTAATTTACATAATTCATTTTTGTAATCAAAGCATGATAAGGCCACACAATACTTTTCTTATTTCTCTAGGTTAAAATACAATATATCAATTTCAGACAATGAAAAATTAAATGCTTTTTAAAAACCTATTTGCAAAAAATAGTCATGTAGACTCTCTATTTCCTATTTTCTGTTTTTTTTCTTTTATAGTTTCCTATAGTTTCCAATAGTTTCAGTGTTTCCAAACTGAAATTGCCATACAGATAAGACAGATAGGACTAGGAAAAGTATAACTGCCTGTAATACCACCAGGATAAACAGAAGCAAAGGAGGTCATCACTCCTTAAATATTCTTGTATGTTTACAGGCATAAGATCTCTTAAAACATCTGCTCCATTAAATGAAATTGTGTGGGACATGAAAATGTTTAGCATCAAACACCTGAACTGCAATGACATGTTTACAAAATAGTGTGAATGTAGGCAGATAATTGTAATGATTTTCAAGTATTCTGGGAGTTTATTATACAGCATTTTTTCTTTAAATATTTTAAACTGATATTTATGTTAGGAGCGTGACTGATTTTTGATTTATCCTTCAAGCAATTTTCCTTTTCTGCTAAGAAGAAAGTGGTGTCCATATAACATTAGGTTATCAGGAATAGTCTTCAAATAGTGCCGGCCTGATGCCAAGATTAAATTTTAGAAGGAACTAAATGTCCCTGAAAAGTGCCACCTGAAGTTAGATGTGAATTCTGCGACAAATTACATTTTCTGTAAGTCTGAGCCTTAACTTTACATATGAACTCTATCACATTTCAGGTTATTCAAAATCTTCATTCAGATTTGCTTGACCCATCACTTCTTCCCTCTATACTTTTAGAAAAGAACAGGTGATCATTTTAAAGTGCTGCAATCTGACTTTTGCAGTCTGAGTGCTCCATTGTCAGCAACAATGACAGTTTAGAATGGGGCTCTCTGCTTTCTTCAGAATCCTTTTGATCATGCTGCAATTGCAAGTGCATAGTTTAACTCTGGTGAATGGTGAAGAGAGACTCTTTTAAAAATGAAAGAGAAAGAGAAAAACACTGATTTTCACAGAAGTGCATTAAGAACTTAAGCATACATACCCAGAACATGATTTTGAATTACATTGAGTGTTTTCTTCTTTTGTTAAACATACTCAGCTTGAAGTAAAACTCAGTGGAATCTGCACATCGTAGCAGAAAGGGTGGGTTTTGTCACTTTTTCTTTTAAGAAGGTTTGGTAAATGTAAACAACAGATTACTAGGAATGAGGAATATTTTCTTTTCACAACAAAAGAGGAAAAGAGTTCAAGTGAAGTAAAAGACTTAAAATATTTTAATTTTTTTTTTCGTACAAA
This sequence comes from Calypte anna, assembly GCF_003957555.1. Lineage (NCBI taxonomy): Eukaryota > Metazoa > Chordata > Aves > Apodiformes > Trochilidae > Calypte > Calypte anna. The sequence goes on from NC_044245.1 coordinate 107,066,926, forward strand.
CACCTAAGTAGCTGTAAAAATTTGTGCCCTAATTTGGAAAACCTTTCTGGGACAGAGACAGCAGACAAATCCATTGCAAAACTCTGGAATTCATATTTCTAGATGATTTTTTGAAGGTATGCCAGTTGATTAATCTTCACAGGAAGGTGACCTTGAACAGGGAGTTTATTTCCTTCTCCAGTCTTTTGAGGGCTGGGCCTCAAATTGTGGCTCAGCACAAATACAGAATGAGGACTTAGAGACCCATAACATACTAATTTAACAATGTGTAATTTATTTGATTACTGCTGATAGATTGAGCTTTATTTCCCATTTCAGTCTCTATGACAGTACTCCAAAGTTATGAAGGAGAACAGGCTATTGTTCCAGGGGTCAAAAGTCATTGTGTTGGTTGCTACTTTTACAGTGCTATTGAAACTAATAGCTGCAGTTGGCAAATGGGAAAACAGATAACGAGTCCCTACAGTGGGTATGAATCACTTCTCTGGGATATTGGAAATGCTACAGAGTATGTATCCCAATAGTAATGACTTACTTTGGGATTTGCACTGTTGTCTGTATTCCTAGAAATCTGCTTTTATGATTCTGTCTTGAAGTGTTACAAACAGTGGCTTTCACTACCATCTCAGTTACACCTGCATTAATCAGGTGTGTGATAACAACGAATTAGATCATTATGGTGTGATGTGTGATCAAGAGGACAAATGCCAGGAGGCATTTACAGATCTCATGACAGCTCATACTGAACCTAGGAGAATATATAAGCATTCCCACAAAGTCTGAATATTACGGACTGGAATTCATATTGTGGAATGTGCTCCTGTGTACAGTATCATCTTATGATACCCTTGGCTATTATGTGTTTACATGAGTGTTCATAAATACCTCAAATAAAAGGCTGATAACTACCACAAAAGTACAATTGCACTGCTATGTTACCACAAGGGCCACCTACAAACATTTTTCATTGAAAAACTATGTGTTGGGGTGGTAGGCAGCCTTTAATAATTTTTTTATATGTATATTTCAATTAAGTATGGTTTTGATTGCTCTGTGGGGAAAAAAAAATACTGCCAACAGCACTTATGTTAGAACAACATACTGTACTTTATAAGGCTGTAAGAATAACATCATGATATTGCTAAAAATGTTATTGATATCAAGTTCCATAGCTACTGATTACTGTCCTCATGAAATACTAAAAAAAAAAAAAAAATCAACCATTATCTGTATCATTATACTGAGGTTCAAACTTTGTGATTTGCAACACAAAACTTTTTTAACAATAGTCCCATTTGTCTTTCTGAAAAGAGCAAAACTATTAGAGAAGAAGATTGAAAGCAGGGATCTTAAAAATGCATCTAGATGCTTATGCTGAAAACAAAACAAAGCAAAACCATCTTTTAAAGCTATTAAAAAACTTTGTTTCAGTTGCTAGAAGCTCCTTTCCAAACTTGTTAAAAGATGTTAAAAATTTCTCTTTGTTCCCACGAAGCCTTGAAGGCTTAGAGTCAATTTAAAATACTGAAATTTTATTTTCTCAGGCTCAGAGACTACTTCAAGCCTAAGTGATTCATAGGACAATCACATTCTCTTGTATATGATGTAGCATAACTTCATAACTATTTTTTAGAAAATTTAAAATGATGGCATGAATAGTATTAAGTCACAGTCCCTCACCAGCTCTTGCAGTAATTATCTTTCCCAGTAAAAGGCTTTTCGAGGCATGAATTGGTTATAAATCACTACAAGTATTCTTGGTGTACATTTAATTAGCTGATTTGTAGCACTTACTGATTAAAATATAGCTTTTTTTTTCTTTCTCTCCTGTCTGTTTGAAATAAGACAAAGACTTCTTGATGCCTGACAAGAGTTGTTTTCAATTACTTTTATGTAAAACAGTTGCTCTTTGATATCACAGTTTAATACCTAGTCTCAGTTGTGCCACATGAAAACACAGAAAGCCAAAACCAGAAAGCCAAAGAAATACATCTTCAGGGCTTCACTACAGATTTTATATGCAACTTTTTTTAATTCTCAATAACACTGTAAGTTCAGGAGGTTCAAAGTCCTTTTTAGTGTATATAAGCTTGAGTTGCATATTTTATATGCAACTTTTTTTAATTCTCAATAACACTGTAAGTTCAGGAGGTTCAAAGTCCTTTTTAGTGTATATAAGCTTGAGGTTATTAAAATCTGCCTCCTTAATACTGATGTTATCAGCTAACGTTAAATGTCTTGTTAAAAAGGTGTTTATTCACGTGAAAAACGGAGTAAATGTCACTAATAAAAACTAAGGTTATATGCTGAACCTTTCAAGCCTGTTGTTTTGTAAAGCAAAGCTATCATTAGGATTTAGCAAGGATGTAAACTTCAAGCTGAAGACCTGTTATGATGATACATCAAAGAAACTACCTGGTAAACCTGATTCTTAAGTAATAACTGCAAAAATCTTGCCAAAGTCTTGGGTTGGTTGATATAATTTTAATAGATAATTAGTAGATATAGAACTTAAAACTGCTCAATAGGTGCTGCAATTTGAACTTTTGTATTCATCAAATGAAAATAGAATTTATAAATGATGATAGAATGATAATAGTTCAACTTTTTATTATTTTGGGCATCTCAATTTTATAGTTTTTATATAGAGGAATAACATGTTTAATGTTTTAAGATACAATATTTTCCTAATATCTGTCAGTTCAATTTTTAAGGTACCCCTAGGACTACATTAAAAAGACTTATAAATGTATTACTGGAGGCAAGGGCATCTGAGAATAAGTATACGGCAAGTAAAAAGGTTTTGTTACAAACTTTGTAGCCAGTTTTATATGTTATATTTCGTATTAATAGTAAATCTATACTAATGTGTCAGTCACTAGGGAGAGCTTAAGAAACAATAGCAGTAGGAAATGTAAAGTAAATGTAGAGGTTGATTTTCTTTGACAGCTTGAATTTCATTTCTTTGGGACCCCATTTTCCTGAGACTTTGTAGGAGGAAAATAAGGGATGGTTAGGAAACTGAGAATGTTTTTGTTATCCTCCCATGACTGCATGTGATAGCTGTATCAAACCTTCATACAGTGTAAAGAAATACAAAGACCAATTATAGACTGAAAAATTATGGTATGAATTATGGTATTCTCTGCAGGCAAGATGGAGAGAAGCAGTACATTGCTGCTCCTCTTCAAAGGTTAGTGGCTCTGCTGAGATAGTGTGCTTCTGTATTATGGTATAGGATACTCGTAATGCCACTATTTTGCTCTTTCTGTGTATATTTCATTGCTGTAGTGGCCCATATACATCTATCAAACAGTGAATTTATGGCAGTGATGTGCTTGGGATGTAATGGAAAACAACAGCAAAGTCACAAAGGCATTCACCTGCTAGTTCTCTGCAAACAAAGGTACGTGCTGCTACATACAGTCTGCTTCTTTGCATATTTTAAAATAGAAATCAGAATTTGGACTTACTCTAACTGACTGGCTGTATTACTCTTTAAAAATTCAAGTTTCTTTTTCCATTTCTTCTCCTTGGCCCAAGAAATCATAAACACCTACCCACCAACTGGCAAAAGTTTCAACAGGAAGAGCAACAGAGCCATTGTCCTGAGATATTTTGCCAGACATTATATAAATCAATGTCATCTATTCTCATGTAAACGAGAGCAATGGCAAGCAGCCATTCTCTGGAGGGTTACAGGGCTGTGGAAAACATGTCTCTTTGAAATCCAGAATTAAGATTCAAAGCTCTGTAGAAGTTGTGATACCAGGGAATGTCTTTGCAAGTCCACCTAAGGCAACTGAATACCCAAGTCACTGTGTTAAACTCCAAGCTGGTGTGCTTAGACCTCTGCCAGTATTACATTAGGAGCTCAGGCTTCCAACCCCTGGGGTGTCAAATCTGCTCTGAGAAAAGGCTCTTCAGGGCCAGCACCGGCATGCCAAGTGACAACGGGATGCGTGTTGTAGATTTTGTGTATTCTTTCATCTTGCTTTGCTGTTTCCTAATTACATTTGATACTCAGTATTACTAGAAAGGTAGAACTGTTTGGGCATTGCATTGATGAGGATTGTACGAAGCATGTTTTTTCCATTTTAGATAGAGTGGGCTTGGGTATGAATTCCAGCAATTCTTCTGTGGCCTTAATCACTAAGTTTATTTTATTACTAGAAATTAGGAAGGAGAAAAAGAGGGATAATTAAATTTCTCCTAGCTTCAGGCTCCATCAAAGATATGTTAAAAATAAAGCTGAGAAGAGATATCTAACAGAACTTTTTAAAGACAGAAAACTAGTTAAACAAAATGGATAAATACTTCCAACTTTTTCTAACAGATAAAGCAGAGACTGTGAGTACTTTGAATTAATTCAAAAGTGTTTTACATAATATGAAGATCTAAGAATATGTTACTGTGCTTATCTATGTTAATTGCTTAACATTTTTCCTCTCACGTACCAGCCTTAAAAAAAATAGAACTTTCTTTCATGTCAAAACCATTCTTATTGTGTCTTTTATTCATACTGACCTGACCTACAATCCGTGGCAAATAAATTCAGCAGTCACAGCCCAGTTGTTCTCCTACTCTATTAAACTGTAGAGAACATGGCAACGCAGCAGTCACCCATCCAAGTGAGTCATCATTGTAATTATGTATGTTATAATTATTATTAATTGATCACAGCAAAATGCTAATTTGGTTTTATGGAACTGTTTTTTTTCCATTCTTCAGCTTTTTGGAGCAGAGGCATCATACTGTTTCATGGCATTTATATCTTTTCTTTCTACCATTAGAAAGCATCCTTATCTATTTAGATCGTGCTTTAATCATAGTCATGCAGACACTCAAGGCCATATGCAATGAGCACTTGGCTGCACTGCCAGATCCAAAGGGGATGTGGCTGAAGGACCTTCTGGAGCACAGAGGCTGTGACGTCTCCTTTGGATGTGATTACTAATGACTGAGGCATTATCACGTAACACTCTAATGAAAAACTTTCAGAAACCACTCTTTTCCTTAAGCAAAACCACTAATTTTTAAAAGATTAGGTTAAGATTTCTTTTTTCTTGCTTCAGGAAAGACAAAAGAGCACCTGAAATGGCATCTGCTTTAAGTATTTGGTACAACCAAACATTTAAAAACATACATCATTGGCAAAATGCTACTTCTCTTGATACTTCAGGAAGGTTCTCAGTTAGACCGTAGATGCATTTTCACTGTGCTTACTTGTTAGATTTGAGAGGCCTCAGGAGTTGTTGTGATTGCTATGATACAAGTAGTGCTGTTGAATTCTGAAGTCATAGAAAAAGAATGATTTGCTGTGGAAAGGGCCTTAAAGATCATCTAGACCCACTCCCCCTGCCATAACCAGGGACACCTCCCACTAGACGAGGTTGCTCAAAGTCCTATTCTCCTTCCAAAGAGCGGGCAGCTACAACTTTCCTGGGCAACCTATGCCAGTGTCTCACCACCATCACAGGAAAGGATTTCTTCCTAATGTCTAAACTAAATATACCTACTCTCAGTTCAAAGCCATTACCTCTCATCCTATCATTACACATCCTTTCAAAAAGTCCCTCCTCAGCTTTCCTCTGGGCCCCTTCAGGTACTGGAAGGCCACTACACAATCTCCCAGGAGCCTTCTCTTCTCCAGGATGAACAACCCCAACTCTCAGCCTGTCTTCATAAGAGAGGTGCTCCAGACCTCTGATCATCTTCATGGCTCTCTGCTGGACTTGCTCCAACAGCTCTACATCCTTCTTGTGTTGGGAACTCCAGAACTGGACACAGCACCCCAGGTGGGGGTCTCATTAGAGTACAGGGGCACAATCAGTGCCCTTGACCCGTTGGTCACACTTCTTTTGGTGCAGCCCAGGATACCTTTGGCTTTCTGGGCTACAAGTGTATATTACTGATTTGTGTTGAGTTTCTTATCAACTAAACCCCCCAAGTCCTTTTTGTCAGGGCCCTTCTCAATCCATTCTTCTCCCAAAATGTCTTTGTTCTTGATAGTGTCCCCTTGCACTTGGTGTTTTGAACTTCATGAAATTTGTATTCTGCCATTCACCCAGATGAACACTGGCACTTTTCATAACTGGTAAATGGCTTATTTAAATTTCAAAAGAATAAATCAGTATCAGAAAGTATTATGCAGTTAGGAACAGTTAGTCTTAGCTTTTATTTGACTTGTGTAGCTTTGTATCTGGAATTTTTTAGGCAAAAACCAGTTTTCTCATATGTGTTTTATATTATTTCAACCAGAAAAGTGTTATTGACTAAGCCTTTAAATACATATCTGTATACCCTCTCCAGCTACTAATTGCTTGTCACATTGGCATGCTGCAATGTTTTGATTTTAAGGGGAGTAAATTGCTTTGCCAGCCATTTCATAAATTTAATATAAAAAAATAAACAGGCATACTTCTTATAATTACTTTGTAATAAATTGATTGCTTTTCACAATATACATGAATTACCAATGGTCAAGCTCATGTATGAATGCAGGGGATGTCTAAGCAATTAAAAATGGCACTGAGATTGAAATCCAATTGTGTCTTATCACATAAGCTTGTAACTAATGTCTGGTGAACCTGTGGTAAGAAGTGCTAAGAAGTTCACATTTTAATGAAATGCTGCCTGCCAGCAGCCATGGATCTCAGGAAAAAAAAAAAAAAAAAAAAAAGAAGCCACTGACTACCAGGGAATTATGTCAGTTACCAAACTGATAGCTCAACAGAGGAACAAGAAGAAACAGGGAGTAAATCTTAGTTGTTCTTTCATGGTTTGTAATACTGTTTCTTAGTTAAATCTGATATCACTAAAGCTTGCATTAAAAGAATATTTTAAATGGAAAAAATTGTGTCTCCATTCTGAAGATAACTGAAAGCGGTAAAGAAAAAATTTTATCTGAAGAAAAACTTTTGCAGATTTTTTTCTAATAATTTTCTCAAGTTGAAAGGGACAAGCTCAGTAATATTTGCAATCTACATTTACATGTTCTATATACAATAAAATAAAATTATTTATTTCTAACTTTCCTGAGGCCCAGCTCTTCTATTACTTTTCTCCCTTCCTCTCTCCTGCACCCCCAACCAAAAATACATAAAAGATGAAAGAACACCTTTGAATACAATTAGAAAAATTTACAAAATAAAACATACTGAAAGTAATTACACTTAAAATTAGCACTTAAATTAACAGATCACAAAATATATAGAAATATATTTGTATGCTTTTGCATATCCTTACTGCTGACAAAAAGAATGGCATATACTAAGATACGGTACGCTGCAGTAATCTATCTAGAATTAAAATATATGCTATATAAAATAGTAAATAAAAGCCAAGTAGTTCTCAGTTGCTATTCCAGTTTAAAAATCCAAGCTGCTTTTTAAGCACTCCCATTCTCGTTTTTCTCAGAACTGTGAACAGAAATGTGATTTTAAACTTTCTGTAACGTTTCATCCTATGCAATGTTAAAGATAAATAAAGTAACAATAAATCTCGTGTTGCATAGTTGATATAGTGCACTGGTGTTCACTGATGACACCAAGCTGTGCAGTGTGGTTGACATGCTGAATGGAAGTGGGGACATTCAGAGGGACCTTGACAGGGTTGAGAGATGGACCCATGCCAGTCTCATGAAGTTCAACAAGGCGAATTGCATGGTCCTGTACCTGGATAATTATTACCAGGGTAATCCCAAGAACAAATGCAGACTGGGCTGCAAATGGATTGAGAACAGCCCTGAGGAAAAGAACTTGGGGGTGTTGGTTAATGAAGACATCAACATGAGCCAGTAATGTGCACTTGCAGCCCAGAAAGCCAACCACAACCTGGGCTGCATCAGAAGTGTGACCAGCAGGTCAAAGGAAGTGATTGTGCCCCTATATATGAGCTTCATGAAACCTTGGTCTTTCTCACCAATCTACTATATTACCTGATCATTTAATTTATTGTAGTTTTCCTCAGAACTAAAAAATGTTTTCATTATTTAGGGTGCTGTGGTAAATTGCTTGACAGAATTAAGCTTCTGAGATGGATTGTTATCATTTCAAAAAGTGTATAAACTTGTCCTATAGATTTATTCTTTTACCTCTTAGCTTGAATTTTTTCTCTTCTTGTCCAAATGCCAAAGAAGTTTTTATTGCATGATGAGCTTGAGTAGAAAAAAACAGTGATTTCATTGGAGGTAAGTAGGACTGAGGAAATTCTAGAGATCTAGGTTTTACATTATACCTGATTCAGATATTATTGTCATTCATGATGAATGTAAATAAAAAAATAGAATAAATAAGGAAGCTAGAGTGGTGTATAGTTTAAGTGACAAATTTAATTTCTAATAGAAGTCAGTGGTCAAAAATAATTTGTTCTTTGAAGACTAACCTAAATTTCAAAATATTCAGTTGCAGTCATTCTGTTCAACAGTTCTTCCACTTTAATACTTATTATGATGAGATGAAAAGAGCTGGAGGGTACATCAAAGTGGAGGATTTAACTAAATGCAGCATTGTCATGGGAGTTTGCATATTTTAAACTGATAGCTGAACTTTAATATATATATATAATTTCCAAGTTTTAAAAGATAATCTCAAGAAAATGAAAAAAAAAATGTGAATCATAGAATCATAGAATACCAAGTTGGAAGGGAACTCAAGGATCACCTGGCCCAACCTTTCTAGGTAGGAACATAGTTTAGATGCAGTGGCCCAGCACATTGTCAAGCTGTCTTAAAATTGTCCAGTGTCACAGGAAAATAGAATGTCAGGGGTTGGAAGGGACCTCTGAGTCCAACCACCCTGCCAGAGCAGGACCAAAACTAGGGCAGGTCACTCAGAAATGCATCCAAATGGGTCTTGAAAGTTTCCAGAGAAGGAGACTCCACAATCTCTCTGAGGACTCTGTTCCAGAGCTCTGTAAGTGAATAAATTCTCCCTCATGTTGAGGTGGGACTTCCCATGGTCTATCTTGAGTCCATTGTCCCTTGTCCTTTCACAGGACACAAGTGAGAAGAGGTTGTCCTTTCTTTCTTGACACCCAGCTCTTATATATTTATACAAATTAATTAGATGCCCTCTCAACCTTCTCCTCTCCAGACTAAGAAGCCCCAGGTCCCTCAGCCTTACTTCACATGACAGGTGCTCCAGTCCCTTAAGCATCCTCATAGCCCTCCCCTGTACTCTCTTAAGTAAATCCCTGTCCCTCTTGAGCAGGGGAGCCCAGAACTGGATGCAATGAGGTCTCGCTAGGGCAGAGAAGATGGAGGAGAACCTCCCTCAATCTGCTGGACACACTCTTCTAAATGTACCCAGGGATAATATTTGCCTTCTTGGCCACAAGGGCACATTGCTGTCCCATGGATAACTTGTTGTCCACCAGGACTACAAGGTCTTTCTCTGTGGGGCTGCTCTATAGCAAATCCCCTCGTTACCTGTACTGTGCATTTTGTTATTCCTTCCCAGGTGCAGGACTCTGCACTTATTCTTATTAAAGCTCATTAAGTTCCTCTTGGCCCAGCTCTCCAGTCTGTCCAAACCTTGCTGAATTGTTGCACAGCCTTGAGGTGAATCAGCCAATCCTCACAGGTTTGTGTCATAAGTAATCTTGCTGAGAAGACACTGTCCCATCATCAAGGTCATTGATTAAGATGTTTAACAGGACTGAACCCAGCAGTGATCCCTGGGGGACTCCTCCAGTCACTGGTCTCCAGCTGGACTCTGCACCATTGATCACCCCTCTTCGGGCTCTATTGTGTAGCCAGTTCTTAATCCATCCCACTGTCCATTCTTCTATCCCACATTTCCCGAGCTTTCTAACAAGGGTGTTATGGGAGACTGTGTCAAAAGCCTTGCTAAGGTCAAGGTAGACTATATCCACAGGTCTCCCTGCATCTACCTGATCAGTCACATCATTGAAGGCTATCGATTAGTCAAGCATGATTTCCTCTTGGTGAATCCATGCTGACTACTCCTGACACCTTTCTTTTCTTCCATGTGCTTAGAGTTTCAGAAAAAGCTGCTCCATCATTTTTCCAGAGATGGAGGTGAGACTGACTGGTCTGTAATTGCCTGGATCTTCCTTCTTGCCCTTTTTGCAGACTGGAGTGACACTGACTTTCTTCCAGTCCTCAGGCACCTCACCTGTTTGCCATTGTCTCCAAACTGATGGTAGGGCAATAACATCAGCCAGTTCTCTCAACAGTCTTGGGTGCATCCCATAAGACCCCAGGGACTTGTGTATATTCAGTTTACATGATCTCTAACCCAGTCTTCATTGACTAATGGAGAGTCTTCCCTTGTCCAGATTTTCTCTCCTAAATTCAGGGTCTGGAGTTCACAAGGGCTGGTCTCACGAGTAAAGACTGAAGCAAAGAAGGCATTCAGCAACACTGCCTTCTCTACATCTTCTGTTATCAGGGCTCCTGCCTCACTCAGGAGTGGGCCTACATTTTCCCTATTCTTCCTTCTACTACTGATACAGTTGAAGAAGCTCTTTTCGTTTCCTTTTTCTTCCTTTGCCTGTTTTAGTTCAACAAGGGCTTTGGCCTTTCCTGTTGCCTTCCTACATACTCTGACAACATCCCTATAGTTATGCCAGGTGACAAGTTCCTTCTTCTATGAGCTGTAAATTTCTTTCTTCCACGAGGCTTTCTTCAGAAGCTCCCTGCTGATCCAGGCATGTCTCTTACCACCTCTACCCAAAACTAGCAAAGATTTTTTTGTTCTATAATATGATAAAGGGAAGATGTGATCCACATTATTATGTTTATCAGTAACCTCATATCAAAGAAGGTAGAAAAATAATATTTCTTTTCCATGTAAATTGCATGTGTTAAAACAACGATTTAATTTTGTTTTCTCTTGCTATGCCACAGACACAAAGTTTCATGAACATTTTAAAACCTATAATGCACTTGCCATTTAAAATGCAGTCATTATGATGACAACATATCACAGATGGCAGATAGTAAATGGGACAGTTTTGCAAGAATATAAATAGAAATTACATTTATGCAAACTGACAAATAAATACAGTCACAAGGTCAGTTTGTATATTCCCTGTTCACATTTGTGAACACTCACATGCACATAGTAAGTTCCATTATGGTCAGTGAGATAATTCATCTGGATAGCTCTTAGCATCTGCAAAAGGTTAATCACCTGATAAAAATCAGTTTATAAATGATTTGACAAAAAAAAAATATCAAGGATTAAAGGTACACAATTTACAGTAAATAATTGCATCAGTCTCACTTTTGAGTAAGTACTATTTTATTAAAAATGAAAGAGGGTTACTGTTGTGATAAATAAATAATATCAAAGGACAAAAGGGCATATTTGAAGGAGGATATAAATCCACATATCATAGTGAACCAAATGGTCTGTCACAGTGTAGTATCCATCAAAGCAAGTTTGTGATACGGGGGAAAAATGCTCTTGTCATAGGCTGATCAGACTTCTATCAGAGTCTGCAAGAAATCCTTAAAATCCTTTTTCCTTTTTTTCCCTATCCCTGTAGTTTGAGTCAGAAAATGTCAGCACTGTCTTCCTATAATAGTAAATAGTTGAGGTTATAGTTTGCATTGAAATAATTTTTTCTCAGGAAACATAAATATATGCATATTCATTCTGTCAACGAAAACTCTGTAAATCTACAAAAATGTGTAGCTTCTGAAAGACAAGCACACACAAGCTATGTACTATTTTTATATGTTCATATTTCAAACCAATTTTCTGGGTTTTCCCACATTTTACCAATTTACTTAATTGGGAGATACGTATGTACTTATACATACAACATATATTAAAAATATTTATATAAAATATATATTTAGAAGTTATTATCATGGAAAACATCTGAAATTTATGGTCAGACAGAATTTGACCTTACCTCAGACTCAGAACAGGTTACGCAGATCTGCTGGATCAATTGCTCAGTGTTGTTTCTTGTCATCATATTTTGTTTGTGTTGAGTCTTGCATTACATGAAATGTTATTAACTTATTTTCACTCCTACTACGAGCTTTCTATGATACTATCTTCAACTAAATTCAAGATTGGTTTTCTCTGAAGGCATGGTTTTTTACAACATTTTTATTCTGATGGAACTATTACATTGTTTACCAGAAGTGAAAACTTATGGAATGAGAGAATTTTTATTAAAAATGCCTTAAAAGCTTAGAACAAATTAAAATTACCGCAGGTCTCAGATTCAAATTCACAGCTTGTGTCTCTGGTTTTGCCTCTCCTCCAAAGATAAAAAAAAAATCTTATAACTGCAGTTGTTTGCTACTCTGGACTGCTGGGCTTTCAGATGAAGGACTGTTTCCCAGAAGAACAGCAAATTCCCAGGAAATTCAGCAATCTCTATATAGAAACCATGGGAACTGAGGCCTCAAACCTTCTCATGGAGACTGCAAACGTGCCTGTTCTTAATTTTGGATTACAATGAATCCAAGTTTAAAAAAATATTGAGGCTCTTTATGAAACAAAACCTTTCACTTCATTTCTCTCACCCACCCCTAAAGAACATAACTAATTATTTCTGCAGGGTGAGAAAGCAGAAAGAAAGTGAAAGTTGTTAATGGTTTCTATTTTTACACAGAAATAAATTAATTATATTACCGACTGGGACCATATAAGAATCTAAGTGCATAGAACCTATGCATAGTTACCTTGCATAACTTGAAGGAACGTGATTATATCCAAGGCAAATTATGAGATTATTTTAGCTATTAAATAATCCTTTGAAACTCTTCTTATTGCACAAAAACAATAAAGTGGGTAAAAAATAAAAGAGATCAAATTTTTCCCCAACTGCCAGGGAATTTAAGAGTAAATATAATTAATTTCCAAGAAACTACCATTATATTCTTGAAAAGCTGTTCCTATCTTGACCCAGATGTTTACTAATATCAATAAAAGCATGTAAGTATGATTCACAGAAAGCATTTTGTGCTGAACTGTTTTTGTCTATATATATGTCTTGGCTGTTGTATACTTTAGAAGAAAGACTCCTGAACCCAAATTCTTTTGAAATTTGAAAGAATCCTCTGAAAACTCTTTCAATCAAGACCTGCTATTGTTTCTTTCATTGCATATAGTCACTTCTTTGTTAGTGTTGGTACATCTGCACTTTTGATCCAAAGGTTACACTTCGATGGAATAAGCATCTTACAGATACCATCCAGCTAAACTACACTAAGTTTAGATATTGTTACTGCTATAGCATAAAGGTCAGTCCAGGCATCTAAATTCATTAGCATCTTGGGGATAATACTCAGGCAGAAAAACTGACCTGAGGTCAGTGCAGTCTACTGCCACCTGCAAAGCCATCCAGTTGAAATCAAGTGTGAATATAGCCACAAAATCTGCACTCACACCTACATTTGAAGGTGCAGGCATACCTTAAAAAGATAGTGATAAACCTATTCAGAGTCCTCAACAGTGTTAGCTATTCTGGGCAAAAATCTCACAGGAATAACTCATTAGTTTTGAGTTTGGATCCACTGGAAGTAGCTTGTATAGAAAGAGCCACCCAGCTACTTTGACAAATTGGTTAAGATGCTTTGTAACTTGCATTTACAAAAGGACTACAAGACTGAGCCCAATCACTAATAGGGAGACTAATTTTCTGGTGTAAGATTTCTCTTATAAACAAACAAGGAAAGGCAATATATATTTAGTAATGTCTAAAAAATTCTTAAATCTAAGTTATTCAATTCACTTAGGATGTATTTTCTGTAAAATTGAAATACTTTCTTAGGTTTTGTGGATTTTTTTCTCCCCATGAGTATTTTGGCATGCCATTGCTGATTACAGTGTTTACAGAGAGAGTTCCATTTCAGAATGTGAGTTTCTGAATAACAGTTTCAAGCACCCATACTGGAAACATGAATAAACTTGATATCCATCCTCTCATATAGTAAAAATGGGCAATGGTACCTGCATCCAGCCATAACCTTTTAAATTTAGTCACGCACATGAGTAAGTAGCCTAAGTTACATCCAGAAGTACTTTGATGCTTACACCAGGATAAATCCAAGAAACAGTATCTGTATAATAACAGTGAAAGATGTGAGTCAGATTCAGTGGATTTAGCCTTAGAATAAACAAAATCAGAATTTTGTCCATGCACTTCCAGCATTGCCTTTCCTCTGGAAATCTCTGCAAATGGAGGACACTTTTTTAGTTACATTGCACCATGCTCCAGAAATTGTCTTCCTACTGAGTTACTTCCTCTCTTTGTATTTCACCCCATAACCCTCCTTTTTAACTTCATCCTGCAACCAAATCCTCCCCCTGCTCAGCACAGCTCATCTCCATTCTGTGCTCTCTTCAGACTAAAGAACACTTGCATCTGAGTGCTTTAGAGTTTCAGTGTGTTTGTTCTTTTACTTTCTGTATCACCATACCGAGTGTCATTTCCCCTTAGCTATCTGTGTAAGAGTAGCTATCACAAGTTCTATAAAACATTTGGTCTTTATTCTGCCTCTCTTCCTGTAAAACATTTTATCACAGTTTCTATAAAGGCCTTTACAAAACAGTGAGAAAAAGAGGCAGGCTGTTCTATTCTCTTTGTCAAAAAGAAAGGCAAGCATATGCTCACACTTGCTTTCTTTGAAAGATGTGATGAGAGATTATACCTGCCATATGCACAGAGTCCTATAACGTTAATATGGAGAAAGGTCATAAGTAGCTTTTCATGAGCCCTGTATCCTGCAGAGCGTCAGGTCCATTCATAGTGGTATTCCCAGCATTAATAGACTGCAGAGACTTAGCTGGTCACATGGTTCCTCTTAAGTGATTTTTATCCACAGTCATGGCAAACACTAAGCCTTTCTTGCTCACCTTTACTGACAATGAAGGGTTCAACAGCATCCTGGATCATAAGTGCCACAGATAATGTAAATGCAACCAGAAACCTCTGAGAAGTTCCTGTCTTTCTAATAACTCATTATCTCTAATATTGTCACTTTGTATTACCAAGCGTCTCCCCTCTGGCTACCCCTGCGAGCTGCTTAGACAGAGGTGAGAACATCTTTTCCAAGATTATTAAATAAAAAGAGTTACTATAGTTTTATGAAAGAAAGCAGAATCTCTGGATCCTCTAATCTGGCAGTTAGTATGGGCTGACTTGAACTTTCCTTATATGACTTATTAAAACTGATGTATCAAGTCAATACAATAGATATTACTTTTCCATCTAGTAAATTACAGCTAGGTTGAATGATCTTATGTGGACTGAATTCAGGTGGGAGTGAGACAAAGTATTTTATACCAGAAGGCAGAAATTCTAGTTGTTAATTGATGGGTTGTTAGCATGACTTTAAACAACTTGGCAGCTGGCTGGCAAGCATTATTCAGTGGGTGAATGCATATGATGTATTGATATTTAAAAGGATATAATCCACTTACAATCCATATAATCACACTTCTTCCTGGTAGTCTTTTTTTTCTACATATTCTTGTGACAATGAAGAGCTAGGAGTATTAGAAAGGAAAGAGATTAAAAGGACAATATTTTCTGCAGTTTTAATGTTTATTTCACCTAACAACACTCTGAAAACAGTGAATTTCACCATTTGCCTTCTAAAGCTTCAATTGAAGGACTAAATCTAGCTGACCTAGGAGAAAGGTAGAAGCACCCTTTACCAGTGTCACCAGATGTTTTTCTGTCTCTTTCACACAGCAATAGAGTAGAAATAAGAAAGTGCTAGTCAGAAAACTTAAAATTGTCTTGTCAAGTAGATCCAGTACTAGGAATCATTCTGGGTTTTGTTCTGGTTTTCTTCACTGTTCCATATCTAAATATAACTCTTGTAATAAGCCCACTGGAGTAATGTGTCTTTCATTTCACAGTCCTAAACTTATTTATCTTTACAACTAATGTGCACAGAAGAGTATTGTATTCATTTTATAACTAATGAAACACTGACCCAAGAAAATAAGTTACTTTCTCAGTTTTAGGGCATGTGTTGCAGAACAGAGAAACTTGAATTAAATCTCCTTGGTCCAAAGGCATAGATAAAGCTGGAGCGTGTGCTTTCACTGACATTATAGAGGACTGCAGGGTTCACAGTATCTGTCTTCTTTGCTTAAAGCCCCTCCCAACCTGACTTTGAATGTTTCCAGGGATTGGGCTTCTACCACCTTTCCAGGCAACCTGCTTCTGTGTTTCAACACAGTGTGAAAAGTTTCTTCCTAAGATCGAGTCTAAATCTAAATTTAAATCTTTTTTAATTTAAAACCATTACCCCCTGGACTATTGCTACAGGCCTATCTTTCTTATAAGCCTCATCTAAGTACTGAAAGGCCTCTATTAAGTCTCCCCAGAGCCTTCTCTTCTCCAGGATGTACAACCCAGCTCTCTCCACCTTTCTTCATAGGGGAGGTACTCCAGTCCTCTGATTAGTTTTGTGGCCTTCCACTGGACCCTCTCCACCAGGTCCATGCCTTTTCTGTGCTGAGTACTCCAGAGCTGAATGCAGTATTGCAGGTATGGTCCCAAAAGAGGAGAGTAGAACTAGAGACCTCAGCTAGCTGGTGGAGCTTCTTTTGATGCAGGCCAGGATGTGTTTGGCTTTCTAGGCTGCAAGCGTGCATTGCCAGCCCATGTCCAGCTTCTTACGCACCAGTACCCCCAAGTCCTTCTCCTCAGGACTGCTTTAAATTCTTTCATCCCCTGTAGTAGTTCTGGGGGTGAGTAAATACATCATCTCTGAGTGTCTCTCTAGCACCATTCTAATTCAAATTAGGAACATGCCTCAGAAAAGACTTATTCTACCATACCCTACTGTGTTTTGATTGATGTTATGGGTATGTCTGAAATGAACCAAACTGCCATAGGAACCATCTGGAAGATGCGCCCAAGGAGTCTTCTCTAGTACTCTGCAGCCCCTCACAGGATAACTCTAGAGGTATTCCAAAACAGGAACCCCTGAAGTGTACCTCAGATGGACACTGGTCATCAGAAACTGACATTGCTCACTGCAAATTAACCTCTGTGACACTGCACCACTTGATCAAGTAAAGCTCTCTTTTATGCACATAGTTTGTTTTGTAACATTCACAAATTAAATGAGCACTTGTATGCAGGGTGGCTGTCTAGTTAATGTCACTCTTATGCAGATATTCAGTACACAGTCTGAATTAAAATGGATTCCCAGTGAGCATGCTTTTAAAATACTTGATTATAAATGCATTTGGGACAGAACTAAAGAATTATAATGGTTCTAATCTAAGCCATATTGATGGAGAATGACAAAGTGATTTCCTCTGCCTTTCCACTGCTATAGGATAATGAGAAATATCTTATAAGGAGGAAAAACTGGATGATACTTCCATTATAGTGTTGAGGTTGTTTTGATGCCAGCTTTCATGAGAGTATGAATAGCTTCCAAAAGTCCTAACGTGCAGTATGCTTGATGAGAGTTCCATGTTCAGGGCATCTAAAAATTTCTCCTGAGCCATTAAGCGTATTACCAATCTCCCTGGCAAGGTACAAGTGACAGTGAGGAACTTAAAAAACTTGGAATTAATATGAGATTATTCATTTCCTCCATTTGCAGTTTTGTGATGGAATTTCTCACTCAAATGAAAGTTTCACTCTTTAAGGTGAAATGTTTAAAGATGTCTGCACAACTGCAATAAAAATATTCAAGGTGATGAAAGACCAGGAATATGATGAGGTTATTGTAATTATTGCAGAGCTTGCAGGTAGAAACCATCTGGCTGAACTGTTAATTTCATAGCAGTATATACTCTGTGTGCTAACTTTGTTGAAAGCTTTGAAAGTCAGTGTCCATTTATATTCTGAGCCAGTGTTTGCAAAGGTCACTCTCTGAAGTGTTCATGCCAAGACAGAGAGAATAGAATAAACCTAGATGTTTATTCACATATTAGTTACACATGAAAGGTAATTCTGAATTTAACTGGGAGGAAAATTTAACATCTATTCAACAATCCATTAACAAATAGAGCTGCAGCTCTTGAAGATGCCTTTAAACATTCTAGTGGGGAAGTATTATTTTATCTGGAAATAATTAATACTGTCCTCTACATAATATGGAAAATTACTTTTAAATTACAAATATTTAATTTTAATATTTGATTATACATACCCTATATAGATGCTTTCTGGTAGTAGAAGAAAATTTTTTGAAGGAGCAGTGTTCTCTCATAGATTTCTGATTTGAAATAATTTCATAATTCTGAGAAAATGCTGTGATTCCTATCAATTAATCCCTGACTCCTCAAAGACTTCTATCTCTACAGACTGGATAGTTGCTCAAAGAGAGACTGAATAGGGTAGTCAGAAGCAAACTGGAAGCTCTTTCCATTCCCTTGAAATAGGGCTTCCTTAAATTTATCTTTTAATTTTATTTCTCATCAAAGAAAAAAAAAACATTCAGATAATTATTTATTTATTTTTATTAGACAGAAAATTTTCCTTTCTGCAGCAATCTCTGTTGATAGCAATAGAGTGTTATTGTGTATGGCCAAAGCAGGAAAGATACTTCAGTATTGATATATAGCTTGCATTGAGTAAGCACATAAGCAAATCCAGTGACAGTTTTTTCACTGTTTCTTGGGGATTTTATACCTTATTATTTTTTTTTCTTTCTTTCCTTTTGAGCTTAGCTATTTATCCATCTTTAGGCATTAATGAAGACAAATATTTATATTTTTAATACAATTTGAATATTCCACCCTGAGAAAGGTTTTTCTCCTGTTTTGATCCAGGACAGAACCGATTTTTTTTCTAGTGGTTTTACTTTTTGGTTAAGTCTCTTCTAAGAAACTGCACTTAATTTCACTAAAACTGAAATTAATGTTATGTTTCTCAGTCAGTGTCTGCTTCTAGGAGTTATAACTCTCCATGTCTATAGTTACTGCTGGAGATTGTTAGGCAGAACCAAGGCCACTGTTTGGTTCTTAAAACCATTTTATGCTCCAGAAACAGAAGGGATTAAGGGGATCACACCTGTGACCCTCCTTTGGGGAGGAGCGGACCAGACAGGTGACCAAAACTGACCAGTGTTGCATTCCATATATGCAATATTTGGCACAAATTTAAGGGAACACAAGTTCTCTTCATCCACGGCTGACATCCTGGGTGTACTCCATCTGCTTTTAATCCAAATCCGTGCCTCCCAGAATCTGTGTTCCTGCATCCAGCCCTCATCTGCTGCTGACTCCAGGAGCCCAGCTTGGGACTTTTCTAGGGCTGCCCTGTTGCTTCAGTGATGACACAAATGTTATCAGTGGGGGGAATGTGATATTGATTTTGTATATATTTGTATATATTTCATAACTGGCCTTTTTGTCACTGCTATTTTATTAAAGCTGTTTGGTTTAGTTTCCAAATTGTAAGTCTTTCTCCCTTATTCTTTCTCCTTTCCCTGTATGGGTTTAATAGAGAGAATCTGTCATTTTTCTTTTTAATTCCTTTCCCAGATGTCCTGGTTTGGGCCAGGATAAAGGTGATTTTCTGTCTTGTACTTTTGCTTTTAGCTAAGTTTCTCAGATAGTGTGTGCTTCTAGGATTGATAACACTTGATGTTTATAGTTACTGCTAGAGACTGGTATGCAGAGCCAAGGACACTGCTCAGCTCTGAGGAAAACATTTTACCCTCCAGAAGGAGTAAAGAGGTCCCACCTGAACCCTCCTTTGGGGAGGAACAGACAAGATAGATGCCAGAATTGACCAAACAGAGTATTCCATCCCATATACGTCACACTCAGTATAAATTTGAGGCATCAGGAGGGCCGAGCCAGATCTTTTCCTGATTTCCTGCTTCCCTTCCTTCACCCGGCATCCTGGAAGGATCCTGTCCGTTCGTCTGCCTGTGGTCCTGATCCGTGCCAGCCCATATCTGTGTGTTCCTGCCTCCAGTTCCCGACTGCTGCCGACTCCAGGAGTCCAGCCTGGACGTTCCCAGGGCTGCCCTACAGCCTCAGTGGTGACGTGAGAGTTATTGGGGGAAAGGGGGAGGAATGTGGTTTCCATTTTCCTGTATATTTGTATATATTTAGTAATTTTACCTATTTATCATTACTGTTTCATTAAAGTTGTGTAGTTTAGTTTCCAACCCATAAGTCTCTCTCCCTTATTCTCTCTCCTTTCTCTATCAAGGAGAGAGAGAGATTAATAGAGAGCGTCTGTTATTCGGTTTAATTGCCGGGCCAGTGTTAAACCGTGACACCAGAGTTTAACCCTGAGAGTTTAAAATATTCAAAAAAAGTTTCTTAAAAGCCTAGCTAAATACAGACATTTACATTTTGTAAATTGAATGTTTCAAAGCTATATCAGTTGGAACTCTAAATGCTGAGAAGAAAAAATCATTTTGTCTGTATACAAGTAAATCCAAACTTAAGACCTCTATCCAAACAGTTACATATCAGAAAGGCTCATATGAACTATGGTAAGAAGTAGAATGAAAATAAATTATTTTTTTAAATATGAATACCACATTCTGCAGAACACACATTTTGTGCAATGATTCCACCCTTCAGAAAATTTTGAAAGTTAATTTCAAGCTAAATTTTTCAGTTAACACCAGAATAAGGTTTAGGAAGAAATCTGTTTAAACATATTTTTTACCTTTGCTGTGACAGGTTTCTTCATGCTTATTGAGGAAGTGTCTGAGATTCAGCATGAAAAATTCCTGACTCAGACAGGCTATCAAGATAAGAAATATAAACAAATCATACATATAACAAGCAGAAGAAGGGTTCGATGTACAAAGAATGAACGTCAAACACTATCTTGAATATTTAGTACATGTTTACTTGGTGTAGTAAGCCATTAACAAAATAGAAAGTAAAAGGAAAGGAGATAAGAATGTTCAGACAGCTAAAGGAAAAATTCTGTATGGAACAAATCTGAGGAAAGATACTGAAAGACAAACCATCCAAATAGGACAAAGTGCACTTAGAATTCTAATATTTTTTTTAATTGGCTAAAAGCCATGTGTTTGCTGCCTTTGGATGTATTCATCTGACCTGGAATCTTTTTTGAGGATTTTCTCAGGTCATTCACCCTTTTGCCTACACATGCAGCCACAATCTGGAGCTGTTAAGTGCAGAGCTTAACACTGGTCTTCTCTGTACTATTTTTGCTTTGTGATATTCTCTATGGTACTATAGTGTACTTTAGCAATAGCAATTAATTCAAAATTCCCCAGCTGGAAAATTGATGAGAGTTATAACTAAAACAGATAACTAAACAGATCCAAAAAATTTAAAACACTGAAAATGCTTTAACACATGTTATGGCTTCATTCAAATCAATACTGTGATTTTTATTTTTTTTTTTAACAGAGTCAGTTTAACAGTTTTATTTCAGGGAAGATTTTTTTGTAAGAGGTAGTTTGAACTAGTATTTTTTGGTATGGTATGACTTATGGGATTGCAGGTCAATTGTACCGAGTTTGCAGTACCCTCTCTTGATGCAGAGATTATTCATACAATGGAACAAGTTAAATCCAACTAAAGGACAGCAAGATGAGAAGAGTGGGAAAGCACAGCTCCTCTGTTTGCATGTGTTAAAGTAGAATGCTTACCTAAAAGGGAACATGGTAAGGTGTAGTTACAGTAACAGAATTAAATGTTTTGTGATGCTTTTGAATCAAAGGCATCTTTAATGCTGTATTCAAGCAGTCAGACTGATTCTCTTGTTCATTCCATGGAAGCCAAACACAGAATGGAGCTAAAGAGAAAGTATTTACCAGAACAGTTGAGGCTACCTAAAGAGACACCAGGGTTATAGCCTTGCCTTCATCATAGAAATGTGAGGATGATAGAGAGGTGTGCATGTTTATAGGCAGATCTAGCCAACATTAGATTTGGCTCCATGTTGGTAAGTCAGCAGAAGTTGTCACAATAATAGGCAGCATTGATGAGTAAGTGACACTGAATGAGTGATATCATCACCAAAGGTTTTCTTAAAAAATACTTGGAAGTAAGTCCTTGTCAAGAGAGTTGACAATAAAGGCCAGATGCGATTTGATTGTCCTTTGGTTATGAGCATTCTGATCATCTAGTGTAAGCCCATGTAAAATTAGGCTTTTATACAAAAGCTATGAAGTAAAGAAGTGCCTAAGAATTTCTTGGATAACATGGCTTGGACAAATTCTGGGTTTATACACACTGTGTTTTTTTGTGAAGCTTAAGCATGACAAACAAACAGCACAAATACGATTTTCTTCTGGGATGTCGTAATTTTTCAGCCATCAAAGTGAAGCACTTGGATAGATTACAGCCTAATCAACTAAACCAGGATGTGGGGGGAAAATAAAACAAAACAACACAATAAAAACCCCCACTCAAATAGCAACAACAACAGCAATAACAATAACAATAACAAAAACCAACACACTCACAAAAAGAAAACAGCAGCCAGAAACTTCTTTACTGCTGTGATGGAACAATGGTATATTAGATTATTGTAAAATCCTATGTTGGAAATCTGAAAAACAAAGATTAATTCACAAAGAATGCCAGAAATAGAATGCATTCAGGTAGGGAACAGAAGAAATCAGTGGTCTTATGTCTTTCACACTTTCAGCATAGATTAAACTGTAAGGAACATTTCTGCTTTACCAAGAGGACAGATAATCTCCTGGGCAGCACATTCCAAGAAAGCAAGAGTGGACCACAGATAAGCTGATCAAATTCTGTGACTGACAGAGAAAACTAAGAAGTCAAAGAAACATGGAAGAACTTATGAAATGGTGGTATCTATATATGAGACAGAAGACACAGCAGTAATGGTAAAATCAGTTTTAGACAGAAGAATATCAATTACAGTTTCTTTTCTTTTTTAAGGTAGTAAGTCTTCTTATTCTTATTCTAAGAAAGATCTACCAGGTAACCAATTCTTTCTTAAAGCTTTTTTTTTTTAGAATTGTGGGAAGGTTTTTCAAATAGAAATATAAAAAGGTATCATCCGCTCTTTACAGAAAGTATTTCTGAAGGCTATGAAACACCAACCAAATTCTCTGCTGGAAATGAATGAGAAGTTTCACACATACGTATATGAGAAGCTACATTTGTCAAAAGCTACATTTGTCAAAAGCTATATTTGCCAAGCTTCCTCCAGAATACAAGCTACACGATGGAGAACAAATAATTTCCTGACATGCCTTATATGACACATAAGCAGAATTGATTAAATAAATATGTCAACACTCAATTCCGTGCCTACTCTGTAACTACATCTCCGGTATGTAGAAAAGGGCTTGAAAGTTGGATGTATTTCCTTTTTTTGAAACAAAAGGACCTTTTTACTTTTGGAAATTATTGAAGAAATAATCACTTCTGAAAATTGCTTCAGAATTTCAATACAGGCAGAAAAGAAATAATATTGTTAGATCTAGAGCCTGTGTATAAAGCCATTGAAGTGTAAAAGGAAGGGAAGTTATTTTGTCATGAGCTGTACTTACTTTGATATTTTAATGCTTTTTTGGAAAACTGCAGCTTTATAGAGTCACTGAAAAATATCATAAAATTGATACAAAATCTCTGAGGTAATTCTCACTAAGAAAACATGAGTAAGTAGTTGGTTGAACTTAAAGGGTAGCCTGTCAATTTTACTGTCCTTCTTTAACTATTATGAATAAGAAATCTTAAGAAAAGCACAGATGGAAGCTCAAAAAATGTTGTAATGATGAGATGGAAAGAATATCTATTCTTTCTTGGTAGGTGATACTCGGTGAAAAGATGCAATGAAGTACACTGAGCTTTTTGCATCCAATACTGAATGACACAATCACCAGGGATGCTAATCATTATGAGAGTTGTAACTCTCAAGTGCTGCTCTTGGGTAAAATCTGCTACATTTAGAGACAGGAATATACTACCATAACATCTTGTGAGGAAAAAATGAAGCCCTTTGTCTCAGGCATTTTTCTACAGATACAAGGATATGAACAGTAAGAGACCAAGTGTCAAGCAGGTTTCTGCCCTGGTGTATCATTACTCTCAGATATTGTAAAATCTATGTCGTATTTCTACAGTTTGATCGTCGCACAAAGTTGTGGACTTGAGCTATGCCTGATACACAGGTACTAAAAAAATTACCCTGGAGATGTTGCCAGAATCATCAAAATGCTATCAACTATGTAAAATCTAATTGAGCAATTTAAATTTGAAAAGAAATCATGACAACAGAGATAATGTATTCAGACTTATTTTGCCCATCTAGGAACACTATTCATGCTGTAGTATATTTCCAGACACTGTTTGACTTACAAAGTGAAACATTTATGTCATTTATTGATATAATTATTCTATTTCTTTGGAGAATTAGTGAGCACTGATCAATAGTTTGGAGGTTAAACAGTACTTTACTCCTTGACTCCTGTTAAATTTAGTTCAATGAAACAGAATTGATGCAAATTACTGTCCTGATTAAGCCACAGTTATTACCGTATTACCATTTGCTATCAGTAGGCTAAATCAGTTTCCCAAGAGACATATCAATAAAGCAGCTATAGTGACATAGCATGCCCCAATTAAAGTCTTTACTGTGATAACATATTTACATAGATATTTTCATGCTGATACAAATTAGATATATATAGTATTTTTAAAACTAGACAGCATATAGGCAAGACATGTATGAGTGCATATTATTGAAAAGATGGAAAAAATATATAAACTGATCCTAAAGTAATTTTCCATTGCTCTCATAAACAAAAAATACTTGTACATTCAAGTCTCAGTTGTCGGTTGAATAATGTACAAAGAAGCCTTTGTTCACCTTGAGGAAAAAAATTAGAAGTTACGTATCTTAAGTATTTAAAAGTATGATTCTTTCTTAGGATTTTCACATACAGAATTTTTGTATTTCTTTTCCTTTCTCCATGTTCCTTCTATCTGCTTAAGAATAGGGGGATGGACACAGTTGTTGGGATCAAACCATTGCATGAAGTGTCATTTGTGCTACACCTTTAACTTCATAGTTAAAGCAGCTCCATACTACTTAAAGTAGCAGCTCCATACTTCTTAATACTGGGATTTTAATATTTAGAAAAACCTGCTTAGAAAAGGATACAGGAGTACCACAGAACAAAACAAAAAAAAACCCAAACCAAAGCAAAAGTCCCAGTCATATTTGCTGAATTACTTATTTCATTTTGTTTCCTTCCTTCCCACATTTGCCTTTTCTGAAGGTAATCTTTCAAGCATCTGGAAGCACCAAAGTTTTAGGTTTTCAAGCTGGATATAAACATTAAATAATTAATCCTTGTATGACTGTCTTTTCTCTGTTAAGTTAGAGATGTACAATTATTCAATGTGTTTGTATTTGTCAGATCATCATGGTGAATACAGCTCTGTTGATCCAAATATGTATGGATGAAATGAGATTAATTTCTCAGTTCAGCACAAAGCTGAAGAGGATAAAAATGTTATTCTTCCTATATCTCTCTCAAAGACTTAGTCTGTCCTAAGAGACTGTTCTCCACTTTCATAGCGTGAAAACTTTTTAATCTTTTTATATTTATGAAATGTATGTTACATAAGGAAATAGTACTGAGAGGGGGTAAGTGTTTTTCTTTTTTAAAAAAATTGACCCATTTTACATCTTTCTCACACAGTATTACATTTTGCAATGACCATTATTTAAGGCTTCTGTTTTGACATAATTTGTCAGGCAGTAAGTTGTAGTAGATGTTTACTTGTTTTTACTTGTTCAGATTCTTACAGGCAGATAAAGAAGACAGATGTGTGCCCTTTGCCAGCCTTTCTCCCCATACCTGTCCTTCAGAATTCACGAAGTGGTAGAAACACAGAAGGATGCTGGTTTTGATCTGCCTGGGTGCTGTAGCTAAATCTTTTGTCTTTCAGGCTCTGAAATCACAAAGACGGGCCAAACAGCAAGAGCAGTTAATATTTTGTTACTGTTTCACTAAGAGTGCAAGTCTGTTTTGTAAATACATTTATAAATGTTTAAATAACACCAAAATTCTTTTTGTACAAATCCTTTGTTGTGGAACAGAATATGAAGTGTAAGATACAAATCTAAGAAAAGTCACAGTTTGAATTTATTCATAAATACTTTTTTTTTCTTCATTTACATTTACTCCATTAGGTTTCATAGACATTTTTTTTGTAAACTGCCAATGTTCTTGCAATATTTTGATTTTTAATATATTTTATTTTCCATTTATGTAAATAGCCCTGCTAGTTTATCCAGCATAAAGAGTCAAAGATCCATCATAGATCAATCCAAAAAGCAGTGACAGTTCTTGCCCTTTTGGAATTATAAAAGTGCCCCAAGACCCAAAGCAGAGACAGTTTTGGAATCCCATCTCTTCATTCTCTCTGTTTAAAATAGATAAGTTTGAAGTTCAGCTAATGAAGGAGATGTGAGTTTATTGTACTGCTAATCTCAGCCCTTTCCACAAAAATGGTCTACAACAACAAAGAAAACTAAATAGACCTGGCTCCCACTCTCTCCTTGTAAACTTCTACTGGAAATCAAATCCATATTTAAGCTTTCATTCACCACCCTTGCACCATCTATTGTCTTCTGTTAGACTTATAGAAGAAGAGTAACTACATGATGAAAAATATACTCATCATGCTATCCATGTCTGTCCTAAGTTTGATTTCAGTTAAGTGAACCAGACTTGGTATAACAGACTCTCTTTCAGAACCATGAAGAGGTGATGATTGTGCTTGGGTTGCTGGTCATCACTTTTACATGAAGATTAATGACAAAATGCAGACCTATAACCACTGTATTATATTGGTTTTAGATAAAATGACTGTGCTGACCCTGTCATGAATTGCTGTGACTTTTCTGGAATTTTCCTTGGGTCTCAATATAGACAGTGGACTATTGGCTAGGCTTCCCTTTGTGGAAAATATGATTATATAGGAAGAGCTGCAGTTATGTATACACAGGGAGAGATGCTGGATGCTTAATTTAAGGAAGGCATTCATGATAAGAAATTAGCAACACAGGCTTGTTGATAAGGATGAATAAATACAGGCACTCAAAAGATTTTCATAATTCACATAAGCTTATAATAGGCATTAGTACTTTTAGATGCTTAATTGAACCACAAGCAACCTCAGAACCTTTGAAGGTGCACAGAGCACAAACTGTAGTCATTCGTCTTCTCTGATGTTTAAATCATTTAATTAACTACTATAAACCTGCTGGAGCTTGATGGATTTATAAGAAAATTATGTGCTTTTAATGTAGTACTTACACCCCTGTGGGATTGTTCTAGTGAATAAGTCTTTTCCTTGGCAAGATTTACTTTCTTGAGCAATTGCAATGATTTGCTGGTTTCTGAAATGATTTTCACTCCTACTGCCACCCATTTTGCCTGCTTAGAGACAGCTTAGCTTTTATAACAACTGGAAATACGGCTGATACAAGCACAATAAGACAGTACTTCATAAAGAGTAGATCCAGAAAAATATATATAAACTTGTTACCATAAAGCTGTGTAATTAAAATTTATCTTGGATTCCTGTACATTTGTTGCATTATGGTTCTTGCAGTAGAATCCACATAAATATGTTATTGTAATCCATCATGAAAATAATTAGGTATTAGGCAACATACATATCTGTGTGTCCATATGTCTGAACCTGTGGCAGGTTATATAGAGCTATTGCACAGCATTTGTTGATTATGGTTGCTGATTATCGTGGTTCATATGTAATTCTTTAATGTAATAATTTACTTATTTACAGATCAAAAAACTACCCAATGATGGTGAGCAGTTACATTTGACAATCTTGTTCTGTCCTCTTTGGTGACATCTTCTCTTTCTTTGTTACTCTACAAGGGCTTTAAAATTGTTCAAGGGCTTCTCAGTAGTATTCCTGTATTGAGAAAAAATCTATAGTGGCAGGAGACTGATTAAGGCATTCTCTAGTCTTGAGATTATGAATAGGAAGAACTACTGAGATAAATTGGAAGAGCTGATGGTGATGTTCTGATTTATGCAGGGATCGCAGAGAACTTTGAAGTGCCTACTATCACAGAGTAAAAGAATAAGGCTCTTCAGAATCCATTCTTCTATTTGTATGTTATTCTTTTTTTTTCCTTTTTTTTTTCCCCCTGCAGAACATTCTAAACCTTATGGATATAAATATCTCAAATGTCAGTGGGAAAATCTGTGGGTCATTTTGTTTTCTAGAACAATTTTTATTGCCATCTTCAATGCCATGGTTGGCTCAAGATGTAAGTATTTATGGACCCACTCATATGCATTAGGTGCTTCTAGATTTTGTACAGCAAAGGTCTTAATTTCTTGATAAATTGAGAGACAACGGTTTTATCAACTGCATTATATTGTGCCTTTAAATGCATATTTCATTTCAAGAAAATCTTAAGTCTATTAAACATGCACTTAATTTTTATTAGCTTTAAGATAAGTTCTTCATATGGTTATAATTTATTGGAATATTTATAAGTTTTCATCAAAAACCCATTGAAGTAAGAAAGCACCTCCAAGAAATAAGCTTTCAAATATAAACCTTCCATTTAAAAAAAAAAAAAAAAAAAGCAGGTAATTCAATCTAGTTGCTCCTTCATTTATGCCAGGCACACAGTTCACTTGTGAACAACACCACCATGAGTCTTCACACTCTTCAAAAAGCTGTAGGATTTACCATGTTGAGTTATGTGCGTTTTGGCAAGTCAGTGTACTTACTCTGTCTGTAGCATTAGATCTTTCAGGGTAACAGATGGAGACAGCAATTTTTGAGCTTTTTATCATTTCAGCTAACATTGTCTGACATATTTTTTTAAACTTGAAGGCTGTTTGAGAAAAAAGGTACTCAAGTGCCAGATTTTGGGAACAATAAAAAAGCAATCCGCCTTTAGTAATTTTGTGCTGTTGTAGCAACAGAAGCCTTCTGCTCACTAACAGCACTGGAATGAAGAATTCTCTTATTCACATTTCTGCATTCTTTTGAGAAATCTGGGACAGTTTTTGAAATCACTGCAGTGTGCACTGAGGAACATTTGTCAGCTGAATCATCAACACAGCTACCTGCACTGAAGCTAAAGGGACAGCAAAATAGCACCCCTGCTTGAAAGTATTGAATACAGGTTAATATATGCCCAGGCTATGGTAGTCCAATTTATACAGACCAACCCCTAAAATATTTTAGAAAGTAATCAGAAAAAAAAAATATATATGCAAAGCAAAGTGCCTGTGTAAGTTTCTTGTTCCTTCAGTTTTATATTTATTTTTGTTTGCATAAAATAAAGGTTAAGTACAAGTAATAATGTTGCACTTTTGCATATCACATTTTTTTCCCAAAGTTAATTTCCACTCCAGAAATGGAGTAACAAAGGCCAAGGTCTATCTAAGGGCTGATGGCAGCAAGGGGACCCCTAGAACTGCAAAGAGTGCTCACCCCATGGTCCAGGTAGGGAGCAGAGCAGCCAGGAGGCACATGGGGCAATCTCAGGTAGGGGCATTGGGTAGCTCATTGGGTGGACGTGGATGGACCTTTTATAATATGGAACGAGTCCTGTTTTCTAGATGGAGGACTGAAAGATGTAATTTGATTTAATGTCCCGGCAGCACAAATGGGTGGATTCAATCTTCAAGCTGAATGCAGGTCACTGAGGACCTCAAAACATAATCAGAGCATAATTCTCACAAAGCTTCTGAAGAGCACAAAGATACCACAGTTCAAGAACTGCCACAGCAACCATTCTGTGAGGGAAAGCTTTCCATCTGCAAATAGATTTCTTTCACCATTTTTTTTATTAATATAAAGTCTACTAAGGTTCACAGACATTATTAACCTATTAGAAAAATGTACCTTTGTAAAAGCATAAAGCTATTCCAGTGTCTAAGCATTGAAAGGTCAACTATTTGACAGTTCAATGTGAACTGCATTTGTTAGAGAAATTATAGTTCCTTAAGACTGTCTGAAAAGATACACTAGCTGACAATGTGAGATGAGAATTCAGTGATAGTTTCTAATCCTGGAGACTACTGTGTTCCTAATAGATGGAATTGTTACAAAATTTATTTAGACTCAGGGGAAAGAAATTGACTAAGAGGGTAAGAGGTTCTTCCAAAAAGGTGAGTGGCAGAGAACCATAAATGTTTATTCAGATATATCAGAAGAGCTTTGAGAACTTGAATTAATTCTTAAATACTCTCTAGTTTAACATTCGTTACCCTATATTCCTTTTCAAAAGGAGTGACTTAGAATAGGAAGGAGCTTTTAGTGGAGAAAATGCTGGAGATGGAGAAAAACATTTGAGGTAGCTTAGTTTGTCAGAGGCTAGTGGAAAATGTACCCAGCTGTTACTGTAACCAAGTCATACTATGCATGAGGTTACCTATATGGGTGACTACAGACAGATCACAAACGTGCTCCTCCTGCAGAGGGAAGTTGTTCAAAGTGAAATTTGTTCTCAAAATTGTGATTTACAATCACAGCTAATAGGTGGTATATGAGTTTTACATCTGGAAACGTTCCATGGCTTCCACACAGTACTTTGTTCTTATCTACATCCTTAAAAGTCACATTATGCATCTTTGAGAAGGTTTAAACTTAAACTTGTGAGAAAGATGAAGAGAAAAATGTGGTTTTTCACTGGTTATGTCTTTGCCCCTAAGAGGATTCACTAGTTCTGTGAACTAGCTAGAACTTCAGAAATAATCTGTGTTATTCAATAAAATTCACTCACCATAGTTTTATATCTGATATAAAAACCTTAGTTCAGCTACTAAGATAAAGAAAAATACATTTCTGAGAGGATTCTCCTTGTTATTTTTTTATTTTTCGTTTCACTAGAACTTAGAATAAAACCCAAATATTTCAAATATCTCTGTAAGAAAAGGCATGGATCACCAGCACTCACAAACCTAGCAGGTCTCCTCAGTAAAGTCACATCCTTGAAGCCCAAGTTCCTGAGTAGTACTTTGGGCAATTAAATGTTAATTTATAACAGATTTGAAACTCTGTAGGATTTCCTACAAAGTTCAGTGAAAATTAATACATTTCTGATTTGCTGAAATGACAAATGCTGAAAGAAAAATGGTGTTTGCTTTTTTAAAATGACAAAAGGCAACAAAAAATTTATTGAAGTTGATGGAAAGACTTGAAAACACTGTCCATAAATAGTTATATCATGTGACATTAGCATTTAAAAATTCTTGCTGGGGGTCTTTGTCTTGATCCATGTCCAGGAGGCAAAATATTAACATAAAAATAAATTAGATAAAGACTTTCTTGCACAATTTCCATTCAAAGTACATGTAACCCTGACTGACCCCAGAATATGTGCCAGGAAAAAAAAAAAAAAAAAAAAAAATCCAACACTGTAATTTCTAAATTTAGGACTGCAAGTCCAATAAATCACAGACTGATTCATCACAAATTCTAGATGTGGTCTGCAACTTAAAACCTCCTATCATTTATTAAAGGAATCATTATCTTGATTTCTTACATATGTCAAGAGAATAGAACAAAGTTTGTAATCTATACTGATGCTTTATGTAGAATAGCTGCAGCACACAGTCTCAGTGGTTTTGTTCACCTTGGAATTCCTGTAGAACAACCCTAGGCAGAGAAAATGGTACACTTATTCCTGTATCTTTACTTTTTTTCAAGAGAGGATGGAGGGATGGAGCTTGAAAGGAGGAAGGTAGGTGGTTGCCTTTTTTCTCTCTCTCCCCCCAAGCCCCTTAGAGATTAGTAATTTTATCCAGCACTGAATCACTGAACAGGACTTGAACTGTATAGTGCGTAGCATTAAATAAATAAAATGCACACAGAAATAGTAAAAACTTGCTTCACTATTTTGTGAAGTTGCATGCTACACTAGGAGCTCAAGTAAATATAATTTTGGTGTCCTTATCTCCATATAACACACAAGTTGAGGGTTTGTCAATATTCTTCTAGACTCTTTTGAACATTTATCAGTCAGTTCTGGCAGCTGTGACAGGATGACTGCTTGCTGAATACTAAAAGTAGCAACACAATGCTGTCATTCTTCAATAGATTATTACTTTGAAATGATTATTATTTAAGATAAGTTCTCTACATATATTTAAGTCAGAATTTCCACCGTCTCTGAGTTCTAGGACAATTTATAATACTTGTATATAAACTGTATCTGTAAGCAGTAAATATAATATTAATACTTCTGTGTATGTGGCTCTTTGCATTGAAAAGGCATTTAATTATTCCTTAATATATCAAGGTCTTAAATATTGTTTATACTAATGCTTATCATTGATAAGCTGTAACTAGTTTGAATGGAAACTGCTGCAGAATCTATGAAAGTGAGGAAGTTCTTGTATTAACATATAGTCTCTTACATATTTTTAAAAATCCAGTTTGACTTTTTGCTACACAGAAAAACTGCACCTTGCTGAATGCTTTGAATGTCAAGGTTAGAGGTGAATAATTTCTCCAGGACTTGGAAATGCTTTCTTCACAATAACTTAGGAGCTGAATGAGGGTGCAGTGAGGAAGAAAAATGCTTATGCTACAGAATTGCAGATGTGCATTTTGAATAGAACAGTTTCCATACCATTATACATTTGCGGATCTGAAGTGATCTTTGTTTCTGTGAATTCTCCACTGCTGAGAGAGTGAATTAAAATAACTCAAGAGCTCTGCTTTAACGAAAATCCTGATCTCATTAAAAGGTTTCCTAATCATTCCACAGAAAATAAAATGTAGCAATGGTACATATGCAGTGTAGAAAGTATCTATTAAAAAATGGACAGTTTTTATTGCTTAGGACAGAACACTTTTGTAGCATATCTTGAAGCCACAGTTTTATTATCCACATTTAAATATATTATTCAGTTTATTAAATTACTTTGAGGAGATGCTAGTAATGTTTCTTATATACTTCAAGGCAGGCTTTTTTTCATCTTTGTTGCAACAATGTACTTTGCCTTTAATAATTGAGATTATTTTCTCTTATAAAAAGTTTTTTTTATAAAAAAGAACATGTTTATAAAATACAAAAAAATGTGATTTCAGTGTCTGGGAAAAGAAGCTACTAAAGTGGGGGAAATAAATTTTTAAACCATATGGAAACAGTGAATGGAATAAAATGTCCAATATCTCTTATGTCATTCTTTTGTTTAGTGTACCTTCTACAATATTTATCTAATCAAGAAAATGATAATCATAAGGGAAGGGATCATACCCTTATCCTCAGCACTGGTGACACTACACCTCACATACTGTGTTCAGTTCTGGGGCCCTTATTACAAGAAAGACATTGAGGTGCTCCAGGGCATTCAGAGAAGGGCAACCAAGCTGGTGAAGGGTTTGGAGAAGTTTTCCTCTGAGGAGCAGCTGAGGGAATTGAGATTGTTTAGCTTGAAGAAAAGGAGACATCATTCTATACAACTATCTAAAAGGAGGTTATAGTGAAGTGAGTGTTGGCCTCTTCTCTCAAGTAAATAACAATAGGACTAGAGGAAATGGCCTGAGGTTACACCAAGGAATGTTTACATTAGGTATTAGGAAGAATTTCTTTATTGAGAGAGCAGTCATGTGCTGAGGTGGACTGCCCAGGGAGGTGATGGAGTCACAGTCCCTGGGGCTATTCAACAACTGTGTAGATGTGGCAATTCAGGATATGATCTACTGGGCACGGTCTTTTTTCCTGGTGATCTTGGTCTTTCCTTGCCATGACAAATCTGTGAAAATATTTAATTTTTCTTTGGTTAATATTTCAAAATAATTTACGTTGCTTTTTCTGTCAGTATTGTTTTTCCTAAATTCTTTAGTGTATCTACTATTTTTCTTTTTGTTTGCAATTGGTTTTGTTGCTGTTTCTTAGCTAGATAAAGAATATCCTCATGCTCAGTTTTTGTGAGTATTTATGATGCTGAAACATTATCAAATGAATGCAAAACGAAAGAAAACAAAAAGGGTTTCATATGCCTTCAACAAAAGTTCGCTAATAGTATGAAAAAATACCCCTGGGAATAACTTTACAACATTTACTAAACTGTAGTCTTGTTTAATCACTCCATGGAAACTGTAAATTTAAATGTCTCACTTAATTAGTTTTTTCTTTTTAATCCATCTTGCATTTTATTGGTTATTTCCAGAGTTCTTTGCTTTAGATAGCAGAAGTTTAATTATTTCTTGATTTGCACATAAAAACTTCATCATTTGTGACATTACAAAAAAGAAAACTGCTTCAGTCTTTAAAGTAACAAAGGTTTTGTAGCTGAATCTTTAAAAAATAATCTTGCATCTACTTTCTTTTATCCTGTTTAGAACATTTATTCTTCCTAACTGATTTGCCATTTTACACACTAGCAATTAAGAGGAAGAACTGGGCTGATTGAAAACACTGATTTTAGATTAAAAATGATTAATTCCTCCAACAGTGAGATGGGTGTTCATATTGTTTGCTTTTTCTAGGTATTCAAGAATCAGTTGAGTCATTTATGCAAATATCTATGAGTTCAGAAGACCTTAGAATGAGTAATTATTGTGCTAAACTTCTTATTTGTAATGGATTATTCATTATTTTCTCACTTAAAGGTACTCTTTTTATCATCATAGAGCATAGGACCTGAAGTCATGGACTAGCACTTCTCTTAGATAGGCAGACTCTAAAAACTGCACATGGACCTCATCCAGGGGGCTCAACCTAAATGTAGAAGACAGGGATGGGGAGCAGAATGAAGCCCCCCAAAATCCAAGGGTAGGTGTTTAGTGACCTGCTACACACACAGTGTCGAGAGAAGATGAGATCCATCCAAGGCACTGAGGGAGCTGGCAGAAGTGCTCACCGAGTCACTGCCATTTGTCAAGAGCCCTGGCAAACCAGAGAGGTAAAGTGTTGGCTGGAGGTTAAGGAATGTGACACCTGCCTCAAGAAGGGCCATGAGGAGGGTCTGGGGAGCTACATAAAAGCTTGGCATCCTGATCTCAGTGCCAGCACATCATGCAGCACATACAGAACAACCAGGTGATGAGGCCCAGTCAGCATGGGCTTATGAAAGGCAGGTCCTGCTTGACTAACCTGATCTCTTACCATGACAAGGTGACAAGGTGCTTAGTGTATGTGTAAAGTGGACTTGACAGTGGCAGGTGTTTGATTCCTTGAGCTTACAGGCCTTTTCTAATGTAAATAATTTTTTCTAATTTCTCTTTTTCTAATGTAAATAATTCTATGATTCCATGAAATACGAGCCCCAAATGGGCAAATATTTTCAGCCAAGAACAGTCCATCACAAATGAGGCCAGTAAAGATGGTATTTGGCAATACTTTAGTACCAAGCTCTAGTGACTGTCTAACTTTGTGATTCAAGGCCTGGGGAGAACAGAAGACAATTACCAGTTTCCTCATGTTCTTTCTTGCTCTCTCAATGTTATTTACAGAAATAATTACTCCATGTTTGTTACTATTACCTAATCGTAGTAAAATTTTCTAAAGCAACCCAAGGTTACTTTAAAGAAGCTTTGCATACACTACTTCTAGCTGTGGCCCATGGCAGTGCACAAAAGCAGAAATAACAGAATTATTTTACTCACAGCATGCTTTCTGTGCATTTATTCTCTGTAGGATAGGTTAGAGTTAGCACTATGTGATTGCTATAATGTGTTTTTTATGCTACATCAGGTAAGTAAAGGACAAGTAATGGTGATGAATAAAGAAAATTGCAAGAACATCACAGATACAAATTGCCATTTGACCATTCTGTAAAGTAAATTCTTTTAGTTTATGCAATACACTGAACCAAAAAAAAATTGGAATATTTTCTTAAGTGATGTTCATTATTACTAAAATATATAAATATAGTCTCTTTTTAATGACCCCGTTTTGTCATCTCATAATTTGGAAGCCTTTTTTGGAAGAAAGAAAGAAAGGGAACTTCAAATTTAACCTCTTTTTTTTTTTTTTTTTTTTTTTTTTTGAATTTACCCAACATAAATTGATAGAATCATAAAATTGCTCTTGATTGGCTAAAAGGGAAATGAACAATAAGCCTTCATCCCCATTCCCCCAACCCACAGATATTTGTCTGAAACATTTATATTCTGTTTCTTGTTTTTCATGATATAATTTAGATGTTCTTTTTCCCTTTCAGAGACAGGAGTCCTTAAGAACTTGGAAACTCAGATGCAGCTGACATACTCAGGCTTTCGTCACCTAAGTTGTCTGATGATAAATGCAACTTTGTCACACTCTTAATGCTGCTCTGAAGATCATTTTCTGAGCTTTACTACCATCTGTTCTCTTTTTGCTGCTTGCCACTTTCCAGTGAATCAAGCATAAACTTCTTTCTTCACTTTCAAAGCCCTTCACACCTATGTCCTTCCTTATATCTTAGAACCTTTCACTTACTACTGGCTCCCACTTCTGCTTATGCCTGCCCCTATTCCTCGTGTTAAACTTCAAGTACTTAAGCTATTTCTTTCACTTGAGAGACTGTATCTTGAGAAGTAGAAGGGCTAACTATTCTTAATCCTTCAAATTTTTTTCCCTTCCATGAAAAACCTAATAAAAATCTTGAAAATAACACTCCTTATATCTGTCAATGAAGTTTCCTAATAAGCTTTTTGTTCTCTTTGTTCCCTTCTGGTCTGCACATGACCCTTCATCTTAGATCAAGTCATAGATTTGTTCTGGTTGGAAAAGACCTTTAAGATCATCAGATTCACCACTAAACCATGTCCCTAAGCACCATACCTAATGTCTTTCAATTACCTACAAGAATGGTGACTTCATCACTTCCCTGGGAAGCCTGTTTCAATGCTTGACAACCCTTTCAATGAAGAATTTTTACCTAATCTCCAATCTAAACCTCTCCTGGCACAACTTGAGACCAGTTCCTCCTCTTCTATCACCTGTTACTTGGGAGAAGAGACCAACCCCCACCTCACTCACAACAACTATTTTCAGGTAGTTGTTGAGAGCAATAAGGTCTTCCCTCAGTTTCCTTTTCTCCAGATTAAACAACCTCAGCTGCCTAAACTACTCCTCATAGGACTAGTGCTCCAGACCCCTCACCAGCTTGGTTGTCCTTCTCTAGACATGCTTGAGCAACCTCAATGTCCTTCTTGTAGTAAGGAGCCCAAAACTGAATACAGTACTCAAGGTGTGGCCTCACAAGTGCTGAGTTTAGGGGTACAATCACTTTCCTACTCTTGCTGGCCACACTGTTTCTGATAGAAGCCAGGATGCTGTTAGCCTTCTTGGCCACCTGGGCACATACTACTGGATCATATTCAGCCAGATCTTGACCAACACCTCCAGGTCCTTTTCCACTAGGCAGCTTTCCATCCCTCTTCTCTACCATTCCATGCATTGCATTGCATTGCATTGCGTGTCAGGGGTTGTTGTAATCCAAGTGCAACACCCAACACTTATTCTTGTTGAGCCTCATACAAGTGGCCTCAGCCCATCAATCCAAGTCCCACTCTAGAGCCTTCTTACCTTCAGGCAGGTCAGCACTTGCACCCAAGTTGGTGTCATCTGTAAACTTACTAAGGGTGCAGTTGATTCCCTTGTCAAGATCACTGATGACATTAAAGAAAGACATTAAAGAAAGCTGTCCCCTCTACCAGGGGAAACCTGGGGAACACTCCCTGTGACTCATCATCAGTCAGATATAATTCCATTCACCGTAACTTTTTGGGCCTACCCTTACAGACAGTTTTTTACTCAGCCAAAAGTCTGAGCAGCCAATTTCTCCATTCAGATGCTGTGGGAAACAGTGTTAAAGGCTTTACCATAGTCCAGATAAATAACATCCACAGACTTTCCTGGTGATACAAGAAAATGCTTACTGTTGTACCATTACAGCTTCTCTATGTCTTAAACATTTACCAAATACACTAGGAATTCAATGCGTTTGGCCCTTTTTCAGGGTACTGGCATTGTTTTGTTTCACTCTTGGTTAGCCTCCTTTGTCTAGCCCACTTATTTTTCTGGGTTTTGAGAAGTGTTTTTCAAGGATGTTTATTGTCTTGTTCTTTGTATTTCACTTCTCTGGATATGGAGAGACTTTTCTGTGATAGTAAATGATACATTTAATGTAACAATTTACTCACCTTCCTACCACTGATTTTTAGCAAGGATTACTTGACACCATCCTTTTAATCAGACTCTTAGCTCTTCAGATATATTTTTAAAGACTATTCATTCTGGAGGTAAATGTTCACCTTGTAAGCTGCATAGAATAGGTTCAAAAATTATTTAACAGAATAGATTGCATGCCATAATTAAATTCACAATCTGCATGTACCAGAGAGAAAATAAAGCATGCCAGCACAGTACACTGGTCAGTCAATGTAAAAGATCCTGCTCTGTTCCTCTCATACCCACCTCATCTCTAAAAACACTCTAAGAGACTCAGATCTGAAGGATGTGGTACAAGTGTTGGTGAGTGTCTTAAAGCCTTTAATTACCTTTAGTATCCTGGAGGGCTAATGATGATGTAGCACATAGATGCCCGCAGGGATTTTGACTTTTCCTTTTCAAAGTCGAGCTATCTGTAGTATGATGAAATGTGTTGCCTAGCACAGAGAAATTATTTCAGTATATGAAAATAATCTGTGTAACTGAGATATTCTCTTTTTTTCAGTCATGGTTTTACATATGTTTCGCTATGATAGATTGTTTTGCATAAAGACCATATTAACATATGTGAAAATATTAACTTGAATATGTTTGTAAAGTGCTTTCACTGAGGCCTCTTCATCTCAATTACATGAGACATTGGTGCATGGGATCTTTCATAAATGAGGTAGGTGAAGCCTTAGGCAACACAGAACCACAGAATACCCAATGTGACTATATCCCAAAGCAACGCATGCCCTGCTGCATCTTTTGACTAAATTGTCTCATGAATATGCAAAATGTGGTTAAATTGTGTAGAATGCAGAATTATTTACAATTCAAATACCATCACCCGAATGCATATTAAAATTAATGACTTCTGGATAAATGCTAATGAATAGGAAATAATTCTGCTTTAAAAACTAAGAATATTCATACATCAATAATTGATGTATTTTGCTTTTGAAACTAAGTTGCTTCATTTCTAGTTAGAATAGAAAGAATGCTACACTATTTATTTGTACTAAACGGTCTTTTATCAGAATTTATATTAGTGCTTACAAAAAGCTTCACGTTGTTTTTCTCCTTCTGAGCATGTTCTTAGTCAGAAATATTTTATTCATAATTAGTTTTTGTATACACATATTAACACCTTGGCACAAACGCAACACATGACTGGGTCAGGCATGGCAACTGCCAAAAATTAATAATCCAGGTTTCAACTCATAAGGGAAAAGTAGACATGCTTCAACATATTTGGTTTTGTTGACTGTTTGTGGGGATGGATAAAGTTCTGAATGATGGTCGAAAATAACATGAATTTATTAATATTTTAAAGCTACTATCTTGAAATGCACATTTACACACAACATTAGAACAAGCCAACATCTATCACATGTAATGCTAGCATACTGAATCACTAACTTGTTAACCATATCTTTCTGCTTTTCACATCAGGTTTTTTCTACATAGTTTTGGTTTGGTTTGGGGTTTTTTGATAGTTAATTAGACACATCACTGGTTAACATTGGGGAAAAGGGTTAAATGGTATGGTTCGTGTCAGATAGACTGATATACAGATGTTTGAAAAGAATAGGGGCTTCTGTAAAATGTCTTCAATAGGAAAGGAATGACTGAAATAAACAGTCTAATTATGTAAAAATGTTCATAAATAGCATAGAATCACTGAGAAGTATGAAAGGAGAGTCTTCTTAGCAAATGCACCATGTTCTGCTTTTAAAATTCTCTGTTTAGGATGAATTAGATTAAACACATATCTTGAATCACTTACACTGAACAGGTAACATGTGTGAGAACAGAACCAAAGTGAAACAAAAGGGTCTTCCATTTCACTTGTCTTTAAAACTGAACTTAAATCTTGGCTTAAGAGAAGGTGCTACTTTCTGCTCAGGCAACTAACGAAAGGTCAGATTTTTGCAGATAATGTAATCTTCAAAATCTCATCATTGCATAATGGTTCTGGCAGACTTTTTAAAGAGTACAGACATAGCAGAAAGAGAAGTCATTTCCACTGAAACACTGGCAGGAATTAGCCTGTGCACTTGCTCTGTTTTCCCCCAGGGACCCCTGCCTCACCAAGCTGCTGGTTCCCAGAAGCTGGAAGACGGCAGCTCCTGTGCAAGCTCTCTTCTGAAACAATTGTATGGAATCAAGCACCTGGGATCAAACAGCAGATTTCTGCTCCTCCTACAGATTTTTTTTTAAATCATCTTTTTTTTAAAATCTTATATCTGTGTTGAATTCATCCAATGCTATTAGGCTGCACCGCCCATCTGGCTTCAAATATGAATTATAGCAAATTCCATTCTAACATGCATATCCATTCTTCTACTGCCTATACATGTAAAAAAACCCACCAGTTATACCCTTACTTTAGTGAAAATTAATAAATAATGCCTTTGACAACACTGAATTTAAAGATCGAAAGTGAGTTTCCTCATGATACTTGAAAGCAAGTGACACTTCAAAATAACTTCTGATTGATCCCACTCCCTCACAGATTTTTTTGTTCATGCTCCTGCTCTGACTATAGGAGCCAAATACTGTTAGAGGATAAGAAAGCAATACCTGTATTTCTTGGTCATTTTGGTCCATTGTTAGTGTTGAAGCAAAGACCACTTACCTCAGCAGAGTTATTAGAAACATCTTTTCTTCCAAGTACTTTTTTATTACATGAACATATTTCTGATTCATGTTCTTTTAGCTCAGTTAAAAAATCAATGAAGAACTAATTGATAAAAAATAAAAATAATTTATGAAACCACTACCATTTCCATATTTTTCCTTCAGTTAGACACAACAGAGTGGACCTTTGCAGCTGTACTGTGACTACACCTAGGACCGACAGATTGGTGTAGTGTAACGAGGCAACAAGGTGCCACTAATTTCCAGGGAGTGAGCATGAGCTTGTGTCAAGCCCACCTGTGCCCAATTAGGGTGGGCCCCCACTGCACATGAGCATGAGCCTTTTATTGGCCCCTGGTCCTGCTCATGCGCAGTGCTGGCCCACCCTAATTGGGCACAGGTGGGCTTGACACAAGCTCATGCTCACTCCCTGGCAATTAGTGGCACCTGGTTGCCTCGTTACACTACAGATTGGTACTAAAATTTATTTATATAAATGGTGAAAGATTACTAATTTGTCTTCTGTCATGATGCCTTTATAGCCCATTCACATTTTCAAGTGGAAGAATATCTGTGCACTTGTGTTTTGATGTTTTTCTTTGACACATGTCATGACTAGAATCTAAGGCTGACATCCTGATGCATGTTTCATAACGAAAAAATCAAGACCACTTGCATAGATTTGAGACCAGCTGAATACAAAATAATATGAAGAATCTCTTAAACTTATAAATCACTTGCTGATCCAATAATACAATTCATAAATGAGTAACAGTGATTAATAAATTTCACAGTTTATCTTCAGAGTACCCATAGTACACACAAAAAACCCACAAAACCCAAAATATTCCAAACAATTTCCCTACACACAAAAAACTAAAACCAAAAAACAGCAACAAAAAAAACCTTATGAAGCCACATGGTTAAAAAAACAACAAAAAAACCGAAGTAAAACCAATGTCAGTTTTCTAAGAAGTACCTCCTTTTTCTTCTTTTGTTTCTCATTAAACTTCAATACTTGTATCCACTTAAAATGCACATCACTTTGGAATTCCTTTAATCTGAGCACTGAAAATAAAAATAAACTTTCTATACATTATATATATATATATTTATATATATACACCAAGCATATATTTCTATGTAGTCAATTTTAAGTCTCCTTTGTATGTGTTTGCACAATGCTGCAGAATTTTGACCATCAATCAATCAAGGCAACATTCAAATCCAACATATTCTGTTCACATTAAAATTAACATCATAAAACATATTTTGTAGATGCTAGGGCTTATGACCTTGTTAAACCTTTCTTGAAAATGGTTTGGCTTTCCTATAGTTTCTAAAAAAAATGTGTACATGCTGAAAATGTTTTTTTAATGGAAGTAAATTAGAGCAATTTGCAAATTGCTCTAATGGAAGTAAATTTAGAGCAAAGTGTATAAATTGTTTATTGAAATGCAGAAAGGAACTATCCCATCTTGCTTTTTTTTTTTTTTTTTACAGAAAGAAAAGGTGTCTGATTAAATTTTGTATTTCATGCACCAGAAAGGATGCTTTCGGTAATCCAGATCTTTGATCAGGTAGAAACTGAGGTGAGATCATGCAGTCCTTGGAGACAGAGATAAATGAAATGTCTCCAAACAGCTGAAAATCAATTTACTAGCTTAGGCTAGTGATAAACCAGGTTTTGAGTTTGATAGAAGTTAGTGATAGAAGTGCTCTAATAATCTGAACAACAAAAAAATGCAGGACACAGAAAACTCAAGCACTCAGTATGTCATATCAAAAAGCAACAGGCATAACAGATTGTGAGGCTGAATGATTATGTGATTTAGAAAATGTGCTGTGGTCAGACTTCTGTGATATAATGCATAGGTATGTAAG
Source organism: Calypte anna (assembly GCF_003957555.1). Classification (NCBI taxonomy): domain Eukaryota; kingdom Metazoa; phylum Chordata; class Aves; order Apodiformes; family Trochilidae; genus Calypte; species Calypte anna. Next base: position 107,109,511 of record NC_044245.1, read on the forward strand.
TGGTTACTTTCTGATGCTAATTTTTCTGATCTCTTTAAAGTCTGTACTTTGCTATTTTTAGAGTGTGAATATGTTGAAGTTAATACTAAATGAATATAAAGTTGTTCCGTCAGTGTGTGTCAGTGTCATTCAGGACAATTCTCAGAATAAAAAAGGTCTTAAATAAAGAGGCATCATTTTTATGGTGTAATGTGAATCTAATGGAATGAAACCTCAGATTCTTTGTGTATGTTTGTTTTGTTTGAGGTTTTTTTCACTTTTCTTGATAATTTTAACCTAACACTATGTGTGTTCCCTCAAAATACTGAAGCAACAGAGAATGGAGAAATTGTACCGTCACACCTTTCAACAGGATCTCTTCAAAATGTTGTCTGAGGGAATAATGTATGTAGAAGTAAAATCTTAAAGCACCACTGTAGAGCTTAGGTAAATAAATTTACAGGTAAATTTAGGTAAATGAATTTACATATTCTACTTATACTATCAATACAGCTCCTTTAGTCTTGAAAAGAGAGAACAAACCTCCTGATGTTAATCTAGGGCCCATCGGAGCTTTATCTGTGGTTTTGCAAGTTTTTGAGCTAACCAGCAGTGGTAGGCATTGATCAAGTGTCAAAACCAGTGCTGCTCATTCAGCCATCATTGTACTACTTTGAAATCAGCTGAAAGCAGTAAAACTAAACACAGTAGAGAAACGTCATCCTAAGTCTCCTGACCTTCCTCAGAACATTCATGGAACTGAATGCAGCAACAGTTTGTCTGGGAGATCAGTTTTGCTGTGTCCTATTCTCAAATCAGAATAATGTGCAGAAAATTTAGGTTATTGCACCACAGTGAACAACCTGAGGGACGGTTCTGGAATATTCAGAGGAGTTTTAGTTGCTTGCTTGTCACTTTCCCTTTTAAAAATTTACTTCTGCTGTGGCCTTCCATCTTCATTCCATGGGAGGAATTCAATATTCTGAATAACTTTTAGTGGTTTTCATGAAAACCTAGAGGACAAAGGGATGCAGAGGAGTGTGCAGTGACATAAGCCAACAGGGATCAACATGATGCCATAACTGTATGTAAAAATTAACAAACCCTCATGGGAGGTAGTTCTAATTAGCATTATGTCATGCAAAAGTGAAAAGACTGGACCCCACTTTACTCGCTGTGCAAGTTCGCTGGGGTAGTGACCTGGGAGCTTCTCATCAGACAGGATGGTGTAAACACTACCCAAAGACTTAGGCAAGGAAATGCTTATACATTTATCCCAATGTGCCCGTCTGGAGGAGAGTACAGGGGTGAAATAGAGTAAAAAATAGGTGTTGAAAGCATTAGATGAAAGTATCTGTATTTCTGTGAGTTAAAATATAATCACATTTCCCTCTGTGGTAAAGATAAACTTTTAGCCAAGTTTTCAATTGTTCCTTAGAATTTACTTTTTAGAGATACTTTGATACAGGATAGAGGTTGAAAACAATTTTTTTCCTCCATCTATGACTATTCTACCATATGCAAAGAAGGTTTCATACAATCTTGTCAACTGATAATTTCAAAAAGGAAAAGAAGACATCTTCTTTATTGAGATGGATGTACCTGAAGAAAAGATGAGCAAAATGACTTTTCAAGGGTAGATGATCTCTCAGGGTCCAGGTTAGATATCAGGGAGTAGACTACAGCTCCTGTCTTCTGATTTGTGTGTTCTAGTGTGTCCCTCTGTTCTCTTTTGTCTACTTCCCTGTAAAGTTTTTTGTTTATAACTTTTCCCCAGTTATAATAAAAATCTTTGGCAACTATCCTAACATATCCACCATTGACACAGTTCATAACAGCTATTTACATTCATGACCTAGAAGTTGAAAAATGATTGTTAATGTTAAGTCAGCAACCTGAGGTGAAATATAAAACAAAAAATGAGGTACATGTTGAATCAGCTATGGAAAGAAGCAAGTAAACAGTATGATTTGTCACTATATTATTGGCACTTGGATAAACAAGTCGTTTTGGAGCAATCCCTCAGGGATCAATTAAAAATGTGCCCCAAATTATTAAATGTAGCTCTAGTAATGAGCTCCAGCTCCTTCAGCCACTATATGCAGCCTAATGAAGAGCAAAAATGGAAAATGTAGCTGATGCAAGAGATTTTATGCTTAGGTCCTCTACAGTCAAGTAAACTAAAAGACAAAAGGAATATACACTAAGGACTTGATTCATTAGAAGGACTAAATGCCTGTTTAGACAACTAATTGCAAGAGAGGGTATTTGGCTGCAGATCCCAGTGGGGGAAAAGCCTTTCCCTTTGGCTGGGAGAGGTACCAGCACTCTAGGGGAAGAGAACAGAAAGCAAACATGATAGTTAACCACTTCCAAGTTCCCTTTGGCATTGGATGTTTTCCCAGACTGCTACTGAGTGTGCTGGTGCTGGTGAGTGCTTTTCTTCAGCAGCAGCCCCATCCCATGGCATTATCCTGCACCTAAGGAAGTGCTGATTTGCAGACAGCAGAGGTTGTCTCAGGGGGTATGAAAAGCATATGTTAAAATGCAAATGTGGCTGAAGTAGACATCAAGAATGGAAAGAACTTTGTGAGCTCTTGGCAGAGAAGAGATACCAGGTGCTATTTGAGTACCCAGAAAATATAAATTAAAAAACAGAGTCTGGTGTCCTTCTGTTAGATGGATGCAAAAGAAAAAAGAATTCACTTACCTAATGAGAGACTAGAGGAACTATGAGAGATAGAAGAATAGATTTAGAAATAGATGAAGAATTAAAATCCAGAGGAAGATAAGACAAAAAAATATATTTCACATTTAGTATGTAAATAGTAAAAATACCACAATGAGAAATTACAGGATGAAGCCAGAGTATAGGGAATGATTGAAATCTAGCTCAAAAAAGGTACAGACTAACAGTGAGAGAAAATCTGTAATACAGAGAAGAATTTTGGTATTGGAAAGGGTGAAGAGATTATGATTTAAAATGTAAAGCTTGTTTTGAAAGGTTTTTGTGATAAAGAGAAATAGTGAGAAAAGTTATGAGAGCGAGCCTGAGAGGGGACTTTCTAAGAGGAGAGAGGGGGCCTTTGGGTGTCATGGCCCTAGGTTACATGCGGTCTGTGAACTATATATATAGTCTCATGGCACATATTTGTTAGAGGAGCTAAATCAGTGAAATACCAATAGTTTTCTGTCTGGTACTTCCTATGTGATCAGCATAGCTTTGTCTGGAGCCACAGTATTCGAAAAGAGAATTATAGAGAATTATTTCCATCTATTGTGATATCTCTGTTACCGTTCTTTTTGATTTTTATCTATGTAACTAACACAGAGCTGTAATATGGGTAAACATAGACACACAGTTATAACCATATACAGAATTTCAGGGTTATGTAAATACATCTGCCTAAGCACAGAAGGTCAGGCATGATTCATTTTTTAAGAGGTTGATGAACTCTTGAGGGAAGCTGAGAAGTGGTAGAGATCTCTGCAGCAGCTGAAAGTAAGGAAGTAGTCCAGGCTGTGGTCACAGACCGAACATTTGTCAAAATGACAATAGTGGAAACTGGCATAGCATCTATACCTGAGAAAAAAATATGGTTTGAGGACCAGCAGTATAAACTTCCCTATAATTACAATGCTGAGATGGAAGAAGGCATTCAGATTCTAAGTCCACTCCTCTTTTTCTTTTTTTATACTCCCAGCCAACGCTTGTCTTATTAGTGGAATCTAAAATTTAGTCAGGAAGGATTTAGATTTTTTTCCTCCTTTGTTGCCTCTGATATTGCAGGAATTAAAATATAAAGTGATAATGAGAGGAAGTAGTACTCCTACATGATAATTTGTTTAAAAAATATAATATTTCATTATTAATTAATAAAACTAATAAATATAAACCAGACATTCCACAGGAGCTTTCCAAAGAGTTACCATTTGAAAACTGGGAAATGAAATGCTGCAACTATGCTATCAAGTGTAATCAGAAGACTGCATTTATATTTTATGTCTTCTTAAAATACTAGTTTTCATTTGATTGACATTTCAGCCATATGCCATGTTTGCCATATGCCGTGTTTGCCTTTTTGGGTGCATCACATCTGTATCATACTGTTCTCAGATGTAAAATGGTAAGAACAGTAGTTCTTTATTGCAGTCATAGTGAGTCTTAATCTATTAATGTCTTCTTCAGGATTTCAGTTAGAAAATACTCGCTGAGGTATTTAGCAACAAAAATTTTGTCACTGGTTTTATGTCAGTGAAAAACTAGGAATTTTTTGCTTAAAGAAATGAGACTTCTATGTATATAATGTACATTTACTGAGGTCTGCACAAGCATTTTTTCCCAAGAGAGTTTTCTTCACAATTTCATGCACTGTGCCACACTGATTTTCATTGCACACAAGTGGATCTCTGGCATTGCACCAACATTTTGCTTCAGCAATAAAGATTTTTTCAAAACTTCATTCCAATCCCTACAGTAAGCATTGCTAATCAAAATCAGCTGGCTCACTTTGCTCAGCAGATCAGATCAGACAAGCTCTGATTAGCTTCTCTTTCCTTTTCAACAGAATAAAAAAGTAGATTTTCCATGCTTTTTCACTCTGACAGTCCCTCCAAGGTAAATCAGTTGTCTAGGCAGCATCCATGTGATGCAGAATAACCCATCAGTGCTAGTGTAAATCATACATAGCACAGAGACTTTCAGTCTGGACAGAAGAACAGTTTATTTTTTCTCCACCTCTTTCCCACAATGAAAAAAATGCCACAAAACAACCAAAACCAAACAACCACAACACTCCAAGAAGAGATGTATGATGTAAAAGGAGTAAAAAGGAGTGGATGTGCTGCCAGCTTATGCTTTTCAGATGGATCTTCTCACATTTCAGTCTGAGAAAACTTACAGAAACTTTGATTCAAAATAGACATTCTAAATATAATTTGTAAAAAAGTAACAAGACTCACAATATAGACAGAAAAAGCAACTTTCATCTCTGTGCACTCTTCCATTCCTGCTGAGCTCAGCAGGTTTTATTCACCCAGTGAATGCCAAAATGTGACCCAGATTTATAAATTTCAGAAATTTGCAGACATTTCACATGCAAAAACAATTGCTGAAAAATGTAGATTTTAGCTGAGACTAACTGTGCTCTATGAGAGCAAAGCTTTTAAGTACTAGTTCAACAGAGGCTTTAGGGCATTTAGAGAATTGTGGTGGATTTTATGTGACAAGAGAGGATCACACTCTCTACAATTAGTGCAAGAAATGGGGCACAACTGCAGCACCAAATTCTGAACTACTTTATCCTAAACTCAGAATGTGTGGGAACAATGAGAGTGAACTGCCTGATATATAAAAAAAATATCAATAAAGAAGGTTTGTGTGAAACAAAGGCTATTCCCTAAAAACAGAAAATGGAGTAAGAAATCTAGGATCTAACACAGAAAACAGTAGTGGTGAAAAATATGATCTCTGTTTCCAAAAGAACAATCATAGGAGAGGAATAAACCTGTTCAATCCCCTGCTAATTCTCACAGATCTGTGCTCCCTATGGAAACAGAGATATAAAGACTGCTAACCTAAAGAATATAAAAAAAGATCAAAAGCAGAAAAGGTCACACCAAGTTCTATGAAAAGCTTGAAGCCTGATCTTTATGTTAGTAAAAGAAAAAATCAGCTTAAATTTTTCCATAGTAGAGACTTAGAAAGAAGATGTTAAAAGGAGTACCCTAAATGTAAAAATGAGATTCAAAGGCAGGATGTCATTTTCAAAATCAGATTGGAACAGGTTTACCTAATTAAGAGAGACAAATTAAAAATAGGAAATACTACAGCTGGAGCCTGGAAAAAAATGAAGCTGGGGAAAAATGTGAAGCAAGTTAGTAAATGTTAAAAAAAGGAAAAAAAAAGGCAAAAAAGTTCTCAGTAGATGTTGACATCAACCATGAGCATGTGTGAGGATTTGGAAAATAATTTCTTAAAGAGATGTGGGCTATCATTTTAACATCAGAAATTGCATTAAGTATAAACAGAAAGAAAGCAAAAGCTCATTATCAAAGATTAGCTTTGAAGTATGGGGCTATGACAAAGGTACTGTAGTGGATGAAAGCCAGCTATATTCAAGGCTTAATAATTCAGTGTTTCTCTCCAAGGCACTCTCTAAAGCTGTATCAATCAAAACAAAATGCATTTAGAAATAGGGTACATACGCAGAGCAAAAAGACCATGAAAGCAGTCTGGTTATAGAAAGGCTGGGAAAACTGCAGTCCAACTCATTTAAACACAGGCTTTCATTAAATGTTTGTTGAAGGCGTGAACTAAGCTTATGGGCAATGTAAGATGACAATGTGTAGCTGTTTGTATTTTTTATTTTTATTTTTCCTGAAGGATTAGGAGATGAGAAAGAGATAACATCTTAACACTGAAATGAAAGAACTATGGTGCATAAAGTGGAAGGTTTCACTGGGTTCGGCAGACCTTGTGGGATTCAACTGCAAGGCAATTAGGATGTAAAGTGATCATAGTCCACCTTATTTTTCATTTTACTGGAAAAGTTTAATAGCATGGGTGATGATGTCCCAACAGACTGCTCTGACAAAGCCATGAGGTACCTAACTAAACTGTAGGGGCTATTACACTAATAATTTTTCTTTTCAAAGCAGTTTTAAAACAAGAGCAAAGAACTACTTCTAAACTTTCTAAGCTAAACTAAACTACACAGCTTTAATGAAACAGTAATGATAAATAGGAGAAATTACTAAATAGATACAAATATACAAGAAAATTGATACCACGTTCCTCCCCCTTTTCCCTCAATAACTCTCACGTCACTGTCAAGGCTGCAGGGCAGCCCTGGGAAATCTAGGCTGGACTCCCGGAGTCAGCAGCAGTGGGGAATTGGAGGCAGGAACACACAGATTCAGGCTGGCATGGATCAGGACCACAGGCAGAGGAATGGATGGAATCCTCCCAGGATGCCAAAGCAAAGAGGGACAGGTGAAGAAGGGGAAGCAGGAAGGAAAGGAAGGGTCCTATTCAAAGCCATTGAATAGGAAGAGATAGATAATATTTTTTCTAAGCTCAAGTTGGCCCATTTCTAATGCAGGACTGTGAGTGGTGAGATTTTCTGAATATCAGGCTGTTTGTCCCAAGTAGAAAAACTGTTCAACCAGAATTTTCCTCACTGAAACTGTTTCCTGTATGTTCTAAAATGAGAAAGACCAAAAGTTTCTTTCTCTGCCACTCTGTGGTTTGTTTATTCTCTAACTTCCTGATTTTACATTTTTTTTTCCTCTAGTCTCATTTGTTTCCCCTCTCTTCACTAGTGCTGTTCTTGGTGGAAGGTCCATGTAGGCATCCTCCTAAGTATACCCTGTTCTGCTGAATACAGTGATTAATGGTAGCCATTTCTTTTGTTTCTATCTTCTCTCCAACAGTGTAAGATATGATGAGTCTTATCAGACAGGTGTTTTTTTTCTATTCCTCCAAGCATTCAGTGACGTACCAATTTGATCACAGAAACACATAAAGTGATTACACAAATTTTGAAAATTCAGTTTTAAAACCCTATCCCAAAAGATTCAATTGTAGTTGCCTAGACAAGCTGAAGAGACCCTACAATGCCAGTCACAAGGCATTCATCACCCCTTCCCTTTATTCCTATATCAGATCTTTAACAAAGCAGATCTCTCACTGGTGTAATAGCCATATGCTCACTCCTATTAACTTTAAAATCTGTAGCCAAAAAATCTATAACCAGTAACAGGCTGCTGCGTTTTTATTTTAACCAGTGAGCTACTCGTAACTTTTCCCCATCCGCATTATCAAATCTATCCTAGTAAACCAAGTGAGGAGATACTAGATTTTATTTTTCCTTCTTGGCATAGATTAAATTTTTGATCCAAGAAACACTCTCAGAAGGCAAAGTAAGGCAGTAAAACCCCTTTTCTGGGTATGCATCAGACTGTCATATTTTCCTAAATGTATGTATATTAAGCATACATCAAGCAACTCTTACAGGATAAAAGAAAAGAGTGAAGAAATAAAAATGCTTTATCTGACAGCATGTTGACATTGTCCAGAATCCTATTTGCCAGCATGATGGGGAATAGAATTACATAAGGAAAGATTTGAACAAAGTCAGCTGAGGTCAATCTTTATTCTATGCCAAGGACCACAAGTATAAAAAGAAATATAGCTTCATGCAGCTTGAATAAAAAGAGAACGAGATTAAAAACCTGTGCTTAAAAAAAAAAAAAAAAAAAAAAAAGGTTTAACAATTTGTTTGTTTGTTTTAATAGACTCTTTTGCAATTAATTTTTAATTTTTAGGAAGCTGGTGTCTCTGGAGTTGGACTTGCACATAGATAGCTATTATATAATCTAATGTGTACCAGTTCTAAAGAGATTTTGATGGGATGTGTTCCAAGTTTGCAGAGATTTACATTTCATACAAATTCAAAATTTCTACCAAATACTTTGTTATTATTTTCCTTATGTTCATTACAGTTCCTTAATTAGGTGTTTATTTCCCTTCCTTTTTCTCAGTTTCAGTGCTTATCTGAATATTAGTAGATGACAGAGTTGTCTACACAGCATGGGATCAATCCCTGTGAGCTGCCTTTTCCAGCCTTCTGATCAGAGATCTATTACACTTGTTTAATTGAGCTGCAATGTGAAAGCTTCATCCCACCTGGAAATCTTGACCTGAGCTCTACATCTAAGGCATTGCTACAGGCAGATGCAATTGCAGAGCCACTGATTCCAGACTGCCTGTGTACACTACAATAATCTGATGAAGGAACCATAACTTACATCTAATGATCCTTCCTGGTAACACTGATCAGTAATATCTTTTCTATAAGAAAGACCAGGACTTCTGGCTTTCAGCTTCTGCTGGAACGGAAACAGGGCAGTAGCACCTCTTACTGGGCAGGCACTTACCTTTCTAGCAGGCTGAGCTCCCCACTCTTAAATCCTTTGATTTCTGATTTACCACAGACATCCTTTGCTTCCATCAGTTCTCAGCTGTAAAAAGAAAAAAAGAGGTCCATACACATGATTCAGTCAAGGTCAATATACCTACATCATCAGACTGAAGGTAACATAGAAATAGTTCATAATTCTTTGCATTTATAGAAACTAAAAGGAGGGGGGGAGGGAAAAGGAAAAGAAAAAGAAAAAAGAAAAAAAAAGAAAAGGTAAGAAAAAGAAAAGGAAAAAGAAAAAAGAAAAAGAAAAAAGAAAGAAAAAAAAAGGAAAAAAAAAAAGTACTGGATCAAAGTAAAGCAATGTAAGGACAATCCACCTGAAGACACCCAGCCCTGTCCAGCATCTGAAGAGGGTTTAATAAAACAGCTTTATGCACAGGAGAAAGGATGGATCTGCAGCAATGTGAGAAGATGCCTTACCAGGTCATTGCTATCAGTTATAAGAACAAACTGTATTGCCTCAACTTCAAAATAGGGAGAGTGCTGAGGAATTCCTGAATGCCTGTGCATAACCTGGAGCAACTCAGCATAATTGTATGACTGGTTATTGTAGTCTTCAACTACTGCAAACTAATGAGAACTATTTTTTCTAAAATATATCTAAATATTGTTTTCAAAGTTAGTGCTGGGGAAAGAAGATTTTTTGCATCTCGTTCACTTTAAAAATGCTGTTCTGTTTCCTTTTAATACAGGGTTTCAGATTTTTTTGTGGATATTTAATCTGTATTCAGAAGACCATTGTCTCAATATACTTTGAGCTCCTAGTAGCAGATTATTCTCATGAATATTGGTTGATTTACCTTTTAAAGAAATTGCTAATTCTTCTGGTCTTTTTGGCTATCTAATACATACAAGAGGCAAACTTGCTTTGATAGCTTAGTCTTTTGGGGAAAATATGTAGTGCCATCCCCATATGCAAATCCACTTGCAGAAGCAGTATAAGCTGTCAAAACTCCTGAAGCTGTCATGATGGCTGCTGATGGAAGACAATGAGTAAAAGTCTGAACCACTTTTCTCACCCTCATTAAACTTTCTCTTGAGCAGCATGTGGCACTGCAGGTAATGAGTTCCATCTGTGTGTCACCAGTCTCAGCTACAGAGAAAAAGCATTCAGATGTTGGAGACAAAAACTGACTTCAGAGAAGCTGAAGTTTTGAGCTAAAAATAAACCTTTACTTTCAGAGTTCTGCAGAACTCCCAGATATTCCAGTTACAGTTCTGTGTTTAGGATTCAGAAAAAGCTTTTAGCAAAAACGTTATCAGATGAAACTAAATATGGATGATTAACAATCAGCAATAGTTTTCTTCATCTTTTGAATGTTTGATCTTATGAGTCATTCCAAAAGTAGCAAATGACTTCTAACTGATAGTATTTTGCTATGACAAGGGTTTAATATTAAAATGAAGGAATTGATAATAGTCAACTTACCTAATGATGAATTGCAGACACTGTTTTGAAGGTACAATCCTATAGTAACCCAGGCCCTGAACTGGTTAAAATTAAGAGTGCAACAAAGTTAATGCATCTATATATTAGGAACTGCAATTGCAAGTACCATTGTGCATTACTGTAGTGCAGGAGAACCAGACACAAATAAAAGAATGACCACTTCTTGTGTGCCAGCATTTTTGCAATGGCTCATCGTATCCTTCCATAAAGGGTGAAGAAACCAAATATTGATCAAAGCAAACTTCCCCAACATATGATGTAAAACACAAACCATTATAACAGAGTAGTAAATCTATGAAGCACTTCCAGCAATCTGTTTTCACTGTCATTTGCTATATTTTTCCTAATTTTGCAAGCTAACAATGAATTTGATCTCACACTCAGACTTGCAGTGAGATTTGCCTAGATCTAGTAAAGTATGGGTTAAAACAAATTTTTAATTTGCACAATTCATTTTTATTGTCTCCAGTTGTTACTAAGTGTCTTTAAAGCCTACTCTGAAGACCTTCATTTTCCTCCTAGTGTGCAGCTGAAAAAGAATAGGCTGAGTAACCCAGACTTTGGACACATAGCAGCATTTACCAGGGTGTCTTGAAACTTTTCTCTTTCAGACATATATCACTCCCTTTTTTTTCCAGCACAGCTCTCATTGATTTGAAATTGAAATTTTGACTAAGGACTGGAATATTTACTCTCTGTGTCGAATTATGGAATAACATATGCTCTTTCCCCTGACACTTTAGTCACTTGAACTGTGTATATTTTGATGACCTCCAGTATCACCAGGCTATATTTTCCCTTGTTACTCTTTTCTCACCAGTATTTTCTCACTGGTAGCTTTTTTTTTTTTTTTCCTTATAAACTGTGCTGAATATGCTGAAAATTTCATTTAAAGTAACACAATCTTTCATGTCCAACAAACTTTGAGGTCTTTGAGCTAATCAAGTAGTTATTGAAACTTTTCACATTACTTGTATTGGTACAAGGAGAGTCCATAAATTCAGCTCTCTGATCAACAATGATTGGATAAAAAAATACTACAGCTTATTTCAGCAAGGTGCTTATTTAGGTAGTTTCAGCAGAATTTGATAAGTCACTGTACATAGAAGTAGCTTTCCAATGGTTTAAATATATAATCGTAGCAACCCTAGATAGAAATTTTAATACCATATGCTTGAAGGGGATGATATCTCACTGCAGACTTTGGTACACCTAATATTTAGATACTGCTAGAGAGAGCTCTCAGATTGCTCATTTTCACAGCCTGAGCACCCTTACAAATTGGGGGGTCTGCTGTCTCTTAGAGTGATAGTTTTACTTAGAAAATGGACAATCATGGCTTTTGCCTGCAAAAATAAATATGTATTACCTGCTGTGCTGGCATATCTCTAACTGCTAACAAATTAGTTAAACCAAACGTGTACATGATGTCTCAGTCTAGCTACAAATATCATCTACAGACACAGAAACTTTACTTAACCTGATGTAATTGACTACACTTCTTTCTAGAAAGATATAATTTCAAGTTCTTCAATTACTGTGAAACAGTATCTTTAAAGATCTTACCCTGAAAGGTCAAACATTTTTTGAGAAAACCCCTCCAAATTTTTTTTTTAAATGGTTGAGCAAGAAACATCTTTTCTTGTATTTCTTCTTTTATCATAGTTGCTGCATCTCTGATTATCAACACTGAAACACACAGCTTAAAAACACATACACACAGATAACACTTCCCTCACCATTTTTCCCGAGTTGATAAGAAAAGAAAGCAATTTTACTGGGATCTAGATACATATTGGAAAGGCCAAAAGGAGCTGATGAAACAAAACCTTGTTAGTATGTAAGAAGACTGTGAAAATGGCACTGCCAAGATCAGTTCATGAATATGAACAGCCACACCAGGGACTAAGATTGTCTTTTTTCGGCTAGTTCAATTTGTCACTTTTTTTTTAAAGAAAAAAGACATTGTGTTGTTTAAAAATATAGGTCAAACCAGATAGTTACAGCCTTTAAACTCTTACTTTTTGCACTTGCTATCAAGACACCTTATAGAGGCTTAGAGGTTTGAAATTCTCATTTTATTCAAACTTGGATAACTTTTGAAGCCTTGAATAATCAACCATTCCCTGCCAATGTCTTGTGAAGTCTCGGATTTTTAGTGGGTTTGGGTTTTGCTTGATTTTTACCTCTTGGATGGAAATTTTTTCCATATCCATGTTCCTATCTATTTCAACAAGCTTCAGAAAAAATAACTGAGCCTTCTCTGAGAGTGAAACTAGAGTCAGGAGTTTTCGGAGCTTAAATTAAGTGTAGTAATTTTTCCATAGAAGACACTGTGTGGGACCATGTTCTGGATCAAAAGCAAGTGAAATTTTCCTATCTTCCAGAACAATTTGGTATTTTCTGATTTACTAAAAAGCCTTAGTCAAGATACAAATTTACAGTTTGCATAATGTTGCTGTAAGCTTGTTATGGTTTGTGGCTAAAACCTCCAAAGATCCCACAATGAGAGTGTTAGTTTACTACTGATTAGACTTGATAAGATGCTGCAATTATAGTACCATTTTCACCAATATTGTCTGTCTCTTTATTTTGACATATTTTTGCAATGTTTTCCTCAAAACACTACATATGTGTGCTTATTTGTTTATTACTCCAGAATGTGTGAAAAAAAAATATTTTTTCAAAAATTTAAGTATGCTCTATGTCAAGCTATCCACACTTAAGAAAAATAGAACCATATAATTTTTTTGTTTGGAAAAGACCTTTAAGATCATCAAGTCCAGTTGTCAACCTAGCACTCTGCAAAGTCCACCACTAAACCATGTCCCTGAGTACCACAACAACATCTCTTTTAAATAACTCCAGGGATGGTGACTCCACCACTTCCCTGGGCAGCCTGTTCCAGTGCCTGACAACCTTTCAGTGAAGAAACTGTTCCTAATGTGCAATCTAAACCTCTCCTGGCACAATTTGAGGCCATTTCCCTTTCTATCGACCATTACTTGGAAGAAGAGACCAGCCCTCACCTCACTAGTAGAGCTGCACACACTTACAATGAAAAGAGAACTGATACAAAGTGGTGTTCTATTGGTTAGGATAGAAATTAACTTTTTTTATTTTAAACTGAGTATATATAAATTCCTGCAGACAGATTTCTTTTAAAATGGATATGTAGTAACTAATGTGCTTGAATATGTCTAATTTGTTAGCCTAGGTAGTGTATAATTGAATAGCTGCAGGCACCTGACTTGCACAAGAAGTAAGCAGTCTCCCTGAATATGTGGTTTAAAAACAGCAATCTGAGCCAATTTCATTTATTCATGTTCACAACTAAATTCTTTCCCTGTAAATTCTTTCCATGTCTTTGATGTGAGACACATTGTACATATTTGTTTCTGACAGCAAAACCTGTCCCTTTATTAAACTCATAAACCAAAACACTACTATAAATCAAATATATGAAATTGAATGATCAGGTCTTATGTCACAGTGTTCTACTGGTTGTTAAGCATTTTAATTTTAGGAATAACAGCTGAACTTTTTTTTTCAAACTGAGTATATACTGTTTTTTAAGATATCTCAATTTTAATATTAGGAGTAGATGATAAGGAAAGAAATTAGTATTTCTGCTCTACAATTTTCTGTACTTCCCAAAAATGTGTATTATATTCTTTTGGCCTGAATCTAGTAACAATTTATATACTTAGGCTGTTTCTTTGTTCAGGATCTTCTTCCATCTCACTCCTTTTCCCCACATTACTTAATTCCCAGGTTCACTTCACATCTTTTCTGACCGTTGTACAAACAATTAATTTTTCAGTTTACAGAAGGGGTGAAGTTGTCCCAATAAGAGTGACAGTAGTTGTTTGGAAATGTGTATTCAGATTTCTCCCACATGAGAGAGGAACACAGCTATAAGTTCTTCACTGAATCCTAGTTTGAGATTGCAGAACCTAGACAGTAACTTCATGGACGCAGAATGAAGGGAACAACTGCAAATCACAATCTCTTTGTTGATTTGCCAGATCATCAGAAAAAAAATGGTAATTCACTCATTTCTACTTCCCCATCTGTCCTTGGACTTTGCTTCTTTAGAATTTCTATCCATGTCAGACCATATACACTTTCTATTGTCTCACAGTATTATCTACACATTTCATTCAAAACTTTAATAGGGGCATTGGTTTAAAAGTTTTAATTTTAAAAGAATTTTTCACATTACAGTGAGTGTTTCAAATTTCTATACATTGTTTTAGTTCTGTTTTGAGTCTTCTGACCTTATAAAGGGTTATGAGACCTTTGACTGGTGACACACAGGCACAGGTTGCTCAGTACAACCTGTGGGATGTCCCCTACCCTGGAAGTGTTCAAGACCAGGTTGAATGGGGCTTTGAGGAACCTGGTCTAGTGGGAGGTGCTCCTGTCCATAACAGGGGGGTTGGAACTAGATCCCTTCCAACCCAAACCATTCTATGAATTCTATGTTTCTAAAATATCACAGGGACACTAGCACATTTGATCTCACTTCTATAAAAAATACCACCAAGGTCTGGAAAGCTGGGCCTGGAATACTAATTCAGGCCTAGTGTGGCGGCCTCACTTGTATTACTGTAGCGTTAAGATGCATCTTATCTCAGGGCATGACCCAAAAGCATTTATAAATAGATATTAAAGTAAGGTTCAATCACCTCCATCTAGCTAGTGTGATAGAACATGAAAATAATACTAAAAGCAACAAAGAAGAACATTTATGTCATCAGCTTCAATTTTATTCTGAAAGATTTCCAGATTTTATAAAGCATAAATTCAGTTTCTGTGTAGACGTTATTCTTCTTTTTTTTTCCTTTCTTTTTCCTTTTTGTTTGCGTGCAATATGTTCTTGTATACAAAGGCAGCTTATGGTCTGCCTTTAACCTCTGAATAGCATCAGGAATAGCATCTCAAATTCATTTGTTCTCCCTTGCAATATGGAAAGCCATTACTGAAGCTCAGAAAGGAACAGGAAATTTTGTAAGACATTTGGCAGACTTTACTATCCCAGTCTCTTTTGACTCTGTGTCTCATATATACAACGCATGCTCAGTTTTCATGTCTGTCGACTCCAGAAGGTAAAAGAGATATGTAAGAGATATGCAAATGCTCCTATTCATGGGTGTTCTTGGGAAACATTGTACATACATTCTAACTGTCATATTTCTGATATTAACTTTGGTCATTATCTTTTGCTTCCTCTTCACTCATTTCTCACTCTTGTTGCATGAAATAAAGCATTCAAAGGACAGTTCTGATGTAATGATTGATATAACTATGTACTATATATAACCAAGGAACTTTTGCATGTTTTGATTAGCTATAGAGATAAACCATTTGGCCAATTTCTTAGTTATGAGCAGTTTGAAATTCTTCAGTAGTCAGTGTTATGCAGTGGTCTGATTCATTAAACTGATGTTCTCAGTAAATCAATGAGCAGATTTTTACCCAGTTCACAAGCTGCAAAGACAATTCCTCTGTTTATCCACTGAATCCCCTCTTTGACATTGAAATGAGGGGGTCTGAATACAGGGTCAGTTAAGATTCAATCTACTTTCTTTGAGCTACAAAATACAACCTTTGCATTACAGAACTCTGTGACAAGGTTTAAAAATACACTCCTGAACAGAGGCTGTGCTATGCCCCAGCTCCTATCCCCAAATGTGCTGTAATATAATGCACTTTAACAAAATTTGCAGAAATATTCTACAAGTGCATGTCAGAAAATTCAAACAGACGGGCTCTGCCATCTGCTAGTTCTGATAAGAGACTCATCTGTCTGTTGAGCAGGTAGTGGAGACAGTGACTGAAAAAAAAAAAAGAGAAGATAATGAAACACTGAAAACATGCTGTATCTTACAGTTACTTGTGGACATGCATCACCTAGTTGGAGGTCAAACCAATGTTATTAAGTATTTAGAATGCATTTTGGATTCAGTTTGAGTTAAATATAAATATATGCAGAGCATTAAAAAGTAAACCTATTGATGTAATTTGGCCACTGATCTTGACTCCATCCCTGTTTCAGTGACAAAACTAACAAGAGTAAATGTAATTGTGAAGGAACACTTATCTCAGCTTTGTCACTCACAGCACAATAACAAAATCCTCACTCTGCTGGGGGCACACAATTAAAACAGCATAAGGGTTAGCTCCATACTTACAGTTTGTCCTGAGTAAGGACAACATGCAGTTGTAGTTTCCTTGGTCCAGAGATACGAATGACTCCTTCGCTTTTCTCTTCCAATACTGTCAAGGAAGTCCCCCCAGTTCTGATTATTTTAGAACCTGATTTTTTTTTCTTTTCCATTCAAGGCTGATACACTGGCCAAGATATTGAACTCTTGGCTTTCCCTCAATCCTGGTTTGCTGTTTGGACAGCTGTAGGCAGGGTTTCCATCCACAAACTGCAAATAGCTTAATAAACTTTTAATGGTTTTGCACCCTTTACTTCCTTCCACATTGCCAGACAGGCAGTCCTCCCAGAAGCTAATGACGTTGATGATACCTCTTTGTTGGTATGAGATAGCAGACCACTACTAACATCTGTGGTTCTGTGTGAAGGTTAGCTCAGGCTGACTGAAGAGCATAATCCTAAAAAAAGTCTTAAAAATTGGCTTAAATGTGCACTAGTTGGTGACACCTGAGGAAGGCATGTTCTTTTTGATAAAAGGAGACTAAATGGAAGAATTTAAAGCATATTGTGTAGGTGCATAGGTTGGTGGTGTTTTGTTCATCATTCCAGAAGGGGACAGGGAGAAAGATGGCCTTACAGGGATCATAAGAGGCTGGAAAAAAATCTTCCCCTGCAGAAAATGAGAAGAACAAAAGGTAAGATTTATTCCAGGAGTGGATTCTTAAGGCAAAATAGAAATATCTCTGATTGGGATAGAACTAACATTAACCTTTAGTTTGAAATAACTGGAATAACAGAGTGAAAGCCTGCATGTGGGGCAACATGCTCTTCAGTGTTGTGGGACTCTACTCAGTATGAAAGGCAGAAGGCCTGGGAAAGAGTAGACTTGTGGGAGATCTGATTTAATGTTAGATACCCCCCTGCATGAGTTAAGTAATGCCAGAGGGACTACTCTGAAATGGCAAATAGCAGAAATATCACAAAGAAGAACTCTGGGGTAGTGAAACTCATCAAAAGAGTACGGTCAGGAAAATGTATGCTTAACAGCTCTCCATAAAACCCTTCCATCAGCTTTTCATTCTCTCTTTTCAGTCTCTGAAAGTCCTCTGTCTCTCAACGGAGTAAATCAAGCACTACCTCTCTCCAGGCTGGATGAAATCTTTATGTAGCTCTTCTCCTTCCTTGTGTCTGACATATTCTACCATTAACATTCACAAGATGATTTCTGATGTTCATGTCTTCTACTGACTCAGCTGTGCTCTGTTTCAAGGTCTGCCTACCTTTCACAGCCTTATCTGAACTTTTTACATACTTTTGTGAAGTTTACACACCCCCTTGACTTCATCCCTAAACATATAAATGTGGGTAGATTTTCAAATCTGTCATGGTAATTTAAAAACAATAGCGGTAGACAGTCAATTAGTACCACTGAAATTTAGTTTCATACATGAAAACTCCATAGGTTGAGGAGACAAGACATTCCTGTTTAAAATTAAATTACATTTGTTGCACAGCACTGCAGTTTGAAATGTCAGTACCTGTAGTCTTATCTCTGTGACTTACATTCAGTGTGTGTTAAAAATCCAGCAACAGGAACATTAATTAAGCATCTATTTTAATACTGTGGCAGAAGAATGTTAAATCAGTGTAGCAAAGTGATCTTAAAATACAGATAAACCACAGAGAACTTGCTGTAGGAGAGACAAAAAGCTACAAAACATTTATGTGTCTTTTCTGTATCCTACTTTATCTTCCATGAATTTGATTTAGAAGAAATCTGATCTATTTATATGTGTTGAACCAGATGGACTGATTAAAAGCAATATAGTTTGATTACTTCTTACTCAAGACAAAATATTTTTCAGGGTGGGTGAGAACCAGTACCAATTCAACCTAGTCAAAGCTGGTGATGTGTTTTCTTGTTAACACTATACTTCCATGTTCAGTGACTATAATCCTCACACAAGAATATTCCAGGGCCACAGATCAGCTTTGTACCAATTGAAAATTCCATACAGTACAGGAAATTATTGCAATTATTAGTGGATAATCGAATTCCTTAGTGAAGAATTTCTCACTGCACAAAAGCTCATTCTCCTATCATCATCTATTTTAACTAAGCCAATTGAAACTTAAATAGATACAGAGAAAAAGAATACCTGTTGAGTTTCTATAGAACTCAAATCCAGTTTGAGGTAAGACAAGACAGCATACAGACACAAATAAAGTACATATCTCGTTAGCTAATGAAGATATTAATGGCAAAAGCAAGCATTTATCATTTCTTGTACAAGTATTTCTGCTGCCTTCAAACTTCAAAAGTCTTCTTGCTGTCAGTGCAGTTCACTGGCATCTATTTTTTGGTAGGCCATGAAAGATTCAAACCTTTCCTTTCCTGGATTGTTGCATAAACATATGCTCATGAGTAAAAAAGAGAAGCTTGACAGAAAGCCTCATTGACAGTAAAGCTTAAAAAAGGCATAGTTTTATATGCATTCAAAATGAAAGTAGAATAATGTTAATTGGTCTTTGAAAGAGAAGTTATGTATTTTAAGCCATCAGAGCAAGTCTCACATTCATGAATGTTTTGTGTTGCTGCTATGTTCAGGCAAGCTGATGCTTTATGCACTACACATTATGGGTAATTTTTCAAAGTCACTTGTTTGGTCCTGTTTATCCATCCACTACAAAGAAAGCAGCTATTTTGCAGCTTTCATTTCACTTTTTCATAGTTGCTCTCTTAAGGAGTGGAATCACAACAGTAATATTTACTGTTGTATGTTGTAGGGTGAATGTGAATGAGCCTGCCATGTTCTCTATTTTTTCCACAACTGGATTGTCCTTGAAGTAGTACTGGGAATGCCCTCAACCAGTACATCTTTCAAATAGCATTCTTTTGAGATGTGTGGTACAATTTATATGCTACAGATAATTGTGTCAGGCTCTCTACTGGCACAGGAACCATCGACATATCAGGTTTTCTTGGTTCTTACCTTTGTAAGAATTGTGAGGTATTAGTCAAGCACTTTAGTATCTGTGTATTCAGAAACTATGAACACATCTGCAGGTACCCTTGGTTGTCACCCCTGAAAATCAGCAGTGACCTTTTTTATTATCATTACCCTTCAATATAATGAATTGAGGCCTATAATCACCTGAAAAGAACACATTAATTATCCCTACTGCATCTTTTTCTGCAAGTTATCTTCACCTTACAAGATCACATATGTGACTTTTGAGAATGTTATAAACCCTAATCTTTATGTTGTACAAGCACAATCAATGAACAGTAAACTACAGTTTCTACAGCTACAATAAGTGGTCATTATGTGTAGATATATTAGAACTGGGTTTTTTCTTGTTTAAATGTGTTTAATTATTCAAAGCATATGCAGAATATTTGTTTACATAGTTTCTTTGTGCATATGGGAAGCCCTCCTGGCAAAGTTAAACACCTTTACATGCATACAAAATTTTGTACGCCGGTTGACAGAGCCTCATTAAATTATTTATAATTATCTTCCTCATTCCTTTTTGTTGTGACTGTCTGAAATAGATACTCACAAAGTCAATTCTAACTGTGCACTGCATTAATATGAATAAATATTCCAGGAGGCCAGGATTATACAACTTTCACATAATTTTCACTGATGTTTTAAGAAATACATTCAGTAATACAGGTTACTAAGCAAGAGTTTTCTCACAGTACCATGTCTGAGTATCAGGACTGAGTACTTGGACAACTGAAGGAAGGGAAGGGCCCATGGTTGCGATACTGTGCAAAACAGTATCTTGCATCCATCTATCTGTGGTAAGCAGGTATATATGTGTGTACAGGCATACTCTACCTATTATGAAAACAAAAGAATCAGTGTTAGTGCAAACTGTACTGAAAAGAAATGTAAACTCATTCAAATTACCTTGCACTCACTTGGATTAACCCTTTTACTTGGACAGGTATTACAGATCAGTTGTGTCTAAAACCTTAGCCTTTTCTTGTGCTGATCTTCTATGTGTCCCAATTAAATATTAGTTGACACAGAGACAGAATGTTCTGATCCAGTTGTTCTACTTCCAGATGAGAAGGTTTATCTGAGTTGTAATGGTTAAATGCTGGAAGAAAAGTATTCTTCATGGAAGAAAAGTATTCCTTCACATTACCAAGTTACTTGGTAATCTGATGACTAAGGAGCTTGCCAGGGACTGTGAGTTCAAATAGTCTCATTTAAAAGACATATATTACCTGTAGGGGAAAAAAAAAAAAAAAAAAAAAAAATTATCATCAGTATTCTTCTGCTTGTTCACATTTTGTTGTACATGCCCCAAATTAAATGCTTTGATACATTTCTCATGAGCAGAATTAAGTATTGTGTTACACATTTTAATTTGATGTTTATCTCACTGGATACTTTTCCGGATACTTTTTATTAATTTTTCTGTTATGCCACTAAATTGAACAATAAATTAATCAGAAAATAAGTCAATGAGATCTTGTAACTAACATGTTAGTGTTTGTGGGTTATCATCTGTTTTAAAGCCCAAAGGCTGGAAAATCTCTGTAGCAACCAAAGGTAAAATCCTGGTCTCACTAAAAAAATCACAATCCCACTAATTCCTAGAGACTGACTACTGGATCCCAGAATCAGCAATGTTCCACATTACACCCATCTTACAAAAATTCATTCATGTCAGACTATCAGGTGTGCAGTAGTTACATATTTTACATAGTATACTCATTTTTATATTCTAGATGCCTTTATGTGTACATATAGTTCATAGGGTTGATGTAATAGGAAACAAATTGAAATTCACACCCAGAGTATTAATGAAAATCAGAGGTCCCAAGACTAATATTACAGCTTGTGTACAGATTTCAGGTGTCTTCACGATCCAAGCACTATGACTGCTGAAAGAATATCACTGTAGAGTAACAGAAAAAAATTGAGATTTAACTAGACATAAATTTTGTTTCAATCAGCCTGTGAAATATGTACTATGAGCTCATTCACATAATACACTCTAGAAAGCAATTTAGGTGCACATTTGTGGATGACAGTTAAAAATCTGTGTTCCTGGAGAACAGTCAATGGAGAAAGGTAGAACCTGTTGAGGTGACTCAGATAATAATGCCTGAAATACAAATACCTCACAAAGCATGCAAAGAGCATACCTACATATTGGACAAATGACAGCCACATTGTGATTGGTCATTAACAAAACCCAAAAAGCCTGCATTTCTCTGCTCTCATGAGACTCCCACCTGGAGTACAGTGTCCAGTTCTGGGACCCCCAGTATAACAGTGGCATGGAGCTATTGAAGTAAGTCCAGAGAGCCACAAAGATGACCAGAGGGCTGGAGCACCTCTCCCATGAAGACAAGCTAGAAGAGTTGGGGTTGTTCAGTCTGGAGAAAAGTAGGTTCTGAGGACACCTTATTGTAGCTTTCCAGTATCTGAAGAGGGCTACAAGAAAGCTGGGGAGGCACTTTTAACAAGGGCATGTAGTGATAGGATGAGGTGGAACAATTTCAAAATTAAAAGGGGTATATTTAAATTAAATATTATGAAGAAATTCTTTCCTGTGAGGGTGGTGAGGCACTGGCACAGGTTGCCCAGATAAATTCTGGATGCCCCCTCCCTGGAAGTGTTCAAGGCCAGGTTAGATGGGGCTTTGAGCAACCTGGTCTGGTGGAAAGTTTCTCTGCCCATGGCAGGAGGATTGGAACTATATGGCATTTAAGGTCCCTTCTAACCAAAACCATTCTTTGACTCTGATTATGGATGGTCCTGGAACACCACTAAAAATGCATAGGTTATGAATCCAAAGCTTGTGACAACAGTTAAACACTGGAGTAAGCACTGAAAAAGAAAGCAAGTCAGATGTCTGTAACAGTGCAGACTAAGCCACACAGTCTCACCTAATCACTTGACTAGTGATCAATGTCATTTCATATAAAATAAGCAAAGGTGAAAATGAAACCTTGACATCGTGAACACTTGATTAAATTTGGAGCTTATTATGCTGGCATGGTTTAAGGTAAGTGTACAGCTGGTAAATCATCTCACCCAGGTCAAGTCAGAGGAAAGATACAATTATAAAGACAAGCATACTGCAGTCAAGATGATTTGGAGGGTGGAAAATTAAATACTTGTTAGCAAAGTCCTGGCAGGCAGGCATTAAGAGTAATGTATTAAATAACTGCTGATTTGGATTAAAAGTGTTCTGTGCAAATCTGTTGAGGTAACATGGAATTTGTAGTTGTTGCCCTCTGTTTTTCTATTTAGAATTTTGTCTATGAATTAGTGAATTCATTCACAGACACCAGGCCTTGTAATTTTTTCTAATAGCCAATTTCTCCCTCCATACCTGTATATCCAGACTGTGCTGCTGCTTCTTCCTCCACAGCATTTCAGTGTGATTTACTTTGTCTGTTATTCTATTCTACATAAGTCTTCATTGCTATAGGATCTGGCTTTTTTCCAGTACTGCATTATGTATTAATTAATATGTTTTAGCAGAGAACAAAAGAAACTTTAGTTTAGTGCAAATTATCAGACTTAGTGCAAAAGTATCTGGATGAAATTTAAAATTGTGCATTGTACAAGAGATTGACTGCTCTACAGGTCCAATTCAGTCTTAAACTCTGCAGTCATAACTCGAGTAGCATATGCAAGGACATGGTGATGCTCAAAAGCTGATGTAGGAACATTTGTCACAACAGGTCTTCCTTATCCATATCTGACATCTGTTTTCCTCTCACAAGAAATGAACAGTATCACAGAGACTTTATGAGGTTCCTAATCTAAATAATTAAGGAATTAAGGCTCTGTGTGACACTTCAACATTTAAGGTCATATTCAGTAACTTAAATAGAGAAATCAATGCATGCAAAATTGTTAACTTTTATTGTGACATCTTGGGTCAGCAGAGAGTGAATTAATTTGCATATTGGATCCAGAGACTCGTAGGATTTGTACTGCGTTCTTGCAGCCATGCCACTTTTTCATGTTCTTATAACTTGTCCTGTTTTGGCTTTCTGACTAGCCTTGGTTTGCAACAAAATATCTTTCATCACACTTTTACATTTTCAAGTCCAACAAGAGTGTTCAGGTTTAACCAGAGGCTATAACACCCTTTAATAAAACTGTAAATATTATCAACAATATTACCCAGATAAATTATGTTGAGTTTGAAATATCTTCTTGTGATATCTGAATGGACACACTGGGCTGAATTATGAATAAATATTGTTTTCAGAAATTAACTTAAGAGGTGATTTATCATTAGCTGTAAAACCACAAACGAGATTTTTATATTTAGATTTAAAGTTGTGTTTGTGTACTACTCTCAGCGTAGGATGATGCAAATAGGTTGTTTAATTCAGCTGGGTCTGTTTGAAAGTACCAGACTGTATATTTAGCTTCCCAGGTTTTTTTGCTTTTCTGAAAGACACACAGTGAGCTTTAACAGCCATTCCAATGTAAAGCAACTGCTTTCCATGTCAAACAAAAGCCCTTATTAGTGTGAGGTAATGTGTCACCTACTAAGAAGATTCTAGTATGCTAGCAAACTAATAAATATTCATAAATAAACTTGAACTAGACAATGCACAGAATACCCAAAGAATGTGCTATGGTCTTAATCCAGAGAGTATTGTAGTAATTAACAGATAAAAGAGGAGGTTCATTAAATGAATATGCAGTGTCATGAAATCAGAGCTGTGCATTGATCACTGCTAACTTAGGGATTCTTCCTTAGCTAGGATATTTTGACACCCCATTTATCACCAGCCCTATTTTTAGAGTTTTAATTAGCAGATCACCAGCCCTTACCTCATTAACTTAGCTTCTGCAAAAACATTATTTCTAGAGATAATAGCTAGGTTAGAATAATCACCACTCCCAATTTCTTGAGCTGCAAGGAAGGACAAGACTTCAGCTCCTGTGACATGAAACTATATTTCATACCAGACAAATCTGACCTTGACTCAACAGCATGTGTCTGATTTTCCAAACAGTTTCTCTTAATTTCTTTTCTTAACTACATTAACTTCAAAACATACACCTTTTCAATGACAACTGCAACATTTTCCTAATTTATCTTAAATGCTCTGTTTGCAAAACTGCTTTGGGATACAGTTCAGCAGAAAATTGTACCCTAATGTGTATCTAACAACAGCTTGCTGTATATTTGTATAGATGGATTTTAAATGATTGGCCCTTGCAGTCTTTTTATGAGACAAAAAACATTTCCAGAAGTTAAAATTAACAAAATAAAGATATATTTACACTTATGCTTTTAAGTATAAAGGTTTAAGAAACTCATAACAAGCAGACAATTGAAAAATAAATGAAGTACATGGTGCAGATATTTCCTTATATTTCAAGTGTATTGAAATTGTATTTCTTATTTCTATTGTATTTCTTATACTACTGGAAGGTGTATGTTCCACCACTGATGATGCACAAATCATGCCATACTCTTTCAAGACTATATAATTATCTCTGCAATATGTGTGCTATATTCGTAATGTACTGCTTAAGGTCTAAGGTTTTCCTGTTGCAAGAGCCAGAATTAAGTCATCTTAATATGATCTTTTTGCTCTAATATATAAAGCAAAAATGAAAACATTAGGCTATCCTCAATTAAGTGGCCAATGAATTAAGTAGCTGAAAAACATTTGCACCTCTGGCTTTTGTATCCAATTAAAAGTTCTATCAAATGAAAGAATTTGTTAGTTTCTTCAAGCAGAGGTTTGCATCATGCAGGCAGTCTAAATAATTTACATTAGAGCTTTCAAAACATATCAGATACTGTCATCTCTGCCTTGTGAAACAGTTTATGGCATCCTAAGAATTATTTTCATTAGATGCACTGATTTTTCAATCAATGGTGTGCCAGAAGTTCATAACACAGTTTAAGGAGGTCATAGTTCTGTCACTTGAAAATAGTCTGGGGAAGAGTTACCTAGTTATTTTGCATTTTATGATGTTTATGGCTATGCTCTGATATGCAGCCATAAGTATGCAACTACATTAAGCACTAATGCTATCTTTGTAATGAAAAAAAATCCATTTTGAATCTACATTTCTCATTCGCAGCTTCTTTGATTTAAAAAATTAAGAGCACAAGACCTTGTAAAGATGAGTAGACCAAGTCTGAAGCTTATCATTACATTGCTAAATTAATGCAACACATGAAAAAATAAGTCTGTGGAGAAAAGGATAATTTCCTATAATTATAATGGAGGGTTTTGTTGTTTTTTTTTTAATTTAGGCAATCACACACATATTTGTAAATTCTGATTCCAACTCTTTTCTAGTGAATGATACAAAATCAGAGGATGTGTTGTCCCACTGCATAAAGTTTTCAGCAAGCAGAAAGGATCTTATTAAATTCTGACAAAATTTTTCAAGAGCAGTGGAACACTGGAATCTTCATGGAGAATTAAGGGGTGCAGTTCCACTGGTAGACCTCTTGAATTACTGCACTTTTTAATGTATCTGGAATAACTAGATGGAATCTGAGACAGGCAGAGAGGTGTTAAAAAATGTACAGTTTTTTTTTAATACGTCTTTGTTCACGTGGATCATATGAATTTGATGCAATGATGAGGAATACAAGAGTAACGTTCCATAAGTCATTAGATTTTCAGATTTTGAAAAGAAAATAAATTAAAATACTATTGTTCAAAGACCAAAAAATTAAAAACTTACCAGTTTTCACCTGATCCTCATTTATGCAGAAACTAGCTGCTTCCCAACTGTCTTTTAAGCAAAAAATGTAGAGATACGGTCTTGCCAAAATCGTGTGATTTAAAGATATTTGCTGATCCAGAGCACACAGTCTGACTAATAAAGTCAGGCTATTCAAAAAAAATAATTTAAAAAAAAATGTTACCAATGCACATGAAAAAATTTTCCAAGTGGCAATTCAGATTATTCAGACTAATGCCCTGAGAAAGGACTTTTTTTTTTTTTTTAATGCAATAAACCAGCTTCTTCTATTCATCCCTGCCATGTGAGATCCTGTTAGATAGATTGTGAGGAGCAGAAGATGTGAGATCCACTTCTTCCAATCTGAAGGGAGTGAGATAAACTAATTGCAATTGTCCTGGGTGTGTGTCCTGTTTTAAAAAGTGTGATTCTTGCTCCATACACTACTCCCAAGGATAGTACTACAACTATCCCACAACTCCTGGCCTGTATCCCAAGTGGATGAAAGCATCACAAGTTCAATAGACAACTGCATCCCAGAAGAAAAGCAGGCAGAGGTTGACCTGCTAGAAGAATGTTAGAGAGCCTCTGGCCCACACTGCCATCAGCTAACTTGGCACACACTTTCAGACATGCTGTGCCAACACATTTGTGCAATGGCCTTGAAAGGAAAATGTCATGGTCATTGCATTTCAATGCCAATACACACAAATAGATGTGCACTTGAAATAAACCATTCCTACATCTGACAGTCTCTGCAGCAACACAGGAATCCTGGCATCTATGTGGCAACATCTAGCACCAATAGCATAACACCAGCATCTGTGGCAACACAGCAAAAGGACCTCAATTTAATAACAGTTGAAGGTGCCAGTGCCACTCAGCATTTATTCAGAAAAGCTAACAAGGCACTACATTATAGAAGGCATAAGAGGCTGAATATATAAATAACATTATATTGTCTTTCGATAAATCAGTGGTTGCTGTAGTCTCAACTGAGCTACAGGACTGGTCACCTTGTCTCAGAAAACATATTGTGAAGGCAGAGGCGTCTCTCAGAGGAGTGATGAATCACCAAGGGCATCTCAGAGATTAAGAGAGATTGAGAAGATTAGGACTGTTTACTTTGAAAATAAGAAGAGAGGACATGATCAAAGTATCTGGAGTACTTCAAGGAGTGTTTAAAAGACAGAGTAAAGTGATTGGAAATTACCCTTTCTGTGTCTCAGAGTAAAAGACAAGAATCCATTCAATTAAATTAAAATTAAGAGGAATTAAAACTGACTATTAGAGACCTGAGGGCACTAACAGGGACTTGTGGCCCTGCCTAGCTTCATAGGAGCCTTCCACCACCCTTTATATGTCTCAGGACCCCATTTCAGCTGAGCCCAGTGCTATCAATCCCTGTGCCAGTGCCATCCACAGCAATCTTGTCACTGCGTCCTTGTACCTCCTGCTGGGCCACTGTTGTTACAACCCTGCCCTGGGCTGTTGACCCTCACTGAGGGCTTGTACCCCATTGAGCTGGAGCTATCTTCAGCTTCTGGTACCTCAGCTACCTGCCCAGGAGGCACCCTCACAGCTCTGTCAAGCCATCTGGAGCTGGGCACCAAGTTCATGGGACCTGGACTGCTTCAAGGCAGCCTCACGAAGCCCCCATGTTTATCAAGTCCATGGTGGGTATACAGAAGCAGAGCCTGGCCCTGCTGGCTGCCTGCATGTACCCCATGGCCACCAGAGTCCTGGCTCCCTGCTCCTGATGGGTGACCTCACCTCCTTTCCACAGATTTTAGCACTGGGAAGCACTCTTATCCCATGATGCATGGGCCTGTTCACCACTATGGCTCGCACCATCCTCTCCCACAAGTTCCATCCAGCCTCATAGACTGCCCAACACTTTTTACAGCATGCTGCCTGACTCCAAAGTCCTTCAACCATTTCATTAGCAAGCAATTCACAGTCAGACAGTGGAGGGAGCTCATGGTCCTTCCTCAATGACCAACCCAGCTCTCCTCCTCCTGGCCTGCATGGTGGCTGTTCTTGACTCCCAGATCCCCTTCCCATAGGGAGCAGCCTCCCTTTTGCTGCTCCTTGGCAACTCATAAAAACAAATACCTAGTGCCAAAACATAAAATCACTTTTCAGAACTCACTGTCAAAATAAAATATTACTAGGAAGAACTAAGCAGGTATTGGACAAAGAAAAGGTGTTTATCTAGGTATCTGCACCTAATTGTTACAACAAAAGATTATTTTTTATGGAAGAAGTATTAAACCTTTGAACTTCAACTAACTTCCATCTGCAGACGAGCAGATGAGATCTCTTGAACTGAGGAGGTCATCTCACAGCTTGCTGTAGAAGCTTCATGTCTTCCTCTGAAGTTTCCAGTACTGATAACTACCTGACAGTAGATAACAACAGTAGATGTGTCAGCTCTTGTGTTCACAACTCCAGAAACCAGAAAGTGGATGAAAACTACAAAATAATTCAACTTCAAGTGGTCAATTGTGCCCACATGCCACATATTTTCAGTAGATGAACTACTTGCAGTGAACTGTAGTTTTGTAAGGTTACAGATTTATGTTAGAAATTCCTCTTAGATTCTTTTATCTAAGGCCAAGGATCCTCCAGTCCAAATGCTGGGGCTGTTTAGCTGCAAATATATAATGTCATGGCAATGTGAACTAAAGCTGAAGAAGGTCTAAATGCTTTTATGGATGCTTCATGTCTCCCCTATTTTTTACCTAGGCTATCCTGAAAATCTTGGTCTAGAAATTATTGTATATTTTTAAATCTCATGTTACACTCCTAGATTCAGGTGTGCAAGACTAATAGACAAAGATGTTTGAAATCCTTTAGCAAAACAAAAGAATTTATTTGATAACTTAGCTTAGTCACTAGAAATCACACAAGACCCTACACCTTGCTTTATGTGTCAGTTTACACAGCTGTACTTTTCTCTGGATATCTAAGTTACCTTGGTTAGAATGATGTCAGGTATCACTCCACTGTACTAGAGGCCTCTCAGCTTCTCTGTGAATCTATGATACATTAAACAATTGCAGCCTGAAATGGAATCCTTCACAGATCACTAAATTTTCAACCTACTCTTTGTTATGAAAGGCACCAACCTCTTCCTTTACAGAATAAAGCATGGGCATTATTTTTACTCCATCTCTGTCTAAGGCACTTTCTAATAGGACTTTCCTATTCTTAAAAAGCAGGCCTAGAGGAAAAGCAGAAAGTTTGTAAAGCCAGCAAAAGTTTGTGTTTCTGCTATTAAAATGCATTTTTTCTGCCCTGTAAGACTTGAGAACCCCTGTGGGACCTTAAAAATTTTTTGGGATACTTTATATTTGTACTTTTATATTTCAGTCAATTGATATGCTGTGCTCAGTTAACACTAAGCTCCAATTTGTCACCTCTTTGTTTTCTTTTATGCACATAACTTCAGTATAACTTATACTCACAGTATAACTTATTCCAATTGTGGATTGCATTGTTATCCTTCATCTTTCTTTTCCCCCTTCCACCCATACATTTAGATTAATTATTAAATTAAAAGCAAGCATATTATTGCTGATTTCTCCCTTGGAAACAGGTTTGGCTTTTTGGTCCTGTAAATATGATTATCTTGTAAGATCTCAAGACTCCCTTGTATGGCTTTTTCAGGTACATTTTTTTTTACTTTATGGTATAAAATAAACAGGCAATAGGATAAAGACCTCCATAGGTTTATATGTGCTGTATGTTACACTTAAACAAAGTCTATCAGAGCAGTCAAACATCTGGAACCTGGTTTGCCAGAGTACCATGAACGTCTCTGATCAAAGAAGTGGCAAACAATGGTGTAACAGAGAGAATGAAATCTATTTGTATTCCTATTGTAAATAATTATTACTAGAGGCCTGATGAGAAGAAAAAAAACATAAAGAACTACAGAGAGACTTCTTGATTGCTTTTGGCTTCATGATGTTACCTTGGTTTAACAGGAAAAGGGTGTCTGTGTTACTGTAAAATGTGGAAATTAAAGGAACGAAAAAGACTGTTTTATTAAATTGAAGTTTTGTAAAAAATATAGTATATCTGATAGAAAATCTGATACTCATTATTTTCCAAGTCAGAATCGTCACAAATAGGCTTTTGGGAGCTCAGCTCATGTATAGCAAAATTTTATGCTATTTATCAATAAAAGCCTATTAAATGAGAGTGAGAACAAGTATGGAAAATCAGGCTCAAATCTTGACAATTTTGCTGCAGCATTTTTCTCCGAGTAATTCTCTTGCATTGAAAGTTCCACTGAAAATAATCACAGTAAATGCAAGAGCTTTAAAAGAACAAATAACAATAATCACTTAACACTTTTCATATAAAGGTCAGTGCAATCAAGACTGGAATATTTTTCTTTCTTGGTTCCTTTTTTTTCATTACCATGAGAAAGAGAAGTCCTGTCAGTCTCACTACATATACACAGAAGATAGTTATATTTTTGCAAAAACTTGGCAAACTGGAGCAGGACTTGGTGGCCCTAAATGACAAAATCCTGATTTATTTCTTCATAAAGCTACTTGAAATGATTCTACTAGGGAATATTCAGATCATGGCTTAGATGGCCCCAGATCTGAACTGTATTAAATTGCATTTAATATCCTCCTTGCCTTTCTTCAGTCTGTCTCTTATTTTCAGTATGCCATATAAACAAGGATCAAAGCATAACATGGATATCTAATACTATGTGGCCCAAATATTTCACCAATGCAGTTGAACTTGTGAGATAGAGGATATGCAGTCTATGCAGGGACTTCTACAAGGAGAATTTCTGTATATGTTCCAACAATAGAGACCTTGAATTCAAGTGACAAGAAGCCATTTTGTAAATAATATTTACTGATTGAAGACCTCTCTTTGTTTGCATCCATTTTTACCTGAGTACAGGGAATATGGGAAAAAAAATAAAAAGGGAGGAGAAAAAGAAAAAAAAAGAAAAAGAAAAAGAAAAAGGAGAAAACCAAGATAGAGATGGGAGTAGATCTTTTTGCAAGATTTCAGTGATATTGTTCTGTTTCCAGGAAGCTGGTTTTCGGCTGCACTCAAAACAGCCTTTCTGCAAGTTGCTTCATAGAGCAGGAATGCTTTTCCCCTACTCATGTTTGATTTCTTATATATATGGGAAGAGTCCAGGAATAATTGTAATGATAACATTATCATAGAAAGGAAAATCACATTTAACTTCCAAGAACAGTATGATCTTCAGGGTTTGTTTTAGACAATCTTTAGGAATCAAGAAGAGATTGCTCAAATGTATGAATTTTTCATTTGTGCTATTTCTTTGGAATATTTTCATTGTCTCCATTTCAAATACAGACCATAGGTATTTGTTCAAGGCCTTTCATTTCACAAAAGCAATATATTGCAGAACAAATATTGTTTTCTTTAATTACTTTCTTACACTGTAAAACTATCAAATGGACCCAATGTATATCTGCAAATTCTCAAGTGAAAAATGAGACCAAAATCTTATGCTTAGGAACACTGTACTCCACAGACTTATTAAGTAGTTTCTTGTGGTGTTTAAGTTAGTCAGCAGGAGCCAGTTTGTATTTAAAATAGTCCCCCTATAAGGAATTTGGTATGTTTTTAGAGATGTTACCTAAAGGAAGTGTGGTCTTTCAAGTTAATGATTTAATCTGTGAAATATCACAACCACAAACACTAAATTCTTTAAGAGTATAACTATTAAGTGAGTATTATAAATAACAACATATGGCATCATTGAGAGTACAAGGCTAAATTAATTCCTGAGGCTCTAATGCCATTCATAAACCTCTCACAATTTATGACTGCAGCTGAGTTCTTGAGTGAAATACAGCCTTGTGTTTACTCCAGGGCTATCTATTATGCTTCCTGTTATTCAGATGTATTCTAGTGTTGATCCTCATGCTTTGCCTCTGAATTGTTTTCCCCAATCACTAACACAGGCTTGTAACTTTTTCCCTTAATACCACACTCATCAAATTTTTCATGAGTAAGAACACATCTGAACAGAGACATTGCCTTATTGATGCCACAAATCACATACTTCACTGATTCAAAGCCTTTCAACATTCATGGCTGGAGTAAAGGGAGCAATTTTATATGGAAAGGAAGATTTAGGGACATTTAATACAGTTTTTCAGCTGGATAAGAAAAACGAATTCTGGGTGGCCAGCTGGCTTTCCACAGATCAACATTGATTCATGAAGTCTAAATAATGCTATTATACCGCAATGACCTTCTTGAAATGGATCTCAGCATAAAGCTTCTGGAAAGAAAGCTCATCAGTCTCGCAGAGACAGCACAAAAAAGTTCCAGATTATGGAGGCCTCCTACAAGCACTCAAGAATTCATACTGTCCTGACAGAGTGGTGATACAAATCAGAGCCTTAACTGAGTAGTAGGAAAAGAGAAGATGCTGCAATGTGAAGTATTGCGGCACCATCTATCAAGGTGGTAAAAACTGGAATATTATGCTTGAAAGTTTTGAAGTGTCTTCTGGGAACTGTCAAGGATGAACATGACTTTGCTAAGGCAATATCTGTCCTGCTTCATATTTCCTGTAAAAACAATATAGGAGGCCTACCATAAACCTAGTACAAGGAATCTGAATTTTTCCTAATAAGTTGAAGGGTCTTCGGTCATGAAAAAATTAAGAGTGCAAACTAACCACAGCAACAAGAAGCATTCAATTTATATCCTGTGAAAAAGGATACAACAAACCAAAAGTTTGTTGATATCAATAAAAAAACAAATACAAGAATGAAGTTTTTGTCCTAAATAACTGAAAAAAGAGAGTGACAGATGAAGAGTGAAATGCTATGACTAGTTTTTGAAAGATAATTTAGCAGCCTTTGTTCCAGTGAAAAAAATCAGTAAGACTTCCATGAATATCTAGATTTCTGATGAATGCAACCTCTTACTGCCATTTCCCAGCTCTGTCACTATGAGCTGAGCATTTATTTATTATTTAACTTCTGCCTATTTTGGCAAATTAAACATACCAATAAAATTGGTAGCAAATTACCTACATCTAGAATAAGTCCTCAACCTCCAAAATTGTGAGCCTAAGGAAATGAACCTATGGGAAAGGACAGGTTCCTTGAATGCTTCACCTCAAAAACTACAATTGAAAATTATTTGAGACAGCAATAGCTGTCATGGACCAACTAATCTCCATTATGGTATTAACACACTATATCCAGAGCAAAGTAAATATTTAAAGATTTGGGGTGGGAAGGTGTTTTGCTGGAGGTAATTTGTCTGCGTTTGCAGAGGCCCTTTTCCTCATTTCCTTCTACATTCCTTGCAGCAGCACTTGTTGTCTTTCCACTGTAAAAGAAAAGTCACAGCATATTCACTCCTAGCTGGAGTACTCTTAGTACTTTGATGCTTTCCAAATGTATAGTCAAACTTGTCAAAAAAACAAGAACACCCACATGTGAGAACCTCTGACTTTTTCTGGTTCTGCCCATGGTGGTTACCTTCCATGAGGATGAAATTAAAGAGGAGACACATTCCTGTGTCAGTAGAATTCTTCTCAAAATAATTACACACATGAGAATACAATACTTACTATCTACAGGACTTTGGGCCTACTATCCTCTGCAACACTTAGAAACATTTGTTAGATTTGGGACATCTCTGAAGTGTGGCAGTAGAGGTTGTTCCCTTCATATTGCCCCATTGTGATATCCCCACTGTATGACAACTGCCCACATATTTGTTATTAGGGAGCTCATATGCTCACATGGATTCCTCTTTACCTTGGACTTTCTCATATGGTGCAGAGTTTGTGCTGTAGTCCACAGATGCTTTCCTTGGTCATTCCTTACATATTCTTAGAGATTGTCACTGTAAAAATATCTAAACTGCAGCATTTGGTTTCAATGATCTGCTTTGACATTGCCACGTTCCATGACCTGCCAATTAAATAACTTGCATTTAAAAAATAGCCTTTAACAATTAAAGCTGTGGTCTTAGAAATCATTTGTGTAAGCTGTGCTGTTAGAGATCTCAGACTGTGAGGAATTTTTTTCAGTATCTTATCAAAATTTTGCAGATCAGTCAACCTTAGAAAGAAAACATAGAAGGTGTAGTTAATCTTCACACCATTAAAAAACTGCCTATATTAGGAAAAAGTGATCATCCCCTAAAATCCAAAATGTTTTTTCTATATGCCTGACAAATCAATGTCATTTACTACTGTGCAAGACTCTGTGTTTATTAATCTGTATCTATGCAATAAATCCTAATAGATATATCCCATTAAGAAAGATTACAAATTTCTCAAACGTGTCAGGATTGAAGGAGGCATAAATTTTACAGGTCTAGAATACTAGTAGTACAGGTAGTACAGTACTAGTACTAGTACAGTAGAGTACTAGTACTGTACTAGTACAGTACAGTACTAGTACACTACAGTACTAGTACTACAGTACTAGTAGTACAGGTCTGGAATACTAGTAGTCCACAATTAGTTTATAAGTATGAGTCATTCCAGTAGGGTGAAGAAGACATCTAAAAAAGGGTTTTGGCTGAACTTATATTCCAAGAGCAAGGGTCAGAAACTGTATGGAATTGCTTGGTAAAATTGTTTCCTGTGTATAGTCCTGTTTCTACAGCTGGTTGGGAATCGCTGCCTAAATAATGAACTAAAAATCTGAGTTCATTTCTGCAGTGTATTATGAATGTGTTATTGCCACATCATGTAATTACAGTAATTCACACTATGAATAGGTCTGAATAGTAAACTGTCCTGAAAACAGTCTTCTGTGAATTCATGAATTGCCAAGCTTACCTCTCATAATGATTAATCCTGTATCACCATGTAACTCCCAGGTCATTCAACAGAACAACCACCATACCTCAGAAGTCATAGAAGTAAAAAAGCACCAATGAAAATAAGATTTTATGACAATGTAATTAGTCAAAAGATCAAAAGATCTTCTACTGCTGCTGCTAAGAGGAAAATTTTTAAATGGGATTGTCAGGGTAAGAAAAAAATGTTTTTTATGTAGCATCATTTTGTACCATTTGTACTGGGAGAAAGAGATTTCTACAGACAGGGAGGAAACATCTACAGAGCAAAAAAAAGATAAATAC
The DNA here is from genome assembly GCF_003957555.1 of Calypte anna. Classification (NCBI taxonomy): domain Eukaryota; kingdom Metazoa; phylum Chordata; class Aves; order Apodiformes; family Trochilidae; genus Calypte; species Calypte anna. The sequence continues at coordinate 107,144,950 of NC_044245.1, forward strand.
TGCATTAGCAAGACATTTTTGTTCCAATGGTTGGAAGATTTGTACCTTGAAGCACTGAGTATTCAAGCTTTAAAGACAAACCTGTTCTCATTAATCTGCAATGTCAATGTCTACCTCATCTTGTGAAAGATGTCTTCAGTGAACTTTGAGGCAGGAAATTTTGTGATATTTTCCTTGAGCTACTTTGCTGTAGTCATGATTCCACACAGAAGACTTTTAGTGAAGTGACATACCTGAATTCTAAACTACACCCTTGATTCCTCTTTAAAAGAAGAATATGAAAATGGATATTACTGTGCTTTACCCAATTTTCAGTGTTCAATTATTTTCTGATAAAAATGTAATGTTTTAAAAGTTTTTTTTTCCTATTTTTAATGCCTCTTTCAAATACTACTTTTTTCCCAGTAACTTATACAGAATCAGATGATCACACAGAATGAGAAAAGCCATCTTTTTATGAACGCATCTCATAGATTTTTTTTAATGTGTGATGTAGATTTTTTATTTTGTTCTACATTTTTTAAAGAGGCTTCTGTGAAAGAATGCAAAAAATATGTTTATATGTTTTCAAGTTAGGTTGTTGATTGATTTTAACCAGAGGTTTTGTACTGTGTTGGTTTGTCTACAGATTTAACAAGAATTTAACAAGTCTCATAGAATGCCCAGAATGCTGAACATAAATGACCTTTTCAAAATTACTCCTTTATGTCTATATGGCTGGGCCTTAGCCCTTGTTTGTTATGAAAAAAATTGTTTGAAACAGTTAAATAATACAGGTTCAGAAATCTGATTTAATATATTATAAGTGATGCAATACATAGTCTACATGTTAATTTAATGAAGCCACTCTTAAATTTTTATATAACGATTACAGTCACAAAGCAAGAAAAGAATATGTCAAACTTTCACATCTTGTACATGTAAAAGGATTTACTCCTGCATTTTACAAGCAGAAATACATTGATCTGAGAATGAATTTACTCTACTGGGACCTCTGCTTTTAATATATTACTCATTTCCTCATTCTAGGAAAAAATAAAAGAAATTTTTCTTAATACACAGATGTCAAATCATTTTTATTTTTTCTATGAGCCAAGGATCTTTGGTGCTTACTTGCTATGAAAAAATAATAAATCTAAGTAATAGTCTCTAACCAAATGTAAGAGCTGTGGGATTGTGTTATTTTAGTGCCTTTATGTGCATTCTTCTCCAAAAACCCTGAAATTAAAATTATGATGAAATTTATTAACTTAATTGGGTCAAAATTCAGAAACCTTTAGTTTAATTCTTTGGTTTCATTTAATGTAAAGATAAACTTTACTAGTTTCCTTTTTTTTTTAGTTCTAGATAATTTTTCCTCCAACACTGTCCATTATTCTTGTGTCCTTATGCGTGTTGTGTTAATTTTAGCTTTCTCTAGCCTTCTTCTATACTGAAAAAAAAAAAAAATCTTAATTCATAATTAAAAAAGCACAGCGACAGCAAATACTAAAGTAGCTCTACATGCAACATCTATGATTAATTATAGCTTATTCCCCCTACAATTGCATGCCATGAAGAATGAGAATTTTTCTCACAAAGATGAGGTTGCTACAGAGCCATTTGCTTTCTTCTGCATTTTTTTTCTTTGTGTTCTTAATTGATTTGAACAAACATGGAAGTTTCAGCATGTAATACCATTGCAAATCAAAGGCAAATTTAATAGAAGCTGCTATTCAGGATATTCTCTAGACTATCTGAAGTATTAGTATAAATGAAGTACTGTGATTAGAGAAGAAATAAACAACAGACAAGATAAAATTTGGTTTTAGCACAAGCCCTAGCAGAAATGACAGTGTCACTCAGGGCCACTCTCAGTGCCATGGTACAATCTCACCTGGACCATGGATGAAACAATCTCCATAACACCCATGCTGTCTTCCTGATATGTCTTCTCAGCATTAGATTGAAGTGCTCTGTAGGTATTGCCTCATCTTGAACTGGCATCAGTTTTACACTAAGTTTCTGTTAGTTCCTAGGTACATAAATAGATTTGGAGAGTAACATACACTGCCACCTCTTTCTGGAATACCAGAACTACATGAAACTGCATCAACTGGCAGATTAGCTTAGGATAACATGATGTGAGAGTCCATTTATTTATAAAACATTATAAAAGAAAGAGCGAAGTGATAAAGCAGCCCTGATTTGTTCTAATCCTTTAATGAGCTTCTAGATCAAAAGTAAAATCGATGTACTTTAAGTTCATAAGTTATATAGACAGTAAGTGACAGATTCTACTGCCAGTTGCTATTCCCTTTGAGCAGTAACTTTTATCTTAGAGCATGCTGCTGACACTGGAGTAGTATTTGAGACACTTAAGGATAACAGAATCCTGTATTAATGCAACACTGTTCCAGATTCAATCTGATCGCTTCTGTTAGTCACTGTGCATGTCATCTTTATGTATCTTTCGATAGAGATAGTAAGCAACTATGAGGCATGAAAATCTGATTTCTGTTACTCCGTATCTGCAGGATAATCTGCAAAGTTTGCAACAGAACAACTTGTTTCCCTAAGGGCCTGGCCAAGCCTAGCCAGCCTTATTAAAAAAAAACAGCCTCCTTTTTACTCTGAAGTGAGTAAGGCTGAGGGTTGAAAGTCCCTGAGCATGTCTGGCAGGCAAAGCATCCTAAGGGAGGAAGGAGAACCAAAAATGCCAGACTGCTCTGGGAAGCTGGAACCAGGAATATCTACCCCAAAGCAGTCCCTAGAGAGAAGGGCTGTAGGCAACAAATGATGCCTTTGTTAAAGATACAGAATCTGTAACAACCCCAACACCTTGTTATTGTCTTTCTCTATTTAAAAATTGCTTCTGTAAAAAAGGAAACTGGAAGTGAAGAGGAAAAAAAGAAAAAAAAGGAGAATTAAGATAAATCTTTAACAATCCCATTTAATTGCTTAGTGATGGGAGGGGGGGTTAATTACATTTTCTGTCTGTAACAGAAAGAAAATAGCTTAGTCTTTTGAGGAACACTTAAGAAGTGGTTTTCAATAGTTACTTAGATCTTCTTAAGCAATAATCAATAAAGATTTGCAGCTTATGGAACTGTAACCTGTCTAAAATGTCTTTACATCTAACAAAAACCTTTCAAGTCCTACTGCCTTAGCAAGGCAACCTTCATGTAACAAAAAGGTATGGGAAGGAATGATTAGCAAATAAAGCAGTCAAAGAAAAAATGAGTTTATTTCCTTTCCTGTAAAGATCTTGACACAAATTAAGTATTAATTGCATAGTGCTTGCTGCATTGACATATGACAAAGTTTAAGTCATTCAAGATATGTCAATGTATCTTCTAAAACCATCTTTGTTGCATTTGACAAGGGAGCACATAATCTTTGATGAAGTGGACAGTTTTAGAGATCTTTGAGGCAATGTAATAGTAAATATCATAGTCTTTTAAAATCTAGTTTTAAAAACTTCACAGAATCACAGAATTGATATGATTGGGAAAGACCTCTAAGATCACCACATCCAACTGAACTCAAAACTGAAAATTTGAAAAAAAACGAGATTACACAATTTATTTCCAAGTACTAGAAAAAAAAGAAAATTCAGCAATAATTGGGGTACATAAACAGTCATTTAGGAATCAAAGAGACCACCACATAAATAAGATGCAGCAAGACGAATCTTTCTTCAGGGATCGTTGCCTCAAGGTCTAACTTGGTGTCATGATATAGACTCGTGAGCCATACTCTAAGTCTATTGCCCACAAAGTGGAACTAGCGAGATCAGACCATGGCTCAATGAGCTACCAGCCTCTCTTGTGACTAGCCCAAGAGCGAGCTAGTCTGTGGCTGTGAGTTTCACCTTTTATTGGCCCCCTGGTCTTGCACATGCTCAATAGGGGGCCTGCCCTAATTTGGCACAGGTGGATTTGATACCGGCTCACACCCACTTCTCGGTAATCAGAGGCGTCTGATTGCTTTGTTCCACTACAAGAAGACAAGCAAAGTCCTGTTAGTCTATTTGAATTTATTATCTATTATTGATGGTATTGATGACCCCTTATTTAAAAGCCAAAAGTGTCATATACTCTGAGATCAAAAACTGACATTGATAGACTGTGGATTGAACATTATTTGACATCGGGTCAATAGCCATTTTAATTCAATGCTTTCTCCTTCTTTTCTTTTCTCTTCTTTCCTTTTCTTTTTAATTCAATGCTTTCTCCTTTTCTTCTTTTCTTTTCTATTCTTCTCTTTTCTATTCTTCTCTTTTCTGCTTTTTTCTTTTTTAATTTTCTATTGCCCTATTTCTGTTTCAATTTCTATAATTTTTTTTCTTTTTTCTATTTTTAAAATTTTTTATTTCCATATTTCTTTTTTGTTTTCTTTTTTCTCTTATTTTCCCTTTTCATTTTCCTCTTCCTTTTCCTTTTATCCTTTCTTTTTTACAGAGAGCCTCATTCTAGCTCAAGAAAATTTGAAAATTCCAGCATAAGTTGCCCTCTGTACCTGGAAAAACCAGTTTCTAGATCCCCATCTAGAGATGGTAGATCATAGACTACATGTGAAGAGACTTATAGTTTTGAACATTTCCATTGTTTGTGCAAAAGTTTGGTGTGCAAAGTTTATTACTCAATTTTTACCCACTGTAGTTTTGGGAGCAGTTTTAAGAGGAAGCTTAAAAATATCTAGGAACTTAGAAAAAGACATTTTAGTTTTGTGTTTTATCCATCCTATGCCATATGTAATCTAAAAATATCCCAAGAGGTACTAAAAAGATGAAGTTGCTTTGTACTTTAGTAGAAAACACAAGAGCTCTTTCTTTTCAGAATTTTCTATAGAAGACACAGTTTTAAAATCTGAGAAATAAATTCAAAAGTATAATTGAAAACTTTTCATTACAGTCCAAGCCATTCTATGGGAAGAAGTTGTTAATTTACAGGAATTTACAAGCAAACAAATATTGAGAAATATTCCTACATCTCATTAAACTGATAAAATTTGTGGAGCTATAGGATTAACCTGTTTCAAATGCTGACAGGATATTGTTTCAGAACAACATATAAAAGCAAAAAGCATACTCCTACTGTCGATTAGTATGTATTTATGAAAATGATCTAATAAGGTGTCTTGGGTTAATGTAGTGGTGTTTTGGAAGCAGAGGGACCACAGGGGTGGTTCCTGTGAGAAGCTACTGGAAGCTCCTCAGGTGCAAATTCTGGCCCCGCCTCTGCCCAAGCAGATGTTGCAAGCAGATGCACCTCTGCGAATAATGTATTCAAGAAAGGGAAAATGAAACTGCAAAGATATATACTTTTAAAAAAAGACCTGCAGTGTAGAGGAGAAGGAGAGAGCAATACCAGAGTAAGAACACCATGGTCAGTAAAGAAAAAGGGGAAGAAGATGCCTGAACACAGATTTCCCCACAGCCAATGGGGACATGGCTGTCTGTCCCACTGCAATCCATGGAGGGACATGGTGAAGCAGTCCCTGAAGGACCGTGTTGGGGTAAATCTGTTTTTTTAGCCCCTGGAGTGTCACGGGTGGGCAGAGGTGAAACAGCAGCGGGTGCAGGATCACAGAGAGGGTCAGATGTGGATCTGCAGCTGTGTAGGGCGCCGTGTCAGGGGAGGTGACTGCTCCCGCAGCAGCCGTGACTCTGTGTGCAGCCCGGGCTGGAGCAGTCTGTGCCTGAGGGACTGCACCTGTGGGAGGGACTCATGTCGGAGTCAGAGTTCAGCAAACTTCTTGAGATGAATTGTCACCTGAAGTTCCTAGCTCTCTCTATCAACTAGAGAGGGAATTCAAACAATTCCCCCTAAAAAGGTAGCTAAGTTGCATGCAACTAACTTCTGAGTAACTTTATTCATTGGGCAACTGGTTTGCACAGAGCAATCCACAGTAAACATAGTGTTGCGTGCCTCTCCTTATAGGTCTTGTTCTCTAGACTCTTCACCAGCTTTGATGCCTTTCTTCTAACTAGCTCCAGAACCCGTGTCTTTCTTGTAGTGAGGAGCCCAAAACAACACAGTATTCTGTGTGCAGCCTCACCAGCGCTGAGTATAGGGGTGTAATCACTTCACTACTACTGCTGGCCACACTATTTCTGATGCAGGCCAAGATGCTCTTGTCCTTCTTTTCCACACACCTGGGCACACTTATGGCTAATACTCAGCCAGCTGTTGACCAACACCTCCAGGTTTTTTTCCCTCTGGGCAGTTTTCCAGCCACTCTTCCCCAAGCCAGTAGCATTGCCTGAGTTTGTTATGACCCAGTCTGGTCTTGCTAAACCTCAAACAGCTGCCCTCAGCCCATCAATCCAACCCATCCAGATGCTTTTGCAGAGCCTTTCTGCCCTCAGGCTGATCAACACTTCTCACTAGACTTGGTGTCATCTGCAAATGTTCTGAGGGAACACTCCATCCAAACGGGTCCAAAACTGAGCCCTGGGGAACACTGCTGAAAAGGGGATTTAAGGTGGTGGATTTTACTAATTTTAATGGAATTTGGTGATTTAGTGCTCAACAATTTGGTTTTTTGTGTTTAGTAAAATAATGGATTTAATGTGCAATCACGGCAGACAAGATATACACAAGTTTAAATAATATAAACAAGACAGGGAATTGTAGTAATTTATAAATCTTTTTAATAATTTTTGTTATTATTATGCAAATACCTAATTAGAAAAAATCAATTCAAATTGTTTCATAAACAAGCTACAGATTGTGGAAAAGCTTATTATAATAACATCTGCAAAAATAATCTGAAAAATACACAGTTAAAATTCTGAAATACTAAAAACTCTGAAATAGAACTGTGAAATCAGAAATAGTAACAGAGGCTTTAAGACTAAACTGGAAAGTAAACTAGTAGATAATGCCCATTTTATAATTCAATTTAAGACATTTGTTCTCTCAAATACTGCTTGAAAAGCAGTTTTGGTTGTTTTGGATTGTTTTGGGTTTTTTTAGCTTTGGGGGTTTTTGGTAGTGTTTTTGTTTGTTTGGAGTTTTTTATTATTATTATTATTTATGTTTTACTATAATCAGGAGGGAACAATTTAAATAAATAACTTTAAAAGTTTTAGCTGGATAATTTGTCGGGAAAAGGATAAAGATTGGTGTGATGACTTTAAAACCATGAGAAGAGCAAAACAACATATGTATAAAGATATGTATCATTTAGGATCTCAGCTCAAAAAAGAGCTTCATATTCTTTGAATTAAACCATAGCAGTAATAGTACAAAAGACAAACTACAGCTGACAATGTGGCAGCTGAAACCTCCTATACTATAACACAATGTAATAAAATCCATATATACACAACCATTTATCTTGCAAGCTTTTTCCCTGGTCTTCTAATTTCTTTTAGTTTCTAGTTTCTTTTTCTGAAAAAAAAAAAAAGAAAAAATTGTTTTACTCAGTTGAGTGAAATCCTATGGGAATTCAATGGAATAAATATAGCTTCAGTTACTTATATTATATGGTACAAGTAGTACATAATCATATCATGTCAGTAGATTTTTTTTTTCTCATTTCCTGGGTGAACAGTAGAAGTGAACTACTGCAATAAATCATCTTTTCTTAGTGTAGCAAAACAAGTACATATGAGGTCAAATATATCTTAGTAAATGCTATTAAAAAATGGTGGCTTATTCATGAGATACAACAGTTCTGTATCTTACCAACTTCAGTTTGGCGTAATTTGCTTTGTCTTTATAAAAAATAAGCATTTGATAAAGATCTCAAGAGTTTTTTAATAGAATTTTACTTGTTGTTTGCTTTTTTTCTTAGTATTCTGCATGTATTTACCAATTTAAACTAGCAGTATGGCACACATTCAAAGGCAGAAGATGGGTAACTTTTCTTGTTTGATATAGAAGGACAAACGATAACCATACCTGGTGTTTGCTTGACATGCTGTCACGCTTTAGGCCCAGATGGTATAAACCAACCCTCGCTTGCTCAACCTCCCACCCCCACTGTGGGCAGGGAAGAGAAAATCCACCCAAAGGCTCCTTAATCGAGACAAGGACAGGGGGAGGTCACTCCTCAATTTTGGTAACAGGTAAAACCATACAGATTGAATCTGGGAAGGAAAAAACCTTATTTCATCTACCAGGAGAAAGAGAAAACACAACCAGATCTCAACACCTTCCCCCAGTACCCATCCCCTCTTCCCAGTCCCGGATCCCTTTCCTGCTGCCTCCCCCTCAGGGCACAGGGAGGCGCAGGAGGGGTTTAGGGTCAGTTCCCCACACGGTGTTTCTGCCACTCCTTCCTCCTCAGGGGGAGGACTCCTCACAGCCTACCCCCCCTCCAACGTGGGGTCCCTCTCATGGCAGAGAGTCCTTCAGGAACCCCTCCGACATGAGTCCCTCCCACAGGTGCAGTCCCTCAGGCACAGACTGCTCCAGCCCGGGCTGCACACAGAGTCACGGCTGCTGCGGGAGCAGTCACCTCCTCTGGCACGGCGCCCTACACGGCTGCAGATCCACATCTGACCCTCTCTGTGATCCTGCACAGGCTGCTGCTTCACCTCTGCCCACCCGTGACACTCCAGGGACTAAAAAACCAGATTTGCCCCAACACGGTCCTTCAGGGACTGCTTCACCGTGACCCACTCTGTGATCCTACACAGGCTGCAGCTCCAAACCTTCCCACCTGTGACACTCCCCATCAGCAGCTCCATGTCTGCTGTCACGGCCTGTAACTATTATTATTTTATATTTTGTTTGTGAGGAAATATTAGCCGCTGCACATATAAGTCCTACAAAATGCATAAGTAACCAGCTTTATGGTTTGAACGAATTACAGTGGTTTATTTCGGGAAAAATATCACCACATTGAAGGAGTCTTAGGAAGGGGATGATAGTGGGAGAAGAACAGAGGGAAACAAGTCTTTAAACTAATTAATCACCTTGGGGAAAAGGCTCTTAAGGAAAGAAAAGGGGAGAAAGGACACATTTGATCGCTTTTTCACCCTCTGGAGAAATCGCTGCCTTGCGCCGCCTCACCACTGCGCTCGCTGTTGCTTCTCACTGCTCTCACTGGTACTCCCTGCTTTTCGTTTGTTTTTGTTTCTTTTCTTCTGTTCGCTGCTGCTTTGCTTCTTTTTCTTCTGTTTTTTTTTTTTTTTTATATATATCAAAAAGTTCCTTCTTCTCATCAATTATTGCCAGAGGTTGCAAATTGGTAGCTGCGGGTCTTCCCTTTGTATTCAGGTTTTCCTGGAATTCTTTCGGTCTTGTGTTTGATACCAATTTGCATTACCTGCCTGGCAGCTTTGTCGGGAGCCATTCTGATTAGCATTTTATCTTTCTAGTCCTGAAAAAGAAAGGGGGGGGGGTCTGCTGATGAGATTTGCCTTGATACATTTTAAGGATTGTAAACAGGGGAAAGGTGGTGCCGGTGTAGAGGGGGGTTTGCTGATGGAAGTAACTTTGATACATTTTAAATAGTGTAAATAGAAATGGTGGTGCCGGGATTTGCTGATTCAAGAGGCAATCTTCTTATTTATAATGTGTCCACATTACATCTGCCCACTGTGATCCTTCAGGGGCTACACATCCACGTCTGCCCCACCACGGTCCTCCAGGAGCTGCGGGGTCACAGCTGCCATCTGCCCACGGGCTGCGGGCAAAATCTGTGTTCAGGAACCTTCTTCCCTCTTTCCTCACTGATGTTGGTGTCTGCTCTGGCATTGTTCTCACCTACTCCTTTCCTCCTTTCCTCTGTTCTGCCTGTCTTTTTTTTTTTTTTTTTTTTTTTTTTTTTTTTTTTTTTTTCTTTTTTTTTTTTTTTCTCTCCTGAAGTTTCATTTTCCCTGTCTTGAATATGTCACTCGCAGAGGCTCATCCAGCTTCCCATATCTGCTGAGCCTGAGCCTTGGCCAGAGACAGGATCAGAATCGGAACCAGGGGAGCTTCCAGCAGCTTCTCACAGGAGCCACCCCTGTGGCCTCCCTGCTTCCAGAACACCACTGCACTTAAAGACATATAAAATGAGCCTTGGCAACCTTAGCTGTTCTGAGGGAGATCAGGTAGACAGAAAGAACAACAGATTTCTGACTCAACACTCTTTTTATTTCTGCTCTTTTCTTTCTTTATGGCTTCAGAGTGCTCTCAGGTAACATCAGTGGCTCTCATCTGCAGTTATGAGGACTAAAATGTGAGAGAATTCCAGTCACCTAGTTGAAGCCATTTAGGTTTACAGCAATCTGTGTAGGTTAGGTTAGACTACAGACACTGTCTCTTCCAAGATACTCGTGGAATCTCTATGGACTGATGAGGGAGCCCACATGTCTACATAAGCTTAGCCCAATTTTGGCATCTAAATTTATACAATTGTAATCTAACTTGAGCTTTTCCTGTTAAAAAAGAAAAAAAAAAACAAAAACAAATAAAAAACCCAAAAAGCTCCTTTATTTTTCAAGATGGGAACTGAGGATTCCATCAAATATAAAAGCTTTTTTTTATCAGTATACAGTTCTATGTGATTCAACACTAAGGTAGAAAAACATGGACTTTCTTTTACATGGCGGTGTTTTGTATTAGTCAAAATAGAATAGTTATCTACTTATTGAAGGACTTTCAAAAGGCTTGATAATTTTGTATGGATTTTTCAAATGTAGCCCTGAAAGCAGTTCAAGCTGTATGGACTCATTTTTGCAGATTGTATCCTTACTTTGTATTTTTAGTTCATATACAACAAGAATACCAAACATCTTGTTAAAACACAGTTGTTTTGCTTATGATACATTACCTTGGAGAGAAAAAACTCTTGAAAAAACAGTTTACTGCCAAAAACTATTTCTAGCTTTCAGAATAAAGTAAATATATACAGTTTGCAAGGTGCAAGGCTCTAGCTAATTGTCTCTAGCCAATTAGCTAATATTTCTTTTTGCAGCAAATATGTATGTAAGTGCAATATATGAAGCAGCAAGTTACATAGCTGGGAGAGCCAGAGTTTTTTTATTTTTTTTTTTAAGACTCAAAAAACCAATATGCTTAGCACACTGAACAATAATGTTTCTTCCTGCAAAGTCCTATGTGTTTCATTTCATTGTGATAGATTCAATGGCCTTTGTGAGCCAGGTTAATTTGATGTAACCAAATTGATAGTCATAATAGAACCATCAGTATTTAAAGACACAATTGGTGGTTAGTAATTTAATACATGTGATAGCAAATTGAGTCTAAAGTATGAATTAAAATCTTACAAAACCTTGTCATCTCTAAAAAAAAGAGTAGCTTATATCTAAGATCTTCTTAAGTACAGAATAATTCTTGTTTTCTGGAGCATTAGAATTCTCTTAAATGTAAAAACATGACCATGGGGTACAATGTATTCTCAAAGTAGTTCTCCCAAACATTACCCCAGGTTCTATACACATACCTTTTCTTTCATTAACAAGATTTCTGCTTGTGCATGTTCTACATCCTGGTTGAAGAATTTACCCCTAAGAATTTTTTATCCTCTTGTTTATATTCCTAGTTGGCGATAACACAATCATGTTAGCTATAGCTAAGTAATATTAAAAAAAGGCAGTGTTTGAAGAGTGCACTATTCAGTACAGAATGTAAAATATGCCTGAGGTTTATTTCTCAGAAATAATATATAAAAGCATGTGATCATAAAAGGCTCATATGTAGCATGCAATATCTCGTGACAATAATTATTCCTGAATGTTTCTATATCTTTAAATGTTTTTACTTTTATTCTTCACAGGTGTTTATATAGAAGAAAGTTTTGGGTTTTTTTAGTGCATGAATAAATCCAGAATTCCAGCTTTGGTCCAATAGACAAAAATCTGACTGGTCAGAAAATTAAATTGTCACCAAACTTGTTTTAGTGCTTGATGGTTAAATAATAGCTATTCCAACTTCATTTGGGCACTGTAGGGAGGATGGGAATGCAGTCAAGAGAACTCATAAGGAAGTAGTACCCTTGGGCAGAAGGAATGTTTTTGGGTATTGATCTCATTTGCTGTGAAATATCTCTCAGGATGTGAAGGTGAGGAAGAGAGTTCCATATGATGTGAATCTGGGAAGAGAATCCCATATGAAGTCATGGCCACAGGTTGCCAGAGAGAGAGAAAAAAAGTGTTCATATGATATCTCAGATTAAAAAGCCCGCAGCATGAGTCCAGTTTACTGATTTATATGTCATAATATTGAGTATTCATGACATCTGCATGCCATTCTAGAGCTAGGAAGTCATTAAACATGGGTTAGAAACTAACGTGCAAAATTCAGGTTTTGTTTGGAAAAGCAAACATCCAGAAGATGGCCCTAGTATTATTCAAATTAAAGATGCTTGCTTAATGACTTTCCATGTGGACCATAACTTTGAGAAACTCAGATTTACCAATTATTTCTATATACTTCAACCCCCACTCCAATTTTCATAAATTTCCATTATTATAAATGAAATTTTCCTGATATGCCTGCAATGGATCCTACATTTACTGTACTTGTAGTACAGTACTTGTAGTACTGTACTTGTACAGTACTTGTAGTACTTGGCTTTCATTGTCCATGTGCATAAAATCTTTCAGCAGTTCATCTGAACCTTGCACTGATAACAGTATTTCTAGGAAGCTCTAACAACTGAACTCTGATATTTTATCAATTTTTGTGTGATTGGGGAATAGGAAGAATTTTGTGGTTTTTTTCTTTGGAAACAGCAAATCTGCATATAATTTAAAGCATTTAAATATGTTGCAAAATACTACGAGAAACTAGAGTTTATATTCCATTCCAATTATAAATATATGATATAATTAAAATATATTTATAGTGTTGTTTCAAAGGATTGCTTCTTTTCCTACAATTTGCAAATGTGGATTATTACATGTTCTTTGAGCCTAGTTAGGAAGGAGTAAATAGTATTTTTACTTAGCTAAGAAAAACATCAAGCAGTATGACATATTAATTTTTCATTTAAAAATGCTACTCAGAAGGGTGGAATTCTGAGGACAGATTGTTAATAAGAGTCAGTGTTGATATGTTTGTATTGAACATTAATGTCTTTGTACTTCAAAGTTCTTTTTCACTGAAAACACTTAAATGACATTTGGTTTATTTGCCTAAAAGATCAGACTGAAAAAGATATACACCAGCTCATGAAGAAGAGCTGCCTGTTGATTCTCATTAAATTTATATTTGTCAGTATTTTTTACTCAAAACCTATTAATATAATATATAAAAGCAAGAAAAAAGGGCTATATTTCACCTTAAATAGTATATAAGGTGGGATATTTTTAAAAGTAAGTTGAACCACTGTCAATGTTCTCAAAGCTTTTTCTTTCATATACTGATATATTTTATTTTTTCAGAGATTTGTGCAGCATAGCATGAGTAATTGTACCAAGATATTTTTAAGACATTAATTTACACTTTTAGGTTTAGATAATTGTGTGTGTGTATGTGTGAGTAGGAGATAGAAATATGAATCTCTGTTTTTCATGTACAGCTGCTACAATATGTAATGTTTCATAAATTACGAAGTTTTTTAGGTTATGCATATAACTTTTTATATAACTCATTTGAATTCATAGCAAACTAGAGACTGGAAATTTATTTCCAGTTTGTCTAAGATCACTTGTCTATTTAAATGTGGATAATTAATACTTTTTTGTGGCACTCAGTGTGGTCCAGTTTATAGGCACTGGATTAGTGTGATCAAAATAAGAACATTAGAATAAAGTAATCTGTGGTTTCTATTTGTTCACTGAATGATCAATAAAATCTTGAACACTCTTATGTCTTTTGATAAGAACATCTGAAAAAAATCTGTTCAGACGGAACAAATTGTAGATATGTTACCATTAATTCCCTTGCAGGTTCCTTCCTCTATAGTTTGGGTTTTTTTTACATATTTTGTTTCACTGACTGAGATCTGAGGAACTTACCTTTCAAATAATCAATGGCTTCATTAATCACCCTCTAGTATTCGTTGATGCTTTGAGATTTAAATAGTTTTCTGGAACAAAAAAATCAATAAATCTTCATGGTAAACCTCTTTGGATCATTTTTTACTGGAAAGAAATGGCATAGAAAATTTTGACATTGTACATGGGGTTTCTCAGAATGTTATTACAGGTTAGTCTGGCAAATCAGTTTTCGAAAGAAGTTTACACTTCGTAAAATACATTGCTGTCATTTAACCATTTTTACACATAATTTGCAAAAACTTGAAGTGTCTGTAGTGTAATGGCATTTCAGCTCTCTTAAAGGTGAGTATCTAAGCTTGATCTGTATGGAGAAAAAAAAAAAGACCATGCATTGCACTGCACTTGACTAGTTTACTGTACAGCTGTAGTTTTAGTGTAATCTAGAAATGCAGATTCACACACACCTCAGTGAGTGGAAAGGGTCTAGAGTGTCATTAACCCTACTACCTACCCCTGTTACTTTCTAGCAAAATTCTCTTCTTTCCTTCTTCCCTTTGTAAGGCTCCTGTGCAGTCATACCAACCCTATTAGTAATGCTTATATCAGCACAATTAATATTCACATCTCCGTCTTCTTAATGCACCTTTTTGCAAACCTTTTTAATTTCATTTACTTGTTATGGTGTTTCTCTTAACGTGAACATTTTGTCCTCTTGTGCCCTGTGAGCAAACAGATACCAGATTCTATAAAAGCATAAGTATTTGGACACAATGCTAAGTGATAAACCATCTTACTGAGTTTTAAAATGATGCAGAATGAAACTGATGGTCATCTTTACTCCAAATGGATCAGAGATCTGTATCTCTTTACACCATTTTCTGTACATTTAAGGTGCAGCAGCATAGTTCTCTGGTGTGTGGTGGAAAGAACTGAGATGAATTACCATCTTTCTATGAAAATTTTGAATGTGAGCCTGTATTTTTAGATACACAGAAGATTTATGACACTTCCTTATTTAGAAAAATAAAATACGCTTGCTATAGGTTTTCTTTGTATAAATTGATGAATTTTATCATCTTACGATTAAAAATAACAAGTATAAAAATAAATATTGGAGTCTTCATAAAGGATTTTTTTTTTAGAAGAGGGAGACAAGGCTTTCATGAACAAGGAATGTGATAATTTCTAAGCATAGGAAGAAACATGGAAAAAATAGCAATGTGAGAGTCTCAAAAGACAAAAGATCAAGGAGAGGCAGGGAAAGAGCAAGTGAATGGGGAGAGAGAGGGTGGAAAAGATCAGAAACACAAAGTGTGCACAGCAGTTTGTGGTAAAAGGAAATCAAGTAAAGCCTAGCTAATGAATGTAAGATGGGAAAGAAAGCATGGTACAGTGATATTGGCAGTGCAATGACATAGTTGAAAGCATACAGACAGCAAGGATGTAGATGATTCAGGCAGCAGCAGATTTACTTGAATTTCCCTGCTCATCCTGAATCACGAAGACAGACTTTTCCCATAATTGTAGTTACATGAGATGAGCTGTGGAGCTTATACCATCAATGTTTCACATGCTGTCATATTATTTCTAGTTATGTCATATTATCTCTAGATACAATAGTACATATAATTACAGATTCACAGTCTGCAGTCATTTACTAAAAGTTATAACTATAGAAATTTTACATGGTGTGGTTTTGCATCATTGACATGTAAAAACTTTTGTCTGTAATGCTACTGTACACGTCTGTTATTAATGCAGAGCATTTACAGTTTCAAAAACCTTTCACACAGAAATGCTGACACACCTCAAAGACCAAGACTTACTAATTCAGTTAATAAAGTTAATTCAGAGATTCTATATTAATATTTTTTTTGAGACTTGGGTTATAAAACTGACATTAAAAATTAAGTGGTTGTGACTCAATGGAATTTATTTGATTTAATTTGATTTTCATGCTTTGAAATAATTCCATTTGAAAATGTTGCAAAAAATGCATGTTCACAAGCTGGACTTGTACAGTTACCCTTAGACCCCTGATATTTTTCAGAAATTATTTTGTTGTTAATAGAGATTCATATTTAGGCTTAGGTCAGCAAACATAGAACAAACATAGCAATTTTTAAAATAATTTTTCTTTTTTCAAGTACAGCAGATCCATTTCCAAACTGCAAAAATCGAAGGGGCTGACAAATCTGAAACATTTCTTAATCCCTCATGGTCTGTAACTGCTTTTCTTTCCACTGGTTCTAATTCCCAGGAGTGTCAAGAATTCTTTCAAAGGGTAGCAACATGTCAGAAAAAGTGTTACCAGACAAATGTTTCTCACTTATTTAGGGCAAGATTCTGCAAAGTGGCTGTAATCAGTGACAGCAGGAATAAACAGTAATTGAAAAAAAAAAAAAAATTTATGTTCAGTTCTTATCCTCCTGCCCAGATGAAAATCTGCAAATGCCAGTCAAGTGAGTACCATGGACAACTATGTATCTAAAGAAAATGTAGTCTCAAAAATGTGTAAAATTCCTGATATCCATGTCACTGTATAACAAACTTGTCAGTATGCTGTCCAATAGTTGGTATGATACATCTGATTATCTGTGGTCTATGCTCAACTGTACCCAATTACAAGGTATGTCACTCATCCCATACACATCTGATGCTCTCACTATTCATTAATGTAAAGTACTGACACAAAAATGCAGTATCAAAAAACTGAAGCTGTGAGATAATCAGAACCAAATCGTGCTTTGAGGCTTCAGTTGTGAAATGCTATGTACTTTATTTTAGAAAGGATCTTTCTATCATATTTCTACCTTCCTAGAGATATGTGAACAGAAGCAACTCTGTACATAATAATAAACTTCAAACCTACGTTTTTGGTTATTTAGAAAGATTACCCAGCACTACTACTTTCAAAGTATTTATGTTTAAAAGATATGTTCCTACAAGAGACACTCCTGCAAATAAACAACTTTTGTCCTGAAGGAAGGAAGAATCTGGTGGTTTCATCAGGGGATGAGACCAACATGAGACCTGTTGGCTTCCTGAGAAACAGATAACAAGGTAGGCACAGGGGCTCACTGGCAGGCTGGCCCTCACCATTAGAGTGCATATGCCACCCTTGTCTGCTCCCATGAAGGAATATCAGGACTTTGATTGCTCTTTTCTCCAAGACTTGTGCTTGCGCAGGGGTCACAAACCTGCCTGCTCATCTCAAGGTGTGACTGCTGCTCCCAGGGTTAGATGGAGTTAAGAAGGGTGGTTGAGCCTCAGCATCTGCACTAGGTCAAGAGTGCAGCACCGCTGCCACTTGAACTGCTGCTTCATTACTAAGCCTCTGAAAAAAGCTGGGTCAGAGGGGAGCTGGGAGCCTTCACTGGGATCAGAGCTACATGGCACAGAGAAATCTACAGGCTAAAATAGCAGGATCCCTGTCTGAAGATTTGTGCTTCTCTCTGGATAACAAGGCTAACAAAACCAGACTTCTGTTTGCTGCTGGAAACATGAGTAAAAGCAACTGCCTCATTGAGCTTTCTCTGCCTGCAGAGAAATGAGAATTTATTCGTTCTAAATTCAGATCTGGATACTGCCACTCATGCCTTCATCATTCTGACACTACCTTTCTGCAGCACATTTCATCTGGGGCAACATTGCTTTATGTAATCAGGAGAGTCAGTGAACTGCAGTGAAGGCATTTAACAGTCACTTAACATACAGAATCTTTTCACCCTTAACTTTAAGCTCACTTTCTTTATAATCCGCGTCTTAAAAATATTCAAGCGGTTTAAAAGCTCAGATACTAATACTGGGAATTTGAAATATTAATTGCAGATAGTATTTAAGCATCAGAAATACAGATACGCTTGCTTGAGTTTCAGAGATATTGAGAAGAAACTTCTTAGTCACAGGCCATATGTCATTAAATATTGGCACTGAATAATTTTGAAGTGATAATTAACACTTTAGTGTACAGGTGTGAAATCTCACATGCAGACTTAACAGTGCTTATTGTGCTTTATGCTTATGTGAAATAGCCTTATAGCTTACTGATGGAAGGATATAAACAATGTCACCTTCGTATTTCCTTCTAGATGTGCTGTATAAAGAGCTTGGCTGTTCTAAAATATATATGGCTGTATTTCTAAAAAGAATTTCATCAGCAGCTCAAAAAGGAGCATTGTATGTTTAAAATTCAGGATTTGCTGTACTGCTTATTTAATCCTGTATCGGGAATGTCTTTTTAAGTGAGCTTTCCTCATAACATGTTAATGTCCAGTTTAAGTTTAATAATTTCTGCAGGAGGAAAAAACCCACAACATTGATTTTATGAAGTGAATTTATAGAAAATATAACACCTTAACCTCTGAAAAAAAATAGTTTTAAAGGCTTCAACAATTCTGGGTAAGGGATGGTCCTTTTAATATGAATGTACTCTGCTATGGGTACATTATATTTATGTACAAAAAAAGATGGATACTTTATACAGATACTCTCTATTTATCTCTTCTTCCAAGAATAAACTATACCAGGAAAAAATTAGCACCATTTATACTAACACAAACACACCTTCATTAAGATGTAGCTCTTGTTCATAGAGGCCTGCATCTTCAAGATGTTCACTCTTCGCACTTTTCTAAAATTATAGCTGATACCTCCATAAGTGTGCTTATTTCTGTACTGTGAAATGTTGATTGTCATATGGAACTTTAAATTCCATAAATTTAGCTACATTTTGATGTTTTGGAATTCAGTCACTGTAAATTAGGAGACCCTGAAATAGCACAGTTTTCATATTGCTCTTTATTTATAGGTTACTCATCACTACTAATTATAGCATAAGTGGTTATTTTCACTGGGAAATAAACTCCTGTTTTCAGAAGCCAACAGCAATTTTAGCCATGTTTAAATAAGCTGCATAAAGTAACCGTATCTGAGTGAAAAACAGTGACCGAGAGGTGACTCTATTGTCATTTCTAGAACTAAGATATTGTCCACATATTTGATACCTAGCAGAAAAAAATGAGCATTTTGTGTGATCATTGCTTTTCCGTGGCCTGTGGTTCAACAAGCCCAGCAAGCAATCCCTGGGACTATGATCAGATTGCTAAAGATCACTTTACATAGCTATCCATTGCTTCTGAAGTGAGTAACCCACCTAGACAATTTCTTCAGATTGGTCTTATCTCCATCTTCCTCCTCCTTATTAAAAGAAACCTTAAAAATGTACAAATGCTACTATGAGTTTCAACCTGAGTTTTTAGCAAGTGATGTGGGTATAAATATTAATATTGTCTAATAGTTCTGATGCTGAATAAGCATCTCATTATAGTCAGTGAAACTAACCTTTCCTGCTCATTTTTCTGCTAGCTTTGAATGTGTTGTAGGGCTGGTAGAGGACAAAACTCATTCCACAATTACTTCTTTAGCAATAGGAGGGCTCTGCATTTAGTGTGCAATGGTCATCATATGTAGTGTTTCACAAGGTACAACTAGTCTCCTTGAGTACAAAACAGGTGGCTGAAACTTAATAAAAGTGATGCTATTGGGAATAGAAGAACAACTTGCACCAAGACTAACTTTGCACTGTTATAGGCCCCAGCTGAGCAGTTACCAAAGCAATGTGAACTCAAACTGCAATCAGATTGGCCTTTAAACCCTATAAAGAGACAATGTTATTAAAATGATTTTTTTTCCCTTTTCCACATAAGCTGACTTGAAAGTTTCCAATAGTTCCTTTGACATATTTCCCAGATTAGCATGGTTTGTTGTGTATCTTTTGTGTTGCAGGGCTTTTAGGCAAAGCATGCTAGAATCTTCATTTTTGCTGAGACTCATCTCTTTAGAGGGCATTGTGACAGAAAATACATCATACCAGTCTTCTAGATTTTTCCAGGACAGTCATTAGTTTCTAGCTTCAGTTTAAAATTGTCATTGTACAATCATGAATCTCTAGTGTTTAGGGAACAGAGCCCTTCATGTCTTGCACCAGCATTTAAGAACACCACTGTTCCTAAAGGAATGGTTTTGGATATGAAAATTTAACCTTTAAAGACCAGTTTTAAACAAGGCCATGAGTAATCTCTACCCTCTTTTCAATCTGTGTGGTTGCCTTTCACACTGTTTGCAGGGGTTTTGGCTGAAAGTGATGTAGTAACACAGACAAGGGTACCAAGGGCGAACTTTGGCAGGCAGGATCCCATGAATTCTGACAGGCAGACTCTGGCAGTACTCAAAAACACATTTCCAGATTCATTGCCTGCAGGGGCAGCAAACAGCTTTTGGATCTGTGGTTACATCCCCAATTGCAGTGTAGGCATCAGGAGAGAACACTCTGATGTGACTACGAGCAGGAAACAAAGCATTTTTCCATCATTATAAATAATGATCAGAATTGCATCACTTTGACTACCAGTGTGGTATGGTAAAGACCTTGGGTTGAAGTCTAATTTGAAACCAAAGGTGGGAGAGTGAATTGAAAATCTGGCTGTCAAACTACAGGAAAATAAGAGGAGAGCTGCCTTAGGTCTGGGACCTCTGGGTTTTTGCTGTGTATCACCATGTGGGTGCCACTGTTGCTAGCAATTTATAAAATGCCTGATATTACGTTCAATTGTTTAGCAAATGATGTCCAGTCACCTAAGCCATCTGTTCTTCTTGGATCCATCTTTCAGCTGATATTTATTAAATAAAAATGCACTTTCCTTTTTTATATACTGGGGGGTGTTTACTGCCACTTGGAAACTCATTGTTTTAAAATTGCTCCTTTGGCAGTCTTTGCTGCCAAATGGATTTCAGCTGAACTGCTCATAGCTCTTAGTAGGAGGAGGTCTCCTGCACAAAAACCAGCAAGGAATGCTTATTAGATGTCTGTCACAATAGGAAACACTGCCCAAACTATACTTTCCTGGTCATAGGCAATTTTGTGTGGTAATATTTTCGAGCTGATGTAATTGGAATGGATGTATTTTGAGCCTGGTCCTCTGAAGAATAACACCAAAGTTTTGTGTGAGTAGAACTGCAGAAAGAAAATGTGTAATAATTTTATACCCTAGGAGACAAAACCCTATACCAGGGATGGAGTAACAACATCAAACCTAAGGAGCTGTAATGAATATCATCTTTGGTGAATGCCACCTTTGGCAATGAGGGAAAATGATGATATTATTGTGAAGACTGCATCAGTTTCGCTCGTTTCCTCTAAGCTGTAAAATGATTAAGCAAGACACCTCTATTTAAGTTATTATTTATTCTCCCTATCTGAGTTTGACGTCAAGCTTAAAAATAAGCAAGATGTTGCTGAAGTGCATAAAAATTAGGATGTGTGAAGTATGCAAGTAGCATTTTAAGCGAAAAAGAACCTTTTAAATTATTTAGTAAAATTCAGTAAAAGGTATTTCAAGTATCATATACTGGATAGTAATAGAAAGATTCCATGGTTAAAAATACCCTAGCTTTTTGTTCAATGGACTTTTGAAAAATATATTAAATCTCTACATCTTAAGTGCCTATTGCCATCTCTAAACTGTCCTTTTTTCATGAAAGTATTTCCTACAGATTCTATATCTATGTATCAGTCCATAGCCTTTGATGAGATATTTCTTAGAAAATCTCCATAAAACACATCAATTTTTAAGATAATGAAAACATTTAAAAGTAAATATTAAAGAAACTTGGTTCAAAGAACATGCATAAATAGAAATGGGGGGGAGAAGTGCTATTATTTTGAGTGGGTAAGAGGTCATATTTTAGCATCTGACAGATCTTGGTGATATTAATAATTATGAGTGTTCAACCATTTTTTTATTTTATACAATTCAGTTGTGCTTTACCGTCCAAGTAAGATTTTATTTGAGCATTTACATCAGTGACGATTAGAATTAATACAGTAAATGAAATAAATAAAAACTTAAAATTAAAGCTAAACAGAAGCCCAGTTATTCTATTTCAATTTTTTTTAGTTCACACTAAACTTATTTTTTGTTACATAGGTGACAAAAAAAGAATTTATTCTTAAAGCAGTACAATTTTAAATAGATGGGAACTGAAATAAAACATTACTCCCTGTTTTTTTCTCCCCGTCTATAACTGATTATTTTCTTCTCTTTCTTTTTTCATTAAAAAATAAGAACAAAATCCCTGTATCCAGGTAGAAGTAAACTTTTTTAAATCTCTGGCTTCAAACTTGAGACTCGGGTCTGTCTGTAGATATTTTAAGGCTTAGTTCACTGTTGTACACCTTATGATAAGCATAATAATGAAAAGTTGTCAGCCCTAAAGATATCCTGGAACAAGATTAATGTCACATTTAGCCGTTGTGAAAAGTGTTTATTTCATGGTAAACTTATACTGCCAATCCCATACAAAATTATGTTGGATGTTGTTGCTTCGTGATCTGAGGTTAGAGCAAAACAAACTGAAATGGTTTCAGTCAATAATTGTAGATCTACAATGATATTTCTAAGCAGTTACTTTAGTTCCCAAGTTCACAGTTCTGGGTAATCAAGACCTGGAAGGCGATAAATATAAGTTGTGCACAAATTTTCAGCTTTCTACCTTCCTTTTAAAGATTCTAAAAATGTATTCAGCTTTGACATCTGTCTGCCTACAGTGTGTTATTTCCTAGTCCAAACCATTACTATGCTGCAGAAGAGCAGAACATGTTTAAAGTGGTTTCCTTTGACTCACAAACTGTTTCCTCTGCTTCTGTCCTTGTCTGGGATTAAGGCTTCTGTAGGAACAAGAGAAGCAGCATATGACTCCACTGTAGAGTGGGGTCCTCTCCAAAAGCAAAGAGAGCTGAACCCTGTAAGGCCTCATTTGCAAAGGAAAAAAAAAAAAAGCTGTACACGAATGTGAAGCTGGAGCCATGGTTCCATAACTCAGTGCTCTATTCTATTTTACACGTGTATATATGTATGCATACACATATACACATGGAGAATGTAAATATGTGTATAATCCATGTAATGTTTATGCATTATACTTATATCTCTATGTATACTATGCATATTTTTATGAAAATACATGCATTTTGATATGGGCAAATAGATAAACATACGGCTAACTTATTTTTCATAGCAGAATCTGTTTTTCTCCAGTTTCATGATTTTGCTATTTGGTTGTTTTCCTCCTTAGTTTCTTTTTCCCATTGCCTCCACATGTGAATGATTTTCTACCATCTATTTTATCACACCTGCTCTTGGCTTGGCTCAGCTGCTTAGGAGCTGGCACTTATGTTGCTGGAACTCTTTTCCACTGGGATTCAAATGGTACTGTTGGCCTCAGTGTAACAGAAACTACAGCCAAGATAAAACAAACAGTTATGCTTAAATGATGGTATTCAGAAAAGCACTTAAATTGTTATAGTTTTTTGCATCTGATGAAAGCTACTCAGTAAACAATGTCTTTTCTGACTATAAACAGTGCTTCTGGGGAAATGGACAGGTAAAATCAGATCCCCATCTAAGCCGTTTAATTAATTTTAAAGTTCACATAAATATGAAAACACATTGTAGAATTGACTAATAATGACCGATGGGACATAAAATGGTATTTTTTTCTATTTGAAAGATGGTATTTTTTTCTATTCTATTCTATTATCAATATTAAGATGCAAAGATCCTTTTCTTCATGTCTGCAGTCCAGGGTCTGTTGTTGAGAACTGTCCTGTGAGGTTTAGAAAGTACAGTTTCTACTGGGTCATATAAGTATTTCTCTTTCATTTCACAAAATCTTTTTTTGAAATCTTGTGAAGAACTACTGAGGTTTCATGTCATAGGCACAGTGATTTTTTTACAGCCTCTACAGCATCTACTAAATTCCTCTCTTCAGCAAAACATCATTGCTTCACTGTTTTCCAGTTGTTCTTTCACTATACAAAGTGGAATCCACTTTCTAAAAGGTCACTGGTTTTTTGCAAACTAGAGCCTTAATTACCCACAGAAAAGCTATTAGTAAACCGGGATTTTTTTTTCCTATTAAAGAATATTAATCACTGACATCTTGTTTTCCCCTCTGACTGTAAAAGTCCATTTTAATTATTTCACAAAATGAGCTATTATAGATTAAGCTGATGTACTTAAATGTCTGTGCCTCAGATGGCTTTTCTGATTTTTAGTAGTGATGGGGAAAAAGAAACCTAAAAGTGAAAACATGATACTTGTTTCCTTTAAGTTTTCTCTGTAGGTAAGCAGTTAATTTTAATTGGTTCTTGAAACCTGCTAAGGGAAAATACTAAATCAGTAAAGCTTTCACTTGAGCCATGTCCCATTTTAGTCTGTGTTACGCACTCCATGGGTTACATCTATGAACTAAATAATTTTGTATCTGCCACTTATCCTTCACAGGCTCCCTGGCTCAGAACCTCTGTCTTTGGAGCACAGACAGAAAAAAAAATAATAAAAAAAAATTAAAAATTGAGCTCACAAAATCACAGAGATCTAGCTGGAGTTGCAAAGGTGGATGACCATCACATTTATCAGGTCTTCTGTAACTTGGTAATGCCATGATGTCACTGAGGGTTTTTTTAAATTATTACACAGATTTCTCTGGCTACACTAACAGAGTAGGGTATATTTTTCCTGTCTGCATCTATCCTTTCTCTTCTACTGCCCAGTCTCTCTTTTCTACTAACAGAGGGACTGGTGGAACCAGACCACATCCATTGATTAGATCCTATTTTGCTGCCCTGTCTTTTTCTGGCTTGCAAGGTATCCTCCCTCCCATATCTTAGTCATTTCCCTGTCTGGTCAATCTTCATACTGTCATGAAATCATATGACCCTAAAGAGTGAAGTCTTTACTTTTTCTTTATTCATAGAGGGCACAAAATAAAAGACTGGAAAAAAAAATGACAGGGAAAAGGAGCTGTGGTTTGATTCCAGCTTAATAAAGTCATTATAATTCTGTGCAGGATGATTTTTATAGAGATAAAGATATTTTACCAGAAATATAAAAGTGCAAAAACTGTCCTGAAGAAAATTAAACACAATTTGGTGGAGATCAGCAATTTAATTAGTGAAGGAATATATTCTGTGCATGCATAGAGAAATTCTCCTTACCTAGCTATGATCTATGTATATAGAATGCCCTGGTTTTTTCAGGCTCCTTTTAACACCAATGAAAGCATATTGAGGTGTCTACAGAGCAGTTAATTCCATTCTGAGGTGGGTAGGGAAAGTCATCAGAGTATTTCAAGAAACAAAGTAATGCAGTAGCACAACCTAAAGTTCAAAAGCAAAGTATCACCTATGTGACATCATCCCCAGACAACAAAATGTCCATTTTCCTCTGGAATAAAAGTACACTCCCATGCCTGTCCCAGCAATACCATAGTGTGGCTGTATGAGATATTAATACTAAAAATACTGAGTTGTAACCTATGACCCAGTCCTAAACATGAAGTAACTTAAATGGAATCTAAATTGAAGTAAGAACCAAACTCATAAGTTCGGTTATTTTAAAGAACTCTCCACATCTGCTGTTGCTCCACCTCACTGTTCAGTATCAATAAACTACTGTGGCTTCATAGACTCAAAAAATGTTGCAACTGTTCAGTATGTGACTGACCTGTAAGGTTTTTGCTGTTGATTAGATCATACAGCCCTATCACCACACAGAAAAGTTCTGCAAGCATGTAAATGAAGTTGTTTCTCACTTCAGAGCTCCTCTTTCCTCCCAAGCAAGTGGTTGAAAGCAAGAACTTTAGCAAGAAAATAATCACCTAGTGCTGTGAAGAGCAGATATGTGCTTGATTCTGTTATTTATGCCACACCATCAATCATGGATTCATCTTTAAAATTTAATTTTAATGTTTCATATCTCTCTATATTACCCATCTATCTTAAATATTAAATCATTATTTCATGTGAATCCTCTTCCATGGTCTACATATGCAAGTGCTTGCAGGGTTGTATTTGATTATCTCAGAGCAGAGAAGATCTATTTTAAGTTCAGATCACTGAATGTTTGTGCTTTCTTATCTGTTAGAGTCTCTCAATATTCCAGGGAGGTTGCTTGCAATTACCTAGGGGGGGTTTAACATTTTTATAGTCAAGTCTCAATCAAATGGTTGGAAGTTGCATTTAAGACATCTTTGTGCAACAGTGTCAACAGGGAACTAGTAATAATAATTTGGTGACAGAAAATCTATAAAACACATTAAGACAGTTTCAGTTCCACTTTTTTTTTTTCCTTATGTCTTGTTACATTCACAACTGAAGTCACAGAGACAAGATCAAAACTCTAGGAACAAAGCTTACCTTAAAGGCTTTACTGATAAGAACCTATAAACAAAAGGTTTAAGATTCAGCATCCAACCTAAGCTTTACAAGTTCTGTAAACACTATCGATTTCACCCAGATTCCTGAGAAATATTTAATCCAAACTCTATTTGTCCTATGAAAATGAAGTGTCGGAGTTGATCCATATTTTCACTTTAGAATATTGAGGTCCGTAGGTTAATACACTAAGCAAACTGCAAACTCTGGGGTTTTATTCACTTTGTAGGCTACAGAAAAGACAGGTATTTAATTTTTTTTCCATCATATGGTCTTGCTGCAATGGTATTTTTTCCTGCATAGAATCTAAATATGTGGTTATGCATTGCAGCAATATTCTGTACCCTGTTTAAGTTTCATTTTGTTTCTGAGATAAAAGCTTAGGTTGTGAAATGAGCATTTTCATTTCACTGCATATCTTCCAGATTCCACAGGGAAAAAAAGTCACAACAAGTTTCTTTAAGTTTTCTCAGGTGTCATCATAGTAGGCTATGAAGAAATGCTCTTCTCCTAAGAGAAAGCCCTGGAGAAAGATGGATATTTAAAGGTACATTTCCCAAAGCAGAAAATATTTGGTATTTTAGATCAGTGAATTTTGTGGGGCTGTGCTTCTTTCATTTAGCTTAAAATAGGGTGTGCATTAGCTCACTTCTAGCCAAGCCTCGTTATAAACTATTAATAGTTTCATTTGCATTTTCATCAGGAAGAAAAGAGACAGTCATTACATAGATCTTTTTCTAGACACTGGAATGTTATTTATTTAAAAATAGTTTATGATTTTGTACAGGATATATGCAGAGTTTTGATGGAAAGCAAGAATAATTGCACAGCAGTTGTGAAATGTTCATATTTATCTGAATGACATTACTGATTACCTCAGTGTGCTGTATTAGCAGGCTAACCATGACCCACACATACATACAGTCTTAACCTGCTTATGGCTCATCATGATGTTTAACTAGAAATATTTATCATTTTCCATTATTACTTATGTAGCTGGCTTTATATATTTTTTTTAATTCACACTCCTGGTTATAGGACCTGATATTGGGGTCTGTAAGAGTCATACATGCTAATTTGGTAGTATATGTATACCTCATCCTCAACTACAGGAGCACATGACAGGAAGATATTAAACTGAATTAAAAATATCATCTTCAAAACAGGGCATTATTCATCCAGAAGTAGATAATGTTCAAAGTAACAGATAAAAGCAATAAAGGACAATATGTATCTTTCTACTAAGAAGCTCCATCATATTTCCAGACTTGTCTTTCCAGAGGTGCCTGAGGAGAATGTTCTGTTTGTTTCTAATCCAGCTGCCAGGTATCATTGCCACATGTCAGTATTTCCTGATTCACTCTGTAAATCCCCTACCACCACCTCTTTTAGGACAGCATCCTTACGGGACAGGGACACTGGATTTAAATGTGAGTTGAAAAATACACAGGTTGCTGGATTTTACATTGCCAGGCAGTCAGAAGTCAATAGCTTTCTGCAAAAAATCCTTCATTCGATACTTTCACTTTGCTTCTAATTTTTTTCCTGTGAAATTTCTTTCTTCATTTTTGTCCTTTGATTTTTCCCCATGCATCTAGGCAAGGTACTACCTGGAAGGTAATCTGAGGTTTAGAATTTAGTTTCAAATTAATACACATAAAAGTCTGTTTTCTCCAGATAAATTTAATAATTTAGTTCAGGTTATCACATAGTTATAAATTTGGTGATCAACTTCCCTGACATTTTTAGAAACTAAAAATGAGAATTTATCTATTGGTGGAGATTGAAACCCAGTCACTGCAGACGGGTTAGCCAGATGACCTTTGAAGGTCCCTTCAAACCCAAACCATTCTATCAATCTATGATTCTATGATGGCAATCCATTAAAGAAGTAGGAGAAGTCATATTCCATGATAGTTTTCAGGTTTCATTCTTTTATTATACATCATATTTAGTTTCATC
Source organism: Calypte anna (assembly GCF_003957555.1). Lineage (NCBI taxonomy): Eukaryota > Metazoa > Chordata > Aves > Apodiformes > Trochilidae > Calypte > Calypte anna. The sequence goes on from NC_044245.1 coordinate 107,173,077, forward strand.
ATTTTTGTCATTCCTTTACAGCCGTGCTTGCTATTAGATTCTCAATGTTATCTGCATTTTTTATCTGTTCTTTCAGCAAATACCTTCATAGACTACTGGTTTTATGTGAACTCAGATCTGATTAAGTCTGTTTTATTATAACTCTTTAAATGCTGTGGATCTTTTACAACAACACAAGAAATTTCAAGTTACAAATTTTACATTTTACAAATACTCTAAGGACACCTCTTGGGCTTAAATGCTTCTAATTTGAAGTATATTCTCATTTCTCACATTTTATTTATTTATAAACTTAATTTTAAGTTAGATACCTAAGCTTTCAATAATAACAGTCTTCTTAAACATAAAAAAACATGAACATAAAAACCCATAAAAAATAAAACATAAAAAAATCATGAAGCAAATTGAAAGATCTCTTCTTCCTCTACCCCCACAGCTAACAGGAATTTCTAAGTTTTTTGTCATTGGAGTTTTTTGTTTGTTTTGTTTGGTTGGGTTTTTTCATATGAAAGAAAAAATTAGTACACAGTGCACTAGCATGTAAATTGAAAGCTTTAGAACTCTTGAGCAGCGCACCACTGCAGATTCCTTTTATACAATAATATACAATATAGTATACATTAATACAAACTAATAATAATACAAACTAAAATACAAACAAATAATACAAACTAAAAATAATACAAATATACAAATATACAAACTGTAGCTGGAGAGTGCAACCATCTGGTAGAGTTTTAAAAACAAGAAACGGATGTCTTAAAGATATCTGTAACTTCCTAAAGGATAATTTCCTTTTATGAAAATGTTCAGAGAATTTCAGGTCTGCCTCTTTTTGTCTCTTGTAAATAGAGAAAGTAGGTACATGAGTATGAGGACAAGGGTCTGCTTTATATAGAAAATGAAAAAAATTCAAAACAGAATCATAATGCAGGTGTTCACTTAGTGCATTATGGGGCTCATATTATATTAATAGTTTATTAAAATTTTATTTGAAAATTTATTATTTTTTAAAGCCACATTCCTCAATGAAAATGTAATATTAAAGACTAAGTGTTAAAACTATTAAGTAAGACAGTAAGTAACAAAAAAAAAAAAGGCATGTTCCATTTCCAAATAGTCACACTTTGAGGTGAGAAAGTGTTATTCACTACAGGAAGCAGACAAGGCTGGAAAGAAAATGAAAAGCAAGATGCCACAAGGGAAGCAAAAAAATGTTAAGGAGACAGAAGTATCCATACTCTTCATGAAGGGATCAGGAACTTTGAAAAAAGCTTGTCCTCTAGTAGCATAAATCTATGAAGATTCTGAAAGTTTATGGTTGTTTATCTACCACCATCACTATTGCCTAGTATAGTTCTTCCATTTAGGCACTAGCAATATTGGAGGAAATGCAAAATGAGACTTGAATCTTGAGATCTTAAGCTCTGTCAGGGGAGGTTTAGGTTACATATTAGGAAAAAAATTCTTTACAGAGAGGGTGATCAGGCATTGGAATGGGCTACTCAGGGAGGTGGTGGATTCTCCATCCCTGGAGATTTTTAACAAGAGACTGATGTGGCACTCGGTGCCATGGTCTGGTAACCACAGTGGTAGTGGATTAAGGGTTGCACTTGATGATCTCAGAGGTCCTTTCCAACCCAGATGATTCTGTGATTCTGTCTGTGAATAGAGGTTGAAGAACTCAGGTAGAGCTTTTGTCAGTCCTCTAACTGGAGGGTCAAAAGACAAGTGTATACCCACTGAATAGACATCAGTTCTCTTGGTAATAGGATGTTATGTTGTGAATGTCAAGTACAGAATAGTTTGCACCTTAGGAAGAAAGGACAGTGTCCAGTGTCCTTGCCCAGTTACTTGTCAACTGAGTGGGAAGGGATTAAACTAATTACAGTAAGGGAATGCAATAGAACTGAGTAAAAACAAGGTTTTTATTGACAAAGGGCTCAGAAAAAGCTTTATTCTCCATAGTATAAGAAGACTTCAAAAGGAAGGGCAAGGACATATGTGAAAAAAAAATGTTCATGAGGCAATTGAATTTATGATTCTCAGGACTGGAATAAGAAATAAAGTTAAAATATTTCAGAGAAACAACTTCAGTAAACTCAGAATTCCTAAATAAAATACCATTTTATAATTGTCCATGTTGTTTGCGCCTGATAGTTCACAAAGAATAAGGACTTGAGTGCCTTTTTACGGATAAAGTGGTAAAAACATGATGCTTCAGGACAGCAAATTAAATGTTAAAATGTTGACGAAATGTTAATCGTCCATAAATACAAGGAAGAGGCATACAGGTCAGCTTCTTAAGTACAAGGAAAAAAAAAGACATGAACACTGCAAAGATTCTGGAAAGAGCAAAAATGCCTGCCCCAAAACAACACAGATAAGTCTATAAATTTAATAATAATTAGAAGATCAGGAAAGAAAAAGCTCCACTTTTTAAGTGGAGAAGAAAAGCTATTGATAAATCATGTTGCGAAGGCAATGGCTCTTAAAATCTTCATGACACCACCAAGAAGACTTGCTGTCATCAGGCACCTATCACAGCCAGAATCAAAGACGTGAGACTACATTCTCTGCCTACTACAGATGCAAGTTGGAAAGCACTTGCAGTAGATATGTGTTTTCTAATCTTATCAAAAATGCTGAGGTGAATTTCATTGCGAAGTACTCAAAAAAACAGCTGATGAATTACAAGTAGTTTCAGCTACAGATTAAGCAGAAGCATTATGATAATTGTTACCATCTTAGGGCATATGAAAAGAGTGTCCAAGTGTGTTGTAAAGACTGTTAGAAAAAAACATCTGTTAGGAATGATATAGGTACACTTGATCCTGCTTCCAGATGAAGATGAACTAGATGAGATATTTTAGTGCTTTGTGTTTGTAAATTGTTCTTCTAATGGACTGACAGAGATAACACAAGGCAAACTATAATCCAAACTAAATTAAAAAGGCACAAAAAAGCCAAGAAAATATATCTAAGTTATTACTCCAGAAATAAAATAGAAAGCAATTGAAAGGATCAATGCAAACATATGCCTACCTCCTTCTTCTATTTCGTCTCTGTCTTCCTTGTTTTGCCTTATCTTTTCACATCAACAGATGTCTCTTCATACTGTTGAAATACTTATATATGCTATAACTGCACAACCCTTTGCTTTCTTTCCCACTGCTTTTTTCACAGTGCTTTAACATAGGAATTAGGTCTTCTTAAATCACATTCTGGTTCCTTTTTGTCTTTGAAACCCATCCTTAAATACAAGCAAGTCATTATATTTTAATATTTTTCTCAGGGAAAAAAAAAAATCCTGTTGATTTGAACTTTGACATCTCTTACCATGGCTCACTTAATTTCATTTGTTTACTATGGTTCTGGAATAAGCCAGTATGATCATAACTGAGCATGAGATGAGAAGCTTTATATGACCTTCTCTCAAGGTTAGTCAATAAGCTATTTGAAGCACTATATATGCAGCCATAGGAGAAAGAAGTGGGTTCTATTAAATAAATTTTCTCTGTGTAAAATCTAACTCCTTTTTTATGTTCGTATAGACCCATTTCAAACCCAGTGAAGCCATCAGGATGTGGAGTGCTTGTCAAATAATAGACTTACTGCTAGTTACCCCTAGATACATTGTCTTCTCAAAAGTCTTGAATTATATCACCAATATTAACTGAGAGATTTTAGATTTGTTCCATTTCTTCATCATTTATGAAGGTGCTCACATTTCAGATGTTTCTTAACAGCATTAAGGCAAGATCATTATGTCTCCATTCACTTGAACTCAGACTTCTTTGTGCAATAGCCTTTATATTTCTAATGTGCTGATATCAATGCCTCTGCCATCTCCCAAACTTTGAATGATTGCTTAAAGGTTCAGTGCTCTAAGCCCTGAATTGTGAATCAGGAAGCAAGTGCTAAAGCATTATATTCATAAATTTTGCATAGCAAAGTAGATAATGGAATCAAATCTATTTTTCTCTTCAGTTCAGTTTCTACTTAAATAGGACAAGAGTACAAAATAAATTATTACATTATTATTTTTTTAAAAAGATGGAGATTTGGTAAAATGCTTGGAATAATATGGAAACTTAGTTCCTAATATCTAGGACTGAGGTTTCGTCTGTGAAGCCAAAAGTCATGCAACTTTTTACTAATAGCCACCTTCCAAAGGTAGATCTTTATTTATGCATCTGTAGTAACAATACAGTAGCTGTATTGTATTGCTCCATAGTTATTTTAACAATAGCTTCATTCAGTGATGTGTATTTTTTTCCTAATTAATTATTTAAATATTCTCTCAAGTTAAGTCTGAATCATTTTGTAAGTGGATGAACAGAAAGAGAGTTTAAATGGGATGATCACATCAAAATAACATAGAGGTACAATCAGACAGAACAAAGTCATGGGTGTATGTCCAGCCAGGTTTTCTGACCTCCAATAGCTATGACACTGAACTCTAGAGAAATATTTAAGTTCTATATTTAATTCAAATATACCAGACTCATTCAACACCAAGTGAGGAAACATAATACAGCCTATGCTGAGACCAAGACCTTACCCATTCTAATAGAGACAATTCAAGAATAAGAAAAACTATGTTTCATAGCTGCAGTGGGTAACTTTGAAGCCAACATCATAATTTCTCTCTTTGGTAGAACAGTTTCCCTCTCTCCACTGTATATCAGCTTTGAAGAACATTAAAACTGATGCAGTCTAAGTAGAAAAGCTTGTCTATACACAAAGTATAATGAAGCACCCACTTTTCACATTCTCTTCCTTGTTGTTGTAGATTTAATATTGTTGTTTAATCCTCTGCTTTCTGAAGTGCGTCACTTAAAGTCAGATTTCTCTTATGAATCATTTTGAACTCTGTCAATCCAGAATAATTTGTATTGGCAAATGAACTGACAAAATTATCTATTCTTTTCATGCACGCTAGTATATCATTGAAGACCCTCCAACCAATCTGCTACCAGGTACCTCTCAGAGAAAGAGAGATACAGTCTCTACCCTGGAAATTTGGAGCCTAGCTAGATAGAGAAAAGAACAACAGATAAAATAGGGCTGAAGATTAAGGTACTTTTTCAGGGTCATGTAATAACTTAGTGGCAGTGAGGAAGAGACACTGAGATTTCTGTTTCTAGTCTTCTGAGCATCTTACCTATTTTCTAAGTAGTTCTTCCATTTGTTTTCATATTTCAGCAGAAGATTATAATTTATATTCTGTTCCATTATGTGTAAGCAAAATATTACTGATTTGTAAATAAGCTGTGATGTGAATTTGCCTAGTGAGTTTAGCTGCAGTACAAAGCAAGATATAAAAAATGCATATACGTCACAAAACTTGATCTGAAAAATCTTCTCACAAGTTTCTTTTTTCCTTCTGAGGTGCTCATGAAGCTGTCAGACCCTGTAATGTTACTGAGCAATGTAAACCAAAGAGAGCTATAATTATGTGTGCCCCATATAAGAGTAAAAGATCAATATCACATCCTTCTTGAGTGTTTTAATATCTAACAACAGAGGTATTGCTCAAAGAGGAAGAAAAGTGTTATCTTCAGCCTTATCTTTGTCTTCCTTCCTGAAAGGTAGGAGGTAAAAAGTAAGTCTGTAAAATCAGAAATTTTTAATTAAGTGAAAGGAAAATACTGTAAACAGCAAAATCCTCATCTCATACAAGAAGGAAAGTATATCTAGCATTTTGCTTCATCAGACTTACAAAAGCCATCATCACGAGGCTAGAGTAACACTAAAAGAGAAGCAGCTTTTAAATCAGAAAGTAGCTATACCAAAACTACTGTTGAAATGAAGGAGAATTTGTCAAAATATGTCATCTCTATGGCTGTACTCATCTTTTGCAGTGATGTTTTATCTGCTTCCATATCTTCCTCATCACCATCTAGAAACTACTTCCACCTCCTCAGTGTCACTTTTGCGGATGTGTTGCAGTAATTTTATTATTTAGGACAATTAACTCTCTTTCAGTCTGTGGAGTGTAAAAGAATTCACACAGGTACAAAGGACTTGTCTGGTGTGCTTATGCTTTCATAAACAAGCTTGATTTTTTGCAAGGTCTTGCAGAAGTACCAGTAATTCAATAGCCATGTTGAAAATGGCCATATGGCTGAATAGATGGAAATCAATTCCTTGAGAAGGTGTAAGTTGAAGCTTTTCTGTTCTTTGTGTATTTCTGCCAATATTTTCTTTTTCTGTCACATATTAATAGGACTGAGCATAAGAGTTATCTGTGTAGTAGATCTATTTGTCTCTTTTTGCCAGGGCTACTGAGAAGGAACTGGCTACCTGATCTTCCTTTTGACAGGGATTGTTTTTGTGTCAGGGAAGTTCCCTGCAGGAGAACTGAGATTAACTCCCTTTTCACTGCATAAATGACACAAAGGAGGGATGGGCAGCACACGATGCAGTATTGCTAAAGCAACCAGAGCCAAAACACATCACATAATTACACAGTGATATCATTATGATATCTTCATTAGTGTCTTTGATTACTGTATGGCCTAGCCTTGTTGTTTGACTGTTCCATTTCCAGTAAAGCACTATAGTGAAGGAGAGGCAACACATTTGTACAGTAATAGAAATTGTAGGGGTCTTGGGACAGAAGCATCAGAGACAAGTACTTTCTACTATATCTAGACAGCCACTTGTCCAGCCCTTGAAAGCATGGGAAATCTCTATGCTGTTGAGACAGTTCAATATATTTTTAACAAAAACATTCTTATTTGTCATTCACCAGGAAAAAAACAAAGCGAAACAAAACAACACAAAAAAACCAAAAAAACCCCACAAAAGCAAAACAGTTCAGAAAAATGGAGGTGCTATCTTGGAGTATTTATCATGATACCTTCATGTTGCAGTAGTATGATGAGCCCTCAAAAGATGACTGAGTATATGAGCATGTGGGATGAGCATGCTTATAAATATATATTAAATTAAGCACTGAGTGAAGAAAGTTATTTCTGAGTTCCTGCAAAAACCTTAGTCTTTTCCCTGAGCTTTTGCCTTCTGATCCTTTTTTGCAGTCTGTATTCAGATTGCTTTCTAACATTAGTCTAAAATTACGTATTGATGTTTTATTAAATGTTTTATAATAAGCTTACTTATATTCTCTGTTTGATAATGTTATATAATATTTAATTGTCTCTCAAACAGTCACAAAGAAAAATATCTCTTACATATGTTACTCCCATGAATCCTATACTTTCCCTTTTTTAAAGCCTTAACCTCCTTTGATGCTTTTGTTCTGTTTACTTCTTTCTTGTTTCCTATTGTCTTCCTAAATCTTTCTATTTGATGTCAGTCCCTTTATTATTCTACTCTTCCTATTTGAAGTAAAAATCAGCAAGGTTCCTCCTTCTTCATCCTATTATCTCTTCATTTTGACCTTGTCTATAATTTAAACATACTCTTTCACACACAGATATGAGGCCCAGTCTGGCTTAGACAATACAAATCTAGATCCCAGATGCTGTAAGTACCAATAGAAGCAAGATCCCACATCATGCATCTTCAGTGCTAATAATCTTGAGATCTGTAGCAGCTACAGATTGTCCTGAAATGTGATCTATTGTATAATCTTGGTCTCTACACACACATATGTGCATGCACACTTAAGACACACAAAAGAAATTCAAAAGTTGGGTACCTGCTGTTGTTATCTCATCTTGACTTTGGCATATAGCCCTAAGAGTAACATGGACAGAGAAATCTGGGATGTGAGTAAAGGGCAACACAAACCTAGGGATTGTACCCACTGCATGAAGGAATTCAAAGGGTTAATCTGGTGGCCCCAGACATCTCAGCAGGAGCACAGCTTTCTGGGGCTGAGGGTTTGTATTCAGGGCACAGGAGTCCTCTCCTGAGCTAGAGCCCACAGACTTTCTTCCTGAGAGGAGATCAGTCTTTTAAAGCGCATCAAGCCAGAAAAGCATCGCCCAACTTTTATTTTAACAAATCATCTGTGAGAGGCTGGCTTTAAAATCCACATCTGTGATTGGAAGCAGTGTCTTCCTTTCTACCCTGACCACTGCAGCTGGGACAGTCCATTCATGAGGATACTTACCTATAAATAGGCAAATAGGAGTTCCACTCCTTGTTCTTACCCCATCCCTCATTTTCATGCAGAGACCCCTTACGATAACATACAGAAACAGCCTTGAAGTAAGAATCGGAGCTCTGGACCCCCAGCAGAGGAGAGTGCTGTAATCTTTCCTTGTCCTCTTTCTCTGATCTTGAATAATTTGTGCCATGGTCACATGCCATCACCTCTGGGCAGGTGTCTTGATTTCAGCTGAGATAGAGCTATTTTTTCTTCTTGGTAGATAGAAAGTTTTCTGCTATCTACTTCCTTCAAACATTGTCCTTAGGACGTCCTTCCAGGAAACTAGATATGAGTTTCAAGTCCTTCAGGCAGGAGGACACAGGTCTGCCTTGCTCCTAGTAAATGGAAAAAAACATTTTTCTAAGCAACAATCTCAAGTACTTTTTCCAGCATCATTAGCCCATGCATCTACATGTATTCAAGGAACACTCCAAGAACGTGCACCAGATAGAATGTGATCAGAAACTGAGGCAGAAAAATGCCTAATTCTTTTATACTATGTATTCCATGTAGGTGGCAGAAGGTGGCAAGCTGCTGAACAGGACATGCTTCGTCTGCAAATGCACAACAACAGAAACCTTGAAAATAGAAATTTGAGCTGTAAGCTAAAGGCAACCAAGCAGCAGGTAGATTACCCTTCATCATTTTACTCCTAAATTGCAGCAGAGCCTTTCTGTAGACAGCTAAGTCTTTCACAGTATCTGTCTGGAACTCAATATATTAAGTATACTTATTTCTTTTAAAATGGAGAGCTGGTTAAATATATTCTCCTGGAAAAGATGGATATCAGAAGGCTAGAACTGGCACTTCCCACAAGAATACATGCAATTCCTTCAGAGCCATTGATGGAAAGCTGCAGGCAGCAGGGCTATCCTGCTTGTTGCCCTGGCAGGCAGGCGTCTTGCTTGGCTGACCAGTTCCCAGTCTGTCCCACTGGGCATCCAGGGAGACAACCAGCGTGTTAACTTGCCAGCTTTTTTGGCTGCTTGACTGGCAGATGGACTTGCAAGCTGCCTGGCTGGCTGGCTGCCCAGCCCTCCTTTGCCTGCTGGTCCATTTACCTGCTGCCCATCTCCCCAGTAACCTGGCAGGCTGCCCAGTTTGCCTGATCATGGGTGAGGTTCTGAGCCTAAAATATTTTGTTCTGCAAAGCAGGAAACTGCAGTGTTGGTGTTTTGTTCTCATCCAATCTGGAATGTCCCACGAAGCAGAAATTCCCATCACGGCAAGCTTTAGTAATCAGTTTACAACATTAATCCATGTATTCTGGACTGGCAATTATGAGTTTTTAAGACTGAAGGAACACCTCACCAGAATCATTTGCGTAACATTCGCCTGACTCATTTTAACTGCTCAGATTGGTTTTTACAGATTTGCTCTAGCAGAGTCAGAAAAGATTTTTAGACAGGCTTGTAATGTCATATTAATCACTGGCTCTATTTCCACTGAATTAAGCTACAACCCAAGACATAAACTACTAATAAATCCTAATATGTACTCATGAAAAATCATGATGATGAAAATCTCTGATATGTGGCCCCTATCTGTGCCAAGTAGACTGAACTTTTTTTACTTATAAAAAATAAAGAAAAAAATATATTGGTAAGGATGGCAGAAGTCTGCCTGTTCTCAGAACACCATACCTTTAATGGTTCCAATTTCAGTTTAATCGCACTGTCCTAAAGATTTCTCTCTGCTTAAATAATGAAAAAAGGTGTTATAAAACTTGCATGAAATCAGCTTGCCCCAGGACAGGTTCTGTTGGATGTAATTACATATGCTTCAACAACTGGAGCAATGTGTTGTGTGAAAGGCTTTTAAGGTGACAGAAGTTAATTGGACAGGTTTTAAGGTAAAAAGAAAATGGAAGGCAATGACCACCACCCTAAGAAAAAGCTGTTTGATTTTTTTAGAACTCAAGAGAATAAAGATGATATTAAATTATAAATGAACAAAAAACGTGGGTAAATAGGGGATACACTTTATCGTAAAGGGGAAATAAAAGGAGACGCTCACCTGGGTGGAAAGTATTGCACTTGAAGAAAGCCTGTCAGATATAAGGTTTTTTATGATATTCCTACATCTAAAATAGGACAGGTGCTGCTAAAGCATGCTGTGATATTTCCCTAGTGACACTGGCCTACAAGGTAGTACAATAAGAAATATCACTTCTTTTTTTCTGCAGTATTGGTAATGACAGTACATCAGAATTGAAGTGCAAGGCTATGGAAACACTCAGACTTCTTTCTTTTAGCTGGAATACACAAAGCTTTTTGAAAGGACCCTCTGGGTGGCATTTCTTTAATGAACAGTGAAGTTGCTTTGCCAAGCTGTGTCAGATTGTCACAAAGAAGACAAAGGGACTGTGGTTTGCCTGTAAGTAGTGTATTAAAATTAAAAAAATAAATAAATCAAGACTCAATAAATGCTCTCATCACCTTATACTGCGCATATGCTAAAGCAGCACTTTATAATATGGAATACTTGGTGCAAGATAAGTCCTGTTCTAGTTCCTGATGAATACATTTTAATTTTGTATTGACTTTCAGATATTTGTATATCAGTTCTCCCATTATGCAGGAGTCAGTATAAGCACAGTAGGCTTTTTATTAAGAACAAGTTCTTGAGTTACAGCCTTTGTTCAAGGATATTGCTACCAGTACACTAATTGCCACTAATAAATTAATTATATTGCATTGAAATACTTAATAAAATAAATGCACGCTCAAGGAGTGAATGATTATTGTTGAATTTTACTGTTAGATTGAAATACATCAATTTTACAGCACATCCCTTCCTGTTCCATGGCCACTTGATTTTGATTAGCTAAAAGCATGCCTAAGAAACTCCTACAGTGTGCTTTAAAAGACAGCAAAATTTCACATGAAAGAATTATAAAAACAATATGCCATTCATCCACAAATCTACCTTACCTTCATTAGCAAATCTTTAATTTTATTTCTTATGAAATGTTCTTAATTCTTAGCCATTCTCCCCAGGGGGCTCTGACTTCTCCATGACTTAATTTTTTCCAGGTCTCATCTGTTCTTTTTTCTTGTTTTAATTTTATCCTCTTTTCTTGTTACCAACGTTACTGTAAATAAGTCTCATAATCTGATTTCTCCATTTTTGTACAAAGTGTGTCAGTCAAGTCCCTAGAGACAAAGAAAAAAGCTTGTGGAGCAGCGTTAAGGTGTTAATGCCCAAGCTGACTGCTGGGCACTAGAAAGAAAATCTCTGTAACAACAGTGAATTTTGCTGCTTAAATTCTCCTTATGTCCTGTTTTGGAATTATAAAGTGACTTAAAGATGTTCCTCCAAACAACCAACTAACTGAATGTACCATTCAATGACAAGTTCCTTTCACTCCTTACATAGCTTGACCCTGAAATTCTTTCCATATGGATGGATGCTCAATGTTTTTCTTTCTTTGTTTAAATTGCAGTTCCTGTCCCATCCTTGTTTCTTCTAGATGAAGGATTTATGCTCAATGTAATGGAGTACTATTCACAACTGAATATTATCAAAGTCAAGATAATACCAAAAAGTTGAAAATGTTGCTATATCCAGTGTTAGATGTTGAGATGGTAAGAAGTGTTTTATATTTTTGTTAGATAGTATCAGGCAGATAGAACAAATTTTAGAGAATAAAGGTCCCAATCTTACAGAGACTAGTTTATTGTTATTAGGATGAATAGTTCTGCAGAGTTCTCCTGCCCACAGATTCAGTTTCATAAAACTATTACACAAATGACCATGCTAGAAAACATCCTTGCAGACTTTTCATTGCAGCAGATGAAGCAGTGTGGGAATAGAAAAAGAAAGTAATTAAAGAATAAATAAATTTTTTAAAAGACATTCAAAGTTCCAACACATATATTTTGTAAATCCTGGATGATTATTATGACAGTGCACTTAGTCACCAACTTGCTGTGTTGATGTGATGCCATGCAAAAATGCAGGGAACAGTGATATATTCTCTCTTCACTGAAAGAAAGGCAAAAGTGAACCTCCTGCCCTGGGCAAAATGTCCCTAATAAACACAGTGTTGACATTTAAATATGACAGGATGACAGGCACAGTGGTAAAGAAAACTTGAATCACTCTTACTACATGAGACATGATGAAGGTAATGTATGAATAATCCAGAGAAGGTTACGCTAGATAAAACAGCTTAATTCATCTTTGTCAGTTTATGTGTAACATGCATATTGATTCAGTTCTAGCTTCTTAAAGGTTGGGATTTGAATCCATTGAAAGACTGCTAGATCGATTGGATCCATTACAGGGATGGGGATTATTAGTAGTTTATCCATTATGCAAACACTTTCTTCATTTATGGAGCCCATTCAGCATGTGACTTACTCTTTTTACAGAACGTTTTCATTAATATTTTATTAGAAGTTTTCTGTATTTTAATCTGAAAACTTGAAAAATAATTATTTCAGAATTGCAACATTTTAACCTCTTTTTTGATGATGTTTTGAAATATATTTGCAAACCTGGGAGCATTTAGTTTGGTATGCTTTTTTTTTTAAACAGGGGGGAAATGCAGGTAGAAAGATCATAAACAAGCTACCTCCAAAAGCTGCCTTTATTAACCTTTTTTGTTACATGATCTGTCAATTTTCCTTCAATGTACTGATGCTGAAGTTTAGGTGCTTTAAATACTGAAACACACCATACAGAGAAAAAAAAAGATGCCAATAATGTGCCTAGTCTGTAGCTTGCCTGAGTAACCACAACCCACTTCTGAAAGTCCATATTAGTTTAATCTTTACTTCAAGGAAAACACAGTGTGCAGCCATACCAACATGGTTATTGTTTCTCTGCAAGCCCATGTGGAAATACATTATTGTCCAGTTAGCTGGTAAAGTATTATCACAGTAGGTCTTCAGTTGTATGTCCAGCTGAGAATCCAGCTATAAATAAATAAAATCTCTCCTACTTCAGACAAAAGGAGTTTATTTGCACCTAGTGGGAAGAAAAAAAAAAAAGTAACATATGAAAAAGCAAGGAAACAAAAAATAAGAATCAAGTAGCTATGCAGAGAAGTTATATGTATGCTCTAAATTTTTTGTAATAGTGTCTGTACTTCTGCTTGACATTGAAATCTTATGGGTCCCTTCTTTTTTAAAAAACAGAGAAATATGACAGTGTCTTATTTTCACTGAGAAAGGGAAAAATTCTTCAGCCAATATTTTAGTTACTTCACTTCAGCACCTACAAAGAACTAGAGGCAAAAGCGTTAAGCTGTTTTTGTTTTGTTCTGTCTCAATTAGTACTGAAGAAACTGGAACAGTTTTGACAGGGAAGATTGACCAAAATCCATTTGATGGTTTGGTCTACTGACCTGTAGAAATATTTTTGCATATTCCTGCTGACATTCAGCAAGAAAAATGATTTGAAGTTGTGTCCCTGTGTCAAACAAAAATCAAGTTTTGTCTTTGCTAAAATAGAAAACTCTGATCTGTACTTATAATTTTCAAAAAAGAAGTCTTGTATTACAAACATCTCAAAAGTACTTGCCATATGCAAAAGGCTGCCCTTTATATTTCTTCTTTGAGGCAGAATCTCAGAAATATTACGAAAATATTAGAAAAACAATGTCCTTGGAGATGTTTAGCTCTACACCATTTTTCTTCACTTTATTCAAACCATCTTTTTATGCTTCCTTTATACCTACTTTTATCTCACCTGATCAGCAGGTTGCTATAAAAAAAAAAATTAAATCAGGCAGAGGTTTCTTACTTATCATCTGTCTTCTAGTAATGCAGATAAGCCCTAAAGGCTGTATCCTGACATCTGTGTAATTTAACCCTTTCTCTCCTCCCACTGTTTCATTTTAGCCTGGTAATAAAAGCCCTTAAGATGGGTTTTATACCACCTTAAGACCTTAAGATGGGTTTTATAAAGCAAAACACAACATGCAACACTTCACCTTCTGTTTAATGGAGTCATGTTTTCTTCCTCTCTCCTTCAATTCTTAGCAAAACCCATGCTAAGAAAGTAATAAACAGACTCCTAAATAATTTTTATTATACTTCTCAGAACCTCTTTCCTAGCTTCTCTTGTTGTAAAAGGTCTCTCCAGTTGAGAGTGTAATTGAAAATTTGCATTTTTTGTGCCTGTTCCTTTAGTATAAGAGCTGTTAAGAAATCAACAGTAGAGGACTGGAAAGCACCCACTGAAAAGCTAGTCCAAACATCAATGTGCTCAGCTGGAGCAGGAACTCAATCCTAGGCCTGAGACACTGCTCTGGAGTAACTTTCAGTTGAAACCAGCACCATTAGTTTTCCCAGGATCAGCACTTTGTAATAAAACATTTTTTCACAGATGTCACTAGTGAGAATAAATGCATAATGAGGTTTTAAGGTAGTTGGAGGAAGAATGAGTAATAGGTTGGCCCACAGCAAGTGAGGCTGTCCCAGCTGTAAAAAAATAGAGAGAAATAATGAAAACTTGACAAAACCCTGAAAGTGTTTCAGACCTGCTCCAACACTGCCACATTTACCAAGAGATAAGCTGATCACTCTCTCTGATGTGTCCTTTCCAATTCACAAAAAGCTTTTTCACTCTTGTTTTAAAGAGAGCAGCCTGTGCATTTGTATCAGTCCCCCTGGACCAGGCTGCTCCAGGCCTCACCTCTTTGTCCATAGCTTCCAGTGCTATGGTTATGGGATCCATATCAGCTCCTGAGAAAGAAACACAGGCTAAGTACTGCAAGATCTGTGAGGCGAACCCTCTGCAGCTTGTTGGATTTTTATGACCTGTTTTCAATTAGGAGAGTTAGCCTTTGTGGGGCAGCAGAGGGGAAGGTTTGAGGATGCTCCAGCCCCTCTGCATACAGCACTGGTGAGGAGCTCGTGCAGCTGGTGTTCCCTGGTACAAGTGAACAGAGGATGTGCTGTTACATTCAGCCTCCATCACTATTCATTGTAGCAGCAAGGATTATTTTCACTGGTGGAATCTCCTCTATTTGCATTGAATCATTTGTCTTCAGTGCAGTGTAGATAACCTTCTCAAACTCTAGAACGTAGGTGTAAATCTGTGTGTGTTTTGGCATAAGAATGATGGAAATCATTTAATTATGCTGTTTGAAACAATCTCCACTGTGTGATCACCCCTGCAATCAGCACAATAGGGATACTTGCCTCTGAAATGAATATCCGTAAATGCAGGATATAAAAATCAGTGCCAAGCAACTATTAAAATGAAACCTTTTGTATAACCAAAGCTCTCAGTGCCAGCCCTGCTGCAACAGAGAAACTGGGCAGTTCTTATCAGAAAAGATAAAGTTTATGAAACACAGAATGCTTGGTCTTTGCTTATATTGATCTTCAGTGGCATCAGATTGTTGTCTCAAATGCTTCCAGTTTTCAGCCAGCAGCCTGAGAGTATGTCAGAAGCTGCTGCTTGGTTACAATCAATTCACTGCTTTAAAGTTTTCCATAAGTCCAAACATTTAGTTTGCAATCTGAAGTAAGGGTCTCATTTTGATGGTTAAATAGAATTCCATGTGATGGGGCTAGAGTACTAACAAACAGGTCTATCCATATCCACATCAGGCTACAAAATAAATACGTTTGGAGGATGCCAGTTCTTTTATAGATAATATTGTCCTTTAACTTTGATCTTTTTATTTCCTGTGTGCCTAAAATTAGCAGAGATGGGCCAAAAGGCTGTTTCATTTCTTGTTAGTAGAAAGGCTTCAAGAAAGTGTAATTAAAAATCAGTAACCTGGATAATCGTCCTTCCAAGTGGAAGCAGATTACAACAGTGAACTCACTTTCCCAGAATGGACTGCAAGCAAGTGATAATCAAGAAATGCACTGCTTACAAAGATGGTTAAGCTATGTTTCCATGCAAAGCTTGTTTAGTCTAAGAGGCCTTTGTCACCAAACCAGAGGTCTTCCCTTCCCCGTGTGTATTTTAGCTCCCTCTTGCTATTCCACCCCTCCTTTTCACAGACTCCAGCATTCGTTTGAGCTTTTCTGAATCTAATTCAATTCACACCGAAGAAAAAAAATTATTTATATATTGCCCTTTTACAAGGTTAGTGAATTGGATTAGCCCACACTGGCATCCATAACTGGTACAAAGTATGCAGCAGAAGCATTTTGTCAGGGATGGGAGGGAAAATTAAGGAAAGAAAGAGAATAGAGTGACATCAGCATATATTGGCTGGGATGAGCAGAGGACTTGACTCACCTTCTTCTTTAAGTCCTGCTGAAGCCACATAAGGAATGTGAACCAGATGCTGAAGAAAATTTCTTACAAAAAACCCACTTTCTCTAACCATAACAAAAGTAAGAAAAGGCTAGACTAGATGGGAGGGTAAAGTATGATCATGGAAGTATCACCTTCGGGCTTTTGGGAGGTTTGGTCTTGGGGTTTTGTTTAAGTATTTTTTGAGTATGAAAACTGGTAAAAATTACAGCAAAAAAAATTTTCACGTGGTATTGGTATTTTTCTTGTACTCTTATATTTTATTTTAGGGAATTATGAGAAACTACAAAAATTCTTCTGAAAGAAGCTAGCTAAAGCTAGCCATCATTGTAACTTACAGACATCAAGTCAAATAACAGATTTATTTGAGAAATACGTCACCCTGATAATGCTCTCAGAAAATGAAAAGCCAGTGGTTCAGACTCCTACTCAGAGCAGTTCTGCACAAGTGAATATAATTAATACAGGAGAAATATTGTCCATTGATTCAAAATGCACTGAACAATTCAAAGTCTGTGATCTGATGTGCCAGATCAGTGTAGAATACACTGTCACATGATGTCACTGAGTATAACTTAACACAGGTTTCATTTCACTTTGCACCCCTCAGACATTCAATTTCCCAGCAGTTAATGAACAGATAAGTGCCATATTGGGATGACTTTGAAGAACTTTACATATTTTAGCTTATATTCTCCTACCAGAAAAGAAATCATGTTGGTAAGACAACAGAATTTATGTTTACCTTAGTTATAAATTAATGTATGTTTTAGTTGTAGTGGTTTTGTATTTAAATGTACAATTTTTTTTTAATTTTTTTTTTTTGGTCGTGGAAATGTAGCTTCAGTCTCCTAGAACATGTTGAAAAAACATTGTTTGTCCAACCTCATTTAGTGCCTTATTGGCAATATCAGATGTAAATTAGACTGTTTACTGCATTTTAATTTTGTGCAGTCTGTGAAGTAGCTAAGTAATAATCTGCTGGTACTGAATTTCCATGTAAGTATGAAAAAAACAGAAGTGTGTTCAAGGAGGTTTTGTAGAGCATATGCTGCTTTACTTATTCCTTTCCTGTGCCAGGAGCTTACCACATTTACACCACTATATATATGTATGTTTTTAGTAGCAGTTAATGGGAACATATTTTCCTTTAAGCTGAAAGACCCCTTCCTTCCTATTCAGATTGTTAATGAAACTCTACAGAGTGGAGCTGGGAAGGGAGATTTTCTTAGTTCTGCTTGTCCTGCCAGGAAAACAGAATGAGTTGCTTTTGGAGTACCTGTAAGTATCAGTACTAAAGCCTAGTCCAAGCAATGGATGATCCTCTGGGGAATCCCTGGAAAATATTCCCATCTCTTGTATGTTCAGGTCTCATGAGGACACACTCCTTTTCACAAAGTCTGTGAGCCATGGGTTGAAACCAGATTATGAGGAGCCTACTTAGGTATCATATAATGATCATTATAGGCCTTAAGTAGCAGAAGTGGGTCCTGAACAAATAGTGCTAGGATTGAAAGAAAGGGTAAAGGAAGGAAAAAGAGCCAGGGAGCAGTCTTTGTGAACTCCCTGCCCTCCCTCATACACGAGTACTGATGCAACTGGAAGATGAGAATACCATTCTGCCTGCTCCTATCTTTTTCTGAAATATGGCTCGCCAAAAAAAAAAATGTTGAAAGGCTCATTTCCAAGAGTGTTGAATAAAATACATCAATATGTATTAGTTTGAATTAATTAGAGGTCTGAATCAGAAGTGGAGTATTTAGACAAAATTAAAAAAGGGTGTGGGCAGTCTCAGAAATAGAGTGGCAGTATTTAACTTAATTCACCTCAAAAGATGTTAACATGAGAAGTCAATGCACTTTAACTAATATGCTTTTAATTAAGATCTCTAATTAATTTGACTGACGTGTAGACATGTCCTTAATTGACCATAAAAACCTTTAAATCAACGTCTTTTTTTCTGAAATTGTTGTTATATTACACAAAAGTTGACAACGGGCCTCAGAAGAATGGATGGAACTGCCCAAGGAGGTTTCTGTTACACAGAAGTGAGAGGGTTGCCCAAGGCATATCCAGGATTCCTTGAGTCAGTGCAATGCCTCTTGGTACCCAGGCATCCACAAGTACCTGCTGGTGTGAACAGGTAGTGATGGCTCAGCACTACATGTTCATAGTCTTGTGGGAAAAGAGTCAGGTTGAGTCCTGCCATCCTCAGCTACTCTCATGATGTTCTTCCTGAAGAGCTTTAATGTCTCTAAGCCCCTCAGTCCTGCTTCACACCTTCACTGCCCCTGGATCTCCACAGATCATTCTGCCTTTTTTAGCCCTGTAACATTCATAGTTACTTCAGTTCTCCTCTCACAACCTTTGGACCACCAGTGGTCCCCCAGTTTTTGCTGTTGCTAGAAGACATCACTAGTTCCTCAGGCCTTTACTTGACAGAAGATTATTTAATGTACTATATAAGGAGCTGAAATAAATGGCAAATGACAGATAAAATGTTGAAAATACCATGCTACTTCAACACTTTATGCTTCATCAGCTTTTTACTTCAACACTTTACACTCAAAGTGTGAAAAGGGTGGGGTTTACCAAGGGTGTTTATCTTTGAGTAATTTTAGCAGGCAGGATTGTGATATATGACATCCACATTACTTGAAGTTACAATATGCTGAATTTTCAATGCACAATTTGAAAAATTTTCCAAACCCATGGTCTTTTTTTCACCAAGGATATATTGTGAATATTTGTAGTCACTCAGCAACCAGAGGTCCTTTTTTATATTACACAGAAATACAAGCGGACTTCAGCTCTGCAAAAGTGACTGCAAAATATGAGATTGTTTCCTGTGAAAAGGCTGAAGGATAGAAAAGCTGAAAAAGGAATAGGGTCAGTGATATAAAATATAAGAGCTGGACCAGGTATACTCAGCACATTATTTAGTCAATGTCAAACTTTTTTTGAGATTGTTAATGTGTAGACTTTGTATTACAATAATAGCAGAAAAGGTTTTGGGCTCAATCATCTTGGGTATTAAAAGTGAGGAAGATTCAATAAAATGCAGTAGATGCCAAATAAAGGACCAAGTAAAAAGGCAGTAGAAACATGCAATTTTTAGTATTTTTTCTACCAACTTGTCATTTATTTCTGCCTATAAATATCAGAACAGTGTCCATGGAAAATGTACAAAATGTATTTGCTATTTCTACATACTGGACGCTACAAGTTCTGTGTACAGAGACATCTTAATCATCTATTACTGTGATTCCTCTTGTGGATAATTCCTAGCAGTGCATTAGGAGAAGGTGCAATAATCTCTGATGGGAGTCAATACTGTTACTGAACAAGCCTTTATGTGGTCAGAATAATTTCTTTAGAAATTTTAGATAAAAATTAACTGTTCATCTCAACAAAATTATATTTGTCCCACTCTTTCAATACTAATAAGGAAAAACTTTGATCACACCTTTGTAATGGTGCAGTAAGAAAAGGGATATGGTAGAGATGGTCTGTGGAAATAAAGAACTTGAAAGTATTGTAAATTTCCTCTGAGACAGTCTTCATTTGCCTAAGAAAATAACTAAATGAAAACTGATTTTTCTGAAGGTTGGTGTTTGATTTAAGGTTTATATCTATTTGACCATAATGCCAGTAATTTGTTTTGCATAGCTGAATGTATTTGTGAGCTTTTCAAATATTTAATCAGTCTGTTTGTACCACTGTGCTTTCTTTTAGATGCAAAATCCCTTTTTCACACTGCTATGTTTCTTCATATTGAGCAATAGTGGTGTATTCCAGGGATCATATTTTCAGGGTGCATTATCAAATGTATTGTTAACAATTTTGTGCAGCTCAAACATCTTCCTACAAGTCAGTGGTATAAACACATAGCACAAATGAGCTGATCTGCATGGGGTCATTCAAGTTCCCTCAGTGCTGTGTAGACACCACGTTCTACTGAGTTCTGTATAACATCTGTCACCATAAACAAAGCTTTACAAATTACTGTGAGCAGTGGGAGCTCAGTTATGTATCCATGGGGAAAGAAAGGAAAGGAGATTGTAATATTGTTATTTTCAGAACATGTCAAATTGTAGGCTTTACGGTAAACATAGATCACAGGGTGTGGAGAACGTAGGATGTTATGGAGCTACACACTGCAAATAGGACCAGGACAGCTTAAAATGCCCTGGGAACATGATGAAAAATCCCTGTGAGGCTGATGTTTAGCTGGCCTCCAAGAAGACCTTCAATATATTTCTTTGTTTATCAAGTATATATGACTGAAACAAAGCACTTTAAACTTTAGCACTTTATGTGTTTTCAAGGTTGTTGGAGATTTGAAACAAACAAACAAAAAAATCAGGTAACATATATTTTGAAACAATTTTTGAACAAAAAGTACCCCTTATTTTGAATTCACTGTCTGAGCACACTATTTCACCTAGTTCTAAAAACAGATACTGCAGCAAAAGTAAAAATATATTTTTAAGACCTAAGGTGTTCTGCAACTTGTAAATGTGGAACCATATGGGTAATCACTTCATACAACAGCTTGCAATATGCTTTTTTTCCACTTAAAGTTAAAAATGCAAGGTTTTTCATGCTCAGGCTTTAATTTGGGATTCTGCATTTCTTCTGCAATCACCTTGAGCAGAGCAAGGAATTGTGGTCTCTAGGTTGCTTTTAATTGTTTATCAGCTATTATAGAAGACTGACATGCAATAACTTTGACTTTGGTCTTGGCGGGGGAAAAAAGAAATTACTATCAGTTTAAAGAAGTTTGTATAATATATGTTGCACATGGTCTAGGATAGAATCAGTTTTCTTCAAAGAAGGTCACCTGTGACTCTGGATTAGATTTTTTACCAAAACAGTACTGTTAATACCCTAAAGTTCTAACAACTGGGAAGATGAACTGAACTAACCAAAGAGATATTGCATATCCTACAACATTCTGCTCAGGAATGGAAGGGAAAATAGGGGGGCTTGAGTTAACCATGGTTTGCTCAGGAATTGGCTGGGCATAAGTCTACTGATGGAGCTGAGTGATTGATTTTCATAATTTCTTTTGCTTTATTTTATTCTCTCTTCTTCCACTTATCCTTCACTTATTATTCTTTTTATTTTCTAAATCATGATTGTTGTTGTTGTTGTTATCTTGACATGGGAGTTTCCTTTCTTTTCCTTTTCCTCTTCCCTCACTAGGAGTGTAGGAGGAAAGTGCAGATGGCTGTGTGATGTTTAACTACCAATTGGGGCTAACCTACAATATATAAACATACATAAATTTACAGTTTTTTCAGTGGGGTTCAGCATATTTTCTCACAGAGTCCCAAGCAACAGGAAATATCCTCAGAAATCAGTTTCATACTACATCCTCCAGCCCTTCTGAATCATCAAAAGAAATATATTCGTGACGGCAGCAAATTAGTGGAATGATCCATGTTTAAAGTGCCCTTCCCCCTACCTGCTCCAAAAAAAAAATTTGAATTGGCATAAAGCAAAGGGTCAATAACTGCATGACAGTAACAGTGGTCTGGAATAAGGTGAAGTGAGTAAGTTTTAAGCAAATTTCATTGGAAAGAACAAAACTTTTACTTACCCTCTAAATGTCCTTTATGATTTCTTTCCTGTGCAGCAGCACATAAGTATTTGAAATGATTCAGACCCTCATAGTGTCAAGCTCTTTACAAATACATCTCCAAATTTTTGTAGCCTGAGAAGACATTAGAGTCCAAAACTTGAAGGGGAAGTCAAAGAACAGAGAAGAGAACTGATTTAGGTCATAGAGCAAAATGACTAATAGAGCAGGGGTAGAAGTTGAATTAGCCTTGTGACATCCTGTCCGTTCAACTACCATGAACTACTAAGAGACCTCCCCTTACTTTAACTTTCAGAGAGCATTTTTACTGGTATTCAGCACCCCAAAACAGTGCAGGTCAAGTAACCTCTTCAGATCAGGAAGTGGGGTATGAAAGACAGAGAGCACTATGCTCCTGCAGTTTAGTTTTATTCTGTGGGGCTTTTTTAATTACTACTGCATATCTCTGTTATATCAGAAATCTGTGAAAGAAAGTAAGACTATGTTTTTTCTCATCATTATTTTATGAGATTTCTTTACATGAAGAGGCATTTAACCTTTTGAGTAAAGCAGTAAAGAAAGGCAGGATTTAAAACAATTTAAAATAATTTTTACATGTGCTAATGGTTATTAAAGAAAAAGTTTGCAATTAAGGATTCTCTGAAGATAATGTTTAAGAAAACCTGCTCATAACAACATAAACTATGTAGATCATTCCTTGCCCATCTAAAGCAAAAAGGTGCCAGACTGCTGTTGAAAGCAGTGATTAATTGTTTGGAAAATTAAAAAATGCTTCACTTTGAAATGCTTCTAGTCTCTATAAATTTGTGCAGTGACAAAAGAATAAAAAATATAAAATAAGAATATAAAAAGTTTGCAATTAATATATGCATAAAAATTAATTTAGGAACACTGAAATAAAGCTCAAACTTCTCTTATTCTTGAGCTCTGTATTTTGCAGATGATTTTTCTTCTCAGAAAAATGCATAGTGAAAGGGGATGAAAGTTACATGTACGAGAAATACCAAAAACTTTGCATCTAAAATACTTTCTCTGTTGTCTTGTAATTTTACTTTTGACCTTCCTGTTGGAAATGCTTCATGGGTCAGAACTAGAAAAATGGAAATTAAGCAACCAAACACAAAAAATATTGGGCAATCAAAGCAGGCGTAGTGAGGGCATACATCAAGCTTAAATGATTCTGAATAAACCATCAGTAAAAATACACCTGTTTATTTACTTATAATCTGCAAGAAAATAAATAAAAACATGTAAAAAATTTCCAGGGGTCCTTTGACCAAGTTAAGTTTTGGCACCAAGCAACAGGTATGTTTAAAAGAAGCTTATAAGATGAATAATAGGGATTTAAAGGGCTCTTCTGCAATACTGCAGTTAAGGGAGTATGTCAGCCAAGGAGTTAAACACATGCAGATTTGAAATAAAAAAGAATTGGCTTTAAGGGACTTAACTGCCCTTGATCTTTGCGGTTGTTCCCTATTGATGTCCTTGAGAATTGCACAAGTGTATCAAGATATCTATAGACTCAGCTGGCTGGCAAAGTTCTTCATAAATAGTGGATTTGAGTTTAAATTAGTTATGCTGTAGGGTAAGTATTACACATTTTCCAGAATTTATGTAGCAACTTTCAAAGTAATATTTTGTAATTTTAAATATTGTATGAATTTGAAAAGGGGCAAAGTGTTCATTTCCAGTCTTGCAAGTGTGTTTCTTTCTGATAAGTGAGTGAGAAGACTGAAATATCATTAGATGCTGCCTGTACAAAATGGCATACCTCCATGCACAGCCTGACAGAAAGAACGTGCTTTTTTTTTATTTCCACTGATAAGTTTGTAATGGCAGGTATGTGCTCTGAATTTAATATTTCTCCCCTAGTTCTTATGCAGGATGGTTTAAATTATTGAATTCTAGGCAGCTGAAGCAATACTTCTGTTGATAATATATTTTTCTTCACGTAGACAACAGGACTTTGCAGAACATTCTGAACCATAATGGGGCAGATTAAAAAAACAAAAGGGGATAAAACAATGCTGAAATAAAGACTTTGGCAACCTCTAGATATTTTAATCATTTAATCATCTCATAGGAATACTTTGAGATGTCTTGGGCACTTCTTATGCTCACATTAATGAGAAAAGATTCAATTGCATTATAAATAGGACCAGAGAGAATGAAGCGATAGATGATCAGATAAACTTTCAGGTAGCAGTCTTCTAGCAATAAAAGTGCAAGATAGCAGAGAGGTCAAAGGCAATTCTGTTTGAGGAGGGAGAGAAGTGAAACCATTCCTTTCAGAGGGATAAAATACTACAACTGAGAAGAGTGGGGAGAAGGTGGTTAGCAGATGCTGAGACACCAGAGGGACTAGCACTGTTGAAGGGCATCTATCAGATTACCTGCTATGACATGCACTAACTTAAGGAATGGGAGCAGGAATGTTGCTGCAAATGAACCACCCTACCCCAAGGTTCACCATGCTCCAGCTACATGGTTCTCTCCTGCAACATCCATAAAATACACATACTCTGAAAAGAAATTAGTTGAGGATCCAGTATATTTTTTTCTGCTTCTATAAGAGAATCTTTTTTAGAAAAGGAAACATAACAAAATATTTGCACGAGTGAAAAGAGGCTTAAATTGTTATGTGGAAAGCCAGGGCCATATGAACTGCAGCAAACATCTGGGTAAAAATAGGAGATCTTTTCTTTTTACTTTATATCTACTGTAAATTGATTCTATTCCAAGCCCAGCCCCAAGGAATGGAGTAGAACTTGTCTACATTGTGAAATCAAAAAATGTCATAAGTACAGTAAAGTATCTTGCAAATTATACGTAATACCTCAATATATCTGGTACACAACAAGAGCCATTCAAAAATGCTTTTATGAGTGAGATTCATCAGGAGAGGTTCTGTGCTTTAGTTTAAAGATTACTGGGAGTGGGTGTGAAGAGCAACCAAACACCCCCCAACTTTCCCCTAATTCCATTTTTCTAGCAGCATAAAAAAAAAAATTAATGAAGTTATCTAGAGTAAAATAAAATACAGTAAATGTCTAGAAAGGTATGTCTGAAGAAAGAATATTCACAAGGATACTTTTCCTCTCCCTTTCTGTTCAGAGGTAAGTATATTTGTCCAGAGAATGACGTTTTCCACTTGTTTTGTCAATTTCTTGTCTCAGATGTTTCTTTCATGCAAAGTAAGCACTTTCAGCCCATAGAGCAATACTATCTGCTAGTGAATGATTTGGTACGTTTGCATGTGGAGAACTAAGTTTTTTATCAGTTTGTAATTTCATCAGTTCCTGTGAAACACTTCTTTTATTCTCATCCTGAAGGTAATCTCAGAAAGGATAAAGTTTCCTCTGTGCACTTGGAGTTTTGCATATTCTCTGACTTCACAGATGCCACATTTCACTTGCCCTTCCACTTGCTTTTTTTCTTGTTGCAGACTCTTCATCTTGTTGGCATTTATTATGAGTCAAAGTTGACCAAACCAATCTTCAAAGGTTACTTATTAATTTGATTCATCAATAATTCAAT
Source organism: Calypte anna (assembly GCF_003957555.1). NCBI lineage: Eukaryota > Metazoa > Chordata > Aves > Apodiformes > Trochilidae > Calypte > Calypte anna. The sequence continues at coordinate 107,198,573 of NC_044245.1, forward strand.
TTTTTTTTTCAGCTGTGTGATGTCATCTGTGTTAGTTGAGGACCTCAACTACAGATCACCTCAAGTCATGCCCTCTACCTCATTTATCATTCTTACTGTCTAGTTTAAGAATATGATGAAAAGCTATAGTGATTCTATGATTCCTTATATTATACCAAGTTTTGACTTGTTTAATTTTTCACTGATTTTTTGCAGGAATCTTGAAACAGCCTTCATAATTGCAATTGTGCTTTCTGAACATCATGTGATTTTGCAGCCTGCCATAATGCTTCCAACCAAGTGAAAACAAAAGTCAATAAAAAAGTTAAATGTCATTATTGGCCTTCTCACATTCTTCATCAGCCAGCAGAAAATGCATCCCCAGCCAGTGCAGCTTCAGTCTGGTTCGAAGTTGCCCTATCATCACCTTTTACTTCCTAAAATGGCTTCTATTTGCAAATTATTGCTCTCTCTGTGATTTTCCTTATTTGTATTTCAGCAGACTGGTTTTACCAAGTCAATTCAACTACTAACTGTAGTCAGTTGTTTCATATTTGTTCTTTTTCCAAACATACTTCCATCAAAACTTACTGAAGTCAAAATGTTCTCCAAATTACAAGATTTTTCTTTAGGCACTGTTTTTCCTTAGTCATTTTGTACATTCTTTCCATTTTTATATTACTGATATCTTTATGCTGTGGAATGGTTTTTTCAAAAAACTTTTACCAGTCCCATTTGACACATCTTCATTCCTTACAATGATGTCTTCATGCTTCCAGCCTTCCCCAAGAGTCCTTTTGTGTGTGTGTGTGTGTGTCTTAATCTTTGTAAAACTTATCCAACTATTTCTCTGTTTAGGACTTCAGATAATTTTCTTTCCTGCATTTAGTTTTGCTTCCCTGAATATTTCCTGTCCATTCGGTAATGAGATTTCTTCATCAACACAAACTAATGGACTGAAAAATAGCCCAAATGTCACCTTGAATGCCTTCCTCATAGAACTTTCCTTTCATCAAAATCAAATTTGGATTCAACTGCACCCATATTTGGAGACTCAGAGTTTATTTTTCTTTACTTAATCCTCTGTTCTACAGGCATTTCATGAACACTGACATCTTCTGCTCTCTTTTTCTTTTTAACAGACAATGTCTTTACTAATATTAAATTCTTCTCTCTTAATTTTAGTCTGGGTAAGTCTTCTAATCATAAAGCCTTCTGATGTCTTCATAAGAAAACCACCTGCAGCCTATAATAAAACTGTGCATCTCAGAACAGCTGTGAACTTTGACTTGGTTGAGATGAGAAAAATAAATGACTGAGATGATGCAACAATGCTACCAAGATTTATATTGGTTTTAGTATTTTTGTCAAGCATCTGAAAAAAACAAACTTAAAAAAAAAAACAGCCCTCTTTTGAGAATGGTCAACTACCTGCATTGACACCTGTTCTGCTCTTCTGGTCCTAATAATCCATAAGGGACTGTTCAAATAATAAGTTATCATTTTGTGAGAATTGCTTTTGTAATATGATGATTTCAACATTAAAATAAATTCCTTTTTTAAAATTATTGGCCCTGACATTGAACCTTTAATAGTAAACTGTGTGTATTATTCTTAAATTTCTGATTGGTTTTGTTTCATATAAGGGGTGCGTTACTATCAGATGTTTGTCAGACTACAATGCAAATTAAGTTTTTTAATCTATGGAAATGTCTATTGACCATAGATATTGTTACAGTCAGGTGTAACATTAAAATGTATTTTGTTTTGGATCCATGAGGCAAAGTCCAACCTTGGAAGGGACAGGTGCAAGCAGACTTTTATATGACAATTGACACAAGGAAAACTATAGAGCCAGGCAAAAGAGGGAGAGAGGAAAAGAAGATATAAGAGACAGAGAGGGAGAAAAGGGGTAAGAAAGCGGGAAGGAAGAATGAGAGAGAGAGAGAGAGAGAGAGTCACCATCAGGGGCCCAGCTGTCCAGTGAGTTTCTTCAAGATGTCGCTGATCCTGGACAGGGTCCGATGCGAGATGGCGACAGGTCAAGAGACAATGAAGCAGCCCCAGCATGGACAGCCATATATCCCCCTGAGTTCCTTTTGTTCCAATGGGGCAGCTGTAAGTCACCTGCCACAGAAGCCAGGGGCATTGGCTTCAGAGCCATTGCAGACAGGCTGTCTGGAGGGGGGACTTCCACAGAAGGGTGCAGTCCCTCACTCACTCATCAGTTCTTATCTCTTTCCAGGTGTCACTCCCTGCTCAGTTCCAGCCCCCTCAGCCAGGTACATCAGCATCAGTACAATCAAGGTGGCTTCCTCTACCCTGGCCAGGGTAGCCATACCCAGAGGGATATCTCAGCACCGAAGACCCTCAGAAAAGGGGAGCAGTCTCCACCCAGCCGTTAGTTCTTAGTTGTCATCTCTTTCTGGGTGTCACCCCCTGCTCAGCTCTGGCCAGGCCAGATCCTCCACCCTAGGCAGGGCTATTCACTTTAAAATTGTCCTTTTGAGGCAAATTCCAATCAGTGAGATCAGACTCTCACACATATTTCCCAACTTCAAACCGCCTGCTTGAAAATTGCAGTTGATTGGACTCTTTGTTGTGATTTGCAGAACAACAGCAGAAAAATCTTTCTGTGCTTTTTGTCTATTATATCAAACAATGATGCAATTTCATCACTGTGTACCATAAAAGGTGTGTTCATGTTTGAAGAACGCAGTGTCCATAAGGTTTAATCTGCAGTCTTATGTTCAGAGAGGTTTGTAAATCGATTCTTCACTAGATGATGTAACTCTCATGAATCAAAGATAAACTGCTGAATTACAAGAGAATACAGCACAAAGAAAACCATTAGCCCTGAAAATTCATAAACAAAAGAAAGAACATTATTTATTCTTTGTTCTTGTAAAATAATACCAGGTTTCAAGCACTAAAATGGATGCTAACATGAATCATTGCAATTATTTAGTCAAAATCAGTTTGTTTATGAAGAAATGTACCAAAAGAAAAAAGGTCAGTTTGTTTAGAAGTCGAGAGAAGGAGAGAGCCAGGAGAAATCTTCATTATAACCCCAACAGCTATGTTAATAACTATAGCTTTGTTTTCATGTTTTCAGCCTTTTTATTATTAATATTATTATTATCTTAATCTTGCTGACCTATTTCTTCACTGAAAGAAGAGAGTGTCTGAAGTATACTGAATGCTTGTAGGTCAGAGGTTTCCAGCATCTATGCACCATGGTGACAGTCTCAGGAGATTTTCAAACAGAGTTTTTACAAATCTCTCATGAAAACCTTCAGATTACTGGAGGCTAGGATGGGCTGGGCTTGGTTCAAAGGGTTTTTTTGACTATACACATTTGTCTTCAGCCTTTGTGAATTTGTGATTCCCTTGATCACTTGGCTGCCTAGTCCCAGAAATTAAAATATATTTTACTTTTCTTTCTGTGACATTAAAAATGCATTGCAATGAATAATATAGTAGGTCTGTGTATAAAACTAAAGCTTCTGCATCCCTTTTAAATGTTTGTTCTTTAGCAGAGATTCTCTGAGGGAAACTTATTGAAAGCATGAACAGTAATTTAATTTTTTATCATAAGCATTAGAGGCAAATAAAGGACAAAAGTACTTTGCAGGGCTGAAGAAAGGGAAAAGATATTTATCATGGGAAAATACTGCATCCAGGATGAGTCTCTGGCAGTGCACATTCTTTTTCTGTTCGAAGAAAAGGAATAAGGAGACTGATATTCAGGGTCTAGAAACATCTCCCATTTATGTAGTAAGCAACAATGCTAAAGTAACTTGCCATGAAAGTGTGCTGTAAAAAGAGTACAGTAAATAGATTAAATCTTTTGTAAGAAAAGAGGTTACTGAGAAATCATTTTTAAATTTTGAAAATAAATTCAGTAACTACTGTTTTTTCCACAAGAATGTTCAGGAGGAATGGGAAAAGTAGGAGCAGGTCACATCATCAGTATTTCTGATACAGGGTAGACCTGCATTTATGTAAGATATCCTATAAAAACTGTTCCAGGGATTTGCCAAATGTTCAGATATTTGAAACATCATGCCACATCACTGCAATTTCATGGGGAAAAATTAAGCACTGCCATGAGCAGAAGTAATTATTGAAGTTAATGGAAGTTTAGCCATGTATTGAATTCTTCACTTCAGGGACCATTTGTGATGTTCTTACTCACTCATGTGCAAGTTTTTCTGATATCAGTGTAAGTCTGGAATGGGTCGTTGTACATTGCCAAATAGCAGGAGAGATAAAAGCAGGAATGTTCTTCCTCCTACCCAAAAGAAAGTGCCAGTGGAAGTCTAAAAACACAGCATCAGACCTGACCATTTAATACTGACCAAATAGTGACCATTCAATTTTCTTTGCAGATGTCTCATGAATTGCCATCCTTTATAAAAGCCACCAGACAGCTTGGTTTCAGTAAGTCAAATGAATTTATTGCATCACATACTGCCACTCTATTTCTGCATCATCTCAAGTGCTGTCCCAGAATCTATTTTTGGCATAAAAAGTGGATAAGATTTTTCTTCAGAACAATCTCAGACCAAGCCCAAAGGTGCTTTGATATTTCGGTGAACTATGCAGAATTAAACAAGACTACCCACTACTATGTCAGAGTACAGTAAATTGTGAATTAAATACTGGAGTTATTGGAGTTCCTGTTTAAAAAAAGCTCACCTGTAATAGTGTATCACTAGATATTATTGAGTATCTACTGTATCCATGTCTGCCAGTTCTAGTAACTGTACATCTCTTTCTCTCACATAACACACACATAAAAGAGAGAAAAATGATTTTTCTGTTACATATTGTAATAATTCATACGTCTGACACTCTACCCCAAAAGCATGACTACTCTCTAGCAATTTGCCAAAAAATGAGAATGCTAAAATAACTTAATGTCTTGCATATATTATCCTGAAAGGGAGATGGGAACTAAGCCCTAGAAAAAAAATCTTTTATATAAGGGCCTTGACATGAGAATACTAGCTTTGAACAAGAATATGCCACATAGTGATAAGCACAATAACCAAGTTACTTTATTTTGAAAGTGCCATTTTCAAGCTAAACGCATTGTTACAAAGGGTTACTATTTTTCATTTTGTCCTTGGTATTATTTTATGTACAATAATCTGATTTTTTGAGGATCAATGATGTAATAAAATCGTATACTTTCGAAGATAGAAAGTGTCAAGATTTAATGCATGTGTTTTGACACCATTCTTATAGGAAATCACATATAATACCAACATAATAAATAACCATGGCTCTGCCAAGCTTGCCTATCCTATAACCCAACTCCATAAACAGAAGACAAAACCTGGCATTCTACACTTTCATTTCTCAGCTCTGCTACAGTTGCAGGTTAATAGCAGCCTGACAAGTTCAGTCACGGCAAACACCATAAAGGCCTTCCAGTCCACTCCACAGTCTAAGAATCTCTCTCTGCCACATCCAAAGAAACTTACTTGGTAAGTACTAAGATTTTTCCTTACCAACTACTCATGACTAAGAGTGAATGAAGACTTCAGAACATCAATACTTTCTACAGAGCACAACAGCTACATTACTAGATTTTTTTTTTTCAACCTCCTGATAATGAAGTTCCTCAGCTTGTAATTTAGATTATTAAGGCCATGTTTTGGGAGACCAAGAGTTCACTACTGGGCTTTCTCAGAATTTCTGAGCAAAACAGAGGGTTTAGCTAAAAAACCCCTTGTCTAATGCAGTCTTATCTAATCTACCCACTGAGTCAAAGTGGAATACAGAAAGATCTTCATCCTGAAAACATTGCTATGGTTTCACTTGTCCTTTGTGTGCATGTCTGTGTTTTGCTTATGTATTTATAGGTACAGTCATGGGGCTGTTTGGGCAGAAGACAAAAAAAGTCAAAAGAACAGCCTGCATTCTAAAGGTTATTTTTTAATATCATGAAACTAAATGTAAGTAGGAAATCTCATGAAAACCTTAATGAACAGAAAATTTCTTATGGCAATAAAAAGCCTAATAAGAGAGTTTTATGTTTATTCTTTTTTGTTGAGAAGACAAGTGAAATCAATCTGGGAAGTAAAACTACAGGCTGCAGGAAGAATAGGTGAGGAGCAAAGAGACAGTAGTTCATAGAGAAATGTAAGGTAAGGCCATTTTGCAAAAGCACTTGAAAGCATTTTGAAAAATAACAGTGGTCTCCATGGATTCCTGATGAAGCAGTCTCGCATTCTGTAATTTACACTGAAGGCTCTCAGATACAAGAAGCATCTTGAAATGTCACCTTTTTTTTTTTTAATTTAATCCCTAATCTGTCTAGGGGGTGTCCAACTAAGCACCTGGGGATCTCACAACTAAGCTGTTCATCTTTTTGCACTGGGAAGAGTAAACCTTATCACCTTTTCTTGAACAGATTTTTCTTTATGGGCACCCAGTACTATGGATTAAAGTCAGGACTTTTCTATAATTACCACCTAAAATGCAAACCGCAGGTGTTAATAATCTGTAACAAAGACATTGAACAGGATATGTGCCTCCAGAATAGTGATGAGCACAGGCAGGTAGTGTTGTTGTCTATATTCTGAACTTGTAAATCATCTCACTTCCAACCCTGTGACCTTGGGTAAGCAGACTGACTTGCCTGCATCTCTGTTTCTTCTTCTTTAACTAAGGAATAAATTCACATTGTTGACAAAGACAGACTCTAAGATGCATAATGAATGTAAACAAAAATTTGGTGGGTATGACTGTTTTGCAGATACTAATTTTGGTATTATGATATTCCAAGGTGTCGTTCTCTTTTCCTTCTTTGGCACTTGCTGGTGGCTATTTTGTACATGTGGAAACCTGAAGAGTTCACAGAGCCAAAATAGAGCAGCAGTCTTTTGCAAATAACCCAGTGGCAAGGGAAATATGTAAAAGGGCTACACAGTTGTGAAAAAAGCTGTGTGGAAGAGATAGGTAAATCATTATTGTTCACTATGCCTCATAAAACAACTAAAGAAGCATCCCTTACCACTTCTGTAAAAAGAATGGGGCACCATCCCATTAAATGTTGGAATGCAATCAATTACTGTAACATGCTGTGGAAGTCAAAAGTAGAAAGGCATTCAAAAAGGAATTATATCCAAGAGAGGCAGGAACTACAAAGTAGATGGTCATTTGCTCAGGCATAGAGTACACTGCTGACTGTCTCAGAATGAAATTATGTTGTCAGGAGGAAGCTTGGCTCATACATTCTTTCTTACACTTTTTTTGCTGCCAGGTAGACATGAGATCTTTTACAAGGTGACCCTTGGCTCTTACCTAGTTGAGCCACTTTTATATTCTCACTTTGCAGGTTTAGTTCCCACTGGAAATGAGAACCCCAGCACTTTCCCTGCCTCCTCTTTATAGCAGAAGAAAGAAAAAAACAATGGGAAGAAAAGCCCTGACTGGTTGTGATTTAGGTCCTCAAGACAGCTCAATCATGCTTCTGGGAAAGTGAGAATGGGATGTGAGATGGCTGAAAGGTTGGGAGAGAGGAGCAGGACTGCAGAGATAGATTCTGCTTGCATGAGTTGGAAGTAAGCAGTCACTATGCAACTGGACCCATGATCTGGGTAGCCTGTCACAGGAGATGCCAAATTGCAGTCTAGCCCTTTAATAAGGTCCTAATATCCTGTGGAAAAACCTTAATGCTCCCTGTGTTCATTTAGCCCAGTGCAAAAATAAGACTATAGTCCAGTGGAGATAACAGTCTCAGTGTAGTTAACTAAAAGTGGAGTTAGCTTTACTTCACTGAATGAGAAGAATAGCACTGCAACGTGAAACCTGAATGAAGTGATCACTAGAAATGTCCATGCTGCCAGCAAGCAGTCTTCCAGCCCTGGCTGCAAGAGTTATTTTTCCACATAAAAAGAGCATGAGCAAGGAAAATCACAATTCAGGGTTTTGTTTTCTATATTATTTTGAGCACAGGCCTGATGTCTGCAGTGTCTCATGAGCACTAAAGGTGCACTAAAGGTACACTAAAGGTACTACTATTTTTAATACAACTCTGAACTTTATTGAAGATTTTTCCTATATGAAGGCTCTGATGAACTGAAATCTTTAAAAGTCTAGGAACACCTGGAAAAAAAAATACTTAATTTTTTTGTTACTTATTCTACAACAGCCTTTCTCTGGCTTCCCCAAATGATAATTTGATGCTGGAGTTTTTTGGGGTTTGTTTTTCTTTTGGAAGGGATTGTGTTATGCTTTAATGGGGGTAACAAAACATATATTGCATTATACTTCTTATTTTCTCTGACAGTTTCCTCTGATTTACATAAAAAGGGGGAGAATAACATGGGTAAATTGTTCCGTAGGTCACTGTTAAGCAGTAAAGTAACTGAAGTCAAATACTGGAATAAGTTCCAGATGGCTGCTGCTTTTAAGTTCAATAAAGAATGACTGCAGTGACGGCAAATGGATCACCTCTTTGTTGGAGGAATACTGTGCTATGTTGTCTCTAATCAACAGCACCACCTTCTGCCAAAAGGGCAACATGACAACCAGGAGAGATGCAACCTGGCAAGCTTGGCTCAGTGACTATTTGCAAAACACAAATCTCTGTCTTGTCAGAAGCTGGCCGGCTGTGGAAGAAAACACTTCAGGAAAATATGCAAAGTGCATTCTGTATATGTTGCAGGCTGATAATCAAACCCCGTGCTTACACGGAAAGAAAAAAATAGATGTTTGCTCTGGAGTTTTTTTTCAAAACAATTTAATTCTTCCCCACCATCACCATCAGTATCCTGACTGCTCACAGATCACAACCTAATGCCAGTGTTCTAATGGATGATGCAAATTTTGAGATTTATACATAAAATAAAATGTTACAAAGATTGCATTATTTCATGTCCTTGCCTAATTCAACAGACATGCAGATGCGTTCATGCAGATGAGTTCATGCAGATTCTTATATCTAATCGTGGCAATTGATATTTTAAAAATATTTCTGTGTATAATCCATTAGGTATTAATAACTCCTGAATATGAAAAAAATATCTAGCATTACAGACAGAGAAGTCATTGTCATTAGTGCTTGGTTCTGTTTATTTTAAAAATATATGCTAAATTTGTATTTTAAGTAGTCTATTCTGACATCAACTTCTCATGCTTTTGCTGGCAGAACGTTAAATGGTACAGCAATCTGATGTTCCTAGGGAATTTGCTGAAACTGCTTTTAAAATATTGTTGTTATACCTTTAAGCATCTCCAAAGGAAGGAAATGAGGGGAAAATAATGCCACCTTTATACCTGTCCCTATTGAAAATGTATATAAATGAATGTCTAACAGTTCTTCAATAATATGCTGCAGACAAAGATAGATGAAAATTTAAAAATATTTACTTCAAAATCTTCTTTAAATCATGTGAAGTTTGTCCAGCATGAGAATGTCATATGGATCAGACTAAAGGATCATGGCTAAACTTCAGTGCCAAAGTCTTTGCTGTATTTTTCTGAAGTAAGAAAGTTCAGAGAACACCATAATGTGGAAGCCACTGGCAGATGCTTCCACTGGAAATGCCATTTATACCTGCATATTGACAGCCAGTCATAAAACTGTTTCCTGTACATTTCTTTGGTTGAGACTTTAGTGTGCATTGCCTGATTTATGTCTTTCAAACCTGTCATACTCTGTGTTTAGCTCTCACCATAAAATTCTGTAGTGCATGAAGTGGATAATGCTAGTGTTTCTTGGCTCTCCCCTTCCATTAACTGAAGTATTTGTTACTCTCATTGCTTTTTTCTGTTTTTTCACTTACAAGAACAGCATTAACAGAAGTGGAGGCATATTATCTTATCAGGACTTCATATTTTCAAATACCCAGGATGCTCTCACATTATCTGCTTCCCACATAAAAGCTGACTTGGAAAAGAGACACTTTTCTCCCTACAGTCAATATCTGAACAAGTACTATCCAGCACAAACATCCATAGTCTGGACATTAAAGCAACTTTCAGCAGCACATCCTGATTTCTGTTGTGCCATGACCATGGCAGTTTATTAAGGCATCTCTTTCAGTCTCCAAGTTAATGCTTGAACCCCAGACCTTCAAGTTTTCTTTTCCTGTAAGAAAAAGCATATGACAAAGAATATGGATTGGGACAGAAGAATGTAATTCAAAACTGCAATGAAGGCCCCACAAACCCACTGACACTTGGAGAGGAGCAATAACCAGCCCCTTCAAGACAAGCAAAACAGAAAGGCAGCCTTAAAACTTCTCTTACAAGCTTTTGCCCTCAGGAAAAACTAAAATATATGAAAGCCCAATAACAAAAGCAAATGTCATCTTCCCCCTATGAAGCCCTCTGGAGCCCTGTTAAGTGGCAAAGCCTCTCCATGCAGGGTTCCAGAACTTCTGCTTTACTGATGAATTTGGCTCATTTATCTATAACATCTTCCAGTGCTCCAGTGCTTTTGCATACAAAGGAGATGAGGGACTTAATATCCAATCCTGCCACAACTTTCAGAGCCCTGGGAAGAAGGTGAGCAGAAGACCTGCTGCCTTGCAATCACTGTTTAGGAGAGCAAAATCTCTCCCAGGATGTTTGCACAGGGGGGTCTGGTTCTTTGCCAGATGTCTCCTCTTTTCTTACACGTACAAAGTAATACTGTGACTGCCAGTCATCCCGGGATTTTTTACATGATGAGGGACAGCAGAATCTGGCCCTTTGTTGTTATATTTTATGTCATTTAAAAACAAGGCATAGACATCCAAATGAACTATTTAGGATTTTACTTTGCAAGGACAGAGGAACTGAAGATGATGATTACAAATCACTCTGGGGCACATATATCAACTCCAAGTAATCCACTGAAGGGAGATAACATTAACATATAATGGGAGCAAGGAGATCAGTATTCCCTTTACACTGTAATACCAGGAAACATCAATATGCGTTGCTGTGCTAATACAATGTGTGTTGTTTAGCAAAGTCAGAACAAGGCAAAAAAAGAACAAGATTAGAAACCCATGAAAGCGTGTCCTGTACACTGATTGGCTGAAAAATTCTTTTGTGTTGCAGCTGAGAAGCTACAAAACAGAGACTTGCTTCATTATCCCCAAACCAGAATGTCAAAATCAGAATCTCTCTCTATTGCCTCAAAGCAAACTTCTTACCACAAGTCATGGCATTGCTGAGTATGTGCAGTAATCTTTCCTTCAAGGAATTTCACAGCCTGCTTTTCCTTGCAGTGTTACAAATGTCTGCTAAAAATCTCCTATCTCCTAAGACATCTTTTCTTCCTACCAGTCCTCTAATCAACTTGTGAAATACTGCTGCACAAAAATACTGCACAAAATCTGGCTTCCAGCAGGGTAAACTTTTCCATCTTAGGGCTGGCATAGGCTGGTGGGAGCTTTAGCTGTGAAGCAGGTAACTGTTCTTTTGAGACACATCCACAACTTTGGCTTCTGTCACCTAACACTGCTGTACAAAAAAGCTTCTGTAAGAGCAAAAGTTTGGCACTTTCAGAGGAAAAGTACAAACTTTTTTCTTTCCTCTCTTGCAGGCCTTAACCAGATACTACATATGTTAATATCCTCTAATCCTGTTGTTAGTCTGCTAAGTGTCATATGCGATTTCCATGTCCTCACATTGTTTTTCTGTTCACATATATTTACTGGCACTTTTAAATCCCCTTCTTATGTTATAATTTTGAGCCTCTTTGCTCTGAGTCCTGAATGAGAAATACCCTATTCCTTTCACAGAAGAGGAAACCATATCAGTATAGCTCCGTGAACCATGTGAGAAAATGACTTTTTTTTTAATTCTCTCAGTTAACAGGAGTCAAGTAGTGTGGATTTAGGGGGAATTCATGGCTTGAAATATAGATTGAGTCTGCTAAACCATTAAAATTTATTTTGCATTGGAGATTCGTGAGATTAAGCTATTAACTTGGTGAATTTGCAGAAGTTTCCCAGAAGCTTACTCAAATCTAGTGTTTGTATCATATTAAATCTATTCTACTTATTACCCTAATAGCATAAATGACCACTCATACTATGGAGAGTGACAGGATGTTCCTAACAGTGCCTCTGAAAACTCAAGGTCACTTTGAAACTAGGTAACCTAGAGACACAGTTGTATTAAAGCAATATAAGTTTTGTGAAGCTTTTATTCTCTAAGGGGCTTTTCCAGTCATTTGAGTTTAAGCAGAAAGAACAAAATATCCATAACAAGCTTTTGGGGAAGTCTTTAGGAGTTTGTCTTTTGGGTTTGTTGTGTGATTGTTTTTGTTTATCAAGGGCAATAATAATAATGAGCATACAGGCAGCCTAAAGGACAGTGTTAATGAGTATGGAAACTGTATTTATTACAGCTTTTTAAGTATTGGAGAAAAGAGCAAGACTTTAGCATGTTCATTTATATTTTTATTACCTGGTTTTGGATGTCTGGGCGTCTATACTCACTTCTCATGAAAACTGGGAAACAACTTTCTTGTTTTTAATTCCACTGGTCAAATGAGGTGAGAGCCATTCAAAGTACTCTGCATTTCAGCAAGGAAGAAACTTGCCAAGCCCTCTCTCCAAAGCCTCCAAAGAAGCAGCATCAAAATAAAAGAAAAACTGCTGGACATAATTTAGGCCTTTTTAACTACATCGGGTACAAGACTGTTCCAAATTGAAGAGGTTCTTCACATTCAAGTATCTTGCATTAAAGGTCTGAGAGATACAAAAGGAGCCTGACTGCTCAGCCAATACATTTTTGAGCTTTAGAACCTTAACAGACTTTTTTTTTCTAGGATAAGAGGACATAGGTTTAATAAATATATCGCCTCACTTTGCCTTAGATATCTTACCTTAAATTAAGGTGCCTAGGTATTAAAAAATCAGCTCCAGAGTCTTGTGGAGACAAGAGTAGTCTTTCTTCCTGTGTAAAGAATTTTTCTTGAGGACCTGAAACCATGATCAGCAGAGTAGCAAATTCCTGTTGAACAGGGCTGTAGGTCAGTTGTTTCTTTGAAGATCCCATTTATAAAAGGGTAGCCAAATGAATGACACAGAACTTTCAAAAATGTACTTTGTTTAAGCCTGTGCAAAAGTCAATTCTTAACCTTTGAAGGCCTCTATATGTAACTTTGCACTACACTGTCTTCTGAAAGGTGAGTTCAGCCTGCAAAATGTTCCTCTGAAATTGTATTAAAGTGTATGCATCTGAAACCAGTCAGGTTGCTAGGGTATTTGAATTACATTTATTTTGAAGTAATTATTTTTCTTCTACACTAATGCAGAGTGCATAATTAGGCCAACTGTGGCCTAATTGTAGCAATATGTGCTGGTAGCAAAAAGGGAAAGAGAATTTATTGATGAAGCAAAAAGTATTTGCTATATTGTACCTCGCTCAGCATTTTTCTCAGCAAGGTAGAATTAATGGGGGAATGGGTGACCTCTAAATGTGCCTGAACTCCACTACATTCTGAAAGGATCATTGTCCAGAAGGCTGTTCAAGTTAATTTCCTTAAAAGGCCATTGGCAAGCACCTAAAACCTGTATTGATCCTGGTCCAGCAGGAAATATCTTAACTTCTCAGCCTTCAGAACTAAAGATTTGCAAACTTCTTAGATGTACATGAGTCCCAAACTGCTTGGAAATAAGTAAATAGAGAAAATGCTTCCTGCAAAATATAGGAAAAACAAAATCTCTGTGATTACAGGTATCAGTAAAACACTTGACAGAATGTTAAGGTGTCTTTAAACTGATGCAGTTGAGAGGACTTAGCCAGTCAAGAACAACATGAGTTAATCTATTTCATATGTTTTGATAAGGAAAACCAGAAAATTACTGAGGCTATTAAAAGATTATCCAGCAGGAGGAGATGAGGCAGTCAGTTAAAGAAGATTCCAAAGCACAAAGGAGAAAGGAAATGAGTTATTAAGAAAAGAGGTATTTATACCTGCTGGGGATCTGTCCATAAGGATTATTTGAACAAGGAAAGCAGTGAATCCCAGTGTATTGAGAAGAATATACATTTTTTTAAAGACACTTTTTAAAACTTTGGGCACGTCTGACTGATATATAATCACAAGCACATTTAGGAGTGTAACTGCAGTGTTAGAAATTGAAGTCCCACATTTTTGCTTCGTTTAAGTTTTCTGCACTCCAGCTCAGCTGATATGTAACCACAGGTGTTATCTTTCTGGTAGACAGTCTACCAAGCTTTGATACTTCCTTCAGCCTTTTAGCTGATAACTAAGCTTATCTTGTTTGTGGAGCATGACTCCTTGGTCAAACTGTGCACCCACAACAGGAACGAAACTTGTTGGCATGAGCTGGGGGACATCTCTGTTTCCACTTTACCCAGTTGTGCAGGGATGGAAAGCACCCTGGTGAGTAAAAGTCCTCTCACCACAGGGTATGAAGCATCACTTACGATACCAACACATTAGGAGAAGTGTTCTAACCACCAGGCTAGTGGCATTTGATTCTTTATGAAATTAATTAAACCATGTGCTGAGGGAACTGCATCTGCCCCCAGCCAGCTATCTGGGATCCTGTGTGTATCCCTCTGCAGATTTGGTTTCTTGACTCCACACTTATTTTTTTTATCTCAAAGATTGTTCAGTTGGGATCACACAAAAGGAATGTGATATGACCCACCCTAGCATATCCCAGTGGTTTCTGCGCTTGGAAGACATTAGTTCTCATCAGACAGACTGACAGAAAATATTTTTTCCACCTCCTAAGTGGCAAACGTATCTCACTGGTGTTTTCCATGAAAAAGGAATTTCTGACTTAGCAGCTAGCTCCAGGGAAGGATGGAAAGCTGAAAGACATCAGCATCTCTTGGGTCTTAGGTTATTTCCCTTTTCTGTTCTAAACTGTTCTATCTTTTACTCTCTCCAAAACAAACATCCCTAGCAGGCACTATCCCTAATGAGTGTGCAAGTGCAAACCAGTTTACAACACTTTGTCTCGAAGTTCAGGATTGATCCCTGGCCTGATTTTCAGATGTGTAGTCATAACCCTACTGATTGAGCTGCTGTGGATTCTGCTCAACAGCAAACTGCATACAAACAAGGTACTGAAGCCCTTAAGTCATTTAGAAACCCAATCATCATCCAAAGCATGCTGTTCTCACTAATCAACACTGTTATAAAACACAATAACTTCTAAATACTGCATAGCCATTTGGGAGGCTGGGGGTGGGGAGTGATGTTGGTGTTGATGGATCATGAAAAATCAGCTCTTACAATGACATTATTTCAGTCACAATAATTTATCTCATCTGTATTATGTGGGTTTAGACTAAGATACAGCTTTTGGACCAGACATGGTTTCTTGTAGTGACTTCAGACATAAATGTTAGTAAGTTATCTCATTTGAAGCAAACAAGAGACATCACCTACAGACTCCCTGCTTCCTTGTAAGATGAAAGTCTATTATTAAAAAAAAAAAATCCCTTTTTCTTTCAGTAAGGAAAGAACATATTTTTTCTCTCCTGACATTAGTGACAGGCCCCTGAAAACCTGACTCAGAGTCAGAGTTGCTAATGCATAAACTAGTCAGTGGTTTATGACCATTTTTAAATTTAGCTTACATTTTTGGCAGAAGTTGTGCAACAAAACAAAACATAGAAGAAAGAATTATGTATTAAACAGAGAAAAAGGAATGTTTTCCTCTAGCAAGAAACATTGTTACTAAAGCAATATGTCTGAAATGTTTATAGTGCAAAAATAGAATTCTGAACCTTAAACTATATCAAATTTAAATGTAATAGTTTTTAAATTTTATATCTGTTCCAATTGCTTCAGTTCCAAGTTCAAAAGAGAAGATCTCCTAGTTGTAGTTTAAGTATGGGAAGAAAATATGCAAAACCTTGGCTTTTGGCCAAAAATGTCAAAACTTCTGCACAAGCATATGCTGTGTTAGGAGACTTGCCTAAAATACATATTAAATGTATACTAAAATATACAGTATTAGTTGATGCATTCATTATTTATATAAGATAAAACAAATTCAACTGCTGGGAATGCACCTTTGGAATTGGAGAGTTAGTTCAAGGCCCTGTTGCATGGAACAATTAATTATTTATACAAAGTGAAAACAGGTCTGAAAGAGGCTGGAGGAATCTGTTGCCATAATTCTTGATAAACTGATAGACAGGATTATCCCTTAGGAAGTGGAAAATAGTTTCAGTCTGTATGGATGCAACTGTTTCAGTATCTTCCTGAGGCATATTACCACACACATTTCAGGAAAAATACCTTTTAAGACTTCAGGGGTATCCATTCCAAACCTAATCCTTTATTTGGCCAGGAATCCAAACCAAACATTTCAAATGAACCAAACATGAAAGCAAAGGCTTCCACTTGGCTCCTAATGGTGGCTCATTAACAAGTGGCTAGAAATGTTGGCGTAGCTTGTATCCCCAGGAGCTCGGGATGCATCCTTAAAGGTGTTTAGGCATGTAAAGATGCAAATGGAAGCTGGCAAAGTTTTAAACATTAGGTGTTTCTTTGCATCTTTAGGTGCACAAATACCCTGAAAAGCTTGGCCCTGAAAGCCATGCTGCAGGTGCAGTCAGCCACAGGCCTATGTCATAGGTTTTTATATTTGTTTTACTTATCCTCTTGAACAAAACAGCTTTATCCTCTTCCAATTAAATTGAACCATTTATGTAAAATACTACATGGATTTCACACACATGAAATGTATGACTAGCAGTAACCATGTTATCCACATCATGTTCTTACAGCAGTAGTCACTTCACCAGCTGCAGTTTCCAGAGACTGGAAATATTGTTGCTTTTCACATTAAGTGAACCACAATGGAGATTAATTTCTGCCTGGCTAATAATCCTGATAAGCGACTTCTGAGACATTCCTTCTTGGATCAAAAACCCCAGAAACCCACCACTCCTTATCTCAGGCCAGGTTTTCAAAACTGTAAATCCTTCCTATATCAAGAAAGACAATGACTACAAATAAAATATCATTACATTTTTCATGCCTAGAAGAGGGAACAATTGGAACAGAAAGATCAGGAGCTTATCTTGTTTCTTTCCTTTCTTTTCTTTTTATGATTTTGACATCCAAGCACAGACAAAGAAAGAAGGAGCTTGTAAGAAAATGATCTTTGGGCAGTAATTAGTGTCTTAGGAAGCCTTATAACTTACTCTCAGAATGATGTTTGCTTGCTATTTGCCCTCTGTTTTCCTGCTTTCCTCTTTGTGGCAACTAACAGAGAATCAGCCATGCCTGATGAAAATCCAGACACTTGAGATGTTAGTATATGAAAGTTAACATGGATGTTCTGAACTTTCTGTTTCTTTCACCTCCCCTTTTCCTGCCTCCAACAGCAATTCTCTTTAGCCCCTGCTCAGTGTATCAGGTACTCAGGAAAGGATGGCCATGTGTAGCACTAATGAAGCAACAAATCACATTTTACAGGAGAGCTCTATTCTACTATGGATCTCTTAATAAGAATGAACCACAGCTTATAATGTTATGACAGATCAAACATTAACATCTCTCTGCAGAGTAAACATTACTTCCGGTGCATGTCCCTCTACTTTCCCCTAAGGTTTACTGGCCTTTTCTACTGATCACGATTGATGCACTGTTTACATGCAATGTTAAACCTCTGCTTTGCCAGTTTCTGGTAAATAAAGGCCACTTCTGTTTCCCGTGATAAAACTTAATCTATATGTTACTTCATCAACACCATCACTCCTTTCATGGATCTAATGCTACATATAAAAACCCTTCTTTCTTTCCTCTCTGGGCTGCTTAAAGTGTAATCATTTTAAAGTTAGAATTCCATGGAATTAATATTAATGTGAGGCCATGGCTTACAATTATTAATATTAATAAAGCACTTAAATCTTTAAATGTCTCGAGTATTCAAGATATGCGTGTTTTTTCTTTGAAATTTTCTCAGCTACTATATTTGCAACATAGAGATGAAGAATTCCTTAAATTCCTTCATTTTCAACCCTCACATGTTGTGACATTCCTTTAGAATTTGTTTCCCTTCTAGGAGGATAGTTGTCTCAGAGGCAAAATCAACTACTATTTGTAAAGGGGAGGAAAGATGGAAGTCTCTTTCTTTGTAGGAAAATAATGGTTTTCAGTGGTATCACGCCCCAAGGCTAATTTCATAATGAAGACTGAAAACTGATCACCATTACTGATTACCAAAAGTGATTAGTTCTGGAAGACTACTCAGATAATTTGGGTTTTGAAATAGTAGAAGATGCTGGATCTCACAGTGCATGTTCTGTGGCTTAGTGCCATATAAAAGACCTGAGTGGATACAGCTGTGCTGGAAGGCTGAACTCGTTGCAGATAGTGCATAGCATGGTGTCATGCTGTGCCTTCAGGAGAAGCAAGTCCATGAAGTTAGAACCAGCTAGACTTAGACAAAAAACTTCAAGATGGGATTTACTGGTATAAATCCAAAGACAGAAGTTTTCCTCCAGACTATGCTTAGAGCAGTAACAGATGAGTTGTGTCAGAAGTCATCACCCCAGCTGTCTAAACCAGATCTTAGAAATTATCAGACAGATGGCAGAGGAAATAGAAATAACTTCTATCTTAATTTTCATTGCATCTACCCCACATCAGAGATGTCTTTGTAAAGAAATGTGAGATTTGGTATATATTGATTATGAGTGACCTTTGTCTCATAAGTGCCTTTGAGAAAGTAGTCAGGTGATAAGCCTCTTTTTTTTTCTGCTGAGTTTTGTGGGTCCACGTGTGGTATACTGGTTTTTCCCCTTGAGCATCTTATATGGAGAAAACTTTTCTTTGAATTTTAAGATACTCTATAGTAAACTTTGTTGTACCTAAAAACTCTACACAGAGTATTTGGCCTTCTTTAGTTCAACAGTAAATGAATGCACAGGATGTCTTGATTTATCTTCTTTAAGCATTCATCATTGAGCATAATTGCCATAGCTCTTCTTTTCATTCCCCTGAGCAGCCCATTTTAATCTCATACCATATGGAAGTGATTGCAAGCCATCAACAGCAAAGGAAAACCTGAGGTGGATTTGCATTGAGGTAAAATGCATCTGCTCTAACATAACTAGAGTAATTTCACTGCAGTATTATATAATCTTGGACTCTGTCAATAACACAAATCAGTGTTTTAGACAGAGGAAGAGATGTTTGCAGACCTCTTTTATGTAAAGTTACTGATAAGATAATGACCACATTTGGTGATGGCTTTTCTAGCATATGACTTAGTTTTCCATGCTGAATTTGCCAGAACAAAATAAGTCTCCATCAAACTGCATACTCCCTTTCATGTACCAGAACATCATTTTTTATTAGATTTTGAATTCATGTCTTATTTCTCCAAAGTGTTTGAAATACCTACCCTCCTGAGGTCCAAGGCTTAATACCTCATTAAATTACAATCAAAGTAAAGCCCTCAGGGCTCCATTCTGAGGTTATCAGCTCTACATTACTGGCCTGCATTCCCCAGGTGCAGTATGTATTCTGCAAAAAGGCTCGAATGAAGCAAGCAGTGTGAAGAAGGCGATGGCATTAATCTCTTATTATCTTTAAGTGCCCTGTGCACACAGAACTAGTAGGAAAATAGAAGACAGGAGAGCCTTGCCAGAAATTCTGTGTGACTTCTGAGCCACAGTAGATATAAGGTCAAATTAAGTTAAACAGTACACAAAACTTGGTTTACAAAAACCTATGGTCCCCCTTCCTTGAAATACTATGGATGTGCTTGTGCTAAGCACAGTTCCTTCACCTGCCTGATGCCCAAGAAGCCTGGGCTGAGAAGAACCTAGACAGGACCCCAGGAAGCAAAGGCCTCAGATAGTGGCTTCAGAATATCAGGCAGCCAGGAAATCAATATGCAAGTTTTGTGTCTGGTAGTGGATTCTACAGGACTTAAGTTCATAGTGAAAGAGAAGAGGGTTAGGTAGCAAGATAGGACCTGGATCTGTCACCATCTGCTTTACTTACATGTGTGTTCTCTGCCCCCTGCTACAAGGTGTTCCTGCAGTATTCATCAAGACTGATCTATTTTAGAAAGGATTGCTCCTTAAGGTTTGTGACTGAGTGCCAGCTGGTACTTCTTGGTCTTGGGACCAAAAGTCAGGATAATAGCCAGCGAGTCAGTCAATAATAAAAGAACCACCATCAAAACAACAAAAGCCTGATCCAGGCTATAGCTCTTCTCTATAGCTGCTATAGCAGCTCTTCTGCATCAGGGTCACTGAACCATATTTCTTAGGAAGTCAGTTTCCTAAAGTCATGATTAGCCCATACAGTTACTTTTAGCAGTTTTCTGATAGCCTTAGGAAAGATTGCAACAGCTGATTCTGTGGAATTTAAGGCACTCTGTAGGAGAGATTTTTATGTGTTGTGAATATTTTAATTCACTGGGTAGTAGCTGAAATCCACAGTTCTATAAAATATTGACCTTGTTTACTTCTGGAAAGCTGCGTCAGGAATTCTTGAGCTAGGTACCAAGGCAGCAAGTATGTCAGATAATCCTATAATTACATTAAAGGGTGCAGCTACCAAATGTCAGATACATATTGATAAAGGAAAAAGCCTGTCTTGAGGTTTCCTAAGTATATAAGATCTATTTATTTGTCACATAGTTAATTTAAAATTACTTCTAAAGGAGTACATTGTTCAAGGGAATCTTTAGGTATATCAGTATAGCTCTAAAAAGGCTAAATCTAACCTGAAAAACCTTAAAACATTTCTTGGCTTGTTGAGTGCACTTGGGGACAACTTTCAACTCTAGGGGACTCACATATATCCCCTCTCACAGTGCTCTGTATATCCCAGCTTAAGCTCACTGCTAGGCAGCACAGAAAGGCTGGGTGTGTCTTGAAACCTTACAGCTTTATCTACCTAATACCAAAGAGCATCAACCTGTAAAAGGTCAGGTTTCTTGACCAGGAAGCAGTTCTGAGCAGACTTATTTTACTGGTGGTTATATTCGTCTTCATTCAGTGTAGCACTTTCCAGATTTTTTCATCTGAGTTCTTAAGTCTGAGGGTTATTGAAGCCACATCCCTGCTTCCACCAAAATTCCCTAACCCCTAGTCTACAAACTGTTCTGGATAGGACATTTTCCTCCCCAAAAGGGCCTTCATTGTACTGAGAGTAGTCTTCTCCTTTACTAGAAAAATCCAGACATCTGAGTAATTCAGCTGTGTGTCTAGACTGAATTATACTAAATTCTGCTTCAGCTGCCTTTTTTATTGATGAAGTCTTTTAGTAGCAAATATATATATGTAACATGTTCCTGCCTGTAGCAGTGGGATTGGAACCAGATGATCTTTATTGCTCTTCCAACCCAAACCATTCTGTGATTCTATGCTAAATGCTGGATCATGAATATGGAATATGAGAATATGTAGAATATTAGCATTTATAAAAGCTGACATACACCATATGCATTGCCTTATTTATAAATTAAGCCCCCATTCCCAGAATTTGAT
The DNA here is from genome assembly GCF_003957555.1 of Calypte anna. Classification (NCBI taxonomy): domain Eukaryota; kingdom Metazoa; phylum Chordata; class Aves; order Apodiformes; family Trochilidae; genus Calypte; species Calypte anna. The sequence goes on from NC_044245.1 coordinate 107,220,020, forward strand.
AGATGTTTTCTTATTTTGTGATTGCACAAATTTAAAGTACATATCTGCATATTTATCAACCCCGTGTTAATTTTTATCACAAGAAAGCTGATGAGAAAAGGTTAGGGTTCTTACCAAGTCACTTAGGATTAACCTGATATCTGTTAATGTCATTCAGTGAAAAGTTTATAGTGACAAACACTGTGTTATGACCTTTACTGTTTAAATGAGAATTTTGAGAATATCAGTCATGTTGCTGGTTTTAAGGGCTCAGCAGCTGAAAAGATGCTCCCTGCATCTACCTCAAAATTGTATCCAGTAATGAACTTGTCCATAAAAAGAGCAGAGAACTGTACTGACATATGGACATGGAGTTGTTCCTTTGTTTTTTTTTAATATGAAAGAGTGTGTAGAGCAAGATGACATATACTCAGCAGTGTAACTAAAACAAAGAGTGAGCCACTCACCTTCATGCATTCTAGCAGTTTGTATGAATATAATGAACATGACTGCAGAGCTTTTAAGTGCCTCAGGCCCTGTACTAGGAACTCAGAATACATGGAAACAACGAGATGTCAGGAAGGAAATAATACTTGTTTTTGAAATAAGAATGACTTTTCTAACTCTCTTGTACACATAACATCTGTGAATTTCTTGCACAGTGAAAAAATCTTAAAATACGTGGCCTTCTGGGGCTGAACAGTAACCAAGTGAGACAGCACGTTGTAAAAGAAAGCTTTATTGAGGCAGTAGGAAAGATGAGCACATAGAAACTCACCCACTCACCAGTAGTAAACACAGGTTCAGAAGCAATGCTATGGCTCAGATAGACTGCCAGGGACTCTTGGTGTCCAGGTCATCTGACAGCAACAACTAATCCTGCAAAAGCTTTTTGAAGGCATGTAAGAGTCATGACTCCCCTTGGCTTCACCAGGGGTAGAGTCATTTGGGAGAATCATACCTTACATGAATTATGTGAGTGTTATCCTCTCTGCACTACTGATTCTGCTCAGGGTGAGGCTGTCAGGATGCAGGGTGTCACCATCTTTTTTATCAATAGACATTTATATATGTATATTAACATTTTTATGCTAAAATCTGTCTGAAAATATCCAAACATTGTACTTTGCTCTTGGGGGAATATGTAACCAGAAATCTATGTTTCTATAGCTGTTTTTCTGTGGAGAGAGCCTTCTGGAGAGAAAAACAGACGAAAGTCAGCAGCTTTCATTAAGCGCTCAAGCAGCAGCCTAAATCTAGGGCTTCAAAATATGTTTTCAATTTGCTGGACTAAAAGCATAATTAATATTTACACAAGTAGTCCATTTCAGCTAATCAGATGGAAACCTTAGATATTTGCCTTGGTGATATTTATATTATACTCACCATGTACAGTGACAATGTTAAAAAAATAATTGTCATAATAACTCTTTTCCATCCTTTCTCTGCTATAAATATGGCAAGATAAAAATTTTTCATTGGTTTCTTTCTTTCTCTTTTTACATCTATCAGCTTCCTGAAATGATAAATGAAGTTGCTTCAGGAAAGGGGAGTTATAATGACAGAATTTTTTCTGCATCTTTCTTTATTTGAAGAAGATCTGTTGACATTTAGAAGAGGAAATTTTAAGACAATCATTTAAAAATCTCTATTCATTCTGTCATACTCCCTATAATTACTGCTAATTGCATTGTTTCAGAAACTGATGGAGCATTATAAGAGACGCAGAGAAGAAAAACATCATCTTCAACAAAGCTCTTGGAACAAAAAGTCTATCTTTGCCTACAGGGCACATGAGACAGTGAAAGGCTGAGAGCCTGCAGCATAGTCTTACTTAGAGGACACACTGTGATTTACTGAATTAGTCCAATTATCATTATGCTCTGTATTGGGCAGATAAGATATGTTATATTGAGTGTGGAGGTAAAAATTATATTATTTATTTTGGCCAGGAACCTGAACAGGATAGGACTAAGACCATAGGACCAGCAACATTGTGTCAAAAGGCTAAGCACATGTGAGTGTTCAAGAGGAAGTTTAAGACTGAGAGATGAACCAGTATTCCAGCAAAATATGGCTGTCAGAACACAAATCCGTGCAACAAAGGTAAAGCTGCCCCTGAGATTAGTTTGGCCTCTCCTACCAGCTTCTTCTGATACTGGGGCTTTATCAAGCTGCTCTTGATCCTTCATTAAGGAAAGTTAGGCCATGGTGCTTACTGTATTTCCTGTAAATAACTCTTTAAACCGTAAAGCAGAGAGGCTGCTTTCCATGCCATAGACCTCAGCTTTAAGACTTAAGTAGCCAGTGGCACACAAAAGAGAAACAGAACCAATAGATGCAGGTTCTGACCCTATGTGATCTGGAAAGTAAGAGTTAGCAGATCAAATTGAGATCAGTAGCACTGAGTACAGAAGTAGCAGGGTTATTCTGACTAGTTGCTCCATTTTACAGCATATCTAATTTGATGCCTGGTAGCTTCTACTGTAATTACTACGATTAAAAGGTAGTGTATAAATTGGCTAGATTGGGAGGGTACGTAAGTATGCTTTTTGCACCTCTTGATGAAGAAAAGAGACAAAGTTAATTGTTGTAACATATTGCACGTCTCTAAGCTTAAAAACTTTATAAAAATGTTCAGTTGTTTATTTCTGCATCACTGAAGCACTGGCTTAAATTCAGATTAGGAAGATCATGTGTGAAATATCCATGAATTAATGGGGCTTTATTTTTGTTCGAATACAGAAAACAGACCTAGATATACAGATATCCGTGCTACCACAACAGCAGTTAAATAGCAGAGCAGCAATCTTCTCTTGTCAAGAATCTTATTCTTTAGCTAAAACAAAACAAAAAACCCTTCCAATTATAGAGATTAAACTCTTTCTCTGCTTGTATAACATTCCCTTCCCCAAACCCTGCGTAACTGAAAGTATCTATCAACATCCTTAAGTCTCCTTCACAACAAAATTAATTATGGGAGACAAGAGGAAAGGGGTTTTCGTTTTGTTAGCGTTCTTTGTTTTTTTGTGGATTTGGAGAGGGAAGAATAGCAGCAGAAATAAGCTTTTACTGTTTGTTCTCTGGGTTAATAGCAGCCATGTGACCACGGATAGCACAGCCCTGGATTAGCTAATGATCTGTGTTAAAAAGGCAGATCTATTAGCTCTGTGCCATATGTATGTGGCTATATGGCTTCTGGTAGACTTAGGGCACAAGTTTGCCTGCGAAAGTGGCTGAGCAGACATATGTTAAATAGTATTACCTGGTAACATCTGCCATAATAATTAAAACCTGCCTGAAGACTAGCCATGTCCCCTACAACAACTGCTCTGATTCTGTGCATGTAGGAAGGCGTTCATGCAGAGAAAAAGGTTACCCGATTTCTTTTACAGGTTGTCAGAGGATAGCAGGTTCCTTTAAGGGGAGTCAAGGTCTATAAAAGCTCTACTTCATAAATCCATGCTGGCCCCCTGTAATTAGTTGCCTAGCAGCCTCTACAGCAGATAGTGAGCATCTGGCTCATGAAAAGGTTACTTGCTGGTTAGAGCTGATGCTGAAAGGGGGAGCTGTAATGAAACAGAGCACGGCAACCTTAAGAAAAGATTCAGTCACCCACTCATGAGTAAAACAAAGTTACAGGAAAAAAATAAAAGCCACCAAAAAAAACAAGGATGCAAGAACTTGAATCTAAAATGTATAGTTTTCTGGACAGGAAGCCAGAAAGAAAGCATGGGGTTTTTTTGTTTCTTTGGTTTGGTTTGGTTTGGTTTTTTCTCTGTTGGATTCTTAATTAGTGAGATGCTTGAAAAGGAAATTCAGTGACTTTTGTCCCTGCTTCTAGTTAGGACAAGAGAGTCAGTAGCCAGAGAGAGGGAAGTGAAGGCTTCTGGCAAAGAGAAAGCTATTGAACTAGCTCCTCTGGAGCATAGTAGAGCTGCAGCAAAGCTTTGGTTAAGGTTTCCAAAGGGAAATCTGTAGAGATACTTTCTGCATTGACTTCCCGACTGGGCTCTTGGCTATTCAGTTTCTCTCCAGCAATAAACCCTTTTGAAGATGTATTTACAAAATCTATGAACGAGATCTGTATGGAAATTTTTTGGGGAAAGAGCATTTTATTTCTAAAAGATTGGACCCAGATCTCCTAGCTAACAAGCTTTTCAGACTTTTATCAGCTAGCCCATATCCTTCGTAGGCCAGATACCCAGAATAATTCTGGCAAGCCTCTTCTTAAGTACATCTGTCTAGGGTGCCTGTATTGCATTTATTATTCATTTCTATAACCCGTTTGTAAAAATTTTCTCTGCTCAGAAGCTTTTACTTGCTAATGGCTATCTGCATTGGACTTTTTTACCCGTTAATGAGAAGAAGGTTTATAATCTCCAGGTTTCTGACTTTGGGTTCCATATAGTGGGGGTTTTTTTATTTCCTCTTAATGCTGTCCTCTTTGAGGTCTTTGCCTGGAAGATCTAATTACTGGAGCTTTGAGCCAAAAAACAGACAACTGTATATAAAATGCTAAGCATGTGTTCAAGTGCTGCCTAATGGGCTCTAGAGGACAGGAGGGAAGATTTTTGGTCTGACACAAATTTATTATTATGATATCTTTTCCTTCCTACTGCCTTCTCTCTCATCTTCAGTACCAGCTAACCCTATGCAGCTGGTGGCAGAAGGGAACTTGGGCAGGTTGGAAGAGGAAAGGAAGGAAAAATAATGAAGTAAGAAGGAACCAGAGTTCATATAGTAAGAAAGAGACAGAGGAATTATGGTCTTCAGAGGAAAAGTGAACTGCTCTAGCCATCACTCCCTACTAACCTAATAATTAGCAAATGAGAGCAACCTCCATACTGGTTTTACTGTTCTTACTGTTGAGCCCAGAGGTGTGATGGAGGGAAAAAAAGCTGTGACTGGTTAGTTAATGTCTGGAGGCTGCAGCAAATTAAAAAATAACCATGGGAATCCAGCCATGGGGTCTTTTTCTAGAAAGCTCTGAAAGCAAGCAGTACATACTTGCTTTTGCTCATGTTACAGGTGCTCAAACTTGCTTGATTTGATATTTGAGAGTACTTAACAAATGCATCTGGCTGGTGCCTCTTTTTTTTCTTTCTTTCTTGTTTTTAAATAATGCAAATGCAATATTTTAGAACAGAATACAGACGATATTAAAAAAGGCTTGATAATCGTTCCCCTTCACCAGCCTTTGGAAAGAAGAAATGTGCACTTATGTTTTTGCAAATTAAAAAGTTCTATACACTGACCTTAGTTCAGGTTTTGCTTTATTCCCTGAAGTAATGTTTTCTATATGATAATTTCCTTTCCCTGGGAATACATTGTTGGACCTGAGATGCATACTCAATAAGGAACAGACAAGCATAAAAAAAGACTAGAATTTTCAGAGCTTTGAAGGATAAAGGCAAATGTTCATCTATCGGAAGATGTCTCTTACAGTTAATCTTGCTTATCTGTTTCCTGTAGATATGTTGTCATTGTCATATCTGTGCTTACATTTAATTACATCTGAACTCCTCAATGTTTATTTACGAAAATACCTAATCTCTTTTTTTCAGATCTTCTGTTCAAATTACTTCCTTTAAATTAAGCCTGAACCCTGTTAGTGTTCCAGCTTGTTGACCTTTAACTGCCTGCATTAGTGGTAATGGATGCATCAACATTGCCAGTCACAAGAAACCAATGCTGCAGGAGCAGGAAGGCTTCAATATTCCCTCCTGAAATGAGAAACAGAGTGTGCTGGGGAATTTTTTTGTTTGGTTGGTTTGTTTGTTTGTGGTTTTGTTATTTTTTTCTAATCAGAATAACAGCAGGAGTAACAGGTACACAGTGATGAGTTATAAAGTGCTAACTACTATCTTTCTATGCTCTTTTCTTTATTTAATTTGTCTAACTGTTTACAGCAAAATGGTAGTGAAAAATGGCAACATATGGCTGTGGGCAAAGGGGGGGGGAGCACAAACGAGGGATTGTACCATGACAAAAATAAGTAAAAGTCAAATCTGTGTCATTTTCTCATCTTTTCGTGAGGTTAATTAACAGTGAAAGATGCCTTGCATGCACTAATGTGCCCACTGAGTCCCACAGTAAATGGTTCTGTCTTCTTCCGTTAAATTACAGAAATAGTTGGTGATTCTCAGCTTTTTATTTCAACCAAAGCTGGTGAAACAGAAAAACAGCTAAATGGAACTTCAAACTGATCTTCAAAAGTATTTTGGGCCTTCAAAATATGTGACTTGGTCTACATGGAAGTCAACAATATGGTGACATGTAAGTCAACACCACACAATTTTGACTGCAACTGCAAAGGAGCTGACTCACACTCCCTTTCTTAAATTCTTTGAAAGACCAAATCCTGGATACCATAAACATTTATTTCCCTGTCCCAGCCTGAAAGGGCAATAATGCTTAAATTCTCAAATTCTGTAACTTTCATTTGGGTTATCATCTCCATTTAATCCCCTTTGGAAATAAATTCTTGAGCCTTTTAAAAGGGAGCAAGGAGGAGACCATGGCTTCTAGTTTTAAAAAGATGTTTTTGCTGCTGACATATGGGTCAGTAAAAGCAACAGTTGTGCTGCTGGTAAATGAGTTGCTGTGCTTTGACTGGCAGATTACAGTCTTGGCAGAGCCAGCAAATATGACAGCGAGAGATTCTAGCTACCGTAGAGTACTGTTTGATAGGGTGTAGTGCTTAATGCCTTAGGATGAAAGAACATCCATTCAGGTTCCCCACTGAGACTTTGGATCTTATCTAGAACATTCCCTGTAGTAAGACAAGCACTGTAAAGGAGTACTCTCTTGAATGTGGTGCATAAAGTCTCATCTCTTCTTTTTTTCTTTCCCTCCTTCCACCAAAGGCCAGTTCTTGGAGAGCTTTCTTATATCATTTCTGCAAGACTGCCTGTATATTCATATGAGAAAGAAATTCAGATTTTGGACTGTTTGCTAAATTGTGTTGAGCAGACTGATGGCTGTATTTATTCTGTCTCTTAATTTATGAAATGCTCTGATATGTATTTGGATGAAAAGACTTCAATAAATTTTTGTCTATAATAACGTCATGCTCATTACTGCCTTATTTCTTTCTCTGTTATGCATGGGTACAGGCACATATATTTCTATTTAACATTTGTTTTTTTATTGTTATTCCTTAAATATGCCTTACTTATCAACAAAAAGCTCCTGTTAACATTCTTGTCAGCAGTAACTGGTCTTTGGAGTCTAAATATTATATTATGTAAGCCAATGTATTTTGTTCAGCTATGACTGGTATCTGCAGAAAATGACTCTTTTCTGGTAATATTTTGTGTCTGTGATGTTATCTCCATGTAATTGTTTGAATTGAGGTCGGACCTGATTTACTTAGGTGTCCAAACCCACACTATTTTCTGAAGTATTTTGTTTCTTAAGAAATAGAACTGTTGAATTCCAGTCTTTCAGATGTTGAGAATCTGTGTTTCTATAAGAGGTGTTTTGTTTTTTTTAAACACTCGGCCAATGAATGAAGATTTCTTCTTTGCACTCACCCAGTTCTCACATGCAGAACTGTTAAGAACTTGTTCACCACCTGATGCCTGGCAGTCCAAAGTCTTCTCAGGAGATCTAGACACTTTCAGAAAGCAATGATCTTCCAGAATTTGCTCTATGAACTCTCAGTGGCTGAAAAGAGCAGAAATTAGTAGAGCGAACTTGGTGAACTTGTTGCCACTGTGGGGCAGTGGGGAAGTCTTTGCCGTGCAATAGAATTCCTGTGCCAGAAGAAAGCTAGAGTAACAAAAGATACATGGCATCTTTGAAACCTGAGAGAGCTGTCATACAGGAAAAGGGAGAGGAAGGCTTTAAATCCTGGTCACAGCTTGTGGATTATCTTATTTATCTTTTTTAGCTACTCAGTGTTGGTGAGGCCACACCTCGAGTACTGTGTCCAGTTCTGGGCCCCTCAGTTTAGGAAGGATATTGAGGTCCTGGAGCGGGTCCAAAGGAGGGCAACCAGGCTGGTGAAGGGACTCAAGCACAGACCCTATGAGGAGAGGCTGAGAGATCTGGGGCTGTTCAGCCTAAAGAAGAGGTGGCTCAGGGGAGACCTCATCGCTCTCTACAACTACCTGAAAGGATGTTGTAGCCAGGTGGGGGTTGGTCTCTTTTGCCAGACGACTTTCAACAAGACAAGAGGGCATGGTCTTAAGTTGTGCCAGGGGAAGTTTAGGTTAGATATTAGAAAGAATTTCTTTACGGAGAGAGTGATCAAGCATTGGAATGGGCTGCCCAGGGAAGTAGTGGATTCTCCATCCCTGGAGATATTTAAAAAGAAACTGGATGTGGCACTCAGTGCCATAGTCTAGCAACCGCAACGGTGGTTCAAGGGTTGGACTCGATGATCTCTGAGGTCCCTTCCAACCCAGCCAATTCTATGATTCTATGATTCTATAATATTAATCCCAACATAGAATTGACTTCAGCGTTGTTGGTGCTGTGCTTTTGGAGTGTAATCTAACAAAAGTTGTATCAAGGTCTCATGCTGCCATTTCATTTAAGAATAACAAATACTAAATGTAGATTTTTGGTTAGTATCTCCTAAAAGGGTGGCTGGGTAAACTGAGACTATAGGCTCATTTCATTCTCTACTTCTGGATGGTTGAAGTGACATAGATTAAACACAATTTTCCAGTGGCACAGCTATTGTTATTTGGCCTATGTGTGGGAGTGATATCATTTTAGTCTATCAAAGTCTCCACCAAGGCTGATTATGCCACTCTGCTTCTTATTTATTTGAGTACTGTCGAAGGCAGATTCTCTGGTATGTAATAAAATTCCTAGCTTTCCCAGAGGAATCCATTCACATGGTGCAGAGCTCTAGAAATCCTCCTGAACATTGCTCCATTTTGTGTGGCTTTTGTCTCCTCATTCAGTGTTAGTAGCTGCACAATGTTAGGGCTTTAAAACTATTCCTGTATTAATTACCTGTACAACAAGGATCATTTCCTTCGCCTGCATGACACCAGATACTCAGTGGACATAAATTCTACTTTACTGGTCTGGAAAATTTAGCAGAAGTGCCAGTGTTCTTCATACACACATGGTGCCTTGTGGATTAATTGGCTCAAGTCTCTGCTAATTTGGATGTCTGCTCTGTAACTCTTTGCAGGTTATCAAGTGCACTGATAGAGCTAATAGTTGTTAAGTAATTCTAAAGAATTTAATTGCCATTCTGTAATGGGGGCAGATTTCTGGTGATGGCATATAAGTGTCCAGAAAAATAAGGAAATTAAAACAAAAACTTGATAGTCTTCCCACTTCAATTGGAGCTAGCTTCATTAAATCTGGTGGACTTGAGCTGGAATAAAGCTGATTCCTTTTTTTCCTACACTTTCTTATTTGTCTGAAATATTTTCTCAGACAACGTTTCAGGTAAGTACTGCTTTAAATATTACTAGTTCTGAACACTTCACTCACTTGTATCTTTGTACTTTTCAGCAGCCACAGAGTAGAAAACAACCTGCATGCATTGACCTCAGTACCATTCTTTTGCCAATTTTTTTTTCTATTTTTGACTTGAATTTGGGCAATGCGATTAAGCAAAGGGATTGTTGTCCAGTAGAGTAAGACTGCCATTTTTTCTGACTTGTTTAATAGGCTGAATTGGATGACACTGATTGTTTCTTCTCATAGATGTGAGGTGTTTTATGGTGCTTTTGTTTGTTTGTTGGTTTGTTTTGGCTGGTTGGTTTTGGTTTATTTTTTTTTAATACCAAAATTGTTTAACAAGTAACAGAATTGCAGATTGACAAAAAAAAATCCCTTTTTTTTTTTCTGGTCTCCCTATTCACATCATCACCCTAAACCAAAACCCCCTTTCTTGTAAAGGTAGGAGTATGCATGTCCAAACTTACAGTTGACCTCAAAAGTGAAATGGAAGATGCAGGAAAAGATTTTTTTACAGAAGGAGCATATAAGTTTTGCTTTCTCTTCACATCAGGATTTACTTTTTTTACAGTTTGGATGAGATAGAAATAAAATAAAAATGTTTGTCTTTGCTGTAGAGTTGTCTACATCTCTGTAAATAATTTAATTGAGCTGTGAATATTCAGTGATTGAAAACTAATTACTTTGTGGCTTAATTTGAGTACTGCCTGACTGCTCTGAAGTTGCAGGCAATTTAACAATGTAGATAGTACGTGAACATGGAATGTTAACCAGTGACTGGGACAGAGCTAAGAATTAAAAAACAACTCTCCTACAGTTTAAAAGTACTCCATTGGCTGGGCTGTTTGTACCATCCAAGGCCTTTATGCAGACATCTTTATGCCCAATGATTTCTGAAATATCTATGGGTGATATTTTTATACATCATTAAGTAATTGCTTTCCCCTCCCCACAGAATTTTCTAATCATTTTACTCATAAAGATTAATGATGTAGCACAATGAACCACATTCACCCCTGTGAGCTTCAGCTTTCAGTTTTAATTGCAGGTTTAGGTATCATGCAGTTATTTTTCCTGTGAGTTCCTTTATACATTTCCACCAACAGACTTATTGTTTCTGGAGGGAATATGAAATCTGTACTTTTCCTGAAGATGCATTTCAAGCATGTTAAACTGCCTGGCATGCAGTGTTTCTGCAGGATGTGTTTCTGATACCTGTAAAACACAGCTATCGCTGAATATTATTCCTATAGAACTTTAATCTGTGTCTTCCAGGGGCATGACAGAACAAAACTGTTGTTCCTCTTATCTATGATTCTGTACTTCTAGTTTTCGTATGATTTGTAAGAGACTCCTCATATGAATGCCTACTGTTAGATTATACAGAAAATTAACAGTTAGTTGCCCATAAAAATAATTTATTTTCTAAAGTAGCCTACATTTTAAATTGCATTCTTATTTTTTTAGAAGTGATTAAACAAAGTTCAGGGAGCATGAGGGAGCACCGATTTGTGAAAAAATGATGTACCATGTGTTTACCAGTGAAAGCAAGGGAAATGAGAATAATAGAAAAATGGAAGCACATAGTTTGTGTTGTTCTTCTATTATTCTATGAACCAATCACTAATATTGATGAGGTCAATAATTTACTAACAGTTTACTAAGATAAATAAATACAATTTTCCATTAATTTTCTGTTAATTATATATGTTTCTGTTCTGTATTCAAAGATCTCAAAGAATAAGTGTACAAATTGTCAGAGCAATGGTGTGTAAGAGCTATATAGGTTTTATGACAATGAGCTAAAAGGACTTCAGGGTGTGAGTCTTATGTGTTAAGTACTACATGAGGAGTTTGGTTTTCTTTTCCTAAGCATGTGTTCAAATGAGTAAAATGAGAACTTTTTATAAAAGTTCTCATCTTCAGTCAATTAATTAAGGCACAAAGGGAAGCAACCTGCAGTTCAGGCAGGCCTCCAAACTCAATTTGTGTTGAGTATATTACTGCATAGACCTTGAAAAACAAAACCTGTGGGCTTAGCCCAAACAATTCCTAAACCAGGAAAGGGCCTGGCTGTGCTCTTTTAAGGGATAGCCTCTCCTCAGTTGGCATTAAATGACCTCTGAGGTGGGTTTTGTACAATTCTGAATAAAATTTAGTTCTGGTCTTTGTCTCCCTGTGGCATAAAAGGGCTAGTTCTTGGGAATGACTGCAACAACCATCAGATGCAGAAATACGCCAGCTATGGGTGCAGCAGGAAATGTTTCATCTATAAGCAAAACCAAAACCACTCCCCAAACATTACTGATTGGCTGAGATGTTTTGGTATTTTAATATTTGCTGTAATATATTTGCAAATCACTGTAATAATATTGCTTAGTTTACAGTATTTCGTCATATGTTTTTTAGGCTGACAGAAATGTTTCTGCAGTATTCTTAAATCTCTTCCACAAGCTATGTCATGACTATGTGTTTCTTCTACTAAGCAATCTGTCAAAACAAACAGTAAACTCTATATATTTTGTCACATTCCAAACAACTGAGAGCATATCTGGAAGACTCTGTTCTGCCAGGAACTTTGACTGCCCTGCATAAAAGAGACTTAAATAAAAAACTTGATCTTGGACCCAGGATAACTAGTGCAGCACTGCACCTCAACAAGTGTTCTCCTCTGGAACCCCAAGTGTATTTTGATGGATATATTAATTTTATTTTCTGAAGTCCCTGCTGTGTGTTGAAATGGCTTTTACAATTTATCTTGCAGATTTTGTGATTAAAGTATTGGTGAAGTGGTGGAGGGTGGTGTGGTTGAGTTTGGTTTGGTTTGGCTTGGCTTGGTTTGATTTGGTTTGGTTTAGGCAGTCTGCTATGCCCCTGATAAGATGGGACAGAGGCCAAGTTTTCTTCTCTTGCTGCAGCCTGATAGGTGAAAGTTAAACTCACCTTATACAACAAGAGCTATATAACTAGATATTTACAACCTGATGGGATCTAGTTCTCTCTCTAGATGCTACTCTTGGCTCTGTACACAGTGCAGGATCTCAAAATCTCCTTATGCTATTGAGTCTTAGAGGCATATTGTAGTTTGTGGAACATCTTTTTACCAGAAAAGCTTCCCAAGAGCCTATACAGTGCTTGGCCCAAACACAAGTGTCTGGAGTGCCCAGCATAGAGGAGAGCTGGTAGTTTGCCATCAGCTTGCAAAGGGTGCAGAGCCCAGGTAATGCTTCAGTCATGATTACCTTTGCTACTACTCAGAGGGCAGGATAATAATGTGCATCTTCTTAAGGAACAAAACTGGGTGTAGGGAGAGAATGAAACCTGACCTACTGATTCACAACAGTAACTGCATCAGACAATAGGAAACACAGAAGAGCCAGGTATCTGAAACCTGTCCTTCATGGAGTTTCTACAGCCTATGCATTCTAGCAAAGCTTTCTAGACTGGGGCTATTGTGTGTGTAGTAACATATGGGCAGAGCACTCAATTCATCCATAAGGCAGAGAGAATAATTCATATCTCAAACAGTACCCTAGGGGCTAATGCATAAGCTTCCCAAGGAATGGTGATATTCACTATTTTATAAATAAAAAGTAGGTAAGATATCCCTGAATTGAGGATATAGTAAATTTTGGACTATTTTTTTACTTCCCTATCTTGTTAACCTTTCCACAATGGCACAATACACAGCACAAAAAGCTCAGACCCCTTGAATTGTAAAACATAAACACCTGTTCCCTGACAAAGTTCTCTACACACAAGAGGATGTGAATTGCATCTTATTTGGTTCTTTTCTCCTTCCTTCCCCCCACAAATCTCCCTATGGTGGTGTTCAAAAGAAATGTCACAAGGCGATCTGAACCCTTTAGAATATGCTTGCAAATATCTTAATCACTTTGTTATGTTGATTTCAACTTCATAGAGAACCTGAGAAGTACTTTTAATAGCATTTATGATTCAAATTGCCCCTCCTAGGATTGTCTTTGACCCTGAGGAGATTTCTCAGAAGCTGTGTACATCCAGAGGGTGGACCCATCTAACTTTCTAGATGCTACTAAATGTAATCCATTTACTCCCAAAAACTCTAAAAAATGAACTGCTGGCTCAATCATTTTTTCCTAGAAGCACTTCATAACCCTTGAGTTTCACAGAGATTAGATTAAATGGGTTTTTGTACTTTTTTTCCTCTATAAGACTACATAGGAACACAGTAACTTTTTAAAGTCAGTCAATATTATCAGCTCCTCTGCATTTATTTTTTTTTTAATTTATAAATGTTCTCACAATGCACAGTAAATAAATTTTACATTTCCAGGAAGTATTTCTTCAAGTAACCCATAAATCCAATCCAGAAGAAGAGCTGTAAGACAACTGTAAAAATCCATTGAAAAGTAGGACATGACCAAGTGTTTTGTACTCCTGTGTTAGAAGGAAGGAGCCAGCCATTAAAAAAAAAAGAGAGAGAGAGAGAGGAAAAAAACCCCAAAACAAACAACAAGCCTGACAAACCTGCATATTTCAACTGTTTGTTAAAAGAAACAGTTTAAATTGAAACAAACAAACAAACAAAAATTATTTTCAAGTGTTGCTGTTGCTGTTATTTAACTCCAGCAGCAGCAATGAGAAAGTAGCTGCAATTCTTTTTCAGGTGGATAACTAAGGGATGAGTGTGTGCCAGTGTGCTCTAAGTCATATGCCTTTTCAGTTATGCAGGAAAATGCAGAGGTTTTGAGTGACTCAACAGATTCCTGTATTCCAAATGAGCTTAAAGATGAAAAAAAAAAAAAAATAGAATTGTCCTTCACTATGGTTTACTTTGCTTTCTGGAGAGCAAAGAGTTCAAGTAAATGAGAGTTCCAGGATGTCATTGCTGAAGTTGAAACACTTGTCACCACTAAAAGAGGTTCATTGTATTAGCACAGCTTGAGTACAAATGCTGGCTTCGGTCAGTAAATACAGTGCAGAAGACTTCAGACTTCCTGCTGATTAATACTTGTTTCTACCCAGTACCTTGTTCTTTAATTAAGCAGATCTTCTTCAATGTAACAGTAGTAATGCTACACTTCCAAATGGTAGACAGAAAGAAGCACAAGTGGCCATTTGTTCAATGGGAATGGAAACTGAAAGTGTGTGCTATAGGATTCAGTGTAAATATCAAGTGAAAAGATGAAGAAGTACCCTGAAATACAAAAATAAGATTTCTATTGGAATCACAGAAAAATTTGTTTTGAAGGGACCTTTGGCCAAAGCACTGACAACTTACATTAGACTGCTCAGTCCAAGCATAATTCAAAGTATATTCTTGACACAACAGAGAAGAAAATACACAGAAGGATCATTTTTTGTTTGTTTCTCCCAGGTGCAATACATTCACAAGCTCCTTGAAGGTTTTGATTAACTGCTGCTTTAAAATATAGGAGAAAAATGCAGGACACGGCTGCAAAATGCTGAGTTTCTGCTCTCATTCTTCCTGAGTCTTCTTTCCTTAATGTGGATCTTGTTTGCTTCATTGCTTTTTTTTCTTTTCCTGATGCTTCTAATTGTTAAAATACTTACTCATTCTAATGTGTTTCCATGCTCTGCTCACTTTTCAGCATCTGAATAAGTGATAAGTGGAAATACCCAATAAACAAATCTTCCTTATCTATAATTTCCTCATTTTAGGAAAACATTCTCTTTGTTTTGAAACAGATACTGCAGCTCCTGGCATTACTCAGATTTTATGCAAACTTGTCCTTCATGTAAGAAGTGATGTCCACACTGGCTGCTAACTGAGAGCTTCACAACCAGGGGGAATGGCAAACATTGCTTTGGAAAGACTGAGACCTTCTACCATGATCCCCTCTGTGCTTTTGCAGCCTCTCTAAAAGGAAGTTACCAAAGCAATTGCTATCTTATGCAATGATATAAAGAAACTTTATTTGTTTGCTTATACTCTCTCAACATTTCCTATACTTCATTTGGCTTGGATTCCCTTCCCCTTGACCTCTCTACCCACCCCCCCACCCACAGACACACACACCATGGAGGAAGAGTAACTATTTTGGCTTCAAATTATATTCTCCTCATTACTGTTAGAGATTTTTGTGATGACTCAGCTCTTCCCTGGACCTGCACTAACTCACTGAGCTTCAGATGAGCTATTTCTTATTTAGATTGCTTCATGGACTGTTGGCTTGGGAAGCCAGTAAGAGGATTGGAGGGCGGGGGGAAAAGGGGGGGAGAGAGAGGAGGGTGGGAGTTATCTCTACACCAAGCATTGCTTTCACGAGCATACAAATAATCCTCTTTCTTATCATCATAGGTGCAATGAAAAGCTGTTTATAGATTTAAATTTCATTCATTTGTTGCCTTTTTTCTGTCCTGTTACCTTCACATAAAAGGGAGCTTTTCTAGCTATCAGTAAATTCTGTAAAGAGTTCTGAATAAAGCTCTTCCTGCAGTTTGAATAGCAGGTGATCACTTGTCAGATTTGATGCACATTTACCTTGGGTAGAGGTAGGAAATGGATAAAGCAGGGATTTTTTTTTACTATCATGCACATTTGATCTTCACTTCCAACTCTTTCAGAATTAGTAGAGTAATACATGAGTGACCAACTACTGTTTTTTTCTAGAGTAATAGTGATCTGAAGTTCTCAGTGCACAGTTTCAAATATAATACCTTTATTCTTCCCCTAGGTCTGGAGCACTGCAATCATGTAATTTAATTTTAAAAGTTGCTTAAACATGGCATCTTTTGACTTATAGCTGAGGGACATGTGTAAAAGAACTGTCCCCAAATGGTCCTAGACACAGACAAAACCACAGGGAAATGGTTTCACCTTACTCTAGGGCTAGCTGACAGTGGGCAAGCTGTAGGACATTGAAGGTCTGTCAGATAAACAGAATTCAAACCACTTTATTTCTCAAGGAACCTTTTTGCCCACCCAAGGGCAAAAAAGAATCCTTTTTGAACATGTAAACTACACCTAAGGAGTCTTACATGCTAGCGCTTAGACTGAGCTGGAGGAGAAATGTTTTTCTTCGAACTGCAACTAACTTCGCATGTAGGGACATTGTGCTTAATACTCTTTTAGTGCATTGTATTTCATCCAAGGCTCCCAAAAACTTCTGTTAATCCCAGAGTGTATTCCAGCAGATGGATCACCAGGTCCAATTGAGGTTTTTCTCTGATTTTGCACAGACAGGTTTTCCAGCTCCTGAGTAGTCTAGGCTGCCTTGAAAGTGCATTGAAGCTGATGGGCCTTGTCTATCTTGAACAGAAATTCAAGTGTCAGATTATATTACTGATTCAGTTCATTATGATTACTGTTCATTAATCATCCACAAACGTATGCCAAATGATACTTTAAAAGAAAACCTGATTTTTCTTATCACTGCTTTAGCAGCAGAACTAGCTTAAACTCCAATATCACTATTATCAGTGGATCCTATCTGGCATTTAAACTCATGTTTATGCAACAGTAAATGCAATAACATTGCTTGATTAGTCCAAACCATGTGAAGTAACTAAAAAAAAAAGCTTACTGACATACAGCTTTGTTTAAGGTAAAGTCACTTAAGGGATCTTAAAGCATAAACTATTTTCTTCACATTAACTCTTTTAATAGCATAAAATGCTAAAACATCATTTTATAACATTAGGCAAATGCAGAAACAGGGGACTTTATTTATAGTGTTCTTCAGTGCAGCTGCTTCTGTTCTCAATTATTTTTTTCTTTTCTCATTTGCCAGTCTGCAGTTAATCTGTAGAGCACTGCTATATATAATCATTTTCTCCTTTTCAAGACACAGATACAATCAATTGTTTAGGTTCTGCTTACACTGCCAGCGGACTGAAAGTTGATACTTTATCCTTCTGAGTGCTATGAATAAATAGCATCAGATAGTGAAAAAGAGAACACCAATGCTTTTGGGTATAGAAAACAAGTGAGAAAGTACATGCTACTACTCCAATTTTTAGTGTTCCCTAGCCTTTCTGTTTAACCTGATTGTGCCTTGGATTGCTAGGGAAAGCTAAGCAGGCAGGCTGCCTTTGTTTCTCATCAACACTCTCTGTAACACCAAACAGCATCAGTCCTCTGAAGCACTGCAGCAGTTCTGAAACCACAATCTCTATTTCTATCTCCACACATATTCCAAAGGATTGTTCAGGGTCTGTTCACAAGCTGTTTTAAGAGATGTCTACAAAGACCTCTGTCTCAGCTTTCAGGAACAGTCCAACATAGGCAGTGAAGAAATGCTATATAGCATAGTTTTATTCCCATCTAGTATTAGGCAATATTTGGGCTTAACGTGTTTTTGTTGATTCCTCTGAGATTTATTCTAACATTTCTAACCAATCAGGATTGGAAAAAAAAGACAGAAACAGTTTTATTTCGAGGAAAGTTATTTTAAAAGGAAAAGCACACATGGTATTTTCTACTAAATTATTTATCAACTATGTTTGTGTAGTTTTGTATGTTTGATAGTCATGTGGGTACAAAATGACATCGCAAGCCAAAATCTGGGCAGAATCAAGGAAAATTATAAAGCCCTAGAGGTGCAAGAAAAACATGGGATGCCAAGTTATCTTTTCTTCCATTTTAACAGATGGAATCTTTTTTCATCACTGTGCACCTCCTATAAATGTTTGAAAGCATCTTCTATGTATCTTCTGACCAGTTAATTATAATATCCTTTCCTAGAACATCACAAAAAAACCCCCAACGTACTACTATTACTACTACTACTAGTACCAGTACTACTACTACTACTACTACTACTAATAATAATAATAATAAAGATAATAATAAAGATAATAATAAAGATAATAATAATAATAATAATATGTGCTGCCCATTGTGGAAAAAAAATTAAATTAGCTTGTGATCCCTGAAAACAATAATGTGTAGGCAAAGATATATAGACTGTAAAAGTTCCAATTATTTCATCAGCTGGTTTACTCACTTTCTTCTAATTTGTGAAAAACAAAAATAAATGGTTAAAAATCATTTGGAACTCATAAAGCTTTTAAAGATAGCTAAAGTAATCTAAACTGATTAGAAGATTTATTTCTAGGAAATAACTTAGCCACTTTGACTTACAATGGAGCTTGAAGTAGGGAAAACTGTATCATTCTAAAAAAAAAAAAAATCAGACAGATTGCTTCCTAATTACAATATTATATGTTCCAGAGACGTGTAGTCTTCTGGGTTTTGTCTGTATTTTTCTCTGAGAAGAGACATCCATATAAAACAGCTGCAGCTCCAAAAGGAGTTACAGTGGTAAATTGATTTGATTGATTCAAATTTGATTACATACTGGAAACACATTTAGTTCAAGTTAAGCACATTAGCACACATCAGCTGGAATAAAATTCCAATTGCTTCTTTGTTATTCATTAATGGAACTTAATGATTCCAACAAAACATTAATGAAGAAAAAATATTGGCTTGCATAATTTGTTTGGAAAAATTAATTAATTGTTGTATTAAGGGCAGCCTACTCCATATAGTAATTACTGAAGCTTTGGTGGGGAATTGCTTCATGACATTTATTTTGCAAGCTGTTGTTTACCCCTTTCATTTCACATTGATTTCATTATGTAGATATATATTTCCTACAGAAGGAAATCAAGCACACTTTGAAATGATGATCATAACTATGTATTTGTAATTGATAGGGTGACTGCATTTTACTCTCAAGGTGTTAACATGGTGCTCACTACATTCAGCATCTGCTGGAAAGATGAAAAAATTTGTCTAGAGTTAACATATGAGCTCAGGAAAGACCTCTGCAAGAACTTACTAACCAGTTCCAGCGGACAACAGAAACAGTAATTTTGGCTGAGCTGTACCTTTCTAATAACCTTTCTACCCTTCTAACAAGTCGGTTGATCTGCTGCTTGCCCAGATCAAGATTTGGTCAAAGTCCTCTAAAGCTCTCACACATGCAGTGGATAGAAGTTTCCTTATCATGGAAACCAGAGCAACATGGGAAAAAATGGAAGGGCCAGACTGGTGTGTCAATGGGTCTGGAGCTTTCCCTAGATACCAGGAGAAAGAAGTGTTGTCATGTTCCCCTATCCTTCCATGGATGGTTTCAGCATCCCTCTCATTCATTTTGGGATGTTCAAAAAACGCTGCATAAGTGTGTCTAAAAATGCAAGCTAGGCCAAGCCAAAAGAAAATCTGCACAGAAATTTTTTTCTTCCCTTTCTGTTCTGGGTTCATAGTTAGGCATGCAGTACCTTTTACTTAATGTTCATGTCAGATCAGTTTCAGTGGAAGCAAAACATGAGCCAAGAAACAATTCAGTAGGGCATCTGTCAGTAGGAGATGTGGACTGAGCTGATGAGAATACTCCTGCTCCCAGGCGAGCATTTGGTGCTATTCCTTCATGTAACAATTAGGATTTTGGAGAAGGTAGACACTTATGCAAGGACCATAAGTGCTTATCTCAGGATCGTGGTCCAGTTCTCCAAATAAAGCAAATAGAAGCTCAGTATGTAATTATTACTTTTAAAGGAGTCTAAGTTCTTTACTGGAGCCTACCATTGCTTGATAACATTAATTTTTAATTGAAACCCAACATGAAAATTATTTTAGGTTAAATAGCAGCCAGTATCATTCAGTAGGCTTGTTGACAGCAAAATCAATGTTTGCCTGGAGGGATATAGTTGTCTGGACCCAAGTATCACTTACCTAATAATGGACAGCCAAGAAGAATAAAAAATAAAAAATAAAAAATACCAACACAACACTTCCTTTAAGTGCTTCCCCAAGGGCAGTAGGATTTTCATTTTGTTTTGGTTTGGGTTTTTTTCCTGGAAAAGCAATGGTCTTTTATGAGCGTTCAGTGAAAGGGAAACGCGTCAGTGAGACTATTACAGGCTTCTAACCTGACTCCCAGAAGTGCCAGTTCATTGAGCACTTGGAAGACTCTGCAGGCTCTAGAAGTGGAACCATATGTCATGATATTGATAAAACTGTAAAAAAAATAAATGAGTTTTCTTCTGCAGTTGACTTCTTATTGCTGCTTAGAAATTAGGGACTTTTAATGAACAGCGTTTAGCTATTAAATTATTGCTTTAATAGAAAACCAAAAGCTGCTCGTATGTCTTTTAGCATTTCGATCACTGCCCCTGCACCATGTGTGGTTTAGGTTTTCTCTTTTTTCCACTTAAAATATTCATTTTAGCAACTCCTGATACCTAACTAGCAAAGAAACTGCCTGACCACAGGAGATATGAACCAAAGCTTGCTGTAATTTATGTGATCTTCTCACTGCATTTAGGAGGATTTGCATTAATTTTTGTACTCAGCAATATTCATGAAACATAGTAAGACAGAAAAGAGATACTGCAGATGCATTAGTTTAAGTGGCCACAGTTGGAAATAATTGCTAAAATCCTCTAGAAATAATTTTCCTGGGTGGCTGGTTTTCTACAAATATGAAGTCCTCTCATTTTACTACTGAGGCTTGAGTTACAGTTTTTTGTGGTTTGGGGTGGGCCAAGAGAAGACTTTTTTCCTACTTCTCCTATAACAACAGTTAAAAATATTACATACTTATGTAATCTGAGGTAGAAAGCGAAAATCTACAAAATAAAGGTAGAAGATTCCTTCATCACAAGTGAAAAATTTTTTAAGATTATTATTAGAAGACAAACTTTCTCTTCATTATTTTCTTGGCACTAGTATTTAAGACTATCCAGTGAAGCTGAGCACAACCCAAAGGCTCAGTGAATTCTGCATCTTTTACCAGTTGGCAAGCATTGACTGGAATGACAGCATGGATTTTAATGCTGTTTTGCAAGCAAAGAGAAAAAATAGTAAAGATCCTGAAGAAAACTCCAAGGCACTCCAAAGGATTCAAGAGTTCAGCCTCTTCCCTGACAGGCAGTGCTGGGCAAGCAGCAAATGGGCGGGAAGTAAAAATGGCAGAAAACACGTTTTCCCCCCTTTGCTGTCAGTGTCTGAACATCTAACACGCCACATGATGGCAGCACAGGCTGCAAAATGCGAAAGAGTTGCTTTGCACAGAAAGCGAGAGAGTGAAGACAAATTGATGTTGAATCTGTTTTGAAAATGCTACCGAGGGGCAGGGTATGGCTGAGGGTCAGCATCACCTTTCCCTGTACACTGCTCATGTCTATGGAGAGCTCTTGTCCAGTAAAGCCTCTCTTCTTCTCATCACATGGGTATTTCTGCTCAGAACTCTAAGGAGTCATCATCCCCAGTGACCTTTTAGTTTCTCACCACCGTAAATTATCTGTGTTTCCTTTAAGCACTAATGTCTTCAGCTCAGGGTGCACTTGGTGCACTCTGGGACCTGCTCCACACACACGAGTTACAGCTAAGCAGACTCGGGGCATGCTTGAAAGCAGACTGGCTCTAGCAGAAATCTTTGTTTTCCACTTTCAGCTGTCTGTGGCACCATTTCAAAAGTTTCAGGTTCTAAAGGAAAAGCAGAATGAACCGCAGGATGGAAAACAGGCTGCAATTCTGCTACATAATTGAAGATGGGCATGGGAGCTGTGATGGAGAACTGTTGGCTTTGAAAGATGAGCAAAGTGCCCTTCTCTGATGTCCTTGTAAGCTGACTTTTCAGTTTTTGGCTTCCTTTTTTCCAAGGTAAATCCTGACCATCTGACTCTGTGGTTTTTTTTTTTTCATCTATCAACAATTATTTATACAATAGGCAAACACACAGTAAATGAAACTGTGAAAACCATAATGCCGTCTAGGAACAACACCAGACATATCTGGATATGGGTGATGTTGCCTTTTAATTCTATTTCATCCTAAAATGATTTCTGGAATATTTTTGCAGAGTGCTGCAGTGTTTACTCTGCATTTCCTCTTGATTGCAGTTTTGGGTTGGAACAAGCATTTGAAACTCTATCCCCATCGTATGCTGCCACCCTGAGGCCAATTCTCGCAGCGCACATTAAATCGTTCCAGCCACAGGCTGGGGGTGCCGGGCTGCAAAGATGCTGAAATTTCAGAAGTAGCTGCAGATAAGTTTTTATTTCATTCCAAGAAGGTGAATTAATTATTATTATTTTTTATAAGTACATAAGCTTCTAGTACACTTTTGGGGTTTTTTTGGTTTCCTTTTTCAAACCATAGCAATTACTATTTTTACAGCAGAGGCCTAATTTCATGTTCCCCTTTCCTAGCGTATTGTTCTACCTGATAAAATTATTCTTTGCCTTTTGAGAATCGTGTATTATCTGTCTGCAAGTGGTGTATAACTTTTAAAGATAAGAAAGATAGCAATCTTTGACTCCTAAATGCCATTCTAGTGTTCAAGGAATGAGTGTGTCATCTTCAAAGCTGCATGTTATTTCTGATGAAAGTTTTGGGTGGAAGAAATAAGTCTTGAAATGAAAGTTTATATTAAAGTTAAGCAACAAAGTATGGATGGAGGAAAACTGGGAAGATATATTTTTACTATGACTCAAAAAGCTTGAATACTTACCTGAACTAGTAAGAACCTTTCCTTTGAGAAATCCACAGGTTCTTTCCTTTGTGAATCCACATGCAACATCTTCCTCAAATCCAGTCATTGACTGAGTCATGGAGAGTGCTGAATGTATTTTATTACATCTTTTTGATGAAAGCAGTCATCTAGCTACCCATTCTTGCACCTGCAATCCTTTCCTTTTTTTCACCCACGTTTCTCAATGAAGGCAATTAAGAATTTCTCTGGGTAGAAATAGTCCCACAAATTTCTTCCACAGATCACCATGGCAGACCCAGTGAAGGACCAGGTTTATCTTCTTCTTTTGTCTCAATTCATGTGTACAGCAACTCCTGTGCAGGAGATGTGCCACAGATTTCTGTGTCCCAGGGAGAACATCTGCTTTGGCCTCATATGGAGAATGGGAGCTGCAGTGTTAACCAAGTCAAGTTACAGACTGGACTTGTACTTAACATAATCCTGTATCTCATTTCGAAAATCAATTGCAAACATTGTAAATGATGAAGAATAAAAGTTCTAATTACTAGCCATGGAATTGCTTTGGAACTAATTACACAAGAGTTAGCCTGTCTTCATGTGGCCTACTGCAGTATTTAAGATCGGCAGATACATTTAGGATGGAGATCTTAGGATGGAGATCTACCAACAAGAAGCATAGAATGGAGCTTCACTTTCTCACAGGGGAAACAAGTTTCCCAGGCTCTCTTTCAATCAATCCAAAAGAGCTTCTGTCAGGGTCTTCAAGAAACAATGAAAAAGCTCAGCTAAAGTTCCCAAGGGCTCCCAAGCTCTCCATACTTACTGTTGAGGATTACATTCAACTGTAAAACTGGTTCAACATCTTTATGCTGTGATTTTAAGTTAAGCCAAGAAGAGGTATAGCCTGTAGCTAGATTTTAGCCAGTTTTAGAGCTTCTAGAAACACAAAAACATTAAATATGGAATTCTAATGGTTTTCTGAAGGAGTTTCTCTGGGAAAGTTTAATTGCTATATCCAGTGGATGTCAGTGCTGAAAACACTACGTCCTCTGTAAGTATGAATTGGTATGAGTCTTTCTTATTTCTGTAAGATTATGCAGCTAGATTTGTATTAATTAAAAAATAAAATAAAATAAAAAAATAGAACTGTGATTTGTTCTAATTCCTGCTTGTACAAGATTTCTTAGATAATAAATTGAAAATTGAGTGTGGAGAAAAACAGCTTGTAACACATTTATGAGGATATTCTAATTAAAATATTAATGGATTGTTGAAACTTGTATAATTATTAAAATCAATGCAGTAAAGACACTCAGTTGTCATATATGAATATTAGGAAAAAGGAAGTACATATTAACTCAACTGAAAAATCTGTCCCTTTACACTGATAAGAAACATGAAGTTTGTGAATAAGTCTTTTACAAAAACTATAATTAACATTGTGATGTTTTTCATGTTTTCCGTTGTAAGACAAGTACAAATGTTTATACCCCTAAGAGTGTACAAGAGAAACAGTGTAATAAAATAGTGTATTATTAAATTCAGGTAGAATGCTGCAGTGCTGTTACATCTCCTGACTGGAGAAGCAGCCAGCTGTGTCAGGCAGTGTTGCACACCTCATAATGCTGCCCTTTGCCTTTCACACAAACACTTCTTTCATTCCCTTCTACCATGGCTTATCCCCAGTAGGCAGCTAACACAGCCACTCTCCCTCCCCTGCAGAAGAAACGGGAAGAGAATAGGAAAAGTGCAAAAACTTGTGAAGGAAAAGTTTCATAGGGAAAGATGCACATGCAAGCAAAGGAAAACAAGGAATTCCTTCACTGCTTCCCATCAGCAGGCAGGTGTCTTAGACATTTCCAGGAAAGTGGAACTCCATCATAAGTAACATGGAAACACAGACTATGTAACACCAAAGTTCCTCCCTTCCTCTTTCCCCCAGCTTTTATAGCTGAGCATAACATCAAACGATGTGGAATGTTCCTTTGGTCAGAAGTCCCAGCTGTGTCCCTTCCCATCTTTTTGTCTATCCCTCAGGCTCCTCACTGGTGGGGAAGTTTGAGAAGGAGAAAGGTCCACGACTCTTTGTAACCTCTGCTCAGCAGGAACTAAAACACCCCTAAGCTATCAACACTGTTTTCATCACAAATCCTAACCATAGCACCACATAAGCTACGACACCCCAGACAAAACTTCCTTAGAGTATACACTCTGTAGAATAGGTTCTTCCTCTTTGCTTTCTGCTTGTATAGATTAGGCACAGTGAACCTCTGACCTGTGAGTTTTACTGTAAATGGCTGTAACTTAAGACACTGGAGTATTTGGCTACAAGACCATCCCTCTTACAGGAATAAAGGACTGAGATAAAAAAAAAAATACCTTCTGCAATCAGAAGAGCATAGGAACTTTCTCCAGCATATAGCACATTTGTAGTTTTTTTCTTGCAGCTTTCATTTCAGGGGTGTCAGTTCCTTTTCATGAAATTGGGATAATTTAGATTGATACCTTTCCAAAAGAGGTCATCTCAGCCAGAAAATAAATACATAAATAAAGAAATTAAGTTATAGAGTAGACTGTGGAAAGTTACACCACTTTGAAATGGGGGGTTGGACAAGTCTCCTTCTGTCTGTCTTAAAGTATTTCAGTGTGTTATCAGGCACATATTAAGCTAAAGGTTAGCTAATTATGTGGATGAAGGAATGTATCAGCATTTGTTTCCAGCCAAGAAAATGGGTTTAAAAGTAAGGAGATGGATGTAAGAGTCACCTAATTTGTTTCAAGAAATTAACTCCAAAATCCCAAACAACCCAAGGAGAGAAGTCTGCCCAGACATAATGACTGATTATATTAGGATGACTATGGCAGTGTTTCTCCACTGTAAGTGGGCAGAGAATGGATTAAGAACAGCCCTGAGGAGAAGGACTTGGGGGTGTTGGTTGATGAAAAGCTCAACATGGGCCAGTAATGTGCACCTGCAGCCCACAAAGCCAACTGTATCCTGGGTTGCATCAAAAGAACCATGGTTGAATGAGGTGATTCTCCATCTCCACTCCACTCTCATGAGACCCCACCTGGAATAAAGCACCCAGTTCTGAAGTCCCCAACACAAGAAGTACAAAGAACTGTTGGAGTAGTGAGTCCAGAGGAGGGCCACAACAATTATCAGAGGGCTGGAGCATCTTTCCTGTGGTTGACAAAGTTGGGAATGTTTTGCCTGGAGAAGAGGAAGCTTTGGGGAGACCTTATATCCATCTCCAAGTACCTGAAGGTGTCCTATGGGAAAACTGGAGAGAGACGTTTTACTAAGGCATGCAGTGACAGGACAAGGGGCAATGGTTTTAGGCTGAAAGATGGTAGATTTAGATTAAATATTAGAAAGAAATTATTTCCTGTGAGGGTGGTGAAACTCTTGGCACAGGTTGCCCAGAGAAGCTGTGGCTGCCCCCTCCCTGGCAGTATTCAAGGCCAGGTTGGATGGAGCTTTGAACAACCTGGTTTAGAGAGAGGTGTCCTTGCCCATGCAGAGGGGTTGGAAATAAATGACCCTTAAGGTCTCTTCCAACCCAAACCATTCTGTGATTCCCAAGTTTATCTCCATGTAAGATCCCTGCCTGAACAGAAAGGCTGCCATCTGGTTTATAATTGAGAATGAAAAGATAATTTTAATATTGAGGTATCAGTGTATACTGGGGTATTTTAAGAGAACCTGGTAAAGACTGCAGTGCAATTCTTTCAACAAGACCTGTGTATTATGTTTATATTCTGCCCTGTAATATTAGCAAACATTTACATCGCTAATTCTGTTTCATATAGGCACAGTCAGTGCACTGGGCTGAAAAAACATATAATATAAAGCAAATTGCCTTGGCTTTAGCTAAAATCTCACTCCCTTTCCACAGTATAAATTGTTTGTGTGCCTGTTGCAAAGTGTTTCCATTTCTTCCTTTCAGACAGTTCAGCTATTCAGACCACAGTAAAAATTCTGTTCCTACATTATTTTTTATATGCTCATAATACAGAGGCATGTATTTTACATATGAACATCATAAAACATTCAGGAATGCACTTGATATGAACAGTAAAAAAAAGAAGTTATAAAGCAGCTCCATCTACAAAGCACACCATGGAAAAAAAAGCATACCATGGAGAAAGAGATACAATGGAAGAACAAAAAAAATTGCATAAGTAAGAAATACATATTATGTGGATGACATGTACCTAAGCAAGATAAAATAAAGATCCACCCCCCAGCTTCT
The DNA here is from genome assembly GCF_003957555.1 of Calypte anna. Taxonomy (NCBI): domain Eukaryota; kingdom Metazoa; phylum Chordata; class Aves; order Apodiformes; family Trochilidae; genus Calypte; species Calypte anna. The sequence continues at coordinate 107,247,141 of NC_044245.1, forward strand.
GAACTGCTGTTTCTGGGCGTTCACTGATAATGTTTGTAGTCTGATGTTCTGTAATGGGTTATTCACTTTGAAGAGATTAATCTTCCTAGTAGTTTAATCTTCCTTTCAATTTTGTCACTATTGTGTTGGCCCAGTTGCCTCACAGTGTATTGTTCTTTAATGTTACTTTCCAGAAGGGTAAACGAAACAGTCTTATGTCTTTTGGCAAAAATATCCATAGTGAATGTCTCATGTGGCAGGAGTCAGCTTTAGTTGCTCAACACCTCTCTTCTTGTATTTCATTTATGTTTGATCTTGTTCATGACTGAGTCATTGTTGTGGGAAATTTTGCAATAATTCTTTGAGAATTTTTATTATCATAGTAATTTTGTTGAGAGACAATTAAATCATATTGGTAAGACATGTTTGGACAGTAAGTGAGGACTGCCTTGTAGCATTAGAACAGTACACAGCATCAAATTACATCAAGTAGTGAACGTCAGAGCAGATACATAAATTTCAGCTTGCTTGTTAAAGTAGGGTGCATGACCAAAGAAGAAACTAAGAAGCAAGTTGACATAAAAGAAATATTTGTGCATCTGCTGATGGAATATTTCTCTTCTCTTCAGAAATTTTATTCATTGAGCAACTAGGAATTTTAACATTTTGAAGGTGTTGTTGGAATACACATTGTCTTTGCTCATTTCCTTCCACAGCCTTTTTATATCCTGTGTTTTCTCAGAAGGGAAAGGACTATAAAATGCAAATATCAGAGACAAACAAATCAGAAATGCCATTTTAAGAAACTGAAAATGTTAATTTTAGAAAAACAGTTGATGAAAATGGTATTTCTTCTATAAATATAAATATATAAATATATAGAAATAGAGATAGAAATATATTATATACATATATTCTATATATATTCTATAAATATAAATCTAAATATAAATATTTTTTTGCAGTGCATTAAGATTGTAACATTTTTTTACATACGCTCAAAGATGTGGTCGGTGCAATAGTCCAATTTTGTTTAAATTTGGCTTGAAAATTGTTTGTATCAGCTCCTCTTTACACAACAGCTATCTACATTTAAGCTAACTAGTTTTGATGTGTGCCTCCTTCCTTGATCTTAACTACTTTTAATATTCCCTTCAGTTTTAGTAAGATGCTATCAGTTGTCCCAGATTCCGCACCTACTATGTCATCAGAAGTTTTCTGTGTTTCACTAGCAAAATGTTCACCAATTTCTGTACAACTATAGACTTACTAATTGATCCAGGCAAGCAAATTCTGTTTTCCTTGTGCATTTTTGTTTCACTGCCTGGGGTGAATATGACCTTGACTTTAAATTTTATCTACACATTTGTCACTTGATGCTTTTATAATATTAAACCTGTCTCCTTTATGCTTTTATTGTAATGAACCTGATAATTCCACATGGACTGACACAGGTAACTATGGTAACTGTTGGTGAAGGCAACTGGTAAAATATTGTATCCCCATGTATCTCTAAATTTTATTAAAATTCCATATAGAACCTCATGTAATATTAATTCGGGGATGGCTACTTATTGTGTCAGACAGAAGAGAGGTATATAGCAGATCCCAAATCTCACATTCCTTTAATAAGATGTTGGGTGACTGCACTGGGCAAGAAAGCCTCAGTCACTGGAGCAGTTTCTACATTGACATTTTGCTCTAGAGCATTTTGTGGTGAATATCCCAGTCATCCCCACTTGTTGTGTGCTAGTGCAGTTCTCAGGTGAGTTTTGGTACCAGCAAACTATATCTATTTAGGAGGAAATAACCAACAGTTCTTCAACAAAAGACACTCAGCATCCTCATTGTAGACCTAGCTAACAGCCCTCTGACTGTCCTCTGATCACAGCAAGGGGACAGTCAGGTCAGGTCAGGAAACCAGTCTAAATCTTGACTGAGGCCACCTGAAATTGCCCTATCCATCTTTGGTGCCTAAGTAGAGGTGCTAGCACCAAATGCTTTAACCTACTGATCCAGTGCTGGTGTGCCAGACTGTGTGCTAATGTAAAAGTAGCCTGGGACTCCTCAGCTCCTGCTGGATTAGATTTTGGGCCTCTGGTTGCCCTTTCAGGTAGTGTGCAGGGAGATTCTTTACAACCCATCTTATGCTAAGAGTTTCAACCCCTATCTTGCAATGGCCCAGCTGCTGGATTTTAAATGATATTTTAAAAGGGAGTGATTGCTTCCTTGTAACCAAGTAGATCTATGCAGACAAAACCTGATTTCCAGTCTTGGCTTTTACTACACTTAAGTCTTGTCTTCCATCTTACTCCACATTTTGCTTGTGAAAAAAAACGTTTCCGCTTACTTTCAGTAACAGAGTAAACCATGGTTTCAAAGTTAGGTTTCTTCTCATTATACTTTTTGATCAATGTTCTAACTTCCTCTCTCTAAAACAGCTTGTATATAGATGCTTATTAAGGCATAAATGTTGAATGATTTGCCTATTTTTTGTTACAATATGCATCACAACGTGGGCTATAGAGTAGAAATATGTACTCTACATAGCCTAGAATGGATGTGCTGACTATTGGCCTAATGTCAAAAAGAGTCAAATAATACATTATTTTTAATCTCAATTTGCATGCATAATAGTACATTTATAGCATATCATTATACCAACTGCTAAATTACATTCTGTTTCTGTTCTTGTTGACTGCGTTTTGCAGTTTCTCTTTCTACCCTCCTCGTGTTTCTCTCATTAATGAAACCATCTTTCAGTGGTAGCTGTGGTCCTTGTTAACAGCAACAGTGCAGCACTAATAGCTTCATGCACAAATGGCAGAGAAGGGGGTATTCTGTCAGTCAGGTCTGGCAGGCAATGTACCCACAGACCTTTATGTGTATAAATGCTTGTGAAACTGATGGCTTCTGTCTGACACCTTGTTTCGAGTCTGCAGTCAAAAATATAACCACTGCTTCTGGGATCATCTGATTACACAGGCTATCTCCTGCTTAAATCAAACTGCACTTTTCAGCTGCAATAACACCTAATCAAACTCTAGTTTGTTTTATTGCAACACCTACCCTGCTTTGACTGATTAAACCATCTCTTATCATTCAAGCAGAAGTAACTGCTTCGGAAATGCTTAACTGTCTGACCTTGCAAGGTTCATCCTCCCTGTTAAAATCACATCAGGTTTTTCATCCCATCTATGTATTTTTCAATTCTTTTGCACATATATTATTATGTGCATGTATATCTCCTCACAAAAAAAAAAAAAAAAAATCTATATCTATCTATAGATATCATTTAAAGGTCTAAGAATGATTTCCAAAATTTGTATTTGTCAGAAGGATATGCAGTATACTCCAGAAAATTATCACAGAAGACATTAGGAACAAATGATGTATAGAACTGGGTTTCTTAAGCCATTCTTAACTGCACTGAATGTCATCAAATCTCTAGTGCTGCATATTTGGCCGCATGTTGCATCACTGGAGTCTGTGCTTTGCTGCAAACCCATTTCCAGAACCACCGCACAGAGCAGAGCAAGCCTGACATGTTCTCCTGGGTTTGGCACCTCCCACAATGTCTGCCCATGGCTCAGCAGCACAGGCTGCTTCACAGAAGTACTGAGCTAAGAATGGTGAGCAGATGTGCACCCTTGCTACCAGGAAGGATGCAAGAGGTGAGGCAGCTACTGCTGCCAGAAACTCTCATTCCTGCTGACAGGACATACTGGAATATGAGTCTCAGTGGGCCTGTCCTCTCACAGGCTTCCTATTCAAATGGGTGAATACTGTAAAAGGAGAACTGAGAGCAGAACTCACTTTTTTTAAGCACTCTATGAGGCACTGAGAAAGAAATGCATATTCCCCAAAACAACGTCTCAGGGATCTTTCACATTGTGTATTACACCTTATTCTGATACATGAAAAAAAAGCACCAAAAGGGAGTGTTAACACAAACATTTGACAGAAATCAGAAAATACTTCGGCAAAATAATAAGAATGGTGTCGGTGTTTAGACCTGATCATGCAAAAATAATTAACTATTATAAAGAATGAAGAGGACACAAATGTTTCTAACACCTTCCTGCCACCATTTTTCTGGTAAGAGTGAACCAGGTTTTTTTTCCTGATAATCAGACTACAGAACAATGTGATCCATGCTATGTCATCAATGTCATCAGTAAATAAACAAATGATACAGTCATATATACTATATATATATATATACACACACACACACATATATATACACAAATATATATATATATGTATATATACAGTCATCCTAGGAAACAATCTCATTATCTAAAACATTGCTAGTTTGAGAAAAAATTGGTATTTTTTTTGTCCTGAATCTAAACTGCCCACTGGTCTCAATATTTTATCAAAACAGTCCTTTTCTCCCATAACAATTTCTTTAAGATAGATAAAAACTAATAAAGCTAATACCACAGAGGCTAGTATTGCTTGTATTGCTACCTCACTTATATAATAGTTTGATCTTCGAATTTCCCTTTTTATATTGTATTACAAACTCAGAGCTAAAATTGCTCTGGACAGGGCTGTATCCAAGCTGTGGCTCTAGAGGCCATGCTGCTCCCTCTGCCCACAGTGGTTTTGGCCCCACAGAGAGTTATCAAGCACTGGAAGGGGCTACCCAGGGCAGTGGTGGAATCACCATCCCTGATTGTATTTAAAAATCATACATACAGCTGTGGTGCTGAGGGCCATGGTTTAGCAGTGGGCCTGGAAGAGCTGGGCTAGAAAAGTTGGGCTCAGGGCTGGACTGAATGATTTTACAGGAAAAGGGGCAATGGGTGCAAGCAGGAGCATAGGGGGTTCCACATAAATATAAGGAAAAATTTCCACTGTGAGGATGTCGGAGCACTGGTCCAGGCTGCCAAGGGAGGTTGTGGAGACATTCAAAACCCTCCTGGACATGTTCCTGTGTGACCTCCTGTAGGTGACCCTGCTCTGGAAGGGGGGGATTTGACTCTATGATCATTTGAGGTCCCTCCCAACTCCTCACTTTCTGTGATTCTATGATTCTATTATTTCCCTCATCAGTTTTAAGTGTAAAAGATTCTCTGCTGTGTAAATTCGTGCTGACTGCTGAAAACACTGTGAATCTGGAGTTCTAGCTATCAGCTGCTTAATTCAACTTGCAAGAAAGCAACTAAAATTTTACTTTCAGTGACATATACAGCCACTGATTGTCAGCAAAGGCTCTTTTGTGTTACTACAGAATTCAGCACTACTGTGAATAAATCATGTGTCCTTTGATTTTTATTTAAGGGCTTCCTATATCTGCTTTATGTTACTGATGTGTTTAACTTCTCATCTTTGTAGCGACTGTTTGAGCTCTGTACCAAACAAAATTCAAGTTATAAGGTGATCTTACACCATGTATTAGGGTGGCAAGGAAAAGGGGCCAACTGCCTTTGTGCTCTAGAGCACAGGTGAAGCACAGAACCTCATCATATACTCTTTGATCTGACCAAATTATAGCCTCCTTAAAGTGAGAGAAAAGAGATGGGTCTTTATAGGTCTCTTTAAACTTTTATGTGATAAATTTGCAGTGATTTGGTTGTAGTTATGGGATGGCTTAATTATAGGTTGATCCAGAAAAGCTACCTGTATTTAAAGAATTGCATAATACTTCCTTGTTTGCCCAAGACTACTTTCAGTTACTCATAATAATTTCAACAGATTAAGATAATTTGCATTGAAAATCTAAGTTGTTTGAGATCAAGTGGAGGTTGATTATTTTTTATTCTCAAAGGCATATTTATGTTTAGCTCAAAAATATAATGTTTTATTCAGAGTAAAATAAAACCCATAGCATATTCACACACAATATATCTGTTCAAAAGTTTTAGTATCTACAGCTTTTGAAATAAAAGCTTAATGTTTTCCAGGGGTTACTCTACTGTCAGGTATGTGTATTAGTAGGATCATGCCTGTCACACTCGTTAAATCATCAGTCTGCTTGCACTTTGCACATAACTCATTGGTGTCTGTTGGCTCATATGACCTTTCTGAACCATGTTTCATCTAAGAAACTTTGAGGCTGACCAAGGCTTTTCTTTCAGTTGTCAGTGTAACCATAGACCTAGTAACTGAAATTAGTTACACAGGTTAGATTCATTTGACCAAAGAGAGAACCTTATCTTTATAGTAAATGAATCATGGTTCAAAACATCATTGTCTGAATTTCTGCTAAATTCACTGAAGAACAATTACCTCATTTGCAATTTACCTTATTTAGATACTTACACTAAATGATTTTGCTTTTTCCTCACATAGCCTGTACTGCCTTTCCCATTATGAAGAGGGCTTACTCAGGTGCAGATGACACAGGAGCTGGACTGAAAGAAGAGAGCATAAATTTCAACAAAGGTGTTTGACGCGCTAGAAAAAAATAAAATAGATATTTTGGGAGGTAAGAGATGATACCAGTATTTACAGACACATGCCCTGAGGCCAGGGCTGAGAACAAAGGAAGCAAAGGAGAAGAAAGAAGTAGGGTAAGAGAGGGATCTGGGGGCTAGAGAGAGTCTAAAGGGGACAAGTCCTAAAATAGTATGAAATAGGCTGGGGTCAGAGAACTGAACAAATTGTTTTGGGAGTTACTTGAATACAAATAATACTGGTTCTCCAAACCATAGGAAGCTAGTATTTGGGGCTGCAAGTTTCTTCAAATACTTGCTAATGGAAAGCATGGCACACAGTTTTCAATAGGCTCCAGTCAAAACAAGACTCTAGATGTTTGAAATGTGTGCAGAATTCCTTGGCTAGGTTACAGGCCACCACTATTGTTTCACTTGAAGAGGAGATATATACATATATATGTTAAGGGTAATAACCAATGAATATTTGGGTGGAAATCAACAGTTCTTCATAGGAAAACACATTCTGTCCTCTAAGATAAATATTTTACAGTTATAAAGCCAAAAAAAAAAACCCCATGGCAAATGATAGATTGAATAGTTTATTTTCAGTATAAGTAACTCTATCAAAGTTGCTGCCCTTTTCAACTCAGGTACATTTCTATTCTAATAACACAGTCCTTTTAATCTAAAAACCTTACCTTATGTGCATTCAGAAGGCTCTGAGTGGGATTAAAAGAGCAAGAACAGTGCCTTGTGTGTTAGATAAAAGAATGCTTTGCCCTCTTACCCTCCCCCTAGGAAAATACTTAAACCTAGGAAAAAAGCAAGATCACTGGGAGAATTTGAATCCCATTTTCATTATGTTGCTTAAGTATAGCCTCAGCTTGAGGCTGAGGTGACTCAACTCAATGTCAGGCCCTTTTTTCTCTCCCCTCCTTCCAGTTTCTTCCCAGCTCAGCTGCTCCAGCGTTGTGGATGTAAAAACCTTCTATTATGGTGAGTACAACCACCACACAAACACTGTGACACACCTGATGCCTGATGATCCTGCTCCATGATGCCTCCATCACCACGCTCTTCCTCCTCTCCTTGAGCGGCTGAGGCAGGGCTGCAATGAGTGGCACCTTCTCTGTAAGGTGTCAGGTGGATACTGAGAGAGGTTCACTGAGGAGAAGTGGGTGAGCTGCCAGGGAAAGCATTTGGGACAACTGACCCTCGAGCCATGCAGAAACACCAGGGGGAAAGTGACAGCAGCGGGTGACTCCTTGCTAGCAAGGGATGGACATGCCAGATGTACACTTCCCCACTTGCCAGCTGGGAAGTGATGGGGAAGGATTAAAGAGCAGACTGATATGGATGAGAAGGCAGAGCCCCCTGATCTGGAATGAAAAATGGATGGGGCCCAGAGATAGCTAAAAGCAGCCTCTGTTTACAGGCCCTGATCCTCAAAGGCATTTTAACCACCTTGGTATCTGCTGAAGGAGCAACTGAGAAAGGGATTAGCAATGCCCAGGAGGTTCCTGGAGAGCATCAGTGACAGCTTCCTGACACAGGTGAGAGGAGTGAGGTAGGTGCTCTGCTGGACTTCATATTTATCAACATGGAGGTAATGTTTAGCAGGATGTGAAGGTTCAAACCAGCCTGGGACTTAAAATGGCACTCAGGATCTTTAGTGGATGAAGCAGGGCAAAAAGCAAGATTGCAGTTCTGGATAAATATTAGGAAGAAATTTTTCACTTTGAGGGTGACAGAGCACTGGGACAGGCTGCCCAGGGAGGTTGTGGAGTCTCCTTCCCTGGAGACATTCAAGGCCTACCTGGACACATTCCTGTGTGGGCTGCTGTAGGTGACCCTGCTCTGGCAGGGGGGGTTGGACTCAATGATCTTTCAAAGTCCCATCCAAGGCCTAACTTTCTATGATTCTAAGATCACGACACTGGACTTCAGGAGAGCAGACTTTGGCCTCTTCATTGCCCAGCACAGTCCCACAGGATAAGGACCTGAAGGGAAGAGGATACTAGAAAGCGGGATGATAACAAAGATCACTTCCTGCAAGCTCAAGAGAGCTCCATCCCCAATAAATACAAAGTCAGGCAAGGATGCCAGAAGGCCTACACAGATGAACAAGAAGTCTCTCAGGAAAAAAAGTAAAACAAACAAAAAAACATACTCGTATCCTGCAGCTTTATGACTGCCAAAGTTTGTGTAATGCACTGTCACTGGTTTTCAAAAATAGATACAAATTTTTTCAGTTTTTCAGGGAAATGCCAGGGTAACACTTTGTACTGTTAATATCTTGAATTCATCAAGTGTTCCATGATAATTTTAGAAGCACTTTAGAAAGCCACACAGACAAGTGGCCATCTTGTGCTATAAAACTTCAGTCAGAACTCTCCACTGCTCATGCTGCCGTACTAGCATTATGATATTATAACGTTGCAAGAACACTTCAATTAACATTTAAAAATCTAATTCCCTACAGAAATTGGCATACTTATCTTCATAATCTAGTTCATGTACAAGAAATGAACAGATTCTGTAGAAGTTTTTATTTTCCAAAAAAGGTATTACTCACTGTTGTACAAAACATGCCTAAAACATGATGTTAAAATGCTAACACAAGTAGATAACCCACAAATTACCTAGTTGAAAAGAACAAATTTTCACAATTTTAAGGCGATTCAAGTCAGTAACAAGTGAATTATACATTTCATTTGTATGCTTTACACAACTGTTACTTGTTACTTTTTATCTGTAAACCTTAATACTTTATACAACATTTTCATTCACATGTTTAGAAGACACAAAGAAAACAATGTCTTACAGCTCAGTTTTTAGTAACTCAATTTCCTTTCTGCTCTTGGTTTTACAGGAATAGATGGTTCAGTTCAGAACTTTAATTTTTAAGAGGCAAACAAGTAGAAGTGATTCCAAATTTGTGCTTTTCTTAAAAATGAAAAAAAAAAAAAAAAAAAAAAAGCAAGTAACAAATTAATTAGACTTCAAAATGTTTTTATTTCAGCAAGTTATTATTTTAATTCCAGAGTGGAAAGTTGGCAACAATCTACTTCAAACATCCAATTCAAATCCAAATTAAAGCTCATAAAAATTTGTTGATTCTTTTAAAACAGTACTATTATTATAAGGAAAGAAACCTTATTTCCAGAAGTTTCTCCCCATCACCCCCCGAGTAACTTTCAAAAGAGTGCATTCTGTTATTTATCCTCGGTCCTTCTGTACTATAGAATTTTTGTGTCATTTAAAAAACAACAAAAAAAAAACCCAAAAAACAACAAACATGAAAAGGGGCATGGGAAAGCCATTAACATTACCTTGTAAAGGGTATCACAAATAACTAAAGACACAAAGAAGCACAGAAACCATGAGGGGACAGATCTTTACCTGGTATAAAGTCAGCATAGCTCCACTGGGATCAGCAGAGCTACCATGACTTACACAAGCCACAGATCTGCCTATCCATGTACAGCAATACTCATTTATGTTAGTGATAAAGATTATTATTCATAATAATAGTGTTAGCACACTTTTTTTTAATCAAGTAAGTTCACAACACCTTGGTTCTCATCTAGTATTTTGCTCCACTTTCCACTGGCAGTTGATGTTGTTCAGGATTAACTAATCAACACTTTCAAACAATAGACATTTTAGCTCTGGTCTATGAAATTATTAACCACAGCTTGTTCCTATTAGGAATTTTCTGAAGCCCATTTACAGCATGAAACAGAAGGTTTTACAAGCTGTATATTACAAATTGGATAATTTTTTATTCTGTTACAGGTTTTCACTGACCATAATTTGTGTGGAATGAACTGCAACCACTGGAAGTCAGCAGCAGCTAAGCACTGAAATTCAGAGCAGCCTAACTCTCTGTTGTTCAGCGTAATTCCTTTTACAGATCATTAGCTATAGTAAAATTTAAAAATATCTCCCTAAGACATATGTTTACAGAGCAAATTCTAAAAGCATAATTAGAGCAAAAGAAATAAGTAATTGCACAAGTTTCTCATAGGCAGGAAGATGTTCTTTTAAAGAACAAGAGAATTCCAGGAGTGCAAAGGACAGATTACGTATCTAGGAGTGCAAATATTGAAAACATGTAAAGCCTGTGAAGCAGAGGCTGAATTACAGAAATAACTTTGGGCAGCATTCAGATCTCACTACTGTCATCTGCCAAAGTTATTTCAGACTTTTTTGTGTGTATATATATATATATATATGTATATAGTGTATATGTATGCTTAATCTTGTAAAATAACAAACAGGATTCAGATGATTTCTGCCAGAGACATGAAATTTTGCATCTCAAAAAAAGCTATCTTTAAAACATGTTATTAATCCAGTGTATGCTCAGTCCATTAGAGCTGTATCTTCTGTCATGTTCTGTTCTACTTACAGAAAGAAACAGTTTCAAGTCTGTAACAGGGCAAGTAAAAAAAGATAGTGCTAGCTCCACTGGACAAAACTCTTGGCAATGTTCATAATTTCTGCAATGATAGTAGGTTAAAACTCACAAGAAACTGAGGTACTAACATGTCAAGTAAACATGAGATTTGTCTTGCATTCATTCGAAGTGCGATAGTTACCCCTATTTCCTGATATTTTTTTTTTAACTTTTATTTCCTTAGAAGAAAAATATATATTCGCATACAATGCTGATACCCTTGTGGTGATGCCACAAATCCCTTAGGATAGCAAGTTGATGGGTGGTAGCCCATTAGGAGAAAAATATATTTTTGAATATTAATTTACATATATACAATATATATATTTAATTTTCAATCAAAATATAAACCTTCCTTATGTAGTCATCAGTATTTTTGTTGTGAAAAATCAAGAAGCATTTTGTATTGCAGTTCATATAAGTTAAAAATTAACAAGGTACTTGATATGCACCAGTAATGTTTTTTGTTTTATTTCTACAGAATTAAAAGAGAACAAAGAAACAGTGAGTCAAAAAGCTTTCCTTCTCCAAAGCCAATAAAATTTTGAAGCTGAATAACTAATTAAAAGGACAAAAACAACTTCTGCATTTTAAGTAAACACAAATAGGAAATGTAAACTAAGTAGAAACTAGCACTACTCTATTAACATAGTCTAAAGAAAAAATATTTTGAATCCCTTATTTCTGATGGAATGTATCTAGCAGACATTTAAAAATGCTGTATATTTAAAGTAAGAGTTACTTACACTCTCACCAGACTATATTAATTTTGATAAACCTCCCCCTCCCTCAATTCCAAAATACCTAATACCACAAAAAGTGTGACAGCCGCTTATTTACAGTTTTTTCAGCAGTGTGAAAGGCACATTTATCTTTTTATGCATGTTTCTGCTAATGTCCTAAACTTGGGCTCCAGCTGATCTAAGAAGTCAAGTGCCTCTTCCTCATGCTGATCACTGCAGCAGCCTACAGAGCCAGCCAAAGATCCTTTTCCTTCATAGTTATATGAAAGCAGATAATCTTCAGAGTGCTTCTGTTCTTCATCCTGTCTGCATAGGTGCACCTTCTGCATAGGAAAAGAACATATCTGATTATTTTCTTAAATTGTTATCCTAAACATATTGCATAAAAATAATTTTCTTTTGATTTACCTTTCATTGATTAATTTTTAATCAGAGTGTGTCCTCTAACGGATTCCTACATACAAAAAATGCACATGATTGGTCTATATCATTAAGACTACAAAATATAAGTATTTAATAAAGAAATAATTTCTAATAATACGGTATGCTACAATAAAAGAGGAAGAGCCTGTTTAAATAACCTGCCAAGCAACTAAAATCCACTTGAAATTAATAGATTGATTTACACTTAATTAGTTAAACAAGTAGTGAGAGTTTTTGATCCCAAGCATGGAGTAACTATACTTATAATGCTGTACATTCATTCTTGTCTCCCTGCTAAGGTAAGTATCAGGTTTAAATTCATACAAAGCAAGCAGTAAGAACAGAAGCAAATAGACATTCTCAGAAAAACTCAGGAAATCTTGAGTCATTATTCTAAATGATTAAATAGTCTGAAAGAAAAATAGCATACTGCACATACTTGAAAGAAGTTCAGTTACACTTACATCTAAATTATGTGAACGATCACTTTTTGAGAGTGCAATATTCCAAAAAGGATGCAGGGAAGCACAGGAGAGGGAAAAATGAAACAAAAACAAAACCAGAAAGGCACCTGCTAGCACAAATACATGTCTTCCTTGGAAAATTTTGTATATATTGACCATAATCTACACTCCAGAAAAAAAACCTAAACAACTGTTTCAAGAATACTTACTTCGCCTAAACGTGGATGTGTGAAATTATGCCATTCTGAATAGGAATATCTACATGTATCCATCATAGGTTGTCCTCCTCCTTCTTTAACTGATCCCAGAGTCTGATGTCCACCTCCTTTGACTGATTCCAAGGTATGCCCTCTTCCTTTTACCATTTCAAATGTCTGTTGATCTCCTGTTTTTATTCCATATCCCCCTTGATCATTTGTATTTTGTAGAGGAATTATATTTTGATCCTAGAAAACAGATGCAGTATTCTATGTTTAGATTACTTTTTTTACTTTTTTTCTTTTGAAAATTAAAAGATGAAACATCAAATTAGGAACTGTCAATACTGAAAACTGTAAAGCCTCCATCTTTGCAATGAGGCATTTTGAAAAAAAAGCTATCCTTAGTACTTAGTGTATAATAAAGATCATCAGGTAGTCTTTGGAAAGAATACTTTGACAAAGTGGGTAGAAAAAATTGCTGTATTCAAATATGATACAAGATCCAAACCCTCAACCTTTACTAAAGTTAATACAGATCTCAAACAGAAATGTTATGGATATCTTAATTACATGGTTCTACATTGAAATAAATAAAAAGACAACTTACCATCACTTCTTCTCCTGGTGCTTCTGTATTTGAAATTATTAAATTGTGATTGGCACAATCATCAGTCACTTGCCTGTGCATTACCCCAGCACCACAGCAGCCACAAATTGTGATCAGAATTACTGTGGAAAGGAAATAAGTGAGGAAGATACTGTGAGCTTTACTTCATAGTGGTATCTACTTTGGTAACAAATGAATTTATTGTCTTAGTCTTTTTAAATGACTAAGCATCAAGTGTGGTTTAAAGAAAAAAAACTTTCCAAAAATATCCATACTCCAAACTGTACAAATATACATTATTTCAAACAGTTTATGGAGCTTTCACTACACTGTTAACCGTTACATTCCTATAAAACGCATCTTGGTTTCCCCAAAAGAAATGTAAGCATCATTTACAAAAACATTATGACTGCAAAATTTCTCATTACATAAAAAAAAAAAAAGAAAAAACATGTCTTGAGACTAAAAGGTTTAACGTAAGGCATATTTCATGCATGAATATGCAGATGTCAAATTGCATCATAATGGAACTAATATGTAATTTAACAGTTTCGATACCAGACAATTCTGCTTCACAGAAAAATTCAGAAGAACCCTGAAGGACTTCAAGAATGGTCTTTAAGAACAATCTAACAATCTTTTTTAATTCCTTGTATTCATCTTATTCTTCCTATACTTTGTGTTGCCATGGAGACTCCGGTAAAATGATTTTGTATAAAATCGTGAGCAACTAATACCTCTCCCAAACAAAGGACCAAACGTTTCATTTAGAGAACCACGCCTTCCTCCTAAAGTCGATCACTTAAAAGTAAAGAAGCACGCAAGGAGAAGAGTTCTGCCTAACTTCTCACTGAGCAATCTGACCTCTGAACATGTAAACTTGAGTAGAAGTTGACCAAAAGCCACTTTCAAGCCCATTCAGTTTCTGCAGCTGTCATCAAGATCAGCATCAGTGCATCCAGCATCCTGATGCTGACAGATGGGAAGACGACATCCATGACAGCAGTGAACAGAGGCTACACAAGGTAAACCCTAGCTGCTATAAAACAATGGCTCTGTCTGGGAGGGATGCAGTCAAAGAGCTAGCTGATGTTTCACATTTTTCCCTGGTGACCATCTCTGTATCTGAAAGCTCCACCCTCAGGCCATATCAAGAATTTGGGTACCCGCCCCATTCAGATAAAACATGGATCTATCTAACCTTCATATCATGTTCAGGTCTTAATGTTCCACCTACCTAAGAACAGCTAGCTGAGACTGGACAGAGCAAATGAGACAAGACAGGTAAAATGGAAAAGGAAAAATAAAAGAAAGGGTAAAAAAAAGAGACTCTGAAGTATTTGTTACTCAAGTATGTCCTCTAGTGGCTTTTAAAGACTTAGCCAGACTATATCTGATTCTGGTGAATCCGACCTGGTTTTGCTAGTTATGTATCACTGTTACATCCTCACTGGTTAAGAGCAATATGAATCTACTAAGAATCTCTCAGTCTTTGGGCAGCTACAGTAACAGAACATCATATTCAAGGGTTTGGTCCATTTGCAAGTATCCAACCTGTCTTTCAACGTTAATTACAATGGCTCTTGTAAAATCCCTCATGAAATCCAGTGTCTCAGACACTCCATATTTTAATCCACAATACAATAAAGGTCACAAAAGGCTCTAGGGAATTCAGTTCAGAATTCTGGCAAACAGAAATGTGCATCCCAAAGCCATCACTAAACCCACAAGCTTTGCTCTACTCGCCTCAAGACATCTGACAAGCACTACAAAGCCCATCCTCTTTCACCTCAAGTGCTGAATGCAGGCTTTTTGGTCTTGCTAATATTAACACACAGAACACCATATGCAAAACAAACTTTAAAGAATGAAGAAAAGGCCATACACAGTAACTACAAGACAAGACAACAGCAAGAAACCTGTGATACCAAAACAAATAGAGCAGGTCCATTAAGTCAATGATGACGGCTATACAGATAGGTTTGAATCAAGCTTAAATTAGATGCTATCAACTAATTTTAACTGTTTTGAACTTTGCATTAAAAATAAGAGGTGTACTTACGCAGCAACAACAGTGATCCCAAGATCATTGCAAGGATGGCCCATATGCCAAGGGTAACATTTCCATTGGCAAGCTGGCGGCTCTCACCATCGCATTCGGTTGGAGTAGTACAATCACAGACGTTAACAGTTACGTAGTTCTCGCCTACCTTTCCTCCATTATCAGTCACAGTTATAGGAATTCTATATATTCCAAATGGAACATCACCCTTTGGTGAAAGATACACAGAATTGTCTGTTAAAAAAAAGAGACAAAACCAGATTTCATGTTAGCAGTAACTAAAATCCTGTTGTCATAGACATGACTGTGATCACAACCTTCCCTACTGGTACAGCTATATTGCTACCAGATCTGTATTAGTTAATTTAAAGATAGCTTAAATGTGTTGACAGTAAAAGAACATCTTGGAAGGATTTATACCTTTTAAATGTTAGAACTGAAAAAGCAAACATTATGCAACCTTCCGACAATGTACACTTTGAAACTCTGACGCTCATTCAGTTCACTATAGTGAATGACACTATTTGGGCTTACTAGTAAGGACCATCAACTGATCTGATGCTTATTAAGCAGACTTCAAAGTAGTGTGACTGGAGTAATTGTAACCTTAACTTATACCCCTTCCACTCTTTAGCTCTATTGTTATGTTCAGTGGGAACAGGCAAACCCATTGGAAAAATCCATTTAATCTGCTGCCCTGCTTAGGGTCAAAAATTACTGACCATGTGCTTTAAAAGGCAAAAAAAATAATTTGTAAAAAATATGTAGCAGGTAGACACTGATGCACACGATGGTTGCTTTATGATGAGGTATATGAAACTACATGTACCAAGTAAAATGTTTTTTTTCAACTTGCCTTATGCAAATCTTGAAACTCTAAGGCTACTATTGTCTCAAACTTTGCTGTCTTTTGCTTTTCATCAGTAGTTACTTGATGGAACATGTCAGAATCAGACCCTTTTCAGGCTAATTTCTGATAACATAACAACAAATGTATGGTATGCTGCTGTTGCAGCACCCATTTGGCACCCACCAGGAAACTACAGTTGGCTGTAATGTTTTTCATCAATAAATTTTTTTAAATACTGATTCCTTTGGTAACAAAGTGTTTACCTACTTCAATCAAAATTATAAAAGCTAACATCAATATATAAGGAAGACAGTAATGGTTTATTTTCACCCAGCTCAGCTTTACCAAAAATGTGCTGGCTGATAGCATTATTAAGAAAAAAATACTGCCAGAGTTTTTTCCAGTCAGACTCTAATCCGTTTTAGGTAAAGTTCTGGTTTTCCAGTTCTCCACCATAATAGCAGCCTAAGAAAAGCTGCCTTTTTTTTTTTTTTTTTTTTTTAAACTATTAGCTACTTCATTCACAAATTAATTATGAATTATGAATGTATACTTATTTTTCCAGAGGTGTTGACAGAATGTATTACATCATTTTTTTCTTCTCCTACCTAAGCTTTTTACATCATACTTTTAGGTAGCTGCTGGTTGCTGACACAGCCCTTCTGGGGACAGATAGTTGTTTATGCTTTTAGAGGCAGAATATAATGTCATTCTCCTTGCTTTTGTGATGCCAACAGTGCCACCTTCTTAACTTCTGCAAAACACTTCAAGTCCAGAACAATTAAGATAATGAATACTCAAGCTGTTCCCCTACTTTTCTGGCATGCTCTTGATCTGTACACCAAGTAAAACTGAGGAACTGCAAGAGATCACCAGGGCTACCTTGTTAGCCCCGCTGACTACACCAATTCCAAACACACACTCACTTAATCTATTCTTACAGTCCACCCCAGGGAGAGGTATCAAAGCCTCCTCAACCTACAGCCAAGTGGGGTAAGTAGTCCTGGCATACCATTGTGTCGAGTCAGCTTCCACATGGACGCCAAGCTACGGTCAGTTAAGCGGTACACGAAGGGTGCGCTGTAAGGAGAATCATCACCATCCTCTGCAGTAAGGCAGATGGGTTTCCTGTCTCTGCACATGACATAGTCAGTTGTAGTGATTCGTGGATAATTCTTGTTCCCAGGTTGGATGACAACCTGGATTGTTCCGGTGCCTGTTTTGCCATCTAGGAGATAAAAATAACTACTTTTAGGACTTACTTCTAACATTCACATATTCGTTCTTGTCCAAGCTTTCACAATGAAATACCAACTCTAATACCCAAGTTTAGAAGTAAGGTGGAAAGCAGCTGCTGTATCAGAGACAGGGATTTCTCACAGCTCTCTCTTGGCTGCTTCTCTTTGCTTGGCTAGTTGTAGAAATTATCACCAGCTCCCTGTGTGGGGACCGATGCTGTTCTAACAGAAGGAGGAGAGGAGAAAGAGCACCTAGAAATCAGGGGGAAAGGACACTAAGCCATTTCAAAGCAGAAAGTAAGAGTTTTGAGCCTTTCTACTTCTGGGAAGAGATAATAAATTCTATTTTCCCTACCCTCTCTTCCTTTGGGAATAAAAACACAGCCGACTCTTCTGTCTGAGCCACCCTGTGGTAGGAGAATTCAACCAAAACACGTACTGTGTCACCAAAGTCTACGTGAAAGAAGTGAATGAGCTGTCCCTTCTAATTATATTTTTTCCAATACAAGAATGGTCAGTGCTTGTATATATGCATCCCAATGAAATTACATTGCCTACTTCTAAAAAACTCTCTAGAGACATTGCATATATCAAGGTTAATTTGTATGTAACAGAAGTTCTAAACCATTTAGATTTGTGTTACTTATATTTAATTTTACTATGCAAGCTTTGGACAGATTTAGACTTTTTAGCTGTAAAGCAACTTCCAAAGGTCTCCATTTTATTCCCACTGATGTTTAAACTCATAAGGGCTCAAACTAAACCCTGCCATTGGATTTATAAAGGCACTCCATTTTCCCTTTCTAATATAAGATACATACTTCAGAATAAAAGTGAGAACTATAAGCCTAACATTTTTCTTTGATAATCTGCTTGCTACATTTAGCATTTGAGAAGTGAAAGGTGTATTTAATCTTCTTCACTAGATGATGTCGAAGCAAACCTATGTCTTTTCCTGTAATAAATGCATATACTCAAGTTAATCAGTTGTCATACCTGACACATTAAATCAGAAACAAAGTGTTCTAGAATGAGAATCTGAGTTTGCGACCCTTCAATTACACTCAGAGTTATTTGTAAGAGCTCATCAATAGTGTGAACACCATTACAGGAGCTAGATGACAGAGAGTCAGAAGAAGAGAACAATAACATGGAGCAATGAATACAGCAATTCTTAGAGGTCCTTTTAAGTTAAGGGTTTCCGAAACCAAGAAGTCAAACGTGAGGAAGTAGTAAGAGCTGCGAGGTCAACAACTTTGTTTTCAAAAAGTTCTCTCTCTCTGCTTTCTCTGTTGTCAACTTTGTGGCTGCCAGGTGCTACCCCTTAAGAAAACAGTCAGGAAATAAAATACCACCCACAGCAAAATATCTCTATTTAAAGTTAAGAAAGGATACTAAATGGAATTTTAATTTTTGAAAACATTGAGAATTCGACCAAATTTCTTAAATGTTTTCCTAGCTGTGTAATATTCCCTAAGCAGTTGATAGAGCCATTCCAAAGACAAAACGATGGACTAGGTGGGCATCTGCTCTGAACCTGTATAGCTGTCCTTGTGCAAAATGCCTACATAAACATCTGTTACAGACCACAAAGAATACTGACAACATTTAGTACTCACTTCTGTCTATTGCCAGGACTGTGATATTGCATTGACCTCGTCTCATTTCTCCAACATCTCGGTCCAAGACTTTAATGGTTCTGACTTCACCTGATTTTTCATCTATGCTGATCCAATTACATTGGCCAGGTGGTATCCGGTAGCTGTCAAACATAATTTGTTTAAAGATCTCAAATATGCATACACGTGTATATGTACATACATACATATATAGATACGTGTATTCATATAAGCTCATGGGTATGTACACACACATATCTATGGCAACAACATTTCCCCCTTCCCCTAACCCACCCATAACGTACTCCAAACAATCAAGTAGATAAAATTGTTTCATACCATATGCCTTCACTATTTCCAGTTTCTGGATCTTCTGCAATGTATCTCCCAATACTCGTCCCAATATCCTCACATTCTTTAACATCTATGCGGAAGTGACAGGGTTTAAACACCGGCCCCTCGTCTACATCCAGCACATGCACTGTAACAGAGCTGGTGCTCTGGGTAACTTGTTGTGAATGTGGGGCCAGCATGTAGGGTGCCTCGTTGTTGACTGCAATCACAAGAACCCTCTGCTTGGCAGCTTCATAGTCCAATCCCTGTAACAAGGGTGACGTGTTGGTTTTTTTCATTCAAACCAATACAAAACTCGACGCTGTTTTCAGTGCCAAATTATTAAATAGATAAAACTGTACTACATTTATTTACAAAAGAAGTCAGCTATCCTTCAGAACCATCCAGCTTGAGACACAGTAAAGGGACGTGACTATAAAGAAAATTTTAGAGTTCTAAGTTACTCAAAGAAAAGAACCCGAGGAACTACCCCTAAAATAAGATAAGCAAAATCATTGCAAAATTTTTGATGAATACTCTGACAGTAAATTCTTAATAGAATTAAGAATTAAATGTGGTGGGAGATTTTTATCCTCCTGTATCTAGCTAGCCATTATTTTAAGTTACATACATTTCCATTCCAGGGCGAGTCAATCACACTGCTTGATACCACCTACATTTATTTCCTTTTAAGACTTCACCCATTCCAAATATCTCTGAACTTAGGGGGTTGACAAGCAAGTATCTACCGTGTATTCTTCAGATACCTTCTCCAAGGTCGTCATATGCCTTTAATAGAGCTATTGATATACATTTATATATATTTTATATATTTATATATTTATAAGAGGTGTGAAGAGGCAAAGGAACATGCTCAATTACAGGAACAGTGGTCCTTCTACCTCACATCTGTAAAGTACTGTGTGTAACAAGTTAGGTGTATGTGGGCTCCCTTGCACCCCAGAAAAGCAAAACTAAAGTCACTACCTTGCAAAATAAAACCTGGAGAGTTTTATGCTGAGTAAGTTTTATCAACTCCCAGAGAGAAGACTGGAGGAAGGTACTCATACCTCCCCTCCTTTGCCACACAACCATTCCTGTTAAAAACAACACCATGAAGCATTCCTCGGTTACATTCCTAAGCCTAAACAACTCCAGCTGTGGACCCCAGCAAAAGCACTAAGCTCTTCTGGCATGAGAAATCAAATGGAATTCCTTGAATTATGCACACACAAAGCTCCAGAAGAGTTCAGATCAGGAGGAAAACATGATTTGCCTGACAGTTACAGATATTTTTTGAATAAAAATGCAATATAGATTATTGGCTTTAAAAGCTGAAGACACATGTATTTTCCCCTAGCAGTTCCATTTTTAACTTACCTTAACAACACACAGTATTCCTTCATTTGTGTTTTTGTCTGTTGTAATTTCAAAGGACCGATCATCATTTCCTCTTATAATTTCATACACTGCTCCTGAGCCAGGTGAACCAGGTTCATCCAGATCAATAACAGAGACTCTCAGTATTTCTACATTCACCCTGTTTTCTTCCACTCGTGTTTCATACTTGGAGTATCAAGAAAAAAAAAATCACTTAAAATGATATAGTACCATTCCATGATGCAGGATTTTATTTAAATAGGACTGCTTAAACCCAAGGGGTCAATTTAACAAGCTGCTGTAATGATTTATTTGTTTTCATATATTAGCATATTTTCCCCACTCCTCCCTTCCATCCTAAGTGAAACAGTAAACCTTCCCTGCCAGCACAGTTAGAGACTCAGCCCCTTCAACCACACTAAACTGTCAGTGACATAATTAAGCCTGGAATTCTCCTTCCAGGAAAGGTAAATTAACACAGTTCCTCTCAGTTGGATCAGCTATAGATGCTAATTTGCATACAGTATGATCAAGCTGGCATTAAGAAAGGCACTGGGGTAAATTAAAAAAATACAGAAAAACAAACCACAAGAACTTGAAGGAAAGCCAAGAAGGGCAAAATGCACCTCTCTGCTCAGATGGCAATGGATGAAAGGTTTTTTTTTTTAATTTACCTTTTTAAAGAGCTGTGTTATTCTGTACAAGCTTAAGAAGCACAGATAAGACTAATTCTGAATATCACTGATGATACAGTACAGCAGTAAGTGGGAAGGATAATGTATGTGTATTCCTTATGGAAAACAAATTATTTTGCATTAATTTCATACTAGAAAAATCTTTTGTGGTATTTGAGCTGTACACATGATTACTGAGACATAGTATCTGTCCTTAGTAATTCAGATGGATGGCAAGAAGCAAAGAGTTAAAGCAGAGTTCAAGCTATTGCTGAACAAGTAATTTAAATAAATAAGAGGGGAAAAAAAGTAGGAAAAGCACAGAAAACCTCCATGAAAATCCTTGGATCTTCTTCACTAAAACATGCATTTGCAGTGCAGAAGTAGCCAAATGATGGTCAAAGAGTTAATTTGCTCCTCCCTAAAACTTGTTATGGGGGTTCTAAGATGTGCATTGCAGCAGAAGTGAATGAATGAGTCATGTCACCTTTCTCCCAGTGGACATAAGGCAAATGACTCAAAACAATGTAGCAATAGGTCTAACTATCAAAGGGCACAAAACCAACAAGGCATTCTCAAATGCCCATATTGGCATTAACTGCCTCAAGGCATTAGGCTTCCTATTACAGGGACTGACCATCAGGAAATCAGGGAATAAAAATAGGATTATATTTTTTTACTTTTTTACATACTTTTCATTTATGGAGACTTACCTGTGTCTGCTTAAAGGATGGTGCATTGTCATTTGTGTCTTCAATTCTAATGACAACTGTTCCTGTAGTGCACAACCCAAAAGGCTGACCTGCCATATCTCTGACTTCAACTAACAAAGTGTAACTGGGTACCAGCTGAAAAGATGAATAAAAACATACAGAAGTTTGGCATACTCTTTTTTTTTTTTAGCCTCATAGTTACAAATGAGTAAGACTAAATTTTTTTATCCCATTCCAAAAGGAAAACAAGTAAAACATTTTAGTGACTAAGCATCACAGAGGAGTTAAGCATCTGTTAGTAATAGGTACACTATATCCTATATCCAATAAAGGTTGGATATGTCATCCTTATTTCCCAATGTCAGCCTTATTTCCCCATACTTGAAGTTTTGGAAGCTACAAAAGATGCATTTCCATCTGCTATTTACATCTCCCCTTTGGAAAAGCACGGTATTCCTTTATATTTATTTCCACCTTATGAAGTGTTTCAGGTGGATGTCTCATTTCAGCAAGGCTGACCAAAAGCAGTGCTGCAATCAGCCTTTCCATGGGCTATACATGACAAGGCAATGCTTTCCATTTGGCATGGACTTGGCATGGAAGGAGTCCTGCCCTTATCATTTTCAAGGAAATCACTGATAAGCAGGGTATTTAAATCCCCGAACTGACTTACAACAGCAGAATGCTCAAGATGCTAACTCCAGTTCCAAATACCTGAAATTTGTTTTTTCTCTAGCTAAAAGAATTGTACAGTATACAGCCAGTGCAAAGTTTTGCTACACACTGCTAGGGTGGATTTTCAGCCATGAAGAAATGCAAGTATACCAGAATATATCTCATTTTATCCTCAAAAAAGATGCGCCTGTAGCAATTTTTTTCTAGAATGGCTGCCTTATGCTACAAATATTACTTCAAATTACAAATGCCTGTCACTGTAATTTTTTTAGCACAAATGATCTCTCACATGACATTTAATAAAAACAAAAAATCTCTAAATCAAACCCAAACCCTCTGGTATCTTATTTACTTGAAAGCTAGATGATATGAGTAAATAGTTTGCACTTTAATTTTAGGAAATGTTATATTACTGTTGAGGTTTCAGATACTGGAGATATTTCTATTGAGTTATGGGACGGCTGACCACTTTCAGAAAAGTTAGTTTATCTTCCCTGTAAAGAAGCAAGAAGGACCTCAAAGTGAGCTTGATTAGAAGAAATAGTGGCTTACAGGATTCATGAAGAGAGAAAGGAAAAACAATATCCATAGGATTTCTGAACAACAAATTGAGTAGGAGAGCTGTAGGAGGTCCCCTGCCAATATTCACTAGAATATGGTAGATCTCTGCAGAAACTCAACCAATTACAGGTTTCATTAAAGATTCAGAAGACTCCTTAGAAGGGAAACAGTAAAAAAAATAATAGAAATTTTTTATGTGGTGATTCCTGTGTCAACAATTCAGAGTGAAGAAGCTATCTGTGTGTACTAGGTGACAACTAAAAAGAAGAAGATCTGAAAAGATCACCTCTCTGTCCAGTTGTGGTAACAATACAGAAATGACACCTGTGTCACCATGTAAAGAAAATGCTGGGGTTATTGGCGGATTTTGTGCCACAATGCGGTACTTCAACGTAGTATGCAGAGTATAAGGCTCATCTCTGTCCTCTGCAGTCACTTTTCCAACAACTATACCTGTGAACACAATACAGCGATTTTTAGATCCAGAAGAATATGTAAATAATCAAGAACTATTTGAAAAGGTATTTCAATTTTTGATACCTGAAAATAGCTATTTGGTCACTTAGCTCTCAATGAAAAAAAAAAAATTAAACCCATAGTAAATAATAGCAAAAAAACAGAAATAGTGTAAAATTGCCTATCTTAATTCTCCAGCTATTTTTTTTTTTCGTAGAAGAAGCTGCAATCACTGCAGCTGTCAGAAGGAATAATTAAAAGAAATACTAATATTTCAGTTGTTTTGGACAGTGACACCTAATAGAGCATCCCCAACACAGCTGAACAGGAGTTGCCAGAGGGCTGGAAGGAGAGGTTCAGTGCTCTCTGACACAATTCAAACTGCAGCAAGTTAAATTTTCTCCAGTCTATACCCCTAGACTAAGATATAAGGGAGGAATGGCAAACCACAACTTTTGCATTTCTTATTTTCTGAGATTGACTTTTCTCCCTGCTTTTGTCCCCTGATAAATTTCTCCCCCAGACTTCAGACCCCAGGCTTAACACAGGAAAAGTCCTACCTTAGTTTATCATTTCAGACACAAACTATAAGCTTAATCAAAGGCATTTTGCACCTTAGAACACCACCCATCTAGCTGTTTAGGAAACTACCCACTGAAAACGACACTTCTATCAAAACATTTTATGGAAACAGGTGACTTTAAATAAAATGAAAAGAATAGTGTTCTATAGTTCTTACACTGTTTTAGAAAAACTGATTCACCACTTTTTTTTAATAATACTTTTCACTGTGACTGAGTTACGTGTTTTGAAATTTCTAATCATTAAGAAATGTTGAGCTGCTCTTTGCAAATTCAGCCTTTTCTGTGAAGAAACAGTCCTTAGGAAATCCTGCTAAAATTGAGTAAAAGACAGAATTACACCCAGTCATACTAGTACATAACTGAGCTGAGCAGCACTGTGTTCACTGATTTAAAACAATTCTTACCAGGTTTGGAATTTTCAGGGACACAAAACTCAAAAAGATCCTGAGTAAAATATGGAGCATTATCATTATCATCCTCTATCCTGATTGTATGCACCAGTGGTACCTCTGGTGAATAACCATCTGGAGTGGTTGCAAAGCAAATGATCTGTAAGACATATATGAAGTAATTGGCTTTATGCTTAAATAACATGAAGTATCACTACACTTTTACTCCAATAGAGGAGTCAATAAAATGAAATACAGTATGACAAGCATATCCTTCTGAAGACCAGGCTCTTTAGCCACATGGAACACAAATTGATATCACTGATTACATTACTGGTATTTTAAGAAGATAGCAATATAAAACCTTTAAAAACTTTCAAATTCTTCCCCTTTCCATTTCTTGTGCAGTAAGTATTGAATCACTTTCTTCCCCACCCCCCCACCCTCCAACTGTGCCAAACACTTTTCCAAGTCTCTTGAACACAGTATTTTTCCACAAAGCAATCTCAACCTTACCAAAAATTTAGATGTAAATACTGCTATTTAGAACAAAATCAAGAACAGAAAAATTATTTGCCCATTACAACATAGTCAAACAAATTGCAATCACAGGCACTGTGAATTATCTCTTTACAAGCTGTTTGTTTCTACTATCTCCCTTCTTGCACTTCTCAACCAGCAGAGAGAGCAGTGTACCTTGCTAATAAAATGGCAAAACTGAAGAGCCTTAGAAAGAGATGTTAAAACCACAGCCCTCTAGAGTCTCTCATGATCTTGTTTTTAGGCAGACCTTTTCAACCTTCCCTTAAAAACTCTGGGATAACTTCAAATTCTACCTACAATTCATGCAAATCCAATAGCTCAGTCTATGCTGTAGTTAGGGTCTAAGGAGTAAAAAAAAAAAATACTCTTAAGATCTAGATGACCAGCAATTTCATTTGCTTCTGACTTCATCTCTGCAGCACCTAGGATATTACTCAGGACAGATAGATGATTCCAGATATTGTCTGCTCCCAGTTCCCTTGTAACACAGTTTCTTAAATATACGGAAAAAAAAAAAAAAAGAAAAAAAAAAAAATTTACAGAATTTAGCTCTGTACCTGAAAGCTTGGATATTGTTCACGGTCCACTGCACGAGTAGCGAAAATATTTCCAGTTTCTCTTTCTATGTAAAACAAACCCTTTGGATCTTGATCAATTCCCGGTCCACTTGCAGAATAATAAATAGTATAGTTCTGAGCTGTGTCTGACTGGACCTATGAGGAAGATGTTTTTAAGCCAAATGGAAAACAGAGGCATCATTCTAATACATTTTTCCCTTTCTCATTATCACATTAAGCACAAGCAGGAACTTTGAACAATTAAAGAAATTACAGTGCCAGGGAAAAGACGACCACCTAGAGCATAGTCCAGAGATTTGCCAATTCAGAGAACCTGTTTGCATCACATCACAAACACCAAGGAGGTAACATTAGCAGTTATCTATGTACAAACACTCTCTTCCCCAAATACTTTCTTTACCTACTGAGTGCCAGAACATAGGAAGGTTAAGATTAAGAGAGGAATGACTGCTCTGCACAGACTCTGTTATTACACTTGTCTCTACACATCTGCTACCAGCCACTCTGTAATCTAGTGAAGGCTAGATGGATCCATGATAACTTTAGTTCTTGCATTTCTCTTTCACGCCTACTTGTTTTCTTACAGTAAGTACTTTTCCTAATAACACAGGCCATACACCTTCTTCTTCAACAGAACAGGCATACACCTTGAGCTCCAAAACATTGTAGACACGCAGGTAAGACTTCCTCCCACTCTTTGTCTACTAAACCTTCTTCTAGGCAACGTTTTGCAAGGGGACAGGGGGGTTGCTGTTTTGGTTTGTTTTTTTCTTTAATCACATACTTAATAGATTTCCAGGCCCAAGAGCTCCATTTTATATCCTTCTCTCCTTTTAACAGTTTTTGCACTTTTCTAGTTCATCCCAACAACTACAATCACAAGTCCTTTCAGTTACCAGATAATAATGAACAGGACAGAACAAAACAAAGGAGCAATAGTAGGAATAGCATCAGTAGGGAATATGAGAGAGCTGGGTTTTGTTCATTTATCATAAAAGTGACATACAAAAGTAGATTGTTTAGTAAATATAGGATTTGTATAACATATACCTGCTGTATTTGTAGTGGAAAAGGTCCCAGTGAGTTTTCTATCATAACAGATGGAATAGGACCCCACCTTCTTTTGGTTCGCTTGAGAACTGCATCTCTAGCATGCCTAGTCTTCTGTGTCTGAGTCTAGAATACAAAAAGACAAGTAAGAATATATCCATGCATTCTTAGCTGTGTATGTGTGAATGGTTTTCCTTAACTAGTATCCTAGATTTCCATCTTTTTTTCCCTTCATTCCAATTTTCCCACTGAGTATTTGTTTTTCCATGGTCTTAATTTCTGATTATTCCTCTCAGAGTATTCCAAGACTTTTTTCATTCAATGTAATACTTTGCTCAAATAAAATCTGCTTTAGTTCCTCAAACATAGCTTTTAAGATTCTTGATATTCCCAATTAAGCTCCTTGCTAGCATCTTCCATTCCAGAAAGCAAGTCTGCTGATGTAAGCAACACAGTAAGCAATAACTGCTAAATAAAAACTCACTCTAGATCGGAGTGCTTTGTCTGATTATTTGAATTCCAAAACTCAACTGCCCAGCATGAAACTGCATTGTGTGAAACAGTATTTCACATAAGTAATGTATCTTGAAATTAAAAACTCACCTTTTTTTCTTTTTCCAAGCTAACATGTATTTCCTTTTGTACATGTTCTTGACTGTCTTTAAGTAATATGTTAAAAGTCTTTTTCTCAGCAGACAAAGAAACAGCAGATGTTGTGTATACAGAGCCATCCTCTAGGATTTTGAAGTTCCCATCACTGGAACTGATAAAGTCTGCAGACTGAAGGCATTCTTTCAAATCAACTATGAGAAAAAAACATTGAGACAGTAATTCAAACAGCAAGCAATAACATCCCTCACCAAACCAAAAAAAAAAAAAAAAAACAAAACCATACCCTAAGTAAAAATTCTACTTACTGACTTACAGAGTCTTCAAAATTTGATCATTCAGTACTTAAGCATCATAATTATAAATTCTAGAACCCATTTATGCACTCAGATGCAACAAAGTTTACATCAATTTCAACTCTTGTGTTGATAATTACTTCCTAAATGACATGGATGCTTCATGTGTATCTTTCAACAAGATACTATTACACTGGTAAAATTATTGAAGCATGAGAGGTGGACTAATACATTTAAATACAAAAAACCCCAACACTGTAGACACCCTAATTATTGGATCAGTAGCTATTACATTTCTCTTGTACTCCATGCCCCAGAAAATCAGTGAAGATGAGTAATTAATGCAAATGCCCAATGGAGATATTACATCTTGGAAGTTTTGCCCTTAGGAGGAAAGCACTGACTGGTACTACATGATTTAATAGTCTTGGGAGGACAAAGGCCTTTAAATTATGAGGCAGACAGATGACAGAGATAAAGGCTAACTCTAGAACAAACGATTGACAATTTTTTAATATGCATATGATAGAATCCTATTCAATTTATAGGAAGTAGTAGGGAAGTTCAGCATACTTCTCGGGTATTTTTTACTGCATTTGCTATCACTTGTGGCTAAAATAAACTTCAGTGCATTTCAATAAACTTGGTTCACCAGCTAGTAATCCCACACTGCAGTTCAAGAAAAAGCAAAACCAAGATAATAATAAATAACTGCAGTAGCACCACAGCACTAAGCAAGAACAGTCTGGGACCCTGAAAGAGATGAAGGTCATGGACCTAAACTCTGGATAAACAACCCTTGCAGAGTACAAGAGGTGCCAGTCTAACGTTCTCGAGACTTTTCAATACTCTTTCAGTGAAATCATACTGGATGGGACCTTGCTCTATGGAAGCTGACTACAAAATTCCAAGAATAGATTCAGAATTTCACCAAATATATGTAGATGATATTTTCAATAAACTAAGTTTAATTTCTCTTTCAAGGATGCAAGAACAGACAGAAAGCATAATTTTAAATATGAAGTATTTTCTTCCTTCCTGTTTCTAAGTCTTTCTTTTATCTGCTCAATTAAACATTTCCTAAGCTTTCCATAACACCACAGCAGTGACTTCTTGTCAATCTGTACAGTGAAAATTTGGTATTGACAAGAGTATCACTGCCTCACCTAAAGATGTCTCACGCTGCTGTATATTACAGCACCACATTTCCAAAAATTCCAGACTGGAGATCTTGTTTCTGATGGTTATGTGAGTCAACAGTATGCTCAGCTAGCCATAACTACGTGGGATCTTTTTATTTTACAGGCCCTTCAATAAAATCCTGGCTTACATTACTGTAAAGGTACAGACCTTGTATGAATGTAAAATATACTATGTTTTCTCAATAAATGTTTAAGTAATGTCATTCAAGATATAAAGGTTTAGTTAAACATTTAGGGGGAAAAAAGTTTCAGTTCGGTGTTATTCAATTTCTTTCATAGCACTGTAATAATGTTTTGATTTTATATAAATAAAAAGGAAGTGTCCATATATCCATATTTGTTTACACAGAGAAACACTAAAGTTTCTAGAAACATGATCAATACTTAAACAGCTGCAAGCAAACTTTCATTTTAAAATTTATCACTAGTGTTAATGAACTTGAATTTTTAAAGTTAGATTTTCTAAGCACTTGTATGTATTGTGATGAACTACCAATTTTCTTTATTAGTTCCTTCTGTAGGAATGTGGGTTAGGATTGCAGATTTGGAACATATTCCTCTGTTGTCCCAGGACTTACATAAAACACCTCTGAATCCTCAGATTAAAGCACAGAACCCTGTAGTAGCTCCTAAGCCACATCTTCAAATCTGCTTTTTAAAGACTGGTCTGAAACGAAGAAGGGAGGTGTCTCCTAGTCTTCCTTTCTCCTCTCAGTCACACGGGTTTTATATTCCTTTTTTTCTTTTTTTTTTTTTTATTTTTCTGCTTTCCCCATATGAGACTGTGTATTATGGGTGCATTTCAAAATATCAAGCCACTTATTTAAATTCTAAGCCTAAAATTCCAAGTTTCAAAAACATTAAATTCTGCCATTCTAGTTTTAAAATAAATACTGTAGCCTGACAATAGCTGTTTACACAGAAGTCAAATGGATGCACAGAGCCAGCGTTCAAATCCGTAACAAACACAGGGCGTATCCTCCATAAAAAAAGCTGATCCAGCTGTTTAGCTGGCTGTCCAGTCATCCATTCATTCATTCCATTAAATAAAAAACAGCTTCCTTCACTGTTAGCAGCATCCCAGCAAAGGTGCAATGTTGTATCATTACGATGGGCATCTTGCAGTTTCTCACCTCTGCCAACTAATGTGTCAGCCTCTAGTTCAGAAGGAACATGAAAAACTACTTTCTTGCAAGCTTCGCAGCACAAACTCAGTACCTAGAAAACAAATTAAGAAATCAGGGGGGGGGAAAAATCATTACATGCTGTTTTAAATAATAACTAGTTACCGAAGCTGCCTTTGGTTTGTTTGTTTTTAAAGATGAGGCAGAGAAAAGGCAGAAAAAGCACTCTTCAGCTAAAAAGACAGGTACAACGCAGCACAGCATATGAGGCTTCGAACTGGAAATACCATCTCACTACTGCTCCTGGTTCTGACATTAAGAGCAAGAGCTCTCTGTGACTAGAAGAATTCACCTACACTACTACCTCAGTAGTGGAAAGCAAAAATACAGTTTTGCCATGTACTCCCTCCAATAGCATTCTGGTCTCCAAGTATTAAAGTTCAATCCATCAGCACTCGGTTTGGTGGGTCTGTGGTGATGCTCAACATTAAAGGGACAAGTGTCTTATTAAAGCCACATGACGACACTTGCACTTACATATCACTTTGCATCTTCAAAGCACATTCTCAACAAACTAATTAAATCTAGCTTCAGCAATTAGATATGACATAAATAAAACGCCGTGTATCACAGCAGTCCACTCCCATATAACCAGTTACAAAATGGGGTCCTCCTCAAAATTCAAATTAGCAGTAGATAAACAGACCCTTTTATGAAAATAATCATATGGAGGTACAAAGATCTTCCTCAGCACAGAGCAATTTAGTCCTGGCCTCAGATTGTATATATGTGTGTTTATATATATTTATGTGTGTCTTGCCTGCTTTCTATCCAGATGTTTAAAACTGTAATCCAAAAATCACACAGCATATTAAACAAAGAAACAGAGAAATGTAAATAAACGTATTAGCTCTTTTAAGTACATTTATCCTTTCATGATGAAAGTCTAGCAAAAAGGAAAGTAATTTTTAGTTTACACATACTTTTAGGATTAAAGGTATAAAAATGGAAATTCAGAAAATTATCTGATTCTTATTGTGAAAACATTTATATAAAAACATTTAAATCTTTGAGAAACTAGGAACCTTCAGAAAAACTCTGATCAGCTACAAAAATAAAGTTGAAATGTGAAATTTAATCATTGTATTAAAGCAATTTAAACTCCATGTTTTCATCGTAAAAGTTCTTCATACTGTTCCATAGACACAGATATAAAAATATGGATATAAAAAGCAATTCAAATACCACTGCTTTTGTATTAGTAGGCACTTTCCTTATTAACCGATACACTGAATTATTAACAGAACACTCTATCCCGACAGACCTTGTATCCTTAGTTCTTAAAATCACGCAACCTTATTACATTGTTCTAAGATACTTTAAGAATCAATGGCATCTAATTTTAAAACAGTAATGCCAAGATAATTTATTGCCAGCACAAAGAACTACTGAGGAGTTAAATATAAATGGTAGTTATTCCTGGATATCAGGATATACGGAAACACCAGGTAAAAAGTAAGGTGCGGCGTCCTTTCACTTTGTATAAGGATGACACCTGAGCAGCTTTGGGCATTTGGGTATTGTTTTTTTGCTGTCAGACAGAAGAATTATTTTTTTTTTAATTAGATGTATGAATAAACTCACTTGGGCCTCTTTAGGTTTTATTATTAATACTTTAGCAAAGGCAGGCACGCATAGTGTCTGGAATTGTAAGACTTTCATTCAAATGCACATATATAATTAATACCAAAATAATTAATTCACTGCTTCAACACTACGGAGTGGTTTACTTTCGGGCTCAAACGATCACCTGTCCTCTTTTTGTGAACGCAGCAGAAAGGGGGTAAGAAACAAAAGACAAAACACCTTCACTCATCCACCAACAAAAGTTAAAAAAAATTAAGAAAAAAAAAAATAGAAAATAATGAGGTAGTAATACAGTAAATCGAAGGCAAACGAAACCGATGAAATGCACAGATAATTTTTCCGAGGACCTTAACATGGTCCACGCCATCCGCACGAACCTTCCCATTGCAAAAGGAGAACCGTCGGGTTTGGGGGGGTAGGAGATTGGGAGTAGAGGGGGGGGGAGATTTAAATAAAATGAACTGCGGTTTAACTTTTTCCTATGAATAACCAGAAGTAGCATTAGCGACCGGAGCACGTGTCCACCTCGTAACCTCCGAGATCAAACCCAACAACTAGCCAGGTTTTCTCCCTTCACCGAAACCCGTCCCACCCGGTTGCAGGAGCCCGAGATGCGCCCTGGGGCCGCGCAGACACCGCGCTCCCCTGCGCAGGGCGCAGGCTGCCGCCCGCTCCTGAGCCCGCACCCCAGCGCGCCCCTCGCAAAGACCCGTCCGGGCGAACGCTCAGTGGGAATACAGCGATACGAATCAACCCTTCCAACAGTTTCTCCTCCGCGCTGCGCATCCGCGGAGTTAAAAGCGCGGTGCCAGGGCCCGGCGCCTTGAGCAGGCTGCGCGGCCGCGCTCCGTAGCGCTCTCCCCCGCGCCCACCCGCCCACTCACCAGGAGGCCGAGGACGATACGAGGGGTATCGGGGGCCATGGTGCGCGCTGAGCCGCCGTCGCCGCCGCCGTCGGTGCGAAGGAGCGAGTGCGCGGTGCCGGAGGAGGCGGAGGTGCCGTGTCTCCGCTGAGGCCGTCTGCCTCTGTCCCCTCCCGTCTGCCCCAGGAGCCGGCCGGTGGGGAGGGTGGGACCGCGCGCAGCAGCGGCGACTTTAATTACTTCGCTTTTTTTTTTTTAA
This sequence comes from Calypte anna, assembly GCF_003957555.1. Classification (NCBI taxonomy): domain Eukaryota; kingdom Metazoa; phylum Chordata; class Aves; order Apodiformes; family Trochilidae; genus Calypte; species Calypte anna. Next base: position 107,280,113 of record NC_044245.1, read on the forward strand.
AAACCTTTTGAGTAATGCTTGTCCCGGGCACGGCGCTGGGACACCCCGCCCGCCCTTCCCGGCCCTACCCGCCCACCTCCGCGGCGAGGCGCTGCCCGTCCCCTCCCTTCACTGCCCCGCCCCGCCTGTGCGGAGCAGCGCGGAGACACGCCTGGGGAAGTTCGGTTCTCCCCCCATCCCCCATTCCCCCCCCTGGGGCCTGCCCCGGCCTGCAGCGGTGGTACCCGCCCCGTTCTGTCGCCCCGCGCTCAGCAACCCGCGCAGGTTCCGCGCAGGGGGGTCCCATCTCGGTAGGGCTGTGTCCGCCCCCGGCCGGGAAAGAGGGGAGAATGGAGCAGGGGTGGGCACTGGGAGCGAAACCCTGGGGTATTCGGCCGGGTTTCTCTTTCCACAGAGTTTCGTTCTGTTTTGTTTCAGGCTGCGTGTGCTCACCTGTGTCTTCTGGCCTTGCGGCTTTGAAAGTGGCTTCAGATCAGTAAAAGCAGAAATAATAACGAACCCAGATGTGAAGTTGCAGACGTGAGCTGTGGGCTTTCCAAGGAGATCCCATGCAATTGAAGACCTCCCGATGTGAGCCAGGAATGGCATATTGCAAGCTAGTAGATAGAGGAAATATTATTCAATGCTTGGTTCTAAAACCAATTTTTTACTGATTTGTAACTTTTTTTCTTTTATTTGCTTATCATAAAGCATGTCAAAAAGGAGATCCAAGTGGATTGGTAGATGCATTGCAATATTTGTGTATTTTCAAACGCACCCTTGAGAAGCAAAAATTGTAAAAAAACTATTACAGAGCCTTTGTACCTCACAGTTCCTCACTATTTCTAGCTAGTAAGGAGGATCCATGGCCTGGTTGCATCTGGAAGCATAAGACATTCCCTTACTCTTGGGGTCATCAATATTGTTGATGGCAAGAAGACAGAGGGGGTGTAACCATAAAACACTTGCAGGGCAATGCTTGCATGTTTGTGTGGGTGTGAGAAATTCTGGAATGGCTGAAACCATGGACTTTTTCCCCTCTAGTCGTGTGGGCAATCTGTGGGGCACGTACTATATAAGTGTGTGTGCCCTGTGGATCGCCTACAGTCCAGTTAATTCTGGGCTTGGTGTGCTGGGAAAGTAAGAAGTGGATTGCTAGAGTACATGGGGCATAGGGCACTGTGATAACACAGCTGTGTGCTGCTCTACCCCATGGCATGCTGGTGTTGCAGGGTGGCTCTGCTGATGGTTGCACCATAAACACACGACATTGCACCAGGCTCCATCACACAGACTCAGTTGGAGCAGAGGCAAAAAAAATGGTTGCAGTGGTTCTTTTTTCTTTGTTTGTTTGAACTGGTAAAGCCTGATTTGTCTTCAGGAACAACCTCTTATCCTGGCCTTCAGGTAGCCTCACCTGGCCTGTCCCTCTGCAGATGTTCATGACAACACAGGGTCAGAGCCTGCAGCCCCCTGCAGTCCCCTGCAGCTGTACCCAACCCATCACATTGCCACAGTGTGTTTCACAGCTAGGTGGGAAACATGGGGCCTAATTTCTAAGTACTGTAATTCATTATGCTCCGTTCAAGTAATTGTGTACATAGAAAGGGAGTGAATTTGTCTGGACCTGCAATCATAATAACCAGGAATACTAGCCTTGTGGTCAGAACTGCATTTTTTGAGCTCTTTAATTCTTTGTTTAGTGACAGTATGGGACAATCCCACAACTGTCAGAAAAGGTGCCTGGAGTCGGTTGACCTAGACTGTCTATTCCAAAGCCCTAATTAACAATCTTAAAACTCTGGCCTGGCTTCGTACCACTCATGTTTTCCTCCTCCTCCTCCTCCGTGCCGTTCACTACTTGCATTAATACATTTGACCCCTATACTAAATTAGAAACTCCCTCTTCAGCTGCAACAAGTTCTGCAGGAGTTCAAGGGGAGACCAGGCAAATACTGGCAGGAGATACAGAGGCAAGAATGGTAATGGGAGGGGGTCATGGTGCCCTCATCCCAAAGCCATTGGAAGTGTCATATCTGACAGCCTTGTTCTTACTTTTCCTAGACATCCTAGGCTTATGGCTACAACTGGAGACAGCAGATTGGGCTGGACAGGCTGTGGTTGGTCTCCTGTGTGGTCCTGTGCTTTCGGGAGCTTCTCCCACAACATCTGGAGCCTTCCTTAATGTCAGTAGTGTCAAAGTTGCTCTGCTGTTCAGAAATCCAGTAGGAAATTCCACCTGAGTGAGTAAATGCCTTTTTGTCATAGTGCCTTTTGGAGTCATTCATGCCTTCTTCATCACCAGGAAGCATTTGTGCAGCAGTGAGGTATTTGGAAATGGGCTGGCCTGCACATCAGAAGAGTTATGTTGTGTAACTGCAGTAAATCCCTCCCCTATTTACTATGTACCTGTGAGCTGATGGACACATTCCAAGACTTTTGCTTGAACTTGAGGAGCCTCTCATAGCTGGAGCTCTGAATTAACTTTTTTTTCCTTTGCAGTGCTTTTGACCATGGGTGCCCATGGATATGCCCATATTTAAATTTCCTGTGGGTGCATTTATAGGGTCAAAGAACATGAATGGGAGGGGAAAAGCAATCCTTTGACCCTACAAATGTCCACAACAGAGTCATTGCAGAATGAATCTTCCAATGATGTTAGGTAGCATTATGCAGCACAGTCTTAAAAAATATATTAAAAATACTTGTAATTTGGTTAGCTCAGAGCCCGCTTTGTAAATGGGATTGTTAAAGCATACACTAAGTGAGTAAATTAATACATATGAAATTCTGGAAAAAAGTTAGTGTGAATTCTGTAGGGGGAGGTCATATCTCACTAATAAACTGTAATGTAATGCTGGAATCAGTAAACAGATTGCTATGTTTCACCTAATCAGTGCAGGAGAGTTCAAAAACTTTTATAAAACCCATTACAAAAAAAAAAAACCCACAGAACAACAAACCAAAAAACCCGAAAAACTAGTGAAAATTGCAACAGGAGGAGAGGTTTTACTGTGATCATAGGCCCAAAATGAGGACAAGAAGAATTATGGAAGTTCTTCTGTAGGGGAAGCTGTCAGCTGGAACCTGTCCATAAATTCATAAAAGGTGCAGGAAAGGAGTTTAAAAGTAGCCCAATAACAGTGGAGAACTAGTCATATTCATGACAGACAGATCTCAGGCTGACTGGCCAAAGTTACACGAAAATATTACCATATTGAGTGAACAGGTAATCAACTGAAAACTGAAACTTTTAACTAATATAATAATGGAAAGATTAACTAGCATTGTAAGGATGGAATGACAGGATCTAGCTTTGCCGTTACCTCACTGAGAATAGATTTGGGATAGTTCTCTGGGAATATCATGAGCTTAGTGACCAATGTCAATTGAAGTGAAATAAAACAGCAGTAATTGTTTGGAAAGAAACAACATGAACCTCCTTATGTTTAATTTTATATATCCCCTGTAACCACAAGGATCTTCATATATTAAAAACAGTTTGAAATTCTATTAACCTATTTCATAAAACGAATAGCAGAAGCAAAAACAGTACAAAAAAAGCAACATGAAAAGATTGTGGTTATGAAGACATGTAAGTGGAGTAGGATTCTTGAGCTTGGAAAAAAGAAGTGGGTGTGGTATGGCAGAGGTCTATACAATTAGTAATGATACAGAGAAGATGAGTTGGGAAGGACTGCTTACTGTTTGTCATAGTCAAGCACCAGAACAATGAGGCCACAGATAGTGAAATCAGTGCCACCTTTGGTTCACCAAGCTGTAAAATGCTTATTGTTGGAAGTTGGCAGGGAATATGACAGGAAGGAACATTCAATATTTTCTGGTTTCTACTATTTTTCTCTGAAAATGAGCTAATTCCTACTACTGGGGGGTGCAGACTATTGAGTTAGAAGAGGACAGCAGTTCTTACTGCTGCTTTAGGTAGCTCAGAGTACTTTTCTGTCTGGTTGCACTCAACTCCTCACAACACATGGAGCAGTATTCCACCAACAAAGCAGCAGGAAAACATGGAAGCTGCTTTTCCCTGTGTGGCAGAATGGTGCAACCTTTGCTGGTCAACCACCCAATAACCCTCAGCCTTGGCTGTGTGTTCTCTTCCTTGGAAGGCCACCTCAGAAGACAGAGACCCAGCACGTGTTTTGGTCAGGGGTTTCTCTGTTACTGTGCTAATAAAATGTGCTAAAAGATCTTAATTAAGGTCAGGAATCCTAATTACCTTAAGGGTGCTTGAACAATAAACAACAATGATTCTAACTGAGAAACTAATTAGCTTTGCAGCCTTGGCTTTCTTAATCATCAAAGAAGATGGGATAAAGCTCATCTTTAATTTAGAGAATAATTATTATCAGTGGTCTGACGCTTTACACATTACTCATTCCCATTCCCACATGAGGCTGGATTGAATAAGACTCTGGAGCCTATAGCCTTCTGCTTTTACATTTATATTTTCTCATAATAAATGCAAGCATGATCTAAAATTGAAGATGAAATCTCCAGTTTTGAAATTGTTTTCATTTAAGTGTTCATCTAAATATTACATCCTATCAGTTTTACATCTCAGAATAGTAAAATGCACCTTCTGTACTTTAACTAGCTTTTTTTGCTTGTGTTGTGTAATCCCCATTATTTGTATATGAAAAATAATATTTTCCTAAAAAAAGTGCAGTTTTCATGCTCTTAGTGTAACCATTGTTATGGCAGATCTTGATCTTCATGTGTTTTTTTGGAACTGGGAAATAATCAAATATTTTATTTTGCTACTTCAAGCAAATACTGGTAATGTTTTTCTTTGCCATTTAAATATATATGCTTCTAGATCTTTATATATAAAAAAAGATATTTTTAGAAACTGATGTATTTCATTGAATATTTTTTGTTTTAAGTAAAATCGGTTTAGATAAACAGTGAATGTTTAAATTAAATTAAATAGTTTATTTTAAATTGCATGGGAAAAATTGACCCTTTAAAAAAAATGCCTGTTCAAACGCCAGGAAAATAGTGGCTGCCATGTCAATTTATTTGGTCAATTTTTTTGAAGCCAGAGAAAGCAGAATTAGGCTTTTCTCAGTGGTGACCAGTGATAGGACAAGGGGTAATGGATGTAAATTGGAGCATAGGAGGTTCAAGTTGAATATTCAAAAAAATTTTTTTACTGTAAGGGTGACAGAGCCCTGGAACAGGCTGCCCAGGGGGGTCGTGGAGTCTCCTTCACTGGAGACATTCAAAACCCGCCTGGACACGTTCCTATGCGAGGTACTCTAGGTGGCCCTGCTCTGGCAGGGGGGGTTGGACTAGATGATCTTTCGAGGTCCCTTCCAACCCCAAGGATTCTATGATTCTATGATTCTATGACCATGAAGGAAATAGTAAAGCTGCTTTTTTTTGCCATGTTAAAAGTAGCTTCTTCAAAATCAGATGAAAGACTTGCTCCAAACCGAAAGATTTTAAAAGGAGGTAGTTGGTGATGAAATTATCATCTGCATAGCCTAATGCAGAAAAATCAGCAGTAGGAATTAAAACATATCTTGTAAATAAGACATTCAGTGCATTTTTTTTTCTATTTTACTAATTTCCTCTAAATTCCCCTTCTTCCTATTTTCTTTTCATACAAGAAATGACAGAGAATGACATACCATAGGTGATAAGGTCTAGACAGTGAGGTGGTAGCTATAAGGACTAATGGTATCTAATAGTAACCAACTAATCTCTGTTACCAAAGTACAAGTATTTGTTTTCTAGAGATGTGCACACTCAGTCCTGAATTACAGGAGAGCCACAAAGATAATGAAAGGGCTGGAGCACGTCTCCTGTGAAGACAGGCTGAGAGAGCTGGGGTTGTTTAGCCTGGAGAAGAGAAGGCTCCAAGGAGAGCTTATTGCAGCCTTTTAGTACCTGAAGGGAGCTACAGGAAATCTGAGGAGGGACTTCTAACAAAGGGCATGTAGTGACAGGGTGAGGGAGAATGGTTTTAAGCTGTCTGTGGCAGGGGCTTGAAACTTTATGGTCTTCAAGTTCCCTTCCAACCATTCTACAATTCTATGAAAAATCATAAATAGCTTTCAATGTAGAAACCCCTTTCTGTAAAGGCTTTTTTTGCAGAAAATATTACATCATTTCTCAAGGCATTTTAAAAAGCAAGTGGCATCTTAAAAATTATTAGGAAAGGAAGAAAGGATGCAAAATAGAAAACACAATAGAAAACATGCCTCCATGTAAATCCACAGATTTACACTTTGAATAGTGCACAATGATTATCTCAGAAAACACCTATGGGAATCAGAGAAGCTATCAAGAAAGAAAAAAAAAAAAAAAAGAGTGGTTTTCACATATTGAAACTAAATAAAGTATCAGCAGTGGAAGACAGTGGGTGAAAGGTCAGATATGTGAGGAAAAGGACTATGACAGAAATTTGTGATGAAACAAGTGACACATGGGAAGTTTAGTTACAGTTTCTTGCAAGCTGAGAACTTAGAAGGTATCAAAGGGAATTAAAAAGACAATAGAGACAATAGAAATAAAAACACTCAAATGGTGCCACTTGGTGCTGTCATATTGTGGGGGACAAAAGCATAAATGCACCAGAAAAAAGATAAGAAAAAAAATGTGTGCTCATAAGTAGTTTCTAGAGGCACAGGTGTGAACCCTTGACTTTGGAAATCCCTAAATAGCAGAGCTGGATATATACAGGGGAAAGACCATGCCACATATTCTTTGCTTCTTACACTTTCCTCCTAAACATAGGTACTATCCACTCTAAGAGAAGATAAATGTAGTGGACTTTCAATAGGATGAGGTAAATCAGTTTAATTTTATTCTCTCATAAAATCTGTCTGTTGAATATTCCTAGAAATCTAGCAAAGATGAAGGTGCAAAGTGATACAAGATAAATGTCATATATTGCTTTTTAAAGAGCTCAGAGGACACATTTAATATACGGATTTATTTATGTGTCGTGTTTTTTTCGCTATTTTCCCAGTTACCTATTAAGGAAATTATTGAGGAAAATAGTATATCTATATGGAAAAAAATTATAACAGTGAAAACTTGAATGTTTTTAAACAGGAAGTATTTGTTCTGTTCTGCTTTATTTTGTCTGACATCAAAGATACATAGTAAAATTGCATAGGAGGGGCTGACATGGGAGTTGCTTCAGTATTATTCATCAAGTATTTTTGTCATGTACTATCTTTACTAATCCTATGACTCCTTTTCACTCACATCAGGTATCTAAACTGAAACTTTCTGTATTCTTATTCCTTGCATGTAGAAATCACGCAAAGAAGGGGTTATTGTAATGCAAACAAACAAAAAAAACAAAACCAAAACAAACAAACCTCCCTCCCCAAAAAAAAAAAAAAAAAAAAAAAAAAGAAAAAGAAAAAAGAGAACTCACTTAACATATTGACACATTGGACTTTTTTAATAATCTTCAATGCAGAATTGTATATATGTTGGAAAACTCTTTGAAACTAAGAAAAAATAGTCGGGGTGATGGGATTTTTAGATTTCCTAGACACAGTTTTGACAAAAAAATGCTAACATTCAGTAGTAATCAATCATACTATGATAGTAGCTCAGATAATCTTGGAGAAAATACCAGACAGATTCCTCTACTTAGTAGAATAATGTAGCTGCTATGTTGCATTTACTTTAAAAGCTATAAATCTTATTTATGGGTGGGACTGTTCAGCTGGGACTGGACAGTGAGAAAACTGAAAAAGTAATCTCGGAACAAGTGAGCACAGATAAATTCAAAACTGCCACAGTTGGTACAAGGGCAGGGTAGGCAAACAGGTTGGTAATAATAAAAGCTTCAGATTTGAGAAGACCAAATTTTGAAGCTCTAAAGCCACTCAGAGATATTCATGCCCCAGCACTGGAAGGTAAGATCACATGAAGATAAGATTTCAAGGTGAGTTTGAATTTCAAGCAGAAGTACCTGTATAGGACCTGCCTAGACCACTAAAAACCTAACAGAGGACACTGAAGATAATCAGGGAATTCAGTGAAATGAGAAAGTTATTGATCTGTAGCTCAGAAAGTAATGCACATAGGGACTAAATCCAGAATTTTTACTCTAAATTGGAGCCTTACCAACTGGAGTTGGCATTTCAAGAGAAGGAACTGGATTTACTGGCAGATCACAGGAGGACTATCCTGTCTGGAATGGCAGGGCATCATTTTAAGGTCATAAAAATAATTTTCAGTAAACACTGAAAAATTTTAGCATTACAGTGCATAGTATTAGCAGGATATTCTTTAAAATATTGCTTCAAGTTTTTATTATCCATGAGAAAGGCTAACATAATATAATATAATAATAGAGGGTGGTGGTTTAGAAAGTTATATAGCCTATTTAAGCTTTAAAAGTGGAAGCTTTAGGCAAGATATGGTTATTCTTTAAAATCCATCTGGATCATCATCAGAGTTGGAGAGATTTTTAAGCATAATAGTATTACAAAAGTCACCGGATGTATAAGGTCTAACTATTAAAGAGTGAAACTCTTTAGGTGTTTATCAAATGAAATAAAATCAGCAAGAAACCTTAATTGTTTAAATATGACGCTCATGAAGTTTCTGAAGTGTTTTACAGACTCATACTTGCTTTTAATATGCTGGCAGTATTTGCTGCCATGTCTTTCATTGAATTCAGTTAGTCCCGTGGATCATGGATTTGCTTAATCTGTACATGAGACAGGAAGGAATTTTTACTAGTGTTGATGCACTGCTTAGACTCCAGGGGAATTTTTATTACCTTACTTCAGTTTTGGAGGGTATCAAAGACTGGCAGCAATATGTGGTAAAATAGCATCAATCACTTTTATGAAGTAATTTTCCCTCCTATCCCAGTATCATAAGCCCTTGTTTTGAAACTCCCTCCTTTTTTGTGCGTGTGTCTTTTTCTAGAATGCTTGATACTGTATTTCCTTGGATTCAGTACTTTTAGAATGTTTCATGCTCTGAATCTTTCTTGAACCAGATGCCAAAGGAACATTTCTTCTCACTCCAGGAAGGGAGAACATGCCCCAAGACAAAGCTTTTTACTGAAAACCTAAACTTTTTGTAACAAATGTCAGCAAGTCTCCATAATGTCCTACAATGGACGTGCAGCAAAGGATAGATGAACTACAACTTCTAATGGATTCTTTCAGAATTATCATTCTTTACAGGGCATGATATCATTTTCCACTGTGATGCCGGAGAGCTACCTGGATTTCATAACACAAATGAGTCTCTGCAGTGCTATACTTCAACCTCCTCATGAACAGCATTTTTAAAGTTCCTCCTAAATGTAGCAGAAGTATTTTTGGGATGCCCAGACACTTGATAAGCAATGTGTGGCAGTGTCTAAGATCATGTAGTTACATTCTCATTCATAATGAAAAAAAAAAGCACAATTGTGATTTCCTCTTTGGTAATGGAACACTGAGGTGAAAGATCAAGTCATTTTGCATAATTTTGGTTACTTTCATATTCAGTTGACCAAGTATGTATCAGGTAACAATATTTAATCTATATTACAGGTGATACTGATACTCTCCATTTTAGTGTGTAAATACTTGTTTCTATTATTGTTGAAGTGACATGGTCTTGGATAGATCATCATCCACAAGGAAGGGTGGCTGATATGCCAGAAGGCCATGCTGCCATCCATTTCTCCAGCCTGTCATGATCCTTCAGAAATGGGTCAAAAGGAAACTCACGAAGTTCAACAAGGAGAAGTGCAAAATCCTGCACTTCGCTCTTCTTGAGAAGAATAATACCATGCTGGAGATGACCCCGCTGGAAAGCAGCTTGGCATAAAAGGACTTAGGGTTCTTGGTGGTCACCAGGTTCAACATGGGCCAGCAGTATGCCTCTACTGCAAAAAACCTGAATGTTACCCTGGGTTGCACTGGAAGTGTTACCAGTGGGTTAAGAGAGGTGATCCTTCCGCTCAGCACTGGTGGAGCCACACATGGAGTACTGTCTCCAGTTCTGGGCTCCCCCATAGAAGAAAGATGTGGACATATTAGTGAGATCAGTGAAGGGCCTCAAAGATGATGCAGGGACTGGAGCACCTCACTTATGAGGAAAGGCTGAGAGAGCTGAGACTGTTCATCCTGGAGAAGAGAAGGGGGACCTTATCAATGTCTATAAACACCCAAAAGGAAGGTACAAAAAGGATGGAGCTATGCTCTTTTCAGCAGTCCCCAGTCACACAAGGTGAAGGGATGGCTCCCTAAGCTCTTTGCACTTTGAAATCTGGCTGTGCAGGTCTTGATGGTTAGGACTCTGCAGAGCTTCAGGTACAAAAACCTGTCTCTGCTGAAGTCATTGGCAAACGTCCCAGGTTTTCACCCCAGACTTAAACCATAGCATTCATTTTGTAAAATGCAGTAGTATGATGGAGCAACTGTGAGATTTTTGTTAGCTCAAGCTCTTTTTGTTGAAACTCAAGCTCTAATAGGGCAGATTTAGAAGACAACTGAAATAGGGGACTGGAATAGTGTAAATGGAATATTGCCACTGGGATAGAAGTGTTGCTATGCTGCTCTGTGGGATGATACTGTTGATTGTCCTTAAAAATACATTGTACTAATTCTTACTCCTGCTTTCTGTGTCCTTCCTTCCTTCCTTCCTTCTACCCTTCCTTCTATCCTTCCCTCCCAGCTGACTCCCTCCCATTCTCTTTTACCTTCAAATTCTTGCTAATTCTTGCTGTTTTGCTGATGGTACCACATCACGCAGTGTATTCTCTCATCTCATTAATAAGCTGTTATTTGTCTTGCATGCATGACACCTCATGCATTCTGAGCTTTGCTTAAGATTTCATTAAATTCCCCAGCATAAAAAGTAAGAACTGTAATCTTCTGTCATTTAGCCCAATGCAATTTCCTAGACCTTAACTTTTCCACTGGTGAAAGCTCAAATAATTGAAGAAGGGAATCTGTCATTATCTATCATTTAGTTCACTGTTCTGCAAAAATAAAGTTGAGAATACTTTTCAGGAGTTCATCTGTATGTGCACATGCATGTGAACATTAAATCTTTGTTTAAGCTTAGCAAATATTTTGACATAGAATATATAATTAATAGTGTGTTATTAAAAATGCTTTTACAGCATGGATTACCATAGAATAATTTCAAATATGAACTTAATAGTTATATTAGGGCATCTCTAAAACTTTTTTTTCTAATGCTTTTGCTTTGATTATGTATCAGTGTACTAACTGGCATAGTAGTGATAAAAATTGTGATGTGGACAGGTTAGAAAAAAGGTAAAGAGGATTTAATATCAAAAGCCTAAATCTAAATATCTAAATTGCTGATACAGTGTTCTGATCAGAATATGTGAGACAACTCTTATAAAAGAAATGAAAGAGCCTTGCTAGAACACAGCAAAAGGGAAAAGTGGCAGTCTGACTTTGAAAGCTTGCCAGAACAACAATTGTTTGACTCCAATTAATGAATCAAACACAATTTGTTCAGGCAAATGAGAGACTGTAGTTCAAAGTCGCATGCTATTATTTTTCTGGTAGAAGATTTGGCTAAGTTCCTAATACATTAGTCTATCATTCAAACTGGTTTCTGCTGAAGACAGAGCTATAATTTATGTGCATATCATTGAACTGCAAATATATTCCCCTGTTCTCTTTCCTATAGCATCAGATGAAAACTTCTGCAAGGTGAACCTTCCTGGAAAGGAAACTCTCTAAGAGAAATTTAAGTTATTTTTTGTATGTCAGTAATATAATGAAAACTTCAGCAACTGCCAGAGAGAACAAAAACAAGGATGAAAACGAGTCACAGCTACTTGGCATTTTATGAGCAGACACAGAATTACCCAAGAATGGTTTTTTCTCCTTTCTTTTTCAGTGAAAATTGAATATCTAGGTCATCTGATTACTTAAATCACAGAATCAATTTAACAAATGGATGTATGAATTTAACACAGGGAAGTATAAATTTAACAAATGGAAGTATGAATTTAACAAATAAAAACTATGTCTTCAGACCTTGATTTTCTTATAATCAAGAAGAAAAACTATTTAACACAGCTTAATACTATATAGTAATTTGACAGCATGTATATACTGTGGCATGTCAGAAAAAAATAGTATTAGAGACACAAAGAATAAAGTAGAATGACTAAACAGGTTTTGAAAATATTACTACATCTGGTACTAGTTTTGTAGGTATAATGTTTTGTAATTCTATTACTACACCTTGCACTGATACATCTAGTGCTGCTACATCTAGTCTGTTTCCTTGCTCTGCTGTAGACAAATATACTAGGGAAGGGTACATATAGATCTATTAGAGGTATGCAAATAGTATAAACAAAATGACAAATGTGTTGCAAAAGTGTAATGCTTCAGTAAATTAATGACATTCCTTGAAATATCCTTGAGAATCTAAAAATAGTGATTTGCATTGCTAACCAAAAAGGCCTTTCCTTTGGCAGCTGTGAGTAGACATTTTCATTTATTTCCTTCATTGTTGAATGAATTGCTCTCTCATCTATAGGTGAAGGTAGCAAATGAAGATATTTGCAGTGAATTTACAGCATTTCATCTTTTGTTGGAAGAAAAGAATTAAGTCCCAAGGTTCCTTTGGCTTCTCTCAACTGGTACTGGGAAGTCTGTACAACTCTAAACATACTTCTTCATCTTCCTTTTACATAAATGTTTGCAATTAAAACAGTTTCCTAGGACTAAGTATCCTTGAATATTCCCTCCAATTGGTAACAATATCCCCTGATGAGATACATCCAAGGGTCCTGATGGAACTGGCAGATGAAGTTGCTAAGCCACTATCCATTGTATTTGAGAAATCATGGCAGTTCAGTGAAGTTCCTACTGTCTTGAATAGGGGAAACATAACCCTCATTTTTAAAAATAGGAAAAAAGAAGACCTGAGGAACTACAGGCCAGTCTTACCTCTGTGCCCAGCAAGGTTATGGAGCAGACCCATCTGGAAACTATGCTGAGGCACGTAGAAAATAAGGAAGTTGGTGACAGCCAACACAGTTTCACTAAGGGCAAATAGTGCCTGACAAACTTGATGGCCTTCTATGACAGGGCTACAGCATTGGTCGACAAGGGCAGAGCATCAGATTTCATCTACCTGGACTTGTGCAAAGCCTGTGAAATTGTCAACACAGTATCCTTGTCTGAAAATTGGAGAAGCATGGACTTGATGGATGGACCACTTGGTGGATAAGGAATTAGCTGGATGGTTTCTGCCAACAGCTCGATGTCCAGGTGGAGATCAGTGGTGAGTGGCATTCCCCAGGGCTCAGTATTGGGACTGTCACTGTTTAACATCTTTGTTAAACAACATGAATGGTGAGACGGACTGCATCCTCAGCACGCCTGCCAATGGCACTGCACTGGTGGGAAGGAATGACCGGCTTGAGAGGTGGGCCTGTGCAAAAGAAATGAAGTTCAACAAAGCCAAGCACAAGGTCTTGCCTGCACTGGGTTGGGGCAATCTCAAGCAACAAAAGAGGCTGGGCAGAGAGTGGATTGAGAAAACCTTTGAGGAGAAGGACTTGGAGGTGTTAGTTGATGATAAGTTCAACATGTGCTGGCAATGTACACTTGGAGCCCACAAAACCAACCATAAATTGGGCTGCATCAAAAGAAGCGTGGGCATCAGACTGGGGGAGGTGATTCTCACCCTCTACTCTTCTCTCATGAGACCTCATCTGGAGTACTGTGTCCAGTTCTGGAGCTCCCAACACAGCAAGGACATAGAGCTCTTGGAATGAGTACAGGGGAGAGCCACGAAGATGATCAGAGGGCTGGAGCACCTCTCCTATGATGATAGGCTGAGAGGGTTTGGGGTTGTTCATCCTAGAGAAGAGAGGGTTCTGGGGAGGCTATATAGCAGCCTTCCTGCATCCAAAGGGGGGCTACAGGAAAGCTGGTGATGGACTTGTAGTGACAGGAAAAGGAGGAACAGTTTTAAACTGAAAGGGTATATATTTAGAGTAGATACTAAGAAGAAATTACAAGTGTGAAGGTGGTGAGACTCTGGAACAGTTTGCCCAGGGTAGTTGTGTTTGCCCACTCCTTGGATGTGTTCAAGGCCAGGCTGGATGGGGCCTTGCGCAACCTAGTGGAAGGTGTCCCTGCTTATGACAGGGATGTTGGAACTAAATGTTCTTTAGGGTCCCTTTCAACACAAACCATTCTATTTACCAAGTATTCTTCAATGGCAGCTATGACCTTGATCAAGAAGATAGGGGAAATGAAAGCTGCTTGGTTGAATTGTATCGAAGTGTGAAATTCTTTATTCTCATTCATTTCTCTGAAACATTATTTAAAGAAACAAAGAAATAATTCAGAAGTTAACAGTCAAATGGAGTCTTGAACCCTGCATGCATTCTTAGAAATGTATGCACAGATGTATTAAGTTGTGTGGCTTACATTGAAGGCCATGTATATCCTAACTGAGACACATGCAGTTGCATGAGTGACTTCACTGGTGTTTACAGCATATTGATGTCCTACCAAATTTTGCTACACCCAGTACCAGGTGTAGGGTATTTCTCATTCAATTTATTTTATTTTTAAATTGCATCTATTCCTAGGTTTTAGAAATGCTTATTTCACAAGTGGCTTTCATGGCTTAGTTTCATGAACAAAGATTTAAGAAGGGCTCTTCCCACACTTGCTGTAAGTGCGCTGATGGCTGATAAGGCCAAAGTTCGATCACATCAGATGCCCATTGACCACGGGTGGCCAAGCGGGTGGAGATGAGCTTTGGTTAGGCCACATTATCTAGGCCCCTCTCCATGCGGAATGAGCAGTGCTCTCCTTGAAAAAGGCCTCTTGGTCACTCAGGATGCTGCCAAACAAGACTTGTATCTCCTGGGTCAGTCTTGAGCGACCAAAGTCCTGAGCTGCCTGCATACAGGGTTGGGTCTGTGGCTTCCAGTGCACCTTTCACCTAACATTTCAACCCTCTCCTGTCACTGCAGGGGCTGTACAAGTGTGGGTACACCCTTCGAGCCTGTGCTGTGGCTTTTTTAGGTGAGGTACAGCGTGCGCAGAACTGGCCCCACCCTTTGCTCCTAAGGCTCATCTGCCAGGGCCCAGCAAACTTGGATGGTGATAGAAAAGCCCTCAGGATGTAGGCTTAGTTAGAGTATCCTTCTTTCAGATATATGGCCTTATAGGGCTAAACAAGCTCCATCTGCCTGGGTATGGAGTTAGAGTTGTCCTTCTCCTAGGATGATTGCTTGAAGTCTAGTGAGCCCATCCTGCCCATGGACACACGTTGACCCTTCAGTTGTGACCCATCTGGCATGGGAAACTGTACTGGAGGCATATGCCACTGCTAGCAGAGCTCCCAACCTCACAAAGGCATGCAAGCTCCTCCCCCACAACAAGGGGGTGCCCATGGAGGGACAACTGGCTTTAGTAAAGTGCAAAATAAGCAGGTTCATAGGGTAGAAAACACCTGGGACAGTTTAAAACAAGATTCGTAAGAAGCAAAGGAAATGAATGACTGCACAATTCTCTGTACCCACACTGAACCTGGTGGCCACACTGTTGCCTCCAAAGAACCAGTCCAAATCAGTAGTTAACCACTGGTTTTAGTTCCTTATTGTAACAGAAGTTACATCTCACTCCATTCATCTCTCAGCCTTTGCTTGAAGGTCAGCAGCTCAGTTCTGCACCTGATCTCCCAGCCCAGCCTCACCCTTTCTTCTTTCCATGGAAGAGAAGCCTCATCTCATACATTCTCATACATTGTGAAGCTTGAAGTACATAAAGTATTTCATGAAGCTCCCAGTTTCCCCTCTCCTAACCCACCTGCATTTGAAATGCCCCTTGCCACCACCTACTTTTGGCTACATTGTTGAGGTACCTCAAGCCAGTTCTGAGATTAGTTTTGAGATATAAATTCCCTGAAACATATTAATACCTAGTCTTTATCCTACAATGATTCAGATTAATAATTATCTCAAACCAGCATTCATAAATCTACGAATCATTTATTTTGCTCCCAGATTACTGAAGTTCCTACAAGCTTTAAATTGTGGTGCATATTGCTTTGAAAGACTGGCCAAGAGTCTTTCTTCTGCACTTTAGTTTCTGAAATCACATTAGGTTGTGAATGATAACTCCCAAGTTCCTTCTCTACTCTGTAGGGTGAGATGGGCCCTCTGCAAATTGTTTTGGTGGTGAGGGGACTCTCTTTTGGCAGATGCTCCTCTCTCATCTCAGTCACTACTGGCCTGGCTGAGGGTCCTCAACTGTTTGGCTGATATTAAAAGGTACAAAATGAGGCCATTCTGTCTTTCCTTATTTGGGAGAAAAACAGCACATAAAATTACATCTTTACTTCCATTTTTGCTTTTTAGTTATTTTTCACTCCTACTTTCCTGCCACTTTCCATGGAAGTATCTTGTACCCAGCTTTAAAGCTCTTTCAAACTTGTTTATTGCTGTCCTATTATTTATTCTGGCCCTAAAATGTTCTTTTTTGCACTGCTCCCTGCATTTCTGTAGCAATTACTTCCAGGGATGAAATGCCATTATAAAATTACTTTTGATATCTGAAGGAAATTGCCAGTTAATAAAGTCTAGGAAAATTATCCTAGAGACTTAAAGTTTTCTTCAACTTGTGCTACATCTTGATTATAAGAAAATAAATTGTGTTAAAATAAAAGTTGCTTATTTATTGAAAGAATGTGGCTAAGATGCACCTCACAATGTAATACTGCCAAGTGATGATTTATAGATCCACAAAATCATGGAATGTCTGAGAGAGGAAAGCATATCTAGAGATCATCTTATCCAACCCCTCTACTCAGAGCAGGGTCCACTGGAGCAGGTTGCTTAGGAATATGTGCAGCTGTATTTTGGAAATTTCCAGGAATGGAGACTCCACAAACTTTCTGGGTAACCTGTGCCAGCACTTGACTGCTCCACACTAAAAAAAAAAAAAAATTTCCTTTCATTTAAGTGAAATTTCCTGTCTTTCAGTTTCTTGTTGCCCCTCATCATACCATTGAGAACTTCCTGGCTCCAATTCCTTTCTTTGTGTCATGTGGCATTTATACACATCCCACCTGAGACTTTTTCAGGCTCAAAAGCCACAGCTCTCTCAGCCTCTGTGTGCATGTCACATGCTCCCAGCCATTAACCACCTTTGTGGCCCTTCTAGCCCCCCTGACCCATTTCTGCAGCCTGTCGAAATCTCTCTGGGTGGTGGCTTGACCCTCATGTGTGTCAGCTACTCCTCACAGTTTTGTGTCACTTGCAAACTTTATAAGTGTACACACTCTGTTCCGTTGCCCAGGTCAGTGATGAAGATGTTTAATAGTATCAGACTCAGTGTTGACTCCTGAGGTAATCCAGTAATGCCTGGCCTTGAGCTGGACTTTGTGTTGATGTTTGCAGACCTTTGAGCCTAGCAGTTGAGTCAGTTTCCAGTACATCTCACTGTTCTACTTACCTAGCCCATACTTCAATGTTTTGTCTGAGGACATTATGGGGAAGTGTCAAAAGCCTTGCTAATGTCAAAGCAAACAACATCTGCTGGTTGTTTCTTTTCCTTGTCCATCAAGCTAGTCACTTCTTCATAAAAGATTATCAGATTGGTCAGGCAGGATGTCTCTTTCATAAAGCCATACTGATTACCACCAGTCACCTAATATGTTTGGAAATGGCTTCCAGGATTATATGGTAAGTCATCTTCCTTGGGGTTGAGGTGAGTGTGACCTGCCTGTAGTTCCCTGGATCCTCCTTCTTGGTTTTCTTGAAGATAGGAGTGAAATTTGCTTTCTTCCAGGCCTCAGGAACCTCCCACAATAGCCACTTTTAAGAGATAATCAAGAGTGCTTTTTCAAAGCCATCAACTAGCTCCCTTAGCACTTGGTCCCACAAGTCTGTCTAAATGTTCCCTCACCTGAACCTCTTCCATTGAGGGTAAGGTTTCCTGGCTTCAGGCTTTCCCTTTGGTCTCAGGCATGTGGGACCGCTGAAGACAGGTCTTAGCAGCAAGGGTGATGGCTTGGAAGGTGCTGAGTATCTTGGACTTCTTCATGTTCTAATGGAGGAATTCTAGAAGAAGCAGCAAGTGAACACAAGTTTAGGAGTCAACAAAGAATGATTTAAAAATATCACCCTCAGATATGGAGAGACTTGGGGGAAAAAAACCAGATTTACTTCGGGTGAGAACAGTACTAGAACAAAGTACCTTAGTCTTAAAGAATCATTGAGTCACAAAATGGTTTCAGTTGGAAGGGACCTTAAATATCATCAAGTTCCAACCCTCCCTGTCACAGGCACAGACATCTCCCACTAATACAAGGTTGCTCCAAGCCCCATCCAATCTGTCCTTGAACACTTCCAGGGAGGGGACATCCACAACTTCCCTGGGCAACCTGTGCCAATATCTCACCACCCTGACAGGGAAGAATTTCTTCCTTATATCTAATACAAATCTACCCTCTTTCTGTTTGAAACAATTC
Source organism: Calypte anna (assembly GCF_003957555.1). NCBI lineage: Eukaryota > Metazoa > Chordata > Aves > Apodiformes > Trochilidae > Calypte > Calypte anna. The sequence goes on from NC_044245.1 coordinate 107,298,587, forward strand.
CCCCTCATCCTAGTGTTACACACCCTTGTAAAAAGTCTCCCTCCAGCTTTTCTGTAGGTCCCCTTCAGGCACTGGAAGGCTGCTACAAGTTCTCACCAGAGCCTTCTCTCCTTCAGGCTGATACAAACTTCAGTTTTCCTCTTCTCATTTCATCTATCATTTCATGTAGTAGCAGTGAAGGAAAGCAGAAGGAGCTGTCAGAAAAATGTTTTTTCTCATGAAGTAGCACCTGTTCTCTGCTTCCATCAAATACTTGAGACTACAACAAAGAAGTATCACTTGAACATTTAAATGACATTTTGAATTTTTAAATGCTTTAAATGTTTTCTACCATTTTACCTTGCCATCCTAGCCCTCTATGTTTTGATACAAAGCATCCACTCAATTAAACTAGGAAAATGAAAACCAGAAAAAGAATTTTCTTCTCTATTCAGAAGTTAGAAATCAATTTGATTGTCTTTGAGCTCCTCTGACTGCCAAAAGGCCACCTGGCTGCATTTTTTTTTCCAAACCTGGTAGATACTCTACACTGTGAAAGATTTTAAAAGCTCAGCATGTTAAAAAATAAAAGAGGGAGGGAAGTACAGAGTGATTCTCCTGAAGATGTTAAACCAAGATCAGAGACTTTTCAGAATAATTACTTCTTAAGACCAAAACGATGCTTATGTATTAATCAAGAACAAATTACTAGGTCTAATGGTAAAGCAGTTGACCTGTGATGGATAAAAGGTCAAAATATCTGATACTGTAACTGTTCTTTCTATTTAAGATCTCTGAATGCTGAATGGAGATTGACCATATGACACAAAAGAAGCTAACCCCAACTGAAACTTGTAAGAGCAATTGAAGAAAGAAGAAACATTTTTATGCTTGGCATAATTTTGGTAATATATAACAGCACATTCTCTGTGTTGTTGAATAAGTCTCATGATGCAGTTCTGCAGCCATCAATAACACAGATGCATTTAACTGGTGGGCTTGGGTGGCTGCAGTGCTTCCTGCATCCTTGGCCCTCCCAAAATGGAGAAATATGTAGCAGCCTCTTGGTATACAAAGGGCTGTCCACGTGCTCAAGTTCCCATCCAGTGGAAATCAGAACACGGATGAGAATAGAAAGCAGGAAGGTGGGAAGATTTGAATTTCCTTCAGGATGTGGTTGAAGTTCTCTACCTGATGTTATAGCATTCCCAAGTCACACTATATGTGCTATAATATACATAGAATTGTTACACTACTGAAAGCTGTTTTCAAATTACAAAGTATTTACTTAATGATAGAGATTAGAAGGATATTTTAAATAATCTCACATATTGTACTTTGCATATTACTTCCAGATTGCTTACACTGGGTTGTTTTTTTCCCATTTATTTTCTAATGGTCAAACAAAATTTGCAAATATGGGCCTAGCATGAAAAGAAATTAAAAACTGCCCTGCAGTACTAGGACAAAACTTTGAATTTGGAATTAGGTATCTGAGTCCCTAGCTGATGTTTTCACATTGGTGAAGAAAAGTAGTTCCTGCTGAGCACAGTATCAACTTCTATAAATTTTTGTTATGATGTTCTTGTTTGGTGGCTACAGAAAGAGGACCTTTTGTGATTTCTACGATGTGTAGAGTACATGTGGGATAAAGCTGTAACCCCAGCAATAATCCTTTGAATGTCTTCATCCTGAGAGTACCTCACATTAAAATCTCGAGATGTTATCATTTTAATGCCATGAGGATTTTCCCTTTAAAATCTCAGCAGTATGGCTTGCACTCTCGAGAAGTCGTAAAACTCTGGCAATAACAGAGCAATTAACAGTTGAAAAGCTTCTTTAAATATTGTGTTGTTCAGATCTTCTCCTTTCATGGGAAGAGGAAGCTGACCAGGTCCACCTCATCCACCCTGCATTAGTGATACATTCATTTAGTATCACCATCTTAAGTAGCTTATACACACGCACATATGATTTTGTTTTGCTCACTCATGCTCTTTCATGTTATTCAGTTTTACATGCTTTATAAGGATAGGTGTGGTTGTTTCTTTATTTTTATAATTCCCTTGCCATGTTCTGATTAAATTATTTCATTTGTAAGCACAGGCAAGTTGATACACGTACGTTAGTTTCGGCACACGTTTAACATTTATTAGTTTAGATGGTTTTGAGATTATAAAGGAAGATGGCTGCAAAACCAAAATACTTTCTAGTCTAATTAAGTTATACCCTTTCTTGTAATAAATTTGGTTCCTGTATCTTTTCTTTTCTCTCTTTCATTTGATTTTTACTTTTGTCTGATATTCAAAAGAATGAACATCTTATTTAAGATATAATATGGTTTTAATTTCTTTCTTCATTGTGTTGCTATGAGCAAATGACTTTAAGAAGCTTTTATCTTTAGTACATTATTACATTGTTAACTACCACAGAATAAAATAGGGCTTTCACTAGTTATGTGAAGATTATGCAGACCTGAGTTCACATTATATCAGAATATCATAACTATCTGTAGTATTACCAGCATGTATCTCTCTCATTGGCATATGTAAATCCAGCAGACAGATCTGCATTATGAGGGTGCACAGCTGTGTAGATGGCATCAGCTGTTCATAACAGCAAAAACCTTCCTAGGTTTTCCTCCACCTTGAAGCTTGTTCTTGAGTTCTTGTGTAAAGAATTAATCTATACATAGGAACAAAGTGTTGGTCTTTCATATTTCAAGCTATATCATAAACCACCATTTTTGGTGCATCTCAGAATGTGGTCATGGCAGTCCTGCTTATGGGCCTGACTCTGCTTCTTGGAGCTTTTTAAAGAAATTTATATCTTTGCAAAGTAAATGCAAGGTATGCTTTCATCTAGCTTTATGACTATGCTCCCTTTTTAAGAGACTAAATAAAAACAAAAAGATGAAAAATACAACCCTGTCACACATGCTTTCTTATGATAATATAAGAAAACAGCTTACAGGGGAAGACATTTTTCATAATTTTCCATTATAGGGAGCTGCATTGAAAATATGCTAATCAGAATGCATGAAATAAGAAAGGAAAGAAAATATGGGTGAGTAATCCATAATATCCTGTTGGATTTATTAAACCACCGAAACAAGAAAGGAAAAAAGACAAGATAATGACAAATACAGAAATAAGACATTATTGGCATAGATAGATGGAGTTCTACATATAAGTAGAGATCCCAGAAGTAACCTAGCAGCATTACTCAAG